>NW_028270161.1:5000-605000 GCF_037043375.1 Chiloscyllium plagiosum
AGAGAGAAAGAGAGAGAGAGAGAAAGAGAGAGAGAAAAATAGAGAGAGAGAAAAACAGAGAGAGAGAAATAGAGAGTGAGAAAAAGAGAGAAAATGAGAGAGAGAAAGAAAGAGAGAGCAAGAGAGAGAGAAAAAGAGAGAGAAAGAAAGAGAGGAAGAGAGAGACAAAGAGAGAGAAAAAAGAGAGAGAAAAACAGAGAGAGAGAAATAGAGAGAGAGAAAAATAGAGAGAGAGAAATTGAGTGAGAAAAAGAGAGAGAGAGAAAGAAAGAGAGAGAAAGAGAGAGAGAAAAAGAGAGAGAGAGTAAGAAAGAGAGAGAAAGAAAGAGAGAAAGAGAGAGAGAAAGCGAGAGAGAAAAAAGAGAGACAAAGAGAGAGACAGAAAGAGAGAGAGAAACAAAGCGAGAGAGGGAAAGAGTGAGGGAGAAAGAGAGAGAGAGAGAAAGAGAGAACAAGAGAGAGAAAAAGAGACATAGAGGGAAAAAGAGAGAGAAAGAGAGAGAGAGAAAAAGAGAGAGAAAAATAGAGAGAAAAAGAGAGAGAAAAAGAGTGAGAAAAAGAGAGAGCGAAAGAGAGAGAGAGAAAAAGGGAGAGAGAGAAAGTGAGAGAGAGAGGAAGAAAGAGAGAGTGAGAAAGAAAGCGAGAGAGAGAAATAGAGAGAGAAAGAGAGAGAGAAAGAGAGAGAGAAAGAGAGAGATAGAGAGGGAGAGAAAGAAAGAAAGAGTGAGAGGGAGAAAGAAAGAAAGAGAGAGGGAAAAAGAGAGAGAAAGAAAGCGAGAGAGTGAGAGAGAAAGAGAGAGAGAGAAAAAGAGAGATAAAAAGAAAGAGAGAAAGAGAAAGAAAGAGAGAGAGAAAGAGAGAGAGAAAGAAAGCGAGAGAGAGAAAGAAAGCGAGAGAGAGAGAGAAAGAGAGAAACAGAGAGAGAGATAAAAAGAGAGAGACAGAGAAAAAGCAAGAGAGAGAGAAAAGGAAAGAGAGAGTAAAAGAGAGGGAGAGAACGAGAGATAAAACGAGAGAAAAAGTGAGTGAGAAAAAGAGAGAAAAACAGAGAGAGAGAAAAAGAGACAGAGAAAAAGAGACAAAGAGAGAGAGAAAGGGAGAAAAAGAGAGAAAGAGAAAAAGAGAGAAAAATAGAAAGAAAGATAGAGAGAGAAATAGAGAGAAAAATAGAGAGAAAAAAGAGAGAGAGAAAAAGAGTGAGAAAAAGAGAGAAAGAGAGAGAGTGAAAAAGGGAGAGAGAAAAAGTGAGAGAGAGAGAGAGAGAGTGAGAAAGAAAGAGAGAGAGAGAAAGAGAGAGAGTGAGAGAGAGAGAAAGAAAGAAAGAGAGAAAAAGAGAGAGAGAAAGAGAGAGATAGAGAGAGAAAGAAAGAAAGAGAGAGAGAAAGAAAGAAAGAGAGAGAAAAAGAGAGAGAGAAAGTGAGAGAGAGAGAAAGAGAGAGAGAGAATAGAGAGAGAAAGATAAAGAGAGAGAGAAAAAGAGAGAGAAAGAGAGAGAAAGAGAGAGAGAGAGAAAGAAAGAGAGAGGGAAAGAGAGAGAGTGAAAGTGAGAGAGAGAGAAAGAAAGAGAGAGAGAAAGAGAGAGAGTGAGAGAGAGAGAAAGAGAGAGAGGGAAAAGAGAGAGAAAAAGAAAGAGTGAGAGAGAAAAAGAAAGAGAGAAAGAAAAAGAGAGAGAGAAAGAGAGAGAGAGAGAGAAAGAAAGAAAGAGAGAGAAAGAAAGAAAGAGAGAGAGAAAGAAAGAGAGAGAGGAAGAGAGAAAAGAGATAGAGAGAAAAAGAGAGAGAAAAAGAGAGAGAGAATGAGAGAGAGAAAGAGAGAGGGAAAAAGAGAGAAAAAGGCAGAGAAAAAGAGAGAGAGAGAGAAAAAGACGGAGAGAGAAAGAGAGTGTCATCTGCAAACTCAGCCATGATGTCCTCAGTTTCTTCATTTAGATTGTTAATGTGTAACATGAATTGCTGTGGTCCCAGCACTGACCCTTGTTGAACTCCACTTATTTCCAGCTGCCATCCTGAAAAAGACCCCTTTATCCCTACTCCTTACCTTCTGCCAGTTGGCCAGTCCTTTGTCCATGCAAGTACCTGGCCCCCTAACACTATTGGCTCTCATCTCATGTAGCAGCCTCCTGAGCTGTCCTTCTGTCCTCCTCAAAGTCCTTCTGGAAATCCACTAACTCTTCTTTGTCTAACTTGATCATTACATCTTAAGAATTCTAATCGATTTAGCAAGCATGGCCTCCCGTTGACAAAACCGTGCTATCTCAGCCCTGTTTTATGATTACTTCCAAGTAACTCTTCCCCTTCCTGACATGTGACAGTATTTGAAGCCCAGACCCCTGGTCAAGAACTCTGAGTGAGAGTTCCTCAAGCAACCAAAAATTGCTAAAGATTTGGTCACTCCAAACCACAGGGAGGTCCGTTAGTTTCCACATCATGCAGTTAAAACTCATTGCCCAGCTATACAGCTCTGTTTTGTTTACTTGGTCCTTAATTTGATTTTTATGAGTTTCCTACTGGTCTTTTAGTTTGTAACCTGTAAATATTTCCCCCATTTGCCTTCAATATCAAAATAACCTACAAATAGATAGTCAGATTAGTAGCTATTACCAACCAATGAACTTATGGTTTTCTTGCGATGTCACTTTTTCTTTTGTGCTGGGGCTCTGATCCGGGGCATCAATTTATCCTGTAAAAACACCTTACAAACTATGAACCAAAAAGTCAAGGAAAGAGCATTCCTTCCAAACGCTGTCTCCAAATTCCCCAAACTCCAATATTCATTTGGGCTGTGTCTCACTCTAAATGTGATCTTTCTGACCGTGCGCAGTTTGCTAATTGACAACCTTTCTTAAATAAAACCCAGCTGTGTCTGGAATTTGGAACTGGAGTCAGTGCTGACCTTAAATTCACAGTTTCCACAGGAAAATTCAGTCCAACTCACCTTCTCTGCGTATTCTCAGGATCTTCTGTTTATATAAAACTACCCCAATAAATAAATTCTTGTGTGACCAAATGAAGAAGAGAATACATTGTTTTTTCAATATTTAATCATGAGGGTAATGTAATAACCTTTATACAGCACAATTTGCATCTAGTGTTTTTAAGAAACGTCCTGTGTACAATCACAAAACAATGACTTTATGATCTTTACATAGATAGAATGCATTCTGGACAGATTTACAAGCTCTTTTTTTATACAGAAATCATGTGTAACAGTTCATTTTATTTATACAACCTTCATATTGTTTCTCCTTGTAGAGAATCTGGAAACAGTGAAAAATAATCAACTTGATTTAAAAATAAAGATAACATGTCACACACGAAACATGCAACATCTACAAATGGATTCAACACGTGGTAATAAATGACTTTTTTTCGAAATCAGGGACAACTGCAATTTATTTTCATAAGGAACAAATTTGCTGTACAGGTGCCAAAAGATTGACAGCACACAAGCAATTCCGCCATCACTGAACACCTGGAACAGTTAATACACTGCAGCTTTTAGTGGATGTTTAAATGTTGCTTTTCATCATTTTAAATGTTTTTTTTCAAACAACCAGTATATTTTTTTTAACGTTTGCATGCTGAATGTCAGATCAAAAAAAAGTTCAAAATCTGCTGTAGAAAAAAAGTTATATTTACATGGTACAAAGGAACCACTTTATTCACATCAGACAAATGTTTTATTCATATTTAAGATATAAGGACACTCATCCATCAGGTAGGTTTTAATGGGCATAGAATTCACTAAAACAGACAGCAAACAGCATTGGTACAACAATATGGCATTAAAAAGTGTCCATTCTGCACGTCAATTTAGGCTGCATTTCAAGGTAATCAAATACAGTTCCCACAGTTTTTTTTTAACCAACACCACTAACAAATTTTTCAAGATAAAGATTTGTCAAAAGTGCAAATAATTGAAGTCTAATTTTCAACAATCAAAGCCAGGGGCATTAAAAACACAGATTCCAGATTTTTGATTCAGTCTGACATTTTTAACGAAAGACAGCCAAAGTTAGATTTCTACTTTAAATCAATCCCCACTTCAATCCAACTTTCATGTTAACCAGAATGTATTTGTATCATTAAATTTAGTTGCTTAAATTTTTGTTCCCACAGTTGGAAATAATTCTTTTAAAGCTACTTTAGGAAATACAATCTCAGTGTACACATGAACTTGATGCCTGTCTCATGCACCTAGAAATAAAGACAGCTGCCTGCCATTCATTTTAATTTGAATTACGCAAAAGCCAAATCAAGGTTACTGATAGGAATGACATGCTGTGAAACTCCTATCATTGTTTCTGTTTTTTCTGTTTTCTCAGTCAATAGTTTCTATAAATTACATTTCTTGTGTAAATACAGAATGGATTGAAAATTAATACCAAGCAACATAAATCATTTAAAAAATTGTTATTGTGTCAGATCTAGAATGTCCCACTCATAAAATTTATGAAACCCAGGGCACATTTTCATCATTTCTTGCACACATAACACAAGATATGCAGGAAAATGTTAAAACCAGGCAGTCAGTGTCATATTAGACAAAATCCTATCATGTTTTATTGTTGCAATTTGTTTTTTTACCTTGACATAAAGCCTGTGTAGGCAAGCAAATGGAATACCATCCCCAGAATGATGGACTGTGAAGGAAATGTGCTGCTGTACAGTTTCCTCTAGTAAACGGTTAATCTATTTCTCAGCCACATTTTTTTACACTGAATAAATTTAATATAGCATCAGCACAGCCGTTCTGCTGCCACAGTGTACACATCACTGCATCAGAATGCAACATGATAAGAAAACATATACACAATGTGCTTTTACTCACAGCTTAGTCTTAACATCATGTCACTCTTTGTTTAACAAGTTCATCCAAAATTTGTAGAGTCTGTTTTGCATAGAGAACCTACTGTCAAACTAAGCAACTCTTATTTTAGGTATATATATGTATATAACAGACCATACACACTTTGGAACTATACTCCAAACTCTTTACTGCATAATTTATCTTGAGGATTAATTCTTTGCTCCCCAACCTCCCTCCACCGTCAAACCCAAACTATAAACACACACACACACATATATATACAGTATTGAAATTATGCATACTCAGTAAAATGAAGTAACAATGGAATTCAATTAAATATTTAGGGCTACACTAATAAGAAAATAACTGAACATGCGCACTTCCTCAGCAAGCCCTCTAAAACTATTAACAAGTCATGACTGGAAAAGAAAATTGGTAATTTTAGCAGAGTAAAGCTAGATGTGAAAATTATGCTGTTAACTAATGATGATTAGAGAACTTACAGTATTCCATTGTCACTTCTGTTATACACTGGAACAAACAACATAGACTTTCGCTGTATATGAATGCCTCTGAAATATACTGCCAGCTATTTATTCACTTAAACCCCACACATCTGCAGATTAGCAAATTTTCACCTCTACCAAATAGATTGTTTAAATGAAGACAGCAATTCCGGAAAGAAAGTAAGAAACCTGTGCAGGATTTAATAGATGGCTTAGAAAATGCCAAATTTAAGAATGATTTGTAAGTACTTTCAAGTTTCCTTCCTAACATTTACACCATTGTATACTTTAGCGTGTTTCCGCAAATTAATACAAAACATTCCGTGTTCTTCCTATTGATAAACCAGTACCTTTTTTTTGCATAAGGTTCATACATAAATTCCTTCACCTGAGTATTTCACAGAATTACAGTAATCCACAAAAATCTTTCAAAAGAATATAAGTCCAGTACTCAATGTCACAAGTCTACATTCACCCCCAGTAGAAAAAGGGTTTGAAATAGATGTTCCATTTGTCTCTAACTCACAAATTTCCTGCCTTGCACCTTCAACAACTAGTTTTGTTGTAAAGCGTGAAAACCTAAATACTTTTATTTCAGAGATTTGTTTTCACAATGCAACTCATAATAATCATTTCATGCCATCAATAACACTGTAGGTTTGTGTGCATGACTGAATATTAGAACAATATACTGTTATGTTCACCTGTAATCAGTGGCTACTACTCTGTGTGTGGCATAGCTACATTAACTTTCTGCACACATCAGGACTGATCATCACATTACATCACACAAAAGATCTAATTCCATTAGATCTTTGTCTCAGTTGAACTCCATAACTGATGCACCATCATCATCCTATTTCTCTCAGCACTTTCTGATCTTTATATTTATACACATTGAGCAGCGTAAATATATTACAGCCTGGTGTCTTTCTTTTACCTGTCACCTGCGCCATGTAAGATCAAACTATACTAGACCTTAGTCAGGCATAATAGCTACAATCCAAACAGACTGAGACACAGCCTTCTTGAAGAAAGCAGCTGTACAAGAGGACAATCAAACATTTGGATTTCTGCTTTCTACACAATGACAATGTCAATTTTGCAGGTTAAAACCAGGAGCAGCTCCTCGTTGGCTTTCTGTTGAGCTGACAAACAGCTTGTGCCAGTTAACCATTCTCTTCCTTAGATCAACTTTGTCGAGGCAGATGTATGCTTCACCAATCAATGTTTTTCTCATGAACTTCCCACCATTTGAGACTAACAAAATCTAAAGGAGAAAATAAAATGGTTATTTCTATCTCACTGGAGTATCCAAGGTACAGATTATTAACTGTTCAATGACAGAAGGTATTAACATGTTATATATTCACAGGTTTTGCGGTTTCCAATTTAGTTGGGACTTTCCAGGCTTTATCTTTGAAGGGATGTCTTACAGAAGCTTTATTTTGATGAAAATAGTGGGAACATTATCTATTTGGTCACCAGTCTATTGCTGTATCAAACTTAATTTTGACCACACTGGTACAACATTGAAATGAGGGAAGCAAAGATTCAGCATTCTCTGCTATGCCATTTCAACTTGTATCATTCTCAAGCATTTTAGTACTCCAACAAGTAATCATGTATTTGATAATTTTTCATAAAAGAGAATATAGAGTAAGAGAGGTATGGTTTATTGTTATTTGTTCAAACAAATGAGCTTCCTGAGATGATATTTCTGGGGAATTGTGATGTCAGGAATGCTGTCTTAGTAAGATGGTGATAAGATAGTGTCATTCTTTGAATGGATGGAAGCTTTCATAGAACATAGAACATAGAACATAGAACATAGAAGAATACAGCGCAGTACAGGCCCTTTGGCCCTCGATGTTGCGCCGATCCAAGCCCACCTAACCTATACTAACCCACTATCCTCCATATACCAATCCAATGCCCGCTTAAATGCCCATAAAGAGGGAGAGTCCACCACTGCTACTGGCAGGGCATTCCATGAACTTACGACTCGCTGAGTGAAGAACCTACCCCTAACTTCAGTCCTATATCTACCCCCCCTCAATTTAAAGCTATGCCCCCTTGTAATACCCGACTCCATACGCAGGAAAAGGTTCACACTGTCAACCCTATCTAACCCCCTAATCATCTTGTACACCTCAATCAAGTCACCCCTAAACCTTCTTTTCTCTAATGAAAACAGCCCCAAGTGTCTCAGTCTTTCCTCGTACGATCTTCCTTCCATACCAGGCAACATCCTGGTAAACCTCCTCTGCACCCGTTCCAGTGCCTCCACATCCTTCCTATAGTATGGCGACCAAAACTGCACACAATATTCCAGATGCGGCCGCACCAGAGTCTTATACAACTGCATCATGACCTCAGGACTCCGGAACTCAATTCCTCTACCAATAAAAGCCAGTACGCCATATGCCTTCCTCACCGCACTATTTACCTGGGTGGCAACTTTCAGAGATCTGTGTACATGGACACCAAGATCCCTCTGCTCATCCACACTACCAAGTATCCGACCATTAGCCCAGTACCCCATCTTTTTGTTATTCTTCCCAAAGTGAATCACCTCACACTTAGCTACATTGAATTCCATTTGCCACCTTTCTGCCCAGCTCTGCAGCTTCTCTATATCCTGCTGTAACCTGCCACATCCTTCCTCACTGTCAACAACTCCTCCGACTTTCGTATCATCCGCAAACTTGCTCACCCAACCTTCTAACCCCTCTTCCAGGTCATTTATAAAAATGACAAACAGCAATGGTCCCAAAACAGATCCTTGCGGAACACCGCTAGTGACGGCACTCCATGAAGAAACTTTGCCATCAACTACTACCCTCTGTCTTCTTCCATCCAGCCAATTCCTAATCCAAACCTCCAACTCATTCTCAATGCCATATCTCCGTATTTTCTGCAGTAGCCTACCATGGGGAACCTTATCAAACGCCTTACTAAAATCCATATATACCACATCTACCGCTTTCCCCTCATCAAACTGCTTCGTCACCTTTTCAAAGAATTCAATAAGGTTTGTGAGGCACGACCTGCCCTTCACAAAACCATGCTGACTATCCTTGATCACATTATTCCTATCCAGATGTGCATAAATCCTATCCCTTACAATTCTCTCTAAGACTTTGCCCACAACAGAAGTGAGACTCACCGGCCTATAGTTACTAGGGTTATCCCTACTCCCCTTTTTGAACAAGGGAACCACATTTGCTATCCTCCAGTCTTCTGGCACTACTCCTGTAGACAAAGAGGACATAAAAATCAAGGCCAATGGCTCTGCAATCTCCTCCCTTGCTTCCCAGAGAATCCTAGGATAAATGCCATCAGGCCCAGGGGACTTATCTATTTTCACCTTTTCCAGGATTTCCAACACCTCTTCTCTACATACCTCAAAGCCATCCATTCTACTTATTTGTGACTCAGTATTCACATCGACGACAATGCCCTGTTCCTGAGTAAATACTGAAGAAAAGTATTCATTCAGTGTCTCCCCAATCTCTTCCGCCTCCACACGCAACTTCCCACTACTATCCTTGACTGGACCTATTCCTACCCTAGTAATTCTTTTATTCCTAACATACCTATAGAAAGCCTTAGGGTTTTCCCTAATCCTACCGACTAAGGACCTTTCATGTCCCCTCCTTGCTGCTCTTAGCTCTCTCTTCAGGTCCTTCCTGGCTACCCTATAACTCTCAATCGCCCCAATTGAACCTTCACGTCTCATCTTGAGATAGGCCGCCCTCTTCCATTTAACAAGGGATTCCAATTCCTTATTAAACCACGGCTCCCTCGCACGACCCTTTCCTCCCTGCCTGACAGGTACATAATTATCAAGGACACTCAATAGTTGCTCCTTGAACAAGCTCCACATATCATTTACACTCTTGCCTTGGAGTCTACTTTTCCAAGCCACACATCCTAAGTCATGCCTCACCGCATCATAATTTCCCTGACCCCAGCTATAACTCTTGCCCTGTAGTACACACTTATCCCTCTCCATCACGAGAGTAAAAATCACCGAATTATGGTCACTATCCCCAAAGTGCTCACCTACCTCTAATTCTAACACCTGGCCTGGTTCGTTACCCAGAACCAAATCCAGTATGGCCTCACCTCTTGTTGGCCTGTCTACATATTGTGTCAGGAAACTCTCCTGCACACATTGAACAAACACTGACCCATCTAACGAACTTGAGCTATAGCTTTCCCAATCAATATCAGGAAAGTTAAAGTCCCCCATAACAACCACCCTATTACTGTCACTCATCTCCTGAATCACCTTCCCTATCCTTTCTTCAATGATTCTAGGACTATTAGGAGGCCTGTAAAAGACTCCTAACAGGGTGACCTCACCTTTCCTATTCCTAACCTCAGCCCAAACTACCTCAGATGGCAAGTCCTCATCCATCGTCCTTTCCACCACTGTAATACTTTCAACCATAGTGTGTGGGGGGAGTGGAGATGGGGCAATCTTTTGCCACCAGGATGTTGAATCCTAGGAAACAGATGAAAATCTCAGGACTATAATCTAGTGTCATATGATTTTCAACGTTGTCCACCCCAGTCCTACACTGGCACCTCCACATCATAAATCCTAGGAAAGGCTCTGCAGGGGCTAAGCAGTGTCTGAAAGGAAGGTAATGTTCTCAAAGTTTACCCCATAGTAATGAAGGGACTTTCTGTTGTTTCTATGACTGGTTGGTGAGATCCCTGTCAGGCCAAGTAACTCTCACAAAGGTTTCGGGATAACACCTTTTATCACTACTGTCAAATGTTAGTGATATAATCGGTTTTAAGCCAGAAGAAATGCAGAGAAAGATGAATGTTGTGTACAAGTGCAGGTCTTTAATTGTGCAGAAGGATTAAATGACAAATGGGACCATGAAGCAAGTCATAAAAAGACAGAAATTAAATAATCAAGAACAAAATATGCACACAAGATGGTAAAAATAACCAGAATCAGTCCCAGCAGTGCCATATAATGGCAAAAAACAATTAAACGCAATAGGACTGAGATCATGATCTGAAATTCAGATGAAATTCAGACTGGGAATCTCTTTGTAGAACATCTCCATTTAGCTTGTAAGCAAAATCCCAAGCTGTGGAATTCTGTTACTTTACTTTTCCACACTGATCTGTTTTCAGCATCTTATATTGTTCTAATGAAGTTAAAATTCGCACAACACCCAGTTATAGTCCAACAGGTTTATTTGGAAGCACTAGCTTTATTGCACTGCTCCTTCATCAGGTAGCCGTTGGACTATAACCGGGTGTTGTGTGATTTTTAACTTGTCCACCCCAGTCCAACACCAGCTCCTCCACATCATGTTCTAATGAAGCTCAACACAGAGTCAATGATCAAAAATTCATCTTTTACATAGGTACTTTCATTTAGATGTGCACTTGTAATGTCAAGGCATACCACGCTCTGGAAGATGGGACTAGAATGATTAGGTGATTGTTTATAACGGGTATGGATGCAAAGGCCAAAAGGCCTTTTCTATGCTGCCAGTTTGAGCAGTTTCAGTGCGAAATATTGGAATTTAAGTATTGGCTGGAGGCACAGAGGTAATTCACAATGCTGAAAGCTATGTACATATCAGGTTTGCTAAGGTGGATACTCTGTAGAATAAGCAGCTGCTTATAGATTCATAGATTCATATAGTGCAGAAAAGGTCCTTTGTCCCATTGAGCATGCACCAACAATAACTACCACTAAAGACGGCTAATACCAATTTCCTGTATTTGTTCCTTATCCTTGAATATTATGATATTTTAAGTGCCCAACCAAATATTTTTTAAAGGTTGTAACATTTCCAGCCTCCACTACCTTCCTAGGCAGTGCATTCCAGATTTCCACCACCCCCTGAGTGAAAAAGGTTTTTCTCAAGTTCCCTCTGAATCTCCTGCCCCTTACCCTTGTGACTGACCTCTCAACCTAGGGGACAGCTGTTCTCTACTCACCCTGTCTATACCCTGTCATAATCTTATACACCTCAACAATGTGTCCTCCTCAGCTTTCTCTGTTCAAAAGAAAACAATCCTAGCTGATCTCGTCTCTCCTTTTTGCTCAGTTACTCCATCTCAGGAAACATCCTGGTGAACCTGCTCTGTACCCCCTCTACTGCTATCCTGTAGAGTGGTGACTAGAACTGCACACAGTAGCCCAGCTGTGGCCTAACCAATGCACTGTACAACTTCAACATTATTTCCTTGCTTATATACTCTATGCTATGACAAATGAAAGCAAGTTCCCCAAATGCCTTCTTAACTGTCTTATTCAAGTGCTGTGCCAATTTCAGAGATCCGTGATTAATTACCCCAAGGTCCCTCTGTTTTTCTGAGCTACCCAGTGTTCTATCATTTATTAAATGCTCCCTCATCTTATTGTTTCTTTCAAAGTGCATCACCTTGCACTTATCAAGGTTAAAACTCATCTGCCTCTGCTCTACCCATATGACCAACCCCTTTATATCTTTCTGAAATGTATAACCATCTTCTTCACAATTAATTGCCCTTCTAATCTTGGTGTTGTCTGCAGGTTTGTTTAGCATCCCCCCTATATTTTCAACTATATCATTTATAAATATAACAAACAATAAGAGTCCCAGTACTGATCCTTATGGTACACTGCTGGATACTGACCTCCAGGCATTTGGACAGCCTTCTATGAATACTCTTTCTGTCTTATGACGAAGCCAGTTTCTGAACTATCTCACCACATTTTCCTGAATTCCAGGTGCTTTAACCTTCTCAACCAGAAGGGGGTACCTTATCAAAAGCTTTGGTAAAATCCATTTAACTACTCATCCACACACTTGATTATGTTTTTGAAAAACTCCAACAAATTTGTTAGGCATGAGCTACCTCTGACAAAGCCATGCTGACTATCCCTAATTAACTCATACTTTTCCAAGTGGGTATTAATTCACTTCAGATTTTGTCCGATAGTTTCCCTACCACTGATGTGAGACTCACTGGTAGGTAACTTCCTGGTTCATCTCTCCCACTCTTCTTGAAAAGTGGAACCACATTTGCTTTCTTCAGTCTTTTGGCACATTTCCTGTGGCCAAAGAGGAACTTAAAATTTGTGGCAGACCCTTAAATTTCTTGTCTCACCTCCTGCAGCAGCCTGGGATGCAATTCATCTGGGTCAGGAAATTTGTCCATTTTTAAGCATATCAGAGCCTTCAATACCTCCCCACTTCTTATGCCAAACTGTGCAAGTTCCTCATAGTCCGTTTTCCTGAATTCTGTACCTAATTTCTTTTTCTAGAGTGAAGACCAAACAGACCTTTCCAATATCCTGTGGTTTTGCACAAAGATTGCCCCCTTGTTCTCTAATGGGCCAGCTCTTTGATTGGCTAACCTCTTCCTTTTAATGTATTTATAAAATATTTTAGGGTTCTCCTACATCCTGTTTTGCAAGTCCTTTTGGCTTATGGGTGACCATCAGGCAGAGGAAAGCAATAGCAAATAAATTATAGGAATAGCAATTAGCAGTCAGCTTACTGCCTCCTCCTTATTGTTTCCAGAGCATTGGCAATGTGACATTCATTCAATTTTCTTGGTCCTCTCTCATCTCACCTAAAGGAGTTAGGTTTGGTGTCACCTAAACACTAGATCCTAACTGACTTTGCCTTTCTTCTTATTCTGTTCCTTTTGAACTCATCCAACAGCAAAGAAGTGCTAGGGAAATCAAGAACCAATGCTGGGTGAGAAAGCTAAGACGTTGCAACTCCTTGCTGACAAGCATAGCACCTGGGGTTACTTCAATGTCCCCAAAGCAATATACAAACCCAACACCCTTGGCCTCAAATAAATGTGGAGTAAGGATGGACCCTTTTGAGAGACAGAGAAAACATCAACCTCTGATGAAGAGAACATTTTAAAGAACTCATAAAATATGGTGCAATTGTTGACAAGGACACGTTTCCATAAATCTCCTAATTCCCTCTAAAAGATCATTGCTAAATCCTTGCCAAGCACCTCTCTGAGGAAAGCCTTCCTGAAAGTCAATGTGGGTTCTGACCAAACAATGGAACAATGGACATGCTTTTCACCAGTTGGCAACTACAAGAGAAATGTCACGAACAACTACAAACACCCTGCATGGCCTTCAGTGGTCTAACCGAGAGGCTTTTAACTCAGTCTATTGGGATTAAAAAATTAGTCTCAATCCCAATGTCAAAAAGACTTAAATCCTTTACCAACCCATTCCATATCAGGTTCCGGTCCGTTCCTCCATTAAGATCAATGTAGAAATCCTCCTAAACATGGAACATTTCCCCTACCTGGGAAGCTACTCTGCATTTAAGTCTAATGTTGACATTGAAGCTCATGTCCAATCTGTGAGCACCGCCTTCGGATGCCTAAGGACGACAATCTTCGATCACGTGTCATCTATGCTGATACCAAGACTTTTGTAAATAAAGCAGTCATCCTTCCAACTCTTCAATATGGCTCTGAAACTTGGACAATATAGAAACACCACCACAAGACCCTTTGGAAGTATCATTAACATTGTTTGAGACAGATTCTCTGTATCAGCTGGGAGGACAGGTATACTAACATCAGTGTCCTTGAAGCAGCCATTAGCACCAGCCAGAGGCCATGATCATCTAAACCAAATCCGCTGTGCTGGCCACATGCTTAGGATGACTAGGAAACCAAATGGTCTTTGCCCAGCTTCAGGAAGGCACTCAAATAAGAGGAAGTCAAAGGAAACATTTTAAAGACTCTATGAATACTTCCCTCAAGAAATGCAGAACCCAGGACCAGTGATACAGAATTTCCTAAGCAATCATACTCATTAGTAAGTTATTCCCATGGCGATGATTCAATTTTCTTGGTCCTTCTTCATCTAACCTTTAGGAGTTATGTTTGGTGTCACCTAAACATTAGATCTTAATTCACTTCTTTTTTTCCTATCCAATTCAATTTTGGTCATTTAGCACTTTGATATTTCATGGTAGTTTTTTTTAATAATCAAGTGCCATGAAGCAGATTTTGTAGTTATGCTTTCCGACTGCAGGAAGAACTGAGAGGACTAAAAACGCACTGTTCTTCTGGAAATAGTAAGGAATATTAACACAAATTTGAACAATGCCTGAACAGTAGAAAGTAAACTTTGTGATATCAGCTATATAACAGTACCTGGAGGGAGTGTCCAGCTGGGTTAAGGCTAAAGCGAAATGTCTCATTAAATGATGGTTCCCGATCATGTCTGCAGACCCGAGTTTTTTTCTTAAATGTTCGCTTTTGTGTTGAAATATTTATGACATATAATTTCACATACAGGTCTGGGAATAAAGAAAGAAAATAACTTGTATTTATACAGCACTTTTTATGAAAACTGGTCATCTCAAAGCAATTCACAGAAGTTCTGATACTTTGAAATAATTTTCATAAATTATCTGATCAATAGCACATTGCTCAAACTTGAGAGAACTTGTGATGTACACATCTCAACCGTCAGGGAAACTTCTGCCTTTCTATGCAACAACTACAGTTGGGTCATGATGGTCATGCATTTGACCCTCAAAATTCACATGCCTGAGAACTCAGCCTTTCTAATTCTCCTTGAAGCATAGATGCTTCCTCACATCTCAAAGTTGGGCAGCAGCAGGAGGGGCATTGACTTGAGCACTGGTTGTAAATACTGAATTGACAATATTCTCTAATGGCACAAATCGTGATGAGCATGAATGCTTGGGTTACCAATTGCATGTTGTAGCCAGACTTTCAGCAAATGTTGGTCCATATGACCATAAAATATGGGAGGAAAATTAGGCCATTCGAGCCATTGAGTTTGCTCCACCATTTTATTGTGGCTGATATGTTTCTCAACCTAATACTCTTGCCTTCTCCCCATATTTTTTGATCCCGTTAATCATCAAGAACTCATTTATCTCTGTCTGAAATACATTTAATGACTTGACCTCTACAGTCTTTCGTGACAATGAGTCAACAGAGTCACCACCCTCTGGCTGAAGGAATTCCTCCTCATTTTAGTTCTAAAGGATTGTCCCTTCAGAGGGAAGCTGTGAACTTGGTTCCTAGTTCTCCTACTAGCGGAAACATCTTCTCTGCGTCCACAGTATCCAGGCCTCTCAGTATATATAAATTTACATCAAATCTCTTTCATCCTTCTAAATTCCATTGAATCCAGGCCCAGAGTCCACAAATGATACTCAGAAGAAGCTCTTCTTCTCAGGACCTTCTTGCAAGCCTCCAGCACATCCTTCCTTAGATATAGGGCCCAAAACTGTTCATTACTTTCCAAATGTGGTCTGACTAGAGCCTATACCATATAAACAACATATCCTGTATTCTGGATTTGTCTTCTCAAAATGAATGCTAACATTGCATTTGCCTTCCTAACTGCCCACTGAACCTAATTGTTAACCTTAAGAGAACTCTGAACTGGGATTTCTCTTTCCCTTTGTGCTTCAGATTTCTGAGCCTTTCCTCATTTATAAAATAGTCTCTACCTCTATTCTTTCTATCAAAATGCATTGCCTCACATTTTCTCACATTGTATTCTATCTACCTCTTATTTGCCCAATCTCTTAGCCTGTCCAAGTTCTGCTGCAGTCTCCCTGCTTCCTCACCACTATCTGCCTCTTTACCATCTTTATGTTATTTGAAAACTTAGCAACCATGCTTAAGTTTCTTCATCCAGATCATTAATACATAACGTGAATAGTTGTGGTCCCAACATTGACTCTTGTGGAACTCCATTAGTTGCCGCTTGCCATCTTGAAAAAGATCCCTTTATCCCTACTCTGTGCCTTCTGCCAGATAGTTAATCCTCTATCCTTGTCCCGTACACTATGGGCTCTTATCTTATTTAATGGCTTTCCATGTGTCACCTTGTCAGAGGCCTTTTAGAAATCCAAATAGATTACATCCATTGGCTCTCCTTTGACTAACTTGTTTGCTACCTCCTCAAAGAATTCTAACAGATTTGTCAGGCATGACCACTCCTTGGTGAAGCTATGTTGACTCAGTCCTATTTTGTGCACTTCCACAAGGGAGAGGTGATGACCTAGTGTTATTATCACTATACTACTAATCCAGACACCTAGATAATGTTTTGGGGACCTAGGTTCAAATCCTACCAGTGCAGATGGTGAAATTTGATTTCAATAAGGATTTGAAATTAAAAGTCTCATGATGACCATGGTATGATTGTCAGGGGAAGAAACCATCTGGTTCACTGATGCCATTTAGGGAAGGAAATTTACCATCATCCATCTGGTCTGGCCTACCATGTGACTCCAGAACCACAGCAATGTGGTTCATTCATAACTGACCTCTGGGCGGTTAGGAATGGGCAATAAATGCTGGCCTAGTCAGTGACGTGCAAATCCTGTGAGTGAATTTAAAAATGACACTTATAGGTACACTGCAATCTCATCCTTAATCATGAATTCTAAAGTCTTAGTGAAGTCTGAGGTTAGGCTATCCAATTGATAATTACCTGTCTTCTGCCTCCTTCACTTTTCAGCAGGAGCGTTACATTAGCTATTTTCCAGTGCTCTGGGACCCTTCCTGATTCCAGTGATTCCTGAAAAATCATCACCAATGCCTCAACAATCTCTTCCGCTATCTCCTTCAGTACCCTGGGGTGTAGTCCACCTGGTTCAGGTGATTTATCCACCTTCAGACCTATCAGCTTCCCCAGCAGCTTCTCCTTAGTTACTGCCATTGCATTCACCTCTGCCCTTTTACTCTTTTGCAGTTCTGGTATCTTCCACCGTGAAGACTGAAACAAATTACCCATTCAATTCCCCTGCCATTTTTCTTTTCCCCATTACTACTTCTCTAGCCTCATTTTCTAGCTATCCAATATACACCCCTGCTTCTCTCTTGCCTTTTATATATTTTTAAAAAAATCTTGCAATATTATTTCATATTTAAAGCTAGCTTACCTTCATATTTCATCTTCTCCCCCTTTATTGCTTTTTTAGTTATCCTCTGCTGGTTTCATAAAGGTTCCTCAATTCTGTGGCTTCCCATAAATCTTCACCACACTGTACACTTTTTCCTTTGCTGTTATGCTGTCTTTGACTTCCTTTGTCAGTCATGGTTGCCTTCATATGTTTCTTCTTCCTTGGAATGAATGCGGTGACCCCAAATTACTTCCACAAACTCCTGCTCTTGTTGCTTCACTATCTTCCCTGCTAGGCTCCCCTCCCAATCAACTCTTGAGCTCCTCCCTCATGTGTTTATGATTACTTTTACTCAATTATAATACCGTTACATCTGGTTCAATCTTCTTCTTCTCAAACTGCAGGTGAATTCTATTATATTGTGATCACTGCCTCCTAGGTGTTCCTCCACCTTAAGCTCCCTAATCAAGTCTGCCTCATTACACATCACCAAATCCAGAACTGCCTTTCCCTGGTGGGCTGCTATGGAACCACAAACAGCTCCAACAAAACCATTTTGTAGACATTCCCTGAATCCTTTCTCTTGAGATCTACTACCAATCTATTTTTCCCAGTCACCTGAATATTGAAGTGCCCCATATCATTGTAATAGTCCCCTTCTTACATATCTTTTCTACTCCTGCATTTGTCTTCTGCCACACATCCTGCCTACTGCTAAGGATCTGTACAAAACTTCCATCAGGATATTTTTTTCCTTTGTGATTCTTCAATTCCACCAACAGAAATTCTATACCTTCTGATACTATATCCAAGTCAAGCCTTAATTATGTCCTGTTGTAATAATTGGTAATTCCATTGCTGATGATGTGAGACAGTAAATAATCAAGGTTAAATTCCCCTATTCCTAAATTCCTTGAGAAGAATTAAAGGCATCAACAAGTTTGGAATTATATAGTTACAGTAACTCATATTTACAGTGCATTTCATAAAGTAAAAGTGATTCACAGGACTGTAAACAACTATAATATACTAACTGTTCAGAAAGTAGAAGCATTATTCTGAGAAAAATGTCAACACCACAATTCATATAATATAGAAGATAGAAAAGTACAGCACAGAACAGGTCCTTTGGCCAACTATGTTGTGCGGAGGTTTATTCCTAATGTAAAATATAATAACTAAACCTATGCACCCCTCAACTCACTGCTATCCATGTGCATGTCCAGCAGTCGCTTAAATGTCCCTAATGACTCTGCTTCCACCACTACCGCTGGTAACGCATTCCATGCATTCACAACTCTTTGCATAAAGAACTTACCTCTGACGTCTCCTTTATACCTTCCTCCTAATATCTTCAAACTATGACTCCTTGTACCAGTCAATCCTGGTTGAAAAGTCTCTGGCTATTGATTCTATCTATTGCACTCATTATCTTGCATACATCAATCAGGTCTCCTCTTTTCCTCCTTCTCTTCAAAGAGAAAAGTCTGAGGTTATTCAACCTTTCTTCATAAGGCAAGCCCTCCAGTCCAGGCAGCATCCTGGTAAACCTTCTTTGCATCCTCTCCAAAGCCTCTGTATCTTTCCTACAGTAGGGCGACCAGAACTGGACACAATATTCCAAGTGTGGTTTCACCGGGGACTTGTAGAGCTGTAGCAAAAGCTCACAGCTCTTAAACTCAATCCCCCTGTTGATGATAGCCAAAACACCATGTGCTTTCTTAACAACCCTATCCACTTGGGTGGCAACTTTGAGGGATCTAAGTACATGCACACCCAGATCCCTCTGTTCCTCCACACTGCCAAGAATCCTGTCTTTAATCCTATATTCAGCATTCGAGTTCGACCTTCCAAAATGCATCACTTCGCATTTATCTAGGTTGAACAACATCTGCCATTTCTAAGCCCAGCTCTGCATTCTGTCTATGTCACAGTGCAGCCTGCAATAGCCCTCAATACTATCAATGGCACCTCCAAACTTTGTGTCAGTGGCAAATTTACTAACCCACCCCTCAACCTCCTCATCCAAGTCATTTATAAAAACTACAAAGAGCAGAGGCCCAAGAACAAAGCTCTGCAAGACCCCACTCAACATTGACCTCCAGGCAGAATACTTTCCATCTACAACAACTTTCTGCCTTCTGTCAGCCAGCCAATTCTGAATCCAGATAGTCAACTCTCCATGTATCCCATACTTCCTGACTTTATGAATGAGCCTACCATGGGGAACCTTATCAAATGCCTTGCTGAAATCCACATACACCACATCCACTGCTCGACCTTTGTCGACCTGTCTTGTCACCTCCTCAAAGAACTCAATAAGATTTGTGAGGCATGACCTGCCCCTCACAAATCCATGCTGACTGCCTTGAATCACACTATGCTTTGCCAAATAGTCATAAATCCTATCCCTCAGAATTCTTTCCAAAACCTTGCTGACCACAGACGTAAGACTGAATGGTCTGTAATTGCCAGGGATTTCCCTATTACCCTTCTTGAAATGTGGAACAACATTCACCTCCATCCAACCCTCCAGTACGACTCCCGTGGAGAGTGAGGAGGCAAATATCCTCGCCAGCAGATTAGCAACCTCCTTTCTCGCTTCCCAGAGCAGCCTAGGATAAATCTGGTCTGGCCCTGGGGACTTATCAATCTTAATGTTTTCCAAAATTTCCAGCACATCAACTTCATCAATCTCGATCTGGTCAATACTGTATCCCAGCTCCTTAAAGTTTTCATTCACAACAAGTTACCTTTCCTTGAAGAAAACTGAAACAAAAAACTCATTTAGGGCTTCCCCTATCTGCTTAGACTCCACGCACAAGTTCCCTCTGCTATCCCTGATCGGCCCTACCTTCTCCCGGATCATTCTCCTATTCCTCACATATGAGTAAAATACCTTTGGGTTCTCCCTAATCCTTCTTGCCAAGCCTTTTTTGTGCCCCCTCCTGGCTCTCCTCAGTACATTTCTGAGCTCCTTTCTAGCAAGCCTGTAATCCTCTAAAGCTGTGCCAGATCCTTGCTTCCTCCACCTTACGTAAGCTGCCTTCTTCCTTTTGACGAGAAGCTCCTCTGTTCTCGTCATCCAAGGCTCCTTAATCTTACCCCTTCTTACCTGTCTCAGAGGAACAAATTTTTGCATCACCCACAACTGCTCCTTAAATAGTCTCTACATGTCTGCTATGCCCTTTCTGTGGAACAATTGCTCCCAGTTTGTACTTCCCAACTCCTGTCTGATAGCGTCATAATTTCCTTTCCCCAATTAAATATCTTCCCTCAGTAACTGCCCCTTTCCCTCTCCAAGGCTATGGTGAATGTAAGGCAGTTGTGATCACTGTCACCAAAGTGTTCTCCCACCGTGAGATCTGACACCTGTCCTGGTTCATTGCCGAGCACCAAATCCAAATTGGCCTCTCCCCTCGTCGGTCTGTCTACATACTGAGTAAGGAAACCCTCCTGATCACACCTGACAAAACAGCTCTATCCAAACCATCTGCACTTAGGAGGTTCCATGTGATATTGGGAAAGTTGAAATCACCCATAACAACAATCCTGCTACATCTGCATTTTTCCAGAATCTGCCCACCTATGAGATCTTCAATCTCTCTATTGCTATTAGGTGGTCTGTAGAAAACCCCCAATGAGGTGGCTGTTCCCTTGCTATTCCTAACTCCCACCCATACTGACTCAGTAGACAAACCTTCCTCAACAACCTTTGTTTCTGTAGCTGTGATGCACTCTCTGATTAGCAATGTTACACCCCCTCCTCTTTTTCCACCCTCCCTGTTCTTTTTAAACGTTCTAACCCCTGGAACATCAAGCAACCATCCCTGCCCCAGTGAAACCCACGTCTCCGTTATGGCCACAACATTGTAGTCCTAAGTACTGACCCATGCTCTAAGTTCATCACTCTTACTTCTGACACTCCTTGCGTTAAAGCAAACACACTTTAACCAATCCCTTTGTTTCATCGTGTGAGAAATCTTCCCGATAGATTCAATACATCCTGTCACTGTCACATCTGCAGCTGACCCCCTCTCAGACACGTGGCTCTGATTCCCACCCCCCTGCCAGACTAGTTTAAACCCTCCCAAATCACATGAGCAAATCTCCCACCCAGGACATTTGTGCCCCTCCAGTTCAGGTGCAACCCATCCTTCATGTACAGGTCCCACCTTCCCCAGAAAGTATCCCAATGGTCTAGGTATCTGAAGCCCTCCCTCGTGCACCATCCACGTGTTAAGCTGCATTCGCTGACTATTCCTCATCTCACTATCTCGTGGCACCAGTAGCAAACCTGAGATCACTACTCTACTTGTCCTGCTTTTCAGCTTCCAACCTAACTCTCTGTAGTCACTTTTCAGATCCTCAATCTCTTTCCCGGCTGTATCATTGGTGCCAATATGTATCACGATTTCTGGCTGCTCACCCTCCCCCTTCAGAATCCTGTTATCCCGATCGTCGACATCCCAGACCCGGCACCGGGGAGGCAACTTACTTTCCGGGAGTTTCGTGCCTGACTACAAAATCTCCTGTCAATCCGTCTAACTATTGAGTCCCCTGCCACGAGCGCTTTTCTATTTTCCCCCTTTCCCTTCTGAGCCACAGTGCCAGGCTCAGTGCCAGAGGCCTGACAACCATGGTGTTCCCCTGGTAGGCCGTCGGCACCAGCAGTAACCAAAACGGTTATACTTATTGCTGAGGGGAACGGCCACAGGGGATCCCTGCTCTGACCATCGGCTCCCTTTCCTCCCCCTGACAGTAACCCAGCTTCCTTATCCTGTGTCTGGGGAGTGACCACCTCCCTGTACATCCTTTCAATTCTCCCCTCAGCCTCCTGGATGATCTGTAGTTCATCCAGCTTCAGCTCTGGTTTTCAAGGAGCTGAAGTTGGGTGCACTTCCCGCAGATGTAGTCGGCAGAGTCATGTGAGGTATCTCTCACCTGCCACGTTCTGCAGGAGGAACATGCAACAATCCCTCCAATAATTTTAATAAAAATAAATTTCAGCGGGAGCATCCCTCCCCCACCCTCTAATAATCCTCCACCCAACCTGAAATCTCTTTTCTGTTTTTCACCAAACTTCAAATATGCCATCCTTTTCAACTCGCTCACACACCCTCACTGCAACTTTGAATTGACATTTTTGTTTTAATTAACTGTTACTCTCTCTTCCTCCTATATTCTTGAGATATTTCAACTTAAAGGTTGACATTTCTCCTTTTTGAGTGCTCCATTCCTCTGTTTCACTTTATGTCTTTCACAAGGATACTTCCATTAAAGAAAATTATATTCCCCAAAATGCCTATGTATCTAAATAGCTAGTTGAAATGATATTCATTTGTTATGAAGGCTTCATATTTAATACTTGTCTGAATACTTGCATTTTGAGGAAGTGTGCAAAAATTGATTTGTTTCAATTCCAGTGGATACCTGGATTTCTTTTGAAAATGATCAATTTGCACATTGGAGCATTCGTAAAATAAAATACTTATTGGAAACTACATTGTTTGCTGGAAATCTAGGTTTGGGCCTGTATTCAATAGAGTTTAGAAGGATGAGAAGGAATCTGATGGAAATGTATAAAATTCTTCACTCACAAGGTAGTGAACATATGGAATTCTCTACCTTGGAAGGCAGTGGAGACCAAGTCACTCAGTATATTCAAGAAAAAGTTTTTGATAATTTTACAGATTATAACAGCATCAAGGGGAAAAAGTGGGAATATGGTATGGAGATAGAGGAGCAGCCATGATCAGATTATACGGTAGAGCAAACTTGAATGGCCTCCTCCTGCTCCTAATTTCTATGCTTTTACTTGGTCACTTGCTGGAGTTTTCTGACTAGCAACTACTTTCAATTTGGACAGAATTTTGTGAGCAGTGGAAGTTGATGCCCAGCCCGAGGAAGGAAAAAATCTTTCCAGACCAGTTCTCCTGTTTCCATGTAGTACCTGAAACACTGATCAAATTTCCCTTATGAGGAGGCTTACAGCAGTTTGTCTCAATGTATCCTCAATTATTGTATCTGCAAAGAGCCTAAAGATAAAGCTATGGTCAGATTCTTAGTGGCCTATGGTGAGATTCAAGACAGATTCAGACAAGGAGTTCTGTGATGCCCAACTCAATATTGGGAGCAACTTGCTGCATCTTTCATGCTTCTGACAAGCAATGTGGCCACATTCCTACCAAACAGTGATGAATTGCCAGCTAAGAGGGAGTATAGCTAGATAAACAATGAATTAACCCTGCAACATGCCTTCCTGTCTTTTTTAGGCTTCCTATCTTACCAAACATGCTGAACAAACTGTTGAGAATTCTTGGCATCACAGCCAAAGCAGGTGCCTGGCCATTATAACTCGCCATTTATTCCAAACAACTTCCGTGATGGACACTAGGCACCAAGGTCTTTGCTATTTGTTATTTAATTATATGAATGTACAAGGCATGATTAGTAAGTTTGTGTATAATACAAAATTAGGAGATATTGTTGATAGTGAGGAAGATTATCAAAAATTTCAGAGGGATCTTGGTCAGATGGGGAAGTGGATTGATGATTGGCAAATGGAATTCAATACAGAGAAATGTAAGGTGTTGCATTCTGGAAAGTCAACCAAGGTAGCACTTATACAGTAAATGGTAAAGCCTTGAGGAGTGTTGTAGGACAGAGGGACCTAGGAGGACAACAATTTTGTTTTTTGACAGCAGTGTGACAGGCAGACAGGGTGGTAAAGAAGGGCATTTAGCATTCTGGCCTGCATCAAAGCATTGAGTATAGCAGTTGGACGTTATGTTACAGTTGTGTAAAACGTTGATGAGGCTGCACTTGGAGTATTGTATACAGTTTTGGTCACCATGTTATAGGAAAGACATAGTTAAACTGGAAAGATGCAAAGCAGATTTACAAGCATGTTGTTAGGACTAGTAGGTCTGAATTAAAGGGAGAGTTTGGCCAAGATAGGACTTTATTCCTTGGAACATAGGAGAATGAGGGGTGACCTTATTGAGGTATATAAAATCATGAGTGACATTGACGGGATGAATGCAGATAGTTATTTTCCCAGGGATGGGAAACTAGGATTGAAAACTAGAGGACATAGGTTTAAGGTGAGAAGCGAAAGATTTAAGAAGTATATGGCTGCCAGAGAAAGTGGTTGAGGTATAATAGCATCATCTAAAAAACATTTGGATAGGTACATGGATGGGAAGGGTTTAGAGTGATATGGATCAAATGCAGGAAATTGGAATTAGCGAGTGGGCACCATGGTCAGCATGGACCAGTTTGGGCTGAAGGGCCTATTGCCATGCTTTGTTACATCAAGACTCTATCTCAGGGTACGTTCTACTGGCACTAGCTGCATAGAACATAGAACATTACAGCACAATACAGGCTCATCGGCCCTCGATGTTGCGCCGACCTGTGGAAACAATCTGAAGCCTATCTAACCTACACTATCCCATTTTCATCCATTCGTCTATTCAATGACTGTTGAAATGCCCTTAAAGTTGGCAAGTCTACTACTGTTGCAGACAGTGCGTTCCACACTCCTACTACTTTCTGAGTAAAGAAATTACCTCTGAAATCTGTCCTATATCTATCACCCCTCAATTTAAAGCTATGTCCCCTTGTGCTAGCCATCACCATCTGAGGAAAACGGCCCTCACTATCCACCTTATCTAACCCTCTAATTATCTTATATGTCTCATTAAGTTACCTCTCAACCTTTTCTCTAACAAAAACAGTCTCAAATCCCTCAGCTTTTCTTGATAGGACCTTCCCTCCATACCAGGCAACATCCTAATAATGCTGAAAATGTGTTGCTGGAAAAGCGCAGCAGGTCAGGCAGCATCTAGGGAACAGGAGAATCGACGTTTCGGGCATAAGCATCTGCAGACCTCACTTTCTCCTCAACATCCTAATAATCTCCTCTGAACCCTTTCCAAAGCTTCCACATCCTTCCTATAATGTGGTGACCAGAACTGTACGCAATGGTCCAAGTGCAGCCACACCAGAGTTTTGTACAGCTGCAACATGACCTCATGGCTCTGAAATTCAACCCCTCTACCAATAAAAGCTAATACACAGCATACCTTCTTAATAACCCTATCAAACTGAGTGGCAACTTTCAGGGATCGACGTACATGGACACCAAGATCTTTCTGCTCTTCTATACTGCCAAGAATCTTACCATTAGCCCAGTACTCTTTATTCCTGTTGCTCCTTCCAAAGTGAATCACCTCACACAATTCTGCATTAAACTTCATTTGCCACTTCTCAACCCAACTCTGCAGCTTATCTATATCCCTCTGTAACCTGCAACATCCTTCAGCACTATACACAACTCCACCAGCCTTAAGGTCATCCGCAGATTTATTAACCCATCCTTCTACACCCTCATCTAGATCATTTATAAAAATAACAAACAGCAGTGGCATGAAAACAGATCCTTGCGGTACACTACTAGTAACTGAACTCCAGGATGAACATTTCTCATCAACCACCATCCTCTGTCTTCTTTCAGCTAGCCAATTTCTGATCCAAACCATGAAATCACCCTCAATCCCATGCCTCTGTATTTTGTGCAAAAGCCTACCATGGGGATCCCTATCAAACGCTTTACTGAAATCCATATACACCACATCAACCACTTTACCTTCATCCACCTGTTTGGTCACCTTCTCAAAGAACTCAATAAGCTTTATGAGGCATGATTAGAGTTGTGCTGGAAAATCTCAGCGGGTCAGACAGCATCCGAACATCTGCAGCTCCAATCTCCAGCATCTGCAGCACCCACCTCCGCCTTTGAGAGGCACGAGCTACTCTTCACAAAACCGTGTTGACTATCCCTAATCAACTTATTCCTTTCTAGATGATTAGAAATCCTATCTCTTATAATTTTTTCTAACTCTTTACCCACAACTGAAGTAAGGCTCACTGGTCAATAATTACCAGGGCTGTCTCTACTCCCCTTCTTGAACAAGGGAACAACATTTGCTATCCTCCAGTCTTCTGGCACTATTCCTGTAGACAATGAAGACATAAAGATCAAAGCCAAAGGCTCTGCAATCTCCTCCCTGGCTTCCCAGACAATCCTAGGATAAATCCCATCTGGCCCAGGGTCTTATCTATTTTCAGATTTTTCAGAATTACTAACACCTCCTCCTTGTGAACGATAATCCTAGCTAGTCTAGTAGTCTGTATTTCAGTATTCTCCTCAACAACACTGTCTTTTTCCAGTGTGAATACTGCCGAAAAATATTCATTTTGCACTTTCGTTATCTCCTCCGACTCCACGCACAAGTTCGCACTGCTATCCTTGATTGGCCCTAATCTTTCTCTAGTCATTCTTTTATTCCTGATATGCCGGTAGAAGGCTTTAGGGTTTTCCTTGATCCTACCTGCCAACAACTTCTTATGTTCCCTCCTGGCTCTTCTTATCTCTCTCTTTAGGTCTTTCCTGGTTAACTTGCAAATCTCAAATGCCCTAACTGAGCCTTCACATCTTTGCCTAACATAAGCCTTCTTCCTCTTGACAAAAGATTCAACTTCTTTAGGAAAACCATGGCTCCCTCGCTCGACCACTTTCTCCCTGCTTGACAGATACATATTTTATCAAGGACATGCAGTAGCTTGAATAAGCTCTATATTTCAATTGTTCCCATCCCATGCAGTTTCCTTCCCCATCCTATGCATTCTAAATCTTACCTAATTGCATCATAATTGCCTTTTCCCCAGCAATAGCTCTTGCCCTACATTATAGACCTATCCATTTCCATCACTAGAGTAAACATAACCGAACTGTGGTCACTATCACCAATGTGCTCACCTACCTCCAAATCTAACACCTGGCCAGGTTCATTACCCAGTACCAAATCCAATGTGGCCTCGACCCTTGTTGGCTTGTCCACATACTATGTCAGGAAACCATCTTGCACACATTGGACAAAATTGACCAATCTAAAGTACTCAAACTATGGTAATTCCAGTCAATATTTGAAAAGTCTAAGCCCCATAACCACGACCCTGTTACACTCGCTCCTATCCAGAATTATCTTTGCTATCGATTCCTCTACATCTCTGGAACTATTTGCAGGCCTCTAGGAAACTCGTAACTGAGTTACCCCTCCTTTCCTGTTTCTAACCTCAGCCCATACTACCTCAGTAGACGAGTCCTCAAACGTCCTTTCTGCTATCATAATACAGTCCTTGACTAACAGTGCCACACCTCCCTCTCTTTTACCAGCTTTCCTGTCCTTACTGAAATATCTAAATCCTGGAACCTACAACAACCATTCCTGTTCCTGCTCTATCCATGTCTCCAAAATGGCCACAACACTGAAGTCCCAGGTACCAACCCATGCTGCAAGTTCACCCACCTTATTCCGGATGCTCCTGGCATTGAAGTAGACATACTTCAAACCACCTTCCTGTTTGCTGGTGAACTCTTGTGTCCTTGAAACCTTATTTCTGACCTTATTACGCTCAACCTCCTGGTCACTGGAACAACAATTTAGCTTCCCATCTCACTGCTGAATGAGTTTAAACCCACCCGGAGAGCATTAGCACAGAGAAATATAGATAAGCTGCAAATGGCACCACATTAGCCATAAGTGCTCATCTAAACACTTTTTAAAGGTTGCAAAGTTTCTCGCCTCAACTACTCTCCCAGGCAGTGCACTCCAGATACCTACCACATTCTGGGTGAAAATAATTTTTCCAGAATCCCCTTTAAACATTCTTCCTTAATTATACTCCCTTGTTACTGAACCTTCAATTAAGGGAATTAGCTGTTTTCTATTCACCCTCTTCATACCTTATCAAATAAATCTTAATATTCTACCTTACATTTCATAATCTTATACACCTCAATCAGATCTCCCTTCAACCTTCTCTGCTCTAAAGAAAACAAGCTGAGTTTATCCAGCCTCTCTTCATAGCTAAATTGCTCAATCCCAGGCAACATCCTGCTGAAACTCCTCAGAATCCCCTCCAGTGAGATGGCATCCATCCTATGGTGACCAGAAATGCACACAGTACTCCAGCTGCGACCTCATCAAAGTTCTGTTCAGCTCCAATGTAACTTCTCTGTTCTTATAATTAATGGTATGACTGAAGAACTCAAGTGTCCTGCATGCCTTCTTAACCACCCTACTCACCTGTCCTGCAGCTTTCAGGATCCACAAGATCCCTCTGTTCCTGTGAGCATCCTAGTGTCTTGTCATTCACTGAACACTCCCTTGTCTTGTTCCTTCTTCCAAAATTCCATCACCACACACCTATCAGGGCTAAATTCCATCTGCCACTGATCTGCCCATCTGACCAATCTGGAGGAAGTAAGGACTGCAGATGCTGGAGATCAGAGCTTAAAAATGTGTTGCTGGAAAAGCGCAGCAGGTCAGGCAGCATCAAAGGAACAGGAGAATCGACGTTTCGGGCATAAGCCCTCTAGTCACACTAACAGCCTTTGACCACCACTCTTCGTCTCCTGTCACTAGATCAATTTTAAATCCAACTTATCAAGTTGCCCTGAATCCCATGTGTTTTTACCTTCTTTAATACTCTCCCATGAAGGACATTGTCAAAGGCTTTGCTGAAATCCAAGTAAATTACTTCAACTATACTATCCTGTACATTTTAAGGTCTTTGTGAAGATTTGTAGCTTGGGTTGTAGATGCGGTTGTTGGTTTACTCGTCAAGCTGGGGAGTTGTCATCCAAACATTTCGTCACCACGCTAGGTAACATCATCAGTGTGACTTCCATAAAGTGTTGTTGTTTTACTCTGCTTGATATTTACACTTAATACATTGGTTACCCTACCTTATATTAAGACCATATTAAAAATGACAACCAAACTTCTATGACCACTAGGAATCATGGTAGCACACCAACCCACAGCCACACTATGTCAACTACTCACAAGGATGATTTCCCACACCCACAACATAGAACATAGAACATTATAGCGCAGTAAAGGCCTTTCAGCCCTCAATGTTGCGCGACCTGTGGAAACAATCCGAAGCCCATCTAACCTACACTATTCCATTCTCATCCATATGCCTATCCAATTACCATTTAAATACCCTTAAAGTCAGCGAGTCTACTACTGTTGTAGGCAGTGTTCCTTGCCCCTACTACTCTGAGTAAAGAAACTCTCTAACATCTGTACTATATCTATCACCTCTCAATTTAAAGCTATGTCCCCTTGTGCTAGCCATCGCCATCCGAGGTAAAGGGGTCTCACTGTCCAACCTATCTAACCTTCTCATTATCTTATATGTCTCAATTAAGTCGCCTCTCAACCTGCTTCTCTCTAACGAAAACAGCCTCAAGTCACTTAGCCTTTCCTTGTATGACCTTCCCTTCATACCAAGCAACATCTTAGTAAATCTCCGCTGAACATTTTCCACAGCTTCCACATCCTTCTTATAATGTGATGACCAGAACTGTACACAATACTCCAAATGTGGTCGCACCAGAGTTTTGTACAGTTGCAGCATGATCTCTTGGTTCCGAAATTCAATCCCTCTATCAATAAAAGCTAACACACTGTATGCCTTCGTAACAACCCTATTGACCTGGATGGCAACTTTCTGGACACCGAGATCTCTCTGCTAATCTACATTATCAATAATTTTACCATTAGCCCAGTACTCTGTATTCATGTTACTCCTTCCAAAGTGAATCACCTCACATTTATCCATATTAAACTTCATTTGCCAGCTCTGCAGCTTATCTATATCTCTCTGTCATCTACAACATCCTTTGTTACGATCCACTATCTACCGACCTTAGTGTCACTCGCAAATTTACTAACCCATCCTTCTATGCCTTCATCCAAGTTATTTATATAAATGACTAACAACATTGAACCCAAAACAAATCCTTGCGGTAGGCAAAAGTGAGTACTGCAGATGCCGGAGTTTAGAGTCAAGATTAGAGTGATGGTGGAAAAGCACTGCAGGTCAGGCAGCATCCGAGAATCAGGAAAATCGATGTTTCAGAAAGGAGCCCTTCATCAGGAATGAGGCTGGAAGCCTCGGTGGTGGAGCTGGGGAGAAGGTAGTTGAGAGTACAATAGATGGATGGAGGTGTGGTAAAGGTGATTGGAACTGGGGTAAGGTGGGGGGCGGGGAAATGAGCAAACTGGCAAAGTCCACATTGATGCCCTGGATTTGAAGGGTTCTGAGGCGGAAGATGAGGCATTCTTCCTCAAGCGTCGGGTGGTGAGGGAGTGGCGGTGGTGGTGGCCCAGGACTTGCATGTCCTCGGCAGAGTGGAAGGGGGAATTGAAATGTTCGGCCACGGGGCAGTGTGGTTGGTTGGTGCGGGAGTCCCAGATATGTTCCCTGAAGCGCTCTGCGAGAAGGCATCCAGTCTCCCTAATGTAAAGGAGACTACATCGGGAGCAACGGATGCAATAAATGACATTTGTGGATGTGCAGGTGAAACTTTGATGGATGTGGAAGGCTCATTTGGGGCCTTGGATGGAGGTAAGGGAGGAGGTGTGGATGCAGGTTTTGCAATTCCTGCGGTGGCAGGGGAAGGTGCCAGGATGGGAGGGTGGGTTTTTGGTGGTGGGGGGGGGGGGGGTGGGATGTGGACCAGACCAGGTAGTCACGGAGAGAACGTTGTAAATGTCGGCAGATGATACAGTTTTTGCGGAGGTTGGTGGGGTGGAAGATGAGGACCAGGAGGGTTCCATCCTTGTTGTGGTTGGAGGGGTGAGTTTGAGGGCGGAAGTGTAGGATGTTCCACCACAGAACAAACCAGATAGCCTCCTTCTTTAAAAACCAAAATTTCCCCTCCCAAGTGGTTGAAGATGCCCTCCAATGCACACCTCTGCCCTCAAACCCACCCCTCCAACCGCAACAAGGACAGAAACCCCCTGGTCCTCACCTTCCACCCCACCAAACTCCGCATTATCTGCCAACATTTCTGCCACATACAAACGGACTCCACCACCAGGGATACATTTCCCTCCCCAGCCCTATTAGCTTTCCACAAAGACCGTTCCCTCCATGACTATCTGGTCAGGTTCACGCCCCCCCCCCCCCCCAACAACCCACCCTCCCTGGCACCTTCCCTTGCCACCGCAGGAATTGTAAACCTGTGCCCACACTTCCTCCCTCACCTCCATCCAAGGCCCCAAATGAGCCTTCCACATCCGTCAAAGTTTCACCTACACATCCACCAATGTCATTTATTGCATCTGTTGCTCCCGAGGTAGTCTTCTTTACATTGAGGAAGAATGTCTCATCTTCCACCTCGGGACCCTTCAACCCCAGGGCATCAATGTGGACCTCACCTGTTTCCTCATTTCCCCTCCCCCCTCCTTACCCAAGTTCCAAACTTCCAGTCACCACCATCCTCATGACCTGCCCCACCTGTCGATCTTCCTTCCCACCTATCCGCTCCACCCTCCTCTCCGACCTATCACCTTTACCTCCATCTCCATCCACCTATTGCACTCCCAACTACCCTCTTCCTGGATCCTTGCTGTACCGCACTAGTAACCGAACTCCAGGATGAACATTTCCCATCAACTAACACCCTTAATCTTTTTCCAGCTAGCCAAATTCTGAACCAAACAGCTAAATCACCCTCAATCCCAGGCCTCCATAATTTATGCAATAGCCTACCATCAGGAACCATATCAAATGCTTTACTGAAGTCCATATACACCACATCAACTGCTTTACCCTCATCCATATGTTTGGTCACTTTCTCAGTGAACTCAATAAGGTCTGTGAGGCAAGTCCTACCTTTCACAAAACTGTGTTGACTATCCCTAATCAACTAAATCTTTTCTAGATGATTATAAATCCTATCTTTTACAGTGTTTTCCAATACTTTACCTACAAGCAAAATAAGGCTCACAGGTCTATAATTTCCAATGTAGTCTCTACTCCCCTTTTGAACAAGAGGACAACATTTGCTATCCTCCAGTCTTCTGGCACTTTTTCTGTAGACAATGACGACATAAAGATCAAAGCCAAAGGCTTGGCAATTTCCTTCCTGGCTTCCCAGAGAATCCTAGGATAAATCCCATCCGGCCCAGGGGAGTTATTTTTACACTTTCTAGAATTGCTAACACCTCCTCCTTATGCACTTCAATCCCATCAAGTCTAGCAGCCTGTATCTCAGTATTCTCTTCGACCACACTGTCTTTGTCTCGCGTGAATACTGATGAAAAGTATTCATTTAGCTCTTCTCCTATCTCCTCTGACTCCATGCACAACTTCCCACTACTATACTTGGCCCTAATCTTTCTCTAGTCATTCTTTTCTTCCTGATATTGCTATAGAAAGCCTTAGGGTTTTCCTTGATCCTGTCCACCAATGACATGCAGGACCAATATAATAAATAAAATCCCATGTAACAACTGCCATAAACACGACATCGAACAGACCGAAAGAAAATTAGCAATGCGGATACATGAACACCAATGAGCAACAAAACTATGTGACCAATTCTTCCTCATCTCAGTACACACATACAAGGAAAGCCATTAGCTTGATTGGGACAACGTAACCATCCTAGGATAAGCTAACCAGAGACATGCACAGGAATTCCTGGAGCCGGGTTTTCAATCCACAATTCCATCAATAAACTTGTTGAAATAGAGCCCATGTACAAACCAGTGCAGAGAAAAAAACAGAAATGAGACAACCCACCTTAACAGACCAGATCATATAAATATCAAATGGAGTAGAGCAACAATGCTTCATGGGAGTTGCACTGATGATGTTAACAACAACTTGCCAGCTCAGCGAGCAAGCCAACAACCGGTTCCTCAACATGCCTAGTCACCTCATCAAAATATTCAATCAAACTTCTTAGGCATGACCTTCTGCAGATAAAGCTCTGCTGACTGTCCCTGATCAAACTTGTTCTTCCAAATGAAGATATACTCTCTCCTTCAGAGTTTGCTTCAAGATTTCTGATGTAAAATTCACTAGTGTATAATTCCCTGGTCTATCTCTACCACCCTTTTTGAAAATGAAACTACATGAGCTGTCCTCCAGTCCTCTGGCACATTCCCTGTAATTAATTTCCTCATTTTCCATATCAGCCTGGGATACACCTTATTCAGTTCTGGGGATTTTCTCACTTTTAGGTCCTCACTTCCTCGGACAAACTGCTCAAGAACCTCACAGTCCCTCCTCCTGAATTTTGTGCCTGCATCCTCCTTCTGCACAGCAAGAACAGTTGTGAAGTACTTGTATAATATCTTACCAATGTCCTCCAGCTCCACACAAAGAATGACTTGAAATGGGCCCAACTCTTTCCCCCATTATCCTCTTCACCGCGATATATTTGCAGAATATCTTGGGATTCTCACTCATTTTACCCATAAGTATTTTCTCATGCCCCCTCTTTGTTTTACGCATCGCTTTTAAAGATTCCCCTGCACATTCTATACTTCACCTCCATTCTTTTGCTCCTTTTGTACATGTTAAATGTCACTCTTTTAGAGTTATAGAGACGTACAGCATGGAAACAGACCCTTCGGTCCAACCTGTCCATGCCGACCAGATATCCCAACCCAATCTAGTCCCACCTGCCAGCACCCGGCCCATATCCCTCCAAACCCTTCCTATTCATATACCCATCCAAATGTCTTTTCCTCCAAGATCACGGGCAGCACGGTGGCACAGTGGTTAGCACTGCTGCCTCGCAGCGCCAGAGACCCGGGTTCAATTCCCGCCTCAGGCAACTGACTGTGTGGAGTTTGCACATTCTCCCCGTGTCTTCGTGGGTTTCCTCCGGGTGCTCTGGTTTCCTCCCACAGTCCAAAGATGTGCAGGTCAGGTGAAGTGGCCATGCTAAATTGCCCGTAGTGTTAGGTAAGGGGTAAATGTAGGGGTATGGGTGGGTTACGCTTCGGCGGGTCGGTGTGGATTTGTTGGGCCGAAGGGCCTGCTTCCACACTGTAATCTAATCTAATATGTTTGTGGGCGGCACGGTGGCACAGTGGTTAGCACTGCTGCCTCACAGCGCCTGAGACCCGGGTTCAATTCCCGCCTCAGGCGACTGACTGTGTGGAGTTTGCACGTTCTCCCCGTGTCTGCGTGGGTTTCCTCCGGGTGCTCCGGTTTCCTCCCACAGTCCAAAGATGTGCAGGTTAGGTGAATTGGCCATGCTAAATTGCCCTTAGTGTTAGGTAGGGGTAAATGTAGGGGTATGGGTGGGTTGCGCTTCGGCGGGTCGGTGTGGACTTGTTGGGCGGAAGGGCCTGTTTCCACACTGTAATGTAATCTAATCTAATCAAATCAAATCTAATCTAATCACTGTTTGTTCATTTTCCCAGATGCACTCTGATGTCCAGCGATACATGAATTCAAACAGCAAAGGCAGTACTGTGCAGGTTCACTCTGGTGCCAGTTTCTTTCTCTCTCTCTCTCTTGCACTGACCTCACCATGTGCTTCCTTAGTCTGTTCTTCTCCCTTTTAAAACTGCTGTTGTTTTGATTTTTTTTTCCAAAGTTCCAAAACAATGCAACAGCATATAAAACAGTAATTGCTGCTCCTGGAATTCGAGTAAATCACCTCCAGCACCTAAAATACCTCAGAAAAGGAGCAGCTGTTACAGCCAGAAATTTTCCCATCCTCCATCTTGGATTACCCAGAATCCTCCTTTTTACCCAGTCCTGAATATTCTCAGACATCAGGGCTCTCTGGATTTGTTGGTCTGACATGATACCCTAAAGGGAACATGTTGGACCTGTACTCTTGCCAATCCCATTTTGATTGCCCTAGGCAAATATTTATACTTCTATATTTCAATGTGTGTGTGTTAACCAGCTCAATAATTTGTTGAATATGTTTTATTTTGCAATAAACATTCACTTTTTCTTTTTATTAAAGAAACCTAGTAACTAGGTAAATAGTAAATTTATGTTGAGACCAATGAATAGTGAGACTAGACTCTTCCAATCTCAGTATAACACCATTCAGTGTGACATACATGACAAATAGTACATTTTCATTAATAACTTGTAAGATAAAACACTGTTTCAAGGCAGTACCTTAGCTCAGATGTACTCATCTGTGTTTATTACTTCTGATTATCTCAGCTTCTTTAGTGGGAGGGGCGATGATGTAGTTGTAATGTCACTGGATGAGCTATCTAGAACACCCGGCTAGTGTTCTAGGGATGTGGGTTTAATTCCTGCCATAGCAAGATGTGAAATTTGAACTCAATTTAAAATTAAAAACTAACCTAATTGTGTAACCAGTTGTTGTAAAAAGTTACCTGGTTTATTAATGTCCTTTAGGGAAAGAAATCTTCCATGCTTTCTAGTCTGGCCTTATGTTATTCCAAACTCACAGCAATGTGGGTGACTCCTAAATAGCTCTGGCAGTCAGGAACTGGGAATAAATGCTGGCCTAGCCCATGACACCCACATGCAATAAATGAAAAGCATAATGTTTGCACCATCATGCTGACTCACCCAATGGGTGATGTGATTGCTTTGTGTACTCAATGTAACAATATTACAAACTCATATGTAAATGTTGTTGATGATTTTGCTGCATACTGATATCGCCATGTGTCCTGATACACATTCACAGCACAGATCAAAACTGACTAAAATGAGCATATTCAATCTTCCCCTCCCCAATCAACCTATAGCTGCATTTCTGGAACAAGCCAATATTGATAAAGCAGTGAGTCATGCTCATGCAGCATTTGCCATTCGCTTTGATGAGTTACTTCTTTTTAACATATTACTGCATACATGTGTTAAATAGCATAAAAGTGCTTCATTGTTCCGTCTGATGTTAGCCAATAGTGATACCTGGTAAATGATCAGGAGATTTAAATTTGTACGTGATGTTTCTGCATTGAAGAATCTCCACGATTAGCTGCTCTCCATCTGTCTTCATTTCCTTCTTCAGTGCTATCTTAATTTCTCCCATCACTTGAGTTTTACCTATGAACGTAATAACAAGAAAATATTGGTGCAGACATTCACAAATCACCCATCAGCTGAGAGAATTCACCATTGGATGAACAGAAACTTCAATCCAACAAATCATTTGCCATTATGAAAAACAAATGTGTTGATTTGTTTGTACCAGTAAAAATGCTCATGAATAATAGCGCACAGAATGATTTCAGCACGATTATTAGTTAAATGAGTTAAGATCATAAAAGATCAATGTTTGCCGTTTTATCCTTGGTTCTTATCAGTCTAAATCATTGAGTAGAGGATGAAGAGAGGAATAAGGAGAAAGTTAAAAACAATTACAATTACTAAAAGGAAAGAAAACTGAGGCTGAAATCACGATGGTTTTCCTTTTACGCTTGTTCTCAAGAACTGCGTTGTTGAGAAGCTGTCAGAGCATGGTCCCTGAACCTTTATCAGAGGCTGTCCTTCTACTCAAAGTGTGCTCAGCTTCAGCCAAGCAGTATTCTCTCAGATTTGAGTTTACAACATTCTGAGCCAGCAACACTCACGTTATGTGCAAGAACAAAAGAAACTGTAGATAAGAGGTGGTCTAAGTCTGCAGTATCATTGTTGGAACATTGACTCGAAAAGTAATGTTTTCCATACTGTCGACAAACAGAAGAGAACTAAGTGTGACAGATGGTGAGGATGCCCAACAATGTTCCCTCAAAGCTGCATGGCTGTGCACCACATTGTTCTGTGAACAGTGAACGATGTCCCTACACCACCTACAACATTTACTTCAGGTTTTTTCATTCATTCACAAGATGTGGATGTCACTGGTCAGGCCAATGTTTATTGCCCAATTCTAATTGCCCTGAGGATAGATTAGAGTCAACCACATTGCTGTAGGTCTAAAGTCACATGTAGGACAGACCAGGTAAGGATATCAGATTTCCTTCCTTAAAGGACATAAGTGAATCAGGTGGGTTTTTCCCGACAATTGACAATGATTTCACAGTCATCATAAGATTCCAGATCAATATTGAATTCAGATTCCATTATCGGATGTGGCAGGATTTGAACCCAGGTTCCCAGAATGTTACTAGAGTCCCTGGATTAATAATCTAGCGATAATACCATAAGGCTATCACTTACTCTTACTTTACACAGAGGGTGGTTGGTGCCTGGAACGCATTGCCAGCAGAGGTAGTAAAGACAGGCATGGTAGATTCGTTTAAGGTGCATCTAGACAGATGCATGAGTAAGTGAAGAGCAGAGGGATACAGATCCTTAGGAATTGGCGATAGGTTTAGACAGAGGATTTAGATCAACTCAGGATTGGAGGGCCAAAGGGCCTGTTCCTTTGCTGTAAATTTTCTTTGTTCTTTTTCTTTGTACTGCCTCAAAGGTTACAGAAATTCATGCCATGCACAAACTTCAAAAGCCTGCACAGAAGAATAAATGGGAACACTGATGCCCTGAGTAAAAGACTAACCCGTGCTAACACGACAAATCGGGAGGGGGATTTTGATTTTATTTATTGTAGTCACATGTACTGAAGTATAGTGAAAAGCTCTGCTTTGTAAGGAGTGCAAGCAGATCAAAGCAAGCAAGGATATACAGATCGTAGTGTTTAGACAGGGAGGCATATAGGTTACACTGAACAGGAGGTGCTTAAAGCAAGATCAACATTAGCAAGATCAACATTATTTGAAGTTAGACAGTCCATTCATCAATCTAATAACTGCAGGAAAAAAGCTGTTCTTGAAGCTGTTGGTGCATGCATTCAGGCTTCCGTATCTCCCGCCTGATGGAAGAGGTTGTAGCAAAATATTACTGGGATGGGAGGGGTCTTTGATGATGTTGGCAGCCTTTCCACAGCAATCAGAGGTGTAAATGGAGCCCATGAATGGAAGGTTGCCTTCTGTGTCAGTCTGAGGTGTGCACACAACCTTCTGTAAGTTCTTATGCTCCTGGGCAGTGTAGATGCTATACCAGGCTGTTATGCACCCAGACAGTATATTTTCTGTGGTACATCTGTAAAGGTGTGTGAGAGTCCTTGTGGACATGCTGAATTTCTTAAGCCACCTGAGGAAGAAGAGGCATTGTTACGCCTTCTTAACTGTCGCATCTATGTGGGAAGTCCAGGATAGGTTGTTAGTGTCATTCCTAGGAACTTGATGCTCTCCAACTCAGCTCCATTGATGTAGACAGGGGCATGTCTCCTCCTTTCTTCCTGAAGTCAATGATTGGTTCTTTTGTTTTGCTGACATACAGGCAGAGATTGTTATCATTGCATCATGACACCAAGCCCTCTATTTCTTTTCTATATTCTGACTCATCATTGTTTGATAGCCATCCTACCACAGTGGTGTTGTCAGCAAACTTGCAGATAGTCTTCAGTCAGAATTGGGCTACACAGTCGTGGGTGTACAGGTAGTATAATAGCTGGCTGAGAACACATCCTTGGTGGGTTCCATTGTTGAGGTTTATCTTGAAAGAAATGTCTATCTTCACTGATTGCAGTCTGTGGGTTAGAAAGCTAAGGATCCAGTTGCAGAGAGCAGAGCTGAGACCTAGGTCTTGAATTTTTGGAATTAGTCTGGGAAGAATCATGGTATTGAAGGTGGAGCTGTAGTCGATGAGTAGGTGTCTGATGTAGGTGTCCTTGTTGTCCACCTCAAACACCAGCCAAGAAGAAATGAGCAGTGATACTTATGGATGATGATAACTCCATCTGAGTATCAAAATAAAATGTTCTGAATAGTTAATGAAATTTCAATTACGGGCACTTAATTATTAGAAAAACAGACAAAATAATGAAGACGTTTTAATTGGTTGCAATTATCAAATGGAACTGATGGTGAGAGCTAATGGCAAAGAGGGAGTCTATTGTAGTAGAGAAGTGATATAGATGAAGAATTGGTATTAATAGCAGAAAATGGGTAAGCTGTGCTGAGAGCAAACATATGCAAACCACACACTTGGATTAATCAGGGAGAATGAGGTGTAATCAAAACATGTATTAACATAGGAGGTATTTGTGCTATGAAGTTGTTGAAGTCAGTGATGAGTTCTGAAGGCTGCAAAATGTGTGGGCAGAGCATGTTCCTGGAGATGATATTGGGCATTGCTTGAACACTGCAGCAGATGTTAGACAAAATGTTAACATGACAGCCAGATGGTCAATTGAAATGACACATCCATTCTGTGTTTGGTCTCACCTACAAAGAGCAACTGTTTTGTCAGTGAATACAGTAGACTTTGTATTCCATGAACACTGTCCTCCACTACAAAAATTCACTACAAGAGGAGTATACAGGAAAGCCACACACACAGACCAAGTCCTAAATTACGAAAGTAACCACCCCAACACACACAAACGAAGCTGCATCAGGACACTATTCAAAAGGGCCACAACACACTGCAGTACACCAGGACTGCAAAAAGAAGAAGAGGAACACCTATACAAGGTATTCGCCAAAAACGGATACCCGCGCAACTTCATCAGCAGTTGCCTAAGAGAAAGACCATGGAACGAGGACATACCACAACCAAAAGGACTAGCCACACTACCATACATCAGGAGCATCTCAGAACTGACTGCCAGACTACTGAGACCCCGAGGACTCATAACGGCACATAAACCAACAGCCATGCTCAGACAACAACTCACCAGAACGAAGGACCCGATACCCAACATGAGCAAGACGAATGTAGTGTACAAAATACCATGCAAGGACTGCACTAAACACTATATAGGACAAACAGGAAGACAGCTAGCAATCCGCATACATGAACATCAACTAGCCACGAAATGACACGACCAGCTATCCTTAGTATCCACACACGCAGACAACAAGCAACATGAATTCGACTGGGACAACACTACTATCATGGGGCAAGCCAGACAGAGAACAGCCAGGGAATTCCTAGAGGCATGGCATTCATCCACAAACTCCATCAACAAACACATCGACCTGGACCCAATATACTAACCACTACAGCGGACAGCTGAAACTGACAACCGGAAGCGGCAGGGACAGACCACTATAAACACCGGAGGAAACATCAAAGAAGCGCTTCGCAGGAGGCTCCCAAGCACTGATGATGTTGCCTAGCCAGGGGACGAAACGTTTGCAACAAAAACTTCCAGCTCGGCAAACAGAACCACAACAACGAGCACCCGAGCTACAAATCTTCGCACAAACTTTGAACTGTCCTCCATTTACCCCCTTCCCTTGCAACATATCTTAATGACTACCACCCGGTGGCTCGCACCTCCATAATCAAGAAGTGCTTCGAGAGTCTGATCATGGCTCACATCAACTCTAACCTTCCAACCGGCCTTGGTTCCCTGCAATTTGCCTACTAACATAACAGGTCCACAGCGGACACCATTTCCCTAACCCGACACTCATTCCTGCAACATCTGGCGGAGAGAGAGAGAGAGAGAGGCGGGGGAGAGAGAGAGAGAGAGAGAGAGAGAGAGAGAGAGAGAGAGAGAGAGAGAGAGAGAGAGAGAGTGAGTGAGTGAGTGAGTGAGTGAGTGAGTGAGTGTGTGCGTACATGTGAGAGTGGTGTATAAGTGTGAGGACATGTGAGAGTGTGTGTTTGCATGTGTGTGCCTCTCGGGATGGATATGTTTGTGCGTCTGAGAGACAGCGTGTGTTTGAGAAAGGGTCTGTGTGAGTGTGAGTGTATGTCAGAGGGTGTGTGCATGTGTACGTGTGTGAGTGTGTGTGTGTGTGTGAACATGTGTAGTAGGGTCACCTGTAGTGTGACATGAACCCAAGGTCCTGGTTGAGGTCATCCTCATGGGTACCGAATTTGGCTATCAGCCCCTGCTCAGCCATTCTGTGCTGTTGCATTTCCTGAAGTCTGCCTTGGAGGATGGTCACCTGAAGATCTGAGGTCGAATGCCCTTGACCGCTGAAGTGTTCCCCGACTGCGAGGGAACATTCCTGTCTGGCGATTGTTGCATGGTGTCCATTCATCCATTGTCGTAGCATCTGCTTGGTCTCACCAATGTACCATGCGTTGGAGCATCCTTGTCTGCAGCGTATGAGATAGGCAATGTTGGCCAAGTCATGAGTACCTGCTATGTACATAGTGGGTGGTGTCCCCACTGATAATGTTAGTATCCATGTTGACACTCTTACACGTCTTGCAGTTGTCCTGAAGGCTGGGCAGTTTGCTGCAAAATATAGTCCATTTAAGGTTTGACGGTTGTTTAAAGGAGAGAAGTGGAGGCGTTGGGAAGTTCTTGGTGAGGTGTTCATCTTTATTGATAATGTGTTGCAGGCTGCGAAGAAGATGGTGTAGTTTCTCCAATCCTGGGAATTAGTGAACAAGAAAAATACCCTATTGGTCACAGCCCTTGTCTGTCTCCTTGAGGAGGTAAAAACAATGACTGCAGATGCTGGAAACCAGATTCTGGATCAGTGGTGCTGGAAGAGCACAGCAATTCAGGCAGCATCCGAGGACAGGCAAAATCGACGTTTCGGGCAAAAGCCCTCATTCCTGATGAAGGGCTTTTGCCCGAAACGTCGATTTTGCCTGTCCTCGGATGCTGCCTGAATTGCTGTGCTCTTCCAGCACCACTGTCTCCTTGAGGAGGTCATTACGGTTTCTAGCTGTGGCACGTTGGAACTGGCAATCAATGATTTGAGCATCATATCTTGTTCTTACGAGGGTGTCCTTCAGCATCTTCAGGTGTCCGTTGTGTTCCTTGTCATCTGAACAAATCCTCTGTAGGTGTAGAGCTTGTCCATAGGGGATTGTTGTTTTAATATGTTCAGGGTGGAAGCTAGAGAAGTGTAGCATTGTGAGGTTATCCATGGGCTTGCAGTAGAGTGAGGTGCTGAGGTGTCCAACTTGGATGGAGATACGTGTGTCTAAGAATGAGACAGATACTAAACAGTCATCCTTGGTAAGTCTGATGGTTGGATGAAATGCATTCATATCACTGTGTAGTTGTTTCAGTGACTCCTCGCCATGGGTCCAAAGGAAGAAAATATCATCAATATATCTGGTGTATAGTGCTGGCTGGACGTCCTGTGCGGCAAAGAAGTCTTGTTCAAATTTGTACATGAAAATGTTGGTATATTGGGATGCACATTTGGACCCGATGGCTGTTCTGAGTGTCTGGATGAAGAACTGACTGTCAAAGGTGAAAACGTTGTGGTCGAGGATGAAGCAAATGAGTTGTAGGATGGTGCTCAGAGATCGGCAGTTGTTGGTATTGAGTACTGAGGATGTTGTAGCAATGCCGTCATCATAGGGTATGCTAGTGCAGTGTGCTGAAACGTCAATTGTGATGAGGAATGTTCCTGGTTTGGCTAGTCCATGGATGCTGAGTTTCTGCAAGAAACCTGTAGTCTCGCGACTGAAGCTGGGTGTCCCCTGTACAATGGGTTTCAAGATGCCCTCAACATAGTCAGAGAGGTTCTCACACAGGGTTCCATTATCTCACACTATGGGTTGATCAGGTGTGTTGCCTTTGTGTATCTTCGGAAGGCAGGTACATTCTATTTTGTTCAAAAAGGACACAATCTGTAGGCAGTCAATGCAGGCAGTCAATCCATGTAGCATTTTATAAATTCCCACTTTGGAAGTAGAACCAGTCTGACTCAAGATTGGGATACAGACAGACTCTAACCTCACACCTTTAATGCATTTCTGAGCTGAGATGTCACCTTTTTTTTTAAATAAAACTTTAAGTTATCTCGAGAATGTGATTTGAAAGACGTTCTGGGATTTATATATTATAAACCAAAACCTGCAACCCATTCTGAAAGATGAAAGACTTAACAGCAATCTAGGTTTGTTCAATATATTGTATCAGTTGCATGCATGACACTGTGATCTTTTGCTATGAATTTTGTGTTTTATGATCCTGCCCCACAGCTACTTGATGAAGGAGCAGTGCTCCGAAAGCTAATACTTCCAAATAAACCTATTGGACTATGAACTTGTGTTGTGTGGGATTTTTAACTCAAGACTGGGCATCCATGAGGCACTGTGGGCCATCAACAACAGCAGAATTGCTCTCCATCACAATCTGCAACCTGATGGCCCAGCATATCCCCCATTCAAACATTACCATCAAGCCATGGGATCAATGGAGAGTGCAGGAGGGCATGTCAGGTGCAGCACCAAGCATACCTAAAAAGGAGGTGTCAACCTGGTGAGGCTACAAACAGCATAAGCAGGAAGTGATAGACAGAGCTCAGTAAGCCCATAACCAACGGATCAGATCTAAGCTCTGCAGTCCTACAACATGCAGCTGTGAATGGTGGAGGACAATTAAACAACTCACTGGAGAAAGAAGCTCCACAAATATCCCTATCTGCAAGATGGAAGACGCCAGTACAAAAGATAAGGCTGTAGCGTTTACAGCAATCTTCAGCTGGAAGTGCCGAGTAGCTGATCCATCTCGATGTCCTCCAGTGTCCGCAGTATTACAGATACCAGTCATTAGCCAATTCAATTCACTCCATGTGCTCTCAAGAAATGGTTGGAGGCAATTGATACTGAAAAGGATATAGACCCTGACAACATTCCGACAATAGTACCGAAGGTATGTGCCCCAGAATTTGCTGCTCCTCTGGCGAAGCTGTTCCAAAACAGTTGCAAGACTGGCATGTACCTCCAAATGTAGAAAATTGCCCAGGTATACCCTGCACATAAAAAGCAGGACTAATCCAACCTGGCCAATCATTGCCCCATCAGTCTACTTTTGAGCTTTAGTGAAGTGATGGAAAGTGTCACCAATAGTACTCTTAAGCAGCACCTGCTCAGCAATAATCTGCTCAGTGACGCCCAGTTTGGGTTCTGCCAAGACCAATCATTACAGCCTTTGTTCAAACATGACAAAAGAGCTGAACTCCAGAGGTGAGGTGAGAGTGACAGACCTTGATATCAAGGCTGCATTTGACCAAGCATGGTATCAATGAGCTCTAGCAATACTGGAATCAATGGAAATCAGGAGGCAAACTCTCCACTATTTGGAGTCATAGCTGGCACACAGGATGATGGTCATGGTTTTTGGAGGTCAGTCATCTCAGCTCCAGTACATATCTGCAGGAGTTCCTCAGGGTTGTGTCTGAGCCGAAATATCTTCAGCTGCTTCATCAATGACTTTCCCAGTACAGTAGTGGGGACATTTCAATGTTCTGCTCTATTTGCAACTCCTCAGATACTGAAGCAGTCTATGTCCAAATGCAACAAGGTCAGGACAATATCCAGGCTGGGCTGTCAAGTGGCAAATAACATTTGTACAACACAAATTCCAGACAATGGCCATCTCCAATAGGAGGCAATCTAACCAAGACCCTTTGACATTCAATGGTGTTACTCAATCCCCCCACTATCAACATTCTGGGAGTTATGATTGATCGAAACCTCAACTGGACTCACCACATAAACATGGTAGCTATATGAGTAAGTTAGAGGCTAGGAATAATGTAATGAGTAACACACCTCCTGACTCTTCAAAACCTATCCATCGTCTACAAGGTAAAAATCAGTGTGATGGAATATTGTCCACTTGCTTGAATGGGTGTCACTCCAACGAGACTCAAGAAGTTTAACACCATCCAGTACAAAACAGCCTGATTGATTGGCACCACCAACCCTCAGTAGCAGCAGTCTGTGTTAAAACAAGATGCACTGCAGAAATTCACTAAAGATCCTCAGGCAGCACCTTCCAAACCCACGACTATTTTCATCAAGAAGGACAAGGGCAATAGATACATGGGAACAACATCACCTGCAAGTTTCCTCCAAGCCACTCACCATTCCGAGTTGGAAACATATTACTGTTCCTTCACTGTCACTGGGTCTAAATCTAGAATTCCCTCTCTAATGGCATCGTAGGCCAAACCACAGCAGGTGGACTGCAGCAGTTCGAGAAGACAGCTCACCACCACCTTCTAAAAGGCAACAACAGATGGGCAATAAATGCTGGTCAGCCAGCAGTGCCCACATCATATGAATGAATATTAAAAAATTATAAACTCTTGGAGTCCCAGCACTGATCCCTGTGGAACACCACTGGTCACAGATCTCCAGTGTGAAAAGCAACCTTCCACTCCTACTATCTGTCTTCTATGACTAAGCTATGAAAAAAGATTTGATGGACTGTGTTTGTTTTCACTGGAAAGCAGGAAATTGAGGGGCGATCTGATAAAAGTTTATAAGATTGTGAATGACATAGATAGAGTGGAAAGCATAAGTCTTTTTCCCAGGGTGGAGTGGTCAATTACTAAGGGACACAGGTTCAAGGAGCTAGGGGGAAGTTTAAAGAAGATATGCAAGATGGGTTTTTCACACAAAGGGTAATAAGTGCCTGGAAGGTTGCTGCCAGTGTAAGGGGTTGAAGAAGCACAATAGCAGCATTCAGGAAGCACCTGGACAAATACATGAATAGAAAGAGAATAGAAGAATACGGATCCTGTAAGTGAAGATAGTTTTAGCATGGAAGGAAAAAATGGGTCAGCACAGGCTTGGAGGGCTGAAGGACCTGCATGTGTGCTGCATTGTTCTTTGTTCTAAGCCAGTTCTGAATCCATTTTACAAGTTCACCACGGATACTACATGACTCCAGTTATTGCATCAGCCTACCATGAGGAACCTTGTCAAAGGGCTTGCTAAAGTCCACATAGATAATATCTACTGCCCTGACCTCAAAAATCATTTTTGTTACTTTCTCAAAAAACAATCAATTTTGTGAGATTCGACCTCACCCGCACATCGCCATATTGCCTATCACAAATAAGACTTTGCTTTCCAAATGTGAGTAAATTCTGTCCCTGTGAATCTCCTCCAATAATTTCTCTGACACTGACATAAGTTCTCAACTCGTAGCAGAGCAGGAGGAAGAGGAGAGGAACCAGGCAACACCCAATCCAAAACAAGTTCTCAATGGCGATGCAGATGGTGGATGCTTGTATAATATCAACAACTGATGAAGACCTGCAGCAGTTGGTAGATCTCCAGTTGTTGAGGTGTCCTTGTCACTGGAACTGGATCTACCTTCCATCAGGGACTATACATTTACTGATGTGCAACAGCATTCCTATTTTAAAAGATATTCTGCTCAAGGTATTGAAGAATTCAACTACTTGCCCCGCCCCTATACACACAACACAAGCCCTGTGGCAATCAATGAGAGCTGATCATAGAGTTCCTACAGTGTGGAAGCAGGCTATTCAGCCCATGGAGTCCACACTGACCCTCTGAAGAGCATCCCACCCTGATCTATTCCCCCTACTTCATCCCTGTAATCCAACATAATCGATATAGCCTGCACATTCTTGGACACCCATGGGCAATTTAGCATGGTCAATCCATCTAACCTACAAATCTTTGAACTATGGGAGAAAACCACAGCACCCACTGGAAACCCATGCAGACATGGGGATAATGTGCAAATTCATCAAACAGCATGGATAAATGAGTGCTATTCTGGTTGGTAATCAGTAACTAGTGTTGTGCCTCAGGGATTAGGAGAAAGTGAGGACTGCAGATGCTGGATCAGTGTTGGGACTGCAGTTATTCACAACTTATATAGATGATTTGGAGTTGGGGACCACGTGTAGTGTGGCAAAGTTTGCAGAAGATGCTAAGATGAGTGGCAGAGCAAAGTGCGCAGAGTGGAATGAGATGCCAGATGAAGTGGTAGAGACTAGCACAATTGCAATATTTAAAAGGCATCTGGATGGGTATATGAATAGGAAGGGTTTGGAGGGATGTGGGCCAGGTGCTGGCAGGTGGGACTAGATTGGGTTGGGATATCTGGTCTGCATGGATGAGTTGGACCGAAGTGTCTGTTTCCATGCTGTACATCTCTATGACTCTATGACTTTGCAGAGGAATATAGATACTTTATGTGAGTAGGCAAAGGTCTGGAAGATGGAATAAAATGTTAATAAATGTGAAGTCATCCATTTTGGTAGGAGTAACAGTAAAAAGGATTATTACTTGAAAGGTAAAAAGTTGCAGCATGCTGCTATTCAGAGGGACCTGGGTGCCCTTGTGCATGAGTCACAGAGGGTTGGTCTGAAAGTATAACAAGTAATTAGGAAGGCAAATGGAATTTCGTCCTTCATTGCTAAAGGGGTTGAGTTTAAAAGCAGAGACATTATGTTACAGTTGTGCAAAGTGCTGATGAGGCCACACCTGGAGTACTGTGTGCAGTTTTGGTCTCCTTACTTGAGAAATGATGTACAGGCACTGGAGGGGGTGCAGAGGAGGCTCACTAGGTTGATTCCGGAGTTGAGGGGGTTAGTTTATGAGGAGAGACTGAGTAGACTGGGATTATATTCATTTGAACTCAGAAGAATGAGGGGAATTTTATAGAAACATATAGAATTACGAAGGGAATAGATAAGGTAGAAGTAGAGAGGATGTTTCCACTGACGGATGAAACTCGGACAAGAAGGCATAGCCTTAAAATTAGGGGGAGTAAATTTAGGACTGAATTGAGAAGGAACTTCTTCACCCAGCCGATTGTAAATCTGTGGAATTCCCTATGCCTCATTCCTGATGAAGGGCTTATGCTCAAAAGGTCGATTTTCTTGATCCTCATATGCTTCCTGACTGGCTATGCTTTTCCAGCACCACACTCTACCACTCTGATCTCCAGCATCTGCAGTCCTCACTTTCTACTGGTTGATTATAACCTTACTGTGAAGCCTCTTCCAAGGATACCTGCCTTGAAGAAGTTCTCCACCTCTCCAAGCCTCATTACTGATGAAGGACTTATGCTTGAAATGTTGATTCTCCTGCATCTCAGATGCTGCCTGACCGGTTGTGTTTTTCCAGCATCACACTCTACGACTCTGATCTCCTCACTTTCACCTATGGAATTCCTTGCCCAGTGAAGTAGCTGATGCTACTTCAGTAAATGTTTTTAAAGCTAAGATAGTTTTTTTTGAACAATAAAGGAATTAAGGGATACAGTCAGAGCATGGGTAAGTGAAGCTGAGTCCACGAAAAGATCAGCTATGATCTTATTGAATGGCAGAGCAGGCTCGAAGGGCCAGATGGCCTACTTCTGCTCCTAGTTCTTATATTCTTCCAACAATATCTTCACCAAAATCCCCGAAGAGTTCATATTAATGGAGTGAAAGAAATCTGGAAAGAGCTGAAGACAGCCATCATCTCATGCTGTGAAGAAACCATCAGCTATAAGACCAAGAAACACCACGACTGGTTTGATGAGAATGACTACATCATCCAAGACCTCATCAACAAGGAGGAAAGCTCTCTATGCCAGACAAAACAACATCAACAGTGAGGCAAAGAGGAGAACTCATTAAACAGCAAAGATTGAATTACAAGGAAGACCAAGGCAAATCAAGAACCATGGTGGACTGAAAAAACTAAACAGCAGAAACGTCTTGCCGACAAGGTCAACATCTGGGACTTCTTCTGTGCTACTAAGGCAATATTTAACCCAACACCATGATATCAAACAGGTGCAGAGTAAGGATATTTCTGAGCAACAGAGAAAACATCAGCTTCCGATGAAGGGAACACTTAAAACAACTCCGAAACCACAATATAACTGGCAATGAGATGTGCTTGAGGAAATCCTCCAACTGCCCATCAAAGATGATCTTGGACACGCATCTAGTGTGACAGAAACTGAAGCCTCCATTAGTCATGTGAAGAATGGAAAAGTCATAGGAATATACAGGATTCCAGTAGAGATTTTAACACTTGGAAGAGCAGAGCTTACTCTTCATCTCCATCAACTATTCCTGCAAATCTTGGATAAAGAAGATATCCCTGCCGATCTCAGGAAAGCTGCCATTGCTTTGGTCTTCAAGAAAGGAAACAGAGCAGTATTATCACTGGACTGTTAATCTAGAGAACTAGATAATGTTCTGGGGACCTAAATTCAAATCTCATCATGGCAGATGGTGAAATTTGAATTCAATGAAAATCTGGAATTACAACTCTAATGACAACTATGAATCATACGTCGATTCTTAGGAAAAACCTACCTGGTTCACTCATGCCCTTTAGGGAAGGATACCGCATTAGCATCTTCCAGTCCTCTGGCATTTCCTCCATAGCCAGAGAGGAATTAAAAGTTTACGTCAGAACTCTTGTAATTTACTGCCCTACTTCCCATTGCAGCATGGGAAGCAATTTATCCAGCCGGATATCAGCCTGACAAAGTTTCCAATACTTGCCATTTCCTATGTTAAATTGTGCAAGTTCCTCACAGTCCCTTTTTCCGAATTCTGTACCTACGTTCTTCTTTACCAGAGTGCAGACCAAAGAAAATAATTCATTCAACACCCTTCCAATATGCTGCAGCTTCACACTTAGGTTGCCTCTAATGGTCCTGACTCTTGGCCTCTAATGGTCCTGACTCTTTCCCTCATTAACCTCTTCCCTTCAATGTATTTATAAAATATCTTAGGATTTTTAGGTTGGTGGGGTCTGGGGACGTAACGAGGGACTTGTGGAGGGAATGTTCCTTGCAGAAAGGTGGATAGGGAGGCGGAAGAAAATATCATTTTGGTGGTGGGGTCAGACTGCAAGTGGCAGAAATGGCAGAGGAAGATGTGTTGGATTTGAAGATTATTGGAGTGGAATGTGAGGACCGAGGGACTCTATCCTTGTCATGGTTAGGGTGGGTGGGGGGATTTGAGAGCAGATGTGTGGGAAATGGAGGAGATGTGGTTGAGGGCATTGTTGATCACAGGGGAGGGGAAGTTACAGTTCTTGAAGTCAGAGGATATCTGGGATTTTCTGAAGTGCAATCCCTCATCCTGGGAACAGATGCGGTAGAGGTGGAGGAATTGGGAATAGGGGATTGCATTTTTACAAGGTTGCGGGTGGGAGGAGATGTAGTTAAGACCATAAGACCATAAGACATAGGAGCGGAAGAAAGGCCATTCGGCCCATCGAGTACATTCCACCATTCAATCATGGCTGATGGGCATTTCAACTCCACTTACCCGCATTCTCCCCGTAGCCCTTAATTCCTTGTGACATCAAGAATTTATCAATTTCTGCCTTGAAGACATTTAGCGTCCCTGCCTCCACTGCACTCTGTGGCAATGAATTCCACAGGCCCACCACTCTCTGGCTGAAGAAATGTCTCCCGCATTTCTGTTCTGAATTTACCCCCTCTAATTCTAAGACTGTGTCCACGGGTCCTAGTCTCCTCACCTAACGGAAACAATTTCCTAGCGTCCACCCTCTCCAAGCCATGTATTATCTTGTAAGTTTCTATTAGATCTCCCCTTAATCTTCTAAACTCCAATGAATATAATCCCAGGATCCTCAGCCGTTCCTCATATGTTAGACCAACCATTCCAGGGATCATCCATGTGAATCTCCGCTGGACATGCTCCAGTGCCAGTATGTCCTTTCTGAGGTGTGGGGACCAAACCTGGACACAGTACTCCAAATGGGGCCTAACCAGAGCTTTATAAAGTCTCAGTAGCACATCAGTGCTTTTATATTCCAACCCTCTTGAGATAATTGACAACATTGCATTCGCTTTCTTAATCACGGACTCAACTTGCATGTTTACCTTTAGAGAATCCTCAACTAGCACTCCCAGATCCCTCTGTACTTTGGTTTTATGAATTTTCTCACCATTTAGAAAGTAATCCATGCTTCTATTCTTTTTTCCAAAGTGCAAGACCTCGCATTTGCTCACATTGAATTCCATCAGCCATTTCCTGGACCACTCCTCCAAACTGTCTAGATCCTCTGCAGCCTCCCCACTTCCTCAGTACTATCTGCCTGTCCACCTAACTTTGTATCATCGGCAAACTTAGCTAGAATGCCCCCAGTCCCTTCATCCAGATCATTAATATATAATGTGAACAGCTGCGGCCCCAACACTGAACCCTGCGGGACACCGCTTGTCACCGGCTGCCATTCCGAAAAAGAACCTTTTATCCCAACTCTCTGCCTTCTGTCAGACAGTCAATCCTCAATCCATACCAGTAGCTCACCTTGAACACCATGGGCCCTCACCTTGCTCAGCAGCCTCCCGTCTGGCACCTTATCAAAAGCCTTTTGGAAGTCTAGGTAGACCACATCCACTAGGTTTCCCCGGTCTAACCTACTTGTCATCTCTTCAAAGAACTCCAACAGGTTTGTCAGGCACGACCTCCCCTTACAAAATCCATGTTGACTTGTTCTAATCCGACCCTGCTCTTCCAAGAATTTGGAAACCTCATCCTTAATGATGGATTCTAGAATTTTACCAACAACCGAGGTTAGGCTAATTGGCTTATAATTTTCCACCTTTTGCCTTGATCCTTTCTTGAACAAGGGGGTTACAACAGCAATCTTCCAATCATCCGGGACTTTCCCTGACTCCAGTGATTTTCGAAAGATCTCAACCAATTCCTCCGCTATTTCCTCAGCCACCTCCCTCAGAACTCTAGGATGTAACCCATCAGGGCCAGGAGATTTATCAATTTTAAGACCTTTTAGCTTTTCTAGCACTTTCTCTTTTGTAATGGCAAACTGAGGTAACTGTGAGAATTAGTGGGTTTCAAACAGATGTCAGTGTTAAGTCGGTTGCCAGACATGGAGACAGAGAGGTCGAGGAAGGGGAGGAAAGTATCAGTGGTGGTCCAGGTGAATTTGAGTTCAGGGTGGAGGGTGTGGGTGAAGTAGATGAACTTTCAAGTTCCTTGTGGGAGCATGAGGCAGAGCAGATAGAGTCATCGTTGTAGCGGAGGCAAAGGTGGGAGATGGTGTCATGTGTAGCTGCGGAAGAGGCACCGTTCTACTTATCCTATGAAGAGGCTGACATGGCTTGGACTCATGTGAGTACCCATAGCTGCTACTCTTTACTTTCCCTTTTACTCCCACTTTCTACAAACCAGCCTCTTTGTAGGACATGTGGAACGGTGCCTCTTCCACAGATACACTGACACCATCTCCTACCTTTCCCTCTGCTACTTCGATGACTGCATCCACACCACCTCACCCTCCCACAAGGAGTTCTCTGCAGTTCATCTACTTCATCCATACCTTCCACTCTGACCTCAAGTTCACTTGGATCATCTCTGACACCTCCCTCCCCTTCCTGGACCTCTCCATCCTCATCTGCGCAATTGAATCAGCACTGACATCTATTTCAAACTCACTAACCCCCACAGCTACCTTAACTACACCTTCTTCCAACCCCCCCACTCCTGCAAAAATGAATCCCATCCTCCCAATTCTTCCGCCTTTGCTGTTTCTGCTCCCAGGATGAGTGATTCCACTCCAGGACATCCCAAATGTCATCCTACCTCAAGGACCGTAATTTCCCCTCCCATGTGATCAACAATGTCCTCAACTGCATCTCCTCAATTTCCCACACCACTGCCCTCAAACCAAACTGCCACAACCACAACAAATATAGAGTCCCCCCGAGCCTCACATTTCACCCCAATAATCTCCAAGTCCAACACATTATCATCTGCCATTTCTGCCACTTGCAGTCTGACCCCACCACCAAAATGATATTCCCTTCCTGACTCCTATCGTCCTATCGGCTTTCTGCAGGGAATGTTCTCTCCATGACTCCATCGTTAGGTCCACACTCCCTACCAACCTTTTCTCCAGATCTGGCACCTTTCCGTACAGCTGCAGGAGGTGCAAAACTTGCCCTACCCCCCTCACCACTGCCAAAGCCCCAAAGAATCATTCCAAGTCTGGCAGAGATTCACCTATATTTCCTCTAACCTGATTTATTGCATCCATTGCTCTCGATGTGACGTCCTGTACTTCGGACTGACCGAGTGCAAACTCGGGGACCAATTCAGGGACTCTCTCTTTGGTCCAAGTGCTCCAATCAACCCCACCTTCTGGTTGCCAGCCATTTCAACTCCCCTCTCATTCCCTTGATGACATGTCCATTCTGGGCTTTCTCCACTGTCAAAATAATGCCACACGTAAACTGGAGGAAGAACACCTCAACCTCTGCCTTGGGACAACTATACAGCTTTAAAATAGAATTCATTGGCTTCCAAATTTCCCCATTCCCCACCTCAGCCCAAATCTAGCCCTCTCTCTTCGCCCCACCCTCTTGGCCTCCTAACTTGTCCATTCTCATCCTCACCTATCTGCTCCAGTCTTTCCACCTCACACCTGCATCCATTTATCTCCATCTCACTGATCTTTCCCTCAGTCCGAACCCCTACTTCTATTTATTTTTCAGCCCCCTTCTCCCCTCCCAGTCCTGATGAAAGGTTCCAACCTGAAACATCGACTCCCTTGCTCCCTTCATTCTGCATGACCTGCTGTGCTCTTTCCAGCTCCACATTTTATTGACGCATACTTCCTGAAGAAGGGCTTATGCCCGAAACGTCGATTCTCCTGTTCCCTGGATGCTGCCTGACCTGCTGTGCTTTTCCAGCAACACACTTCCAGCTCTGATCTCCAGCATCTGCAGACCTCACTTTCTCCGCATACTTCCATGTGTCAACCCACACCTTTAACTTATCAGTCTTATTGATTACACTCTTAGCATTAAAAGCCATTCAAACTTGCCTTCATCTCTTAACATACAATGCAGCTGAATTCACTCTGACTTGCATCATTTGCTGGAACATGATATGCCTCTATTTCATCAGCAGAGAGAAAATATTGATAATAGATTTGCTGATCGGTCAGCAAAATACGTTTCATGCTGACCCATGGGTGCCCTTTGCACACCATGGGCTCTCACCTATATTTTCCACAGAATATGTAAGCATTTTCCTAAACATATTTTTCACACACTCAACCTTTTTTGAGAGTTGTCAGCCCTGAGGTACAGTATTTTTGTTCAGATTAAATTATCCAGTATTGTGAGACAATTGGCAGATGACAATGTTTTAGGACAAGTCTTTGTCTTGTCCCAAAGTAAGGAAAGCTACATTATTAATTTATTGCTTCTGAAATGCCTTTGGCTAGGAAAACACAAAGAGATAAAAATATAATTTTCATTCAAATTTGATTTGCTCATCACACCACTTGGCATCCATGCCTTCAGTAGTCCCTCTTGATTGTTTAGTACACACAACTCTGGACACCATTATCTCTGTATTCTCATTGCATCTTACCATCAGTCTCTGCCAAGCCAAGTCCCTGCTGCTTCAACTGGTCCGATACTTTGTGCTTTTCACCTTTCATTGTGAGATCAGTATCCTGGCTCATTTTACCCCTATTGAAAAGCAAGAACAGGAGAAAATTGATTAGTGCATTAGAAAAGGAGAAGATCCTGTTTCAGAAGATCAAGATGTCAAATTTATTTAGGTGGAGCAAAGAATCAGCAAGTGGCAAAGACTGGGAGGATTGTATTTACGTCACCAAAGAATAGTGATAATGTTTCACATGGTATACGTCAGGAAATTAGATATTCATCTATCAAGGTGTTTCTTTGTAATTCATTCATGGGATGTGGTCATCAGTGGCTTGATTAGCATTTATTGTCTATTGCTAATTTCTCTTTAGAAGATGGTGATTAGCTGCTTTCTTGAAGTCCTGCAGTGCTTGGGATGTAGGCACACCCATCATGCTGTTGAGGAAAAAGGTTCCAGGATTTTGACAGTGAACAGAAACAGTGAACAAAGTTCGGTTGAGCTGTGGCTTAGAGGGGTACTTGCAGGTGGTGGTGCTATGCATCTTTTGCCCTTCTCCTTCTCGGTGATTGAAGTCACTGGTTTGGAAAGTGGTGCTGAAGGAGTCTTGGTGAATTATTGCAATACATCTTATAGATAGTACACACGACTGTCACAGTGTATCTCTGATAGAGGATGTAAATGATGAAAATGATAGATTGGGTGGACATTAAAACAGGCAGTTTTGGCCTGAATGGTGTCAATCATCTTGACAGTTGTTGAGCTGCCCTCATCCAAGCAAATGGGAAATATTCTATCGCATGCCTGTATTCCGAATTGTAGATGGTGGATAGGCTACAGGAAGTTGGCAGGTGAGTTACCAACCTTTAACCTTGTAACTACATTATTAATGGCTGCTGATGTTCATTTTCTGGTCAGAAGGTAACCCCCAAGATATTGCAGTGGGGGATTCAATGATGGTAATGACATTGAATGTCAAAGGGTGATGATTAGATTCATTCTTGTTAGGGATGGTCAATGTTTGGCACTTGAGTGATGCAAATGTTACCTGCACATATGATGCTGCACACATGGTTATTGTCCAGGTCTTGCTGTATATGGACATGGACTGCTTCAGTATCTGCAGAGTCATAAATGGTGTTTAACATTGTGCAATCATCAGTGAATATTCCCACTTTCTAAGAGGATTATAATGTGGTCAGCCTCAGGATCCAGAGCATTTCAGAATTCAACAAAGGATGACCAAGAAAGTGATAGAAAGAGAAAATAAAATATTAAAATAAACTTGTGAATAACATTAAAATATCCTATCTCCAGATGTGCTGAGTTTCTCCAGCAATTTCTGTTTTTATTTCGGATCTCAAGAATTTGCAGTGTTTTGGTTCTATTTTAGTAGAACTAAAGTTTGTTAGGTCCCTCCACTTACATTAGGGTTACATCCCAGAGTGTTGAAAGATGTGGATACAGAGGTTATAGATGAATTAATGACCATCTTTTAAAAGCTTATAGATTCTGGAACAGTTCATGTCGAGTGGAAAGTAGCAAAAGCAATGCTTCTATTTAAGAAAGAAAGGAAAGAGTAAATTGGTGTGAAGTACAGGTCTGTGAGCCCTCAGGATCTGATATATTTCAATAGTATCATTTCCTATTGCTGTTAACAACAGTGAGCATTAGCCCAGCCTTTTCCACCTTTCCTCACAAGACAATATTTACATCCCAAGAATCAACTTAATGTTAAGGCTTTTTGGGGTGGGGGTGGGGGGGATGGGGAAGTGGGTGCAGAAAGAGACTGTAAGAATAATTCTAGGGAAAAATCTTTGATTTAGGAAAAGTTTGTTCTGTCCTTCTTGAAAAAGAGAAGATTGAAAGGAGATTTAATTGAAGTGTTCAAAATCATAAGGGGTCTGGACGGAATAGATAGAGAGTGATTGTTCCCATTGGTGGATAAATTGAACATCGGTTTAAGGCAAGAGGTAGAAGACTAAGGGAAGAGTTAAGATTTTTTTTTCACTTAGAGGTTGTTGGGAGTCCGGACTCTCAGAGGGTCATTGAGTCAGAAATACTTGTAACATTCAAGTAGTATTTACATATTCGCTTGCACTTCCACAGCCTCCAGGGCTATGGGCCAAAAACTAGGAAAGGGAATTACAGTAATCAGATATTTATTGACCAGTGCAGGCACAATGGGCTGAATGGCCTTCTTCTGTGCTGTAAATGTCTATGAGAAACAGAGATGGAGGTTTAAGGTAATTGCCTAAGGAAACAATAATAATATGAAAAAGACACAGTTAATAGTAAAATATAATTTCCTTCTTCTGTCTCCCTTATTTTTTGAATAGAAGTGTTAAATTTGTCCAATCTACTGTGAACTTTTCAGAATCTTGGGAAGATTGCAAACAATGTGAGGTTATTCATTTTAGATTGGGAAAAGATAGATCAGGGTACTTTCTGGATGGTATGAAGTTAAATACAATGGATGTCCAAAGAGACCTAGGGGGGTTTAGATGCACAGATTTTTACAAAGTCACCAATAGGTGCAGAAAATAATAAAGAAAGTTAATGGTATGCTAGAACAAAGACTGAAATTGCTGGAGAGACTCAGCAGGTCTGGCAACATCTGTGGGAAGAAAGCAGAGTTAACATTTTGTGACCAGCAATTCTTCATCAGAATGGAATGCTGGCCTTTATAACTAGTGAGTTGGAGTAAAAGGATGCACAAGTTATACAAAAACTCTGGTTAGACCTCACTTGGAGTACTGAGACCAGAACTGGGCACCACACCTTAGGAAGGATATATTGGTCTTGGAGGGAGTGCAATGCAGGTTTACAAGAATGACACCTGGACTTCAGGCTTAAGTTTTGAGGAGAGATTATACAAATAAGACCTATAGAATTTAGAAAACTATGTGATCTGACAAAGTTTTCAAGGCATTAATGGGAAAAGATAGGGATTCCATCTACTGCTTGGGGATTCCAGAACTAGGGCATAGTCTGAGAATTAGGTCCAGACTGCATAGATGATAGGATGCCCTTCTACACACAGAGTAGGAGAGGATTGGAACTCCCTTCCACAAATGGCAGTGGATGCTCATTTAATTGTTAACTTTACATCTGAGATGGATTTTTGTTAAGCAAAGTATTAAGGGATACGGGCCAAATGCAGGTAAAAGGAGTTAAGCCATATATCATCCATAATCTCACTGAATGGTGGAACAGGCTCAAGGAGCTGAATGTCCTACTCCTGTTGCTATATTCTTGTGCTGTTCAACATGATAGTAGTCCAGTGCTGTAGCTTAACAAGGTTGACATTTTTTAGTTACGCTTGACGCTGCTCAGGTTTGGCCTTGTGTGCTCTTCACTGAACCAGGGGTTACCTTTGACCAAATGTTGAACTGGGCTAGAAAAGAGCTGGTCAGAAAGCTAGGAGTTCTGTGGCAATTAACTCACCTGCTGACTCCTCAAAATGTGTTCACCATTTACAAGGGCAAAAGTCAGGAATATAGTGGAACAGAACATAGAACAGTACAGCATAGGGACACCAAGCCTGTGTAAAAATTGTCTCACACATCTCTTTTAAACTTCTCCCCCCTCACTTTAAACCTATTTGATATGTTCACCATGGGAGAAAAAGACTGACTATCCACCATCTACATGTCTCTCATAATCGATGTACATCTATCAGGTCGCTACTCAGCCTACGATGCTCTATTCAAAACAATCCAAGTTTGTCCAACCTCTCCTTATAACTAACACACTCCAATCCAAGCAACATCCCAGTAAACATTTTTTGCACCTTTTCCAAAGCCTTGACATTCTTTCTATGGTGTGGCAATCAAGAACTGTACCCAATATTTCAAATGTAGCCGAATTAAAGTTTTATACAACTGCAACATGATTGCCAACTTTTACACTCACTATACCAACCAGTGAAGGCAAGCATGCCAAATGCTTTCTTTACCCTCTTTTCCACTTGTGTTGACACATTCATGGAGCTATGGACTTGTACCTCAAGATCCTTCTTTACATCAGTGCTCCATCCAACTTCCCAAATTATCTACATTCTGCTGTATCCTTTGACAATCTTCCTACCCACAACACTACCAATTTGCATGTTGTCCACAAACTTACTAATTAGATCACATACATTTTTATTCAAATCATTTGTATAAATATATTACAAATAGCTATGGTCCCAGCACTGATCCTTGTGGAATACCACTGATCACAGATGCCCAGTGAGAAAACCCAAAATATAGAACATTACAGCGCAGTACAGGCCCTTCAGCTCTCGGTGTTGTGCTAACCTGTGGAACCAATCTGAAGCCCATCTATTCCACACTATTCCATTTTCATCCATATGTATATCCAATGACCATTTAAATGCTCTTAAAGTTGGCGAGTCTACTATTGCTGCAGGCAGTGTATCCCACTCCCCTCCTACTTTGAGTAAAGAAACTACCTTTGACATCTGTCCTATATCTATCACCCTTCAATTTAAAGCTATGTCCCCTCATGTTAGCCATCACCATCTGAGGAAAAAGGCTCTCCTTGTCCACCCTATCTCACCCTCTGATTATCTTATATGTCTCAATTAAATCAGCTCTCAACCTTCTTCTCTCTAACGAAAACAGCCTCAAGTCCCTCAGCCTTTCTTCATAAGACCTTCCCTCCATACCAAGCAACATCCTCGTAAATCTCCTTTGAACCCTTTCAAAAGCTTCCACATCCTTCTTATAATGTGGTGACCAGAACTGAACACAAAACTCCAATTGCGACCACACCAGAGTTTTGTACAGGTGTAGCATAACCTCATGGTTCCGGAACTCGATCCCTCTATTAATAAAAGCTAAAACATTGTATGCCTTCTTAACAACCCTGTCAACCTGGGTGGCAACTATCAAGGATCTATGTACATTGATATCAAGATCTCTCTGTTCATCAACACTACCAAGAATTTTGCCATTCACCCAGTACTGTTTATTCCTGTTTCTCCTTCCAAAGTGAATCACCTTCCATTTTCCACATTAAACTCTATTTGCCACCTCTCAGCCCAGCTCTGCAGCTTATCTATGTCCCTCTGTAACCTGCAGCATTCTCCTTCAGCACTATCCACAACTCCACCGACCTTAGTGTCATCCGCAGATTTACTAACCCATCCTTCTATGCCCTCATCTAGGTCATTTATAAAAATGACAAACAGCAGTGGCCTGAAAATAAATGCTTGCGGTACACCATGAGTAACTGAATTCCATGATGAATGTTTCCCATCAACCAACACCCTCTGTCTTCTTTCAGCTAGCCAATTTCTGATCCAAACCATGAAATCACCCTCAATCCAATGCCTCTGTATTTTGTACAATAGCCTACCATGGGAAAATTTATCAAACACCTTACTGAAGTTCACTTACACCACATCAGTCACTTTACCTTCATCCACCTGTTTGGTCACCTTCCCAAAGAACTCAATAAGCTTTGTGAGACATGACCTACCCCTCACAAAACTATTGTGTTGACTATCCATAATCAATGTACTCCTCTCTAGATGATTATAAATCCTATCTCTTATAATCTTTTCCAACACTTTACTCACAACTGAAGTAAGGCTCACTGGTCTATAATTACCAGGGTTGTCTCTACTCCGCTTCTTGAACAAAGGACAACATTTGCTATCCTCCAGTCTTCAGGCACTATTCCTGTAGACAATGACGACATAAAGATCAAAGCCAAAAGCTCTGCAATCTCTTCCCTAGCTTCCCAGAGAATCCTGGGATAAATTCTATTCAGCCCAGGGAAGTTAACTATTTTCACACTTTCCAGAATTGCTAACACCTCCTCCTTGTGAACCTCAATCCCTTCTCATCCAGTAGTCTGCACCTCAGTATTATTCTCGACAACCTTTGTCCTTAGCCAGTGTGAATACTGATGAAACATATTCATTTAGTGGTTACCCTATTTCCTTGGATTCCACCCACAACCTTCTACTATTATCCTTGACTGGCTCTAATCTTACTCTATTCTGGATTAGTGGTGTTGGAAGAGCACAGCAGTTCAGGCAGCATCCAAGGAGCTTTGAAATCGACGTTTCGGGCAAAAGCCCTTCATCAGGAATAAAGGCAGTGAGCCTGGAGCATGGAGAGGTAAGCTTACTCTAGTCATTCTTTAATTCCTGAAATACCCATAGAAAGCCTTAGGGTTTTCATTGATCCTACCTGCCAATGACTTCTCATGTTCCCTCTTGGCTCTTCTTAGCTTTCTCTTTCAGAAAACACCTTTCACAATTACCCTTGCTTTTCCATGACCAAGCCAATTTTAGATTCATGGATGCCATGTGACTTAATCCCCTGCACAATTCTATCATGAGGTACCTTATCAGTTGCTTAGTAAAATCAATGTAGACAATATCCACTGCCCTACTCTCATCAATCATCTTCATTACTTTCTCAAAACATTGAATCAAGTTTGTGAGACAAGACCTCCTGCACAAAGCCATGCTGACTATCCCTAATAAATCCATTCTTCTCCAAATATGAGCAAAGCCTATTCCTAAAAGTCATCTCCCGTAATTTCTCTACTACTGGTGTAAGGTTCACCAGCTTATAATTCCCTCAATTATCTTTTGTCGCCCTTTTAATACAAAGGAACAGCCTTGGCTATTTTCCAGTCTTCTGAGGCTAAAAATCTCTGTCACGGCCCCAGCAATTCCTCCTTTGCCTCTTTCAGTATCCTGGGAGAGATCCCATCAAACACTGGAAAACAGTAAATACTTTACTGTTCTTCAAAACACCTAACACTTCTAATATCAGCATGCCCCAAAATATCAACATATCCCCTCCCTAAGCTTACCATTATCCATGTCCTTCTCTGTGGTGAATACCAATGTATAGTACTCATTAAGGACCTTACCCCTTCATCTGACTCCATGCATAAGTGCTCTTCTTGGGCCTTGAGTGGATCTATCCTTTCCCTCACTATCCTCTTGCTCCTAATATGCATATAAAATGCCTTGGGAATCTCCTTAATTTTATTTGCTAAGGACATTTCATGGCCTCTAATTAGCCTTCCTAATTCCTTGTTTAAGTTCTTTCCTGCTTCTTTTATATTCCTCAAGGGCCTTGTCTGATTTCAATTTCCCAAACCTGACAGATGTTACCTTTTTCTTTTTGACTAAACCTTTAGTACCTCTTGTCATCCAGCATCCTGAATCTTACCGTCCTTACCTTTCACCTTCACAGGGATATGCTGGTCTTAAACTCTGAACAACTGGCCTTTAAAAGACTCTCACATGTCAAATGTAGATACACCCTCAAACAGCTGTCAGCAATTCAGTTTATTCATTTTCTGTCTATTACTGTTGCAATTAGCCTTCTTCCAATTTAGCAAGCTCAGAGGCCTGAAAGACCTGTTCCATGGCGTATTGTTCTTTGTTCACACTTTCACTTGAGGATCACCCTTATCTTTATCTCTAACTATCTTAAAACTTACAGAATTATGATCACCATTCCCAAAAAGCTGCACCACTGATATTTCAATCATGTGACCAGGCTCGTTTCCCCAGTACGAGGTTCAGTACAGCCTCTTCCCTCATTGGGCTAACTACATATTGTTTCAAGAGTCCTTCTTGGATGCACCTAAATTCTGCCCAATCTAAGCCCTTGGCACTAAGGAAGGTCTTGTCAATATTGGGGGAAACTAAAATCACTCACTTCAGCAACCCTGTTGCTTTTATATCTTTCCATGATCTGTCCATGCATGTGTTCCTCTATCATTCACTGGCTATTGGGAGGCCCACAGTCTAACCCCATCGGAGTGATTACACTTTCCTTATTCTTGCATTCTACCCATATGGCCTCACTGGATGAGCCCTTCAAAATGTCTTCTATTAGTGCAGCTGTGACATTCTCCTTATTCAGTCATGCAAATCCCCCACCAATGTTTACATCCTTTCTATTACGCCTGAAACATCTAAACCCTGAAACACTGAGCTGCCAGTCTTGCCCTTCTCTCAATCACGTTTCTGGAATAGCTGCAGCATTGTAGCTCCATGTACTAACCCATGCTTTAAGCTCACCTACCTTACCTGTTACACTTCTTGTATTAAATTAAGTCAAATCACTTCAGACCACCAGTCTTTCCATGTTCGTTGACCTAGCCCTGCTTGTTCTTTCTGCTGGACTTAGTGACTAAACCTCCACCACAAATATCTCACATGTTGACCTACTGCTTTAGTTCGACCCATCATTCCTATCCCCAATCCCCACCAATCTACACTAGTTTAAACCCTCCTTAGCGACACTAGCACATGTCACATCTCCCTGCAAGGATATTGGTGCCCCTCCAGTTTAGGTGTAATCTGGCCTTCTTATGCAGATCCCTCCTGACCTGGAAGAGATCCCAATGATCAACATTTCTGATACCCTCCCTTCTAGCACTAGCTCTTTAGCCACATATTCAACTATATAATATTCCTATTTTTGGCCTCACTAGCACGTGGCACAAGGAGTAATCCAGAGATTACACCCTAGAGGTCCTGCTTTTCAACTTTCTATCTTATTCCCTAAATTTCCTTTGCAAGACCTCATATCTCTTTCTGCCTATGTCATTAGTATCAATGTGGATCATGACTTTTAGTTGTTCAACCACCCCTTTAGAATATCCTGTGCTTGCTCAGAGATACCCTTGACCCTGGCATCAGGGAGGCTTCACACCATCCTATCGCCCCTCAAAATATCTATCTGTGCCTCTGACTATACAGTCCCCTATCACTATTGGTCCCCTAGAATTTGACACTTCTTGCTGCATAAAAGATCCAATTGCAGTGGCATTGATCTAGCTGTGTTGTTACTTTCCCCTGAGAGGTCATCCCCTCCAACAAGTATACCTATTTGAGAGGAGAATGGCCATAGGGGCTCCTACACTACCTACCTGCCCCTCCTGGCAGTCACCGATCTATCTGGTTGAACATTTGGTATGACTACATCTCTGAAACACATACCTATAAAATCTTCTGCCTCCTGAATGCTCCTCATATCAGAATTATTGGAGTTAGTTTCTGTCATGCATGTGTGCCTTGACTGCTCATGGAGATTAAGTCACAAAATTGTTGCAGTGCTCAATGAGGCAATTTGGCTCATTGTCCTTACGCTGGGTCTCTCTTCATGGTGACAGCTTCTTTCCAGAAATAGCCCACAAGCCATTATATCTCAATGTGGTACTTAATAAGTCACCAGTGTGCCTTCACTTGGGGTCAAGGACCTGAGGAGCAGCTTTGCCTTCCCAACATGAGTTATCAATCAATGAACTGGCTGCTGCTTTGCTCAGATACCCCAATAGGAGGCAATGGTTGTGCTGGTATGATACTCACCAGGACCCTGCTGAGTGGTGAGTGGCAACTGCAAGTTGCAGGAGCAGGGGAGTGGTTTTGAGCAGACACCCACTGCCTTTTCAATGCTGAGTCATTTGTCATGTACAGTGCATGACAAGAAACTGGATGTTACTTTAGTAACTATAAAATTTCTTCTTATTAATTTTGATCTCCTTGGCAAGTTTCCTTTCATTATCCTTTTCATCAGCTCTTATAATCTGCTTTGCGGCCCTTTGTTGATCTTTGTATCTTTCCTATTCAGCAGGATCTGTGCTTTTTGTGCATTTTTGTAAGACTTTTCTTTTAGTTTTATTCTATCCCTTATCTTTTTAGTTGTCCATGACTTTTTTTGAAGTTGGAGCTTCTCCTTCTCAGGGGTGTAAGCTAGTTTCGTGTTGTGTTAAAAGTTTCTTTTCTTTATTTATTGCAAAAATATTCTTTATTCATAATAAATCTTTATGTACATAAAGTTACGGAAGCAGTCTCTGCAGCAAGAAGATCAAACAAAACATTGGAATTTGGCATTCCCTCCAGTTCCAAAAACCCAAAACATTCTTACTTATACAGGATGATATGTGCATACATTTGAGGCACTGAGTGAGTCTGATAAATGAATAGACCCCATTGTACTTTGGCATTACGACCTTAAACAGTGATATTTCCCCACTGCACCTTGGCAGCAGCTGCTTCAAGCTTTAGTGCATCCCTCAGCACGTCGTCCTGGACCTTGGAGTGTGCTCGTCTGCAACACTCAGCCAAGGTTAACTCTTTGTACTGGAAGACCAGCAAGTTTCAGGCAGACCAAAGAGTATCTTTCATTGAGTTGATGGTCCTCCAGACACAGTCGATGTTCATCTCAGTGTGCGTCCTGGGGAACAGATTAAGGAGCACAGAGTCTTGTGTCACTGAACAGCTCAGGATGAACCTCAACAAAAACCACTGCATCTCTGTCCAGCCCTTCTTTACAAAAGCACATTCGAGAATGAGACGTGCAACAGCCTCTTCACCAGTGCAGGCACTTTGTGGGTAGCATGCAGTCGTGCACAGAGAGTGGGAATGCCTGAAGGCTCTGATGGGCAGTGCCTTTCTCACCATCAGTTCAGCTACATCTTGGTGCTTGTTGAAAAGTTCTGGCAATCAGGCATTCTACAAGTGATTTTGTTGAAATGTTTCTTTAATAATCCTTCACTGTTTTCAGTTCTTTTATTGATTTGCAGATTTTCCACAGTTTACTGTGGGCAGTCTCTGTCTTATCTCATTAAAGTTGGGCTTAACTAATGCTAAAACTCTCGTAACTGTTTCATGCTTTTCATTCTCAAATGTGATGTTGAACTTAATCATGTAGTGATCATTATTTGATAAATGCTCACACATAATTATCTAGCTAATTGTTCTGAGGAAGGGTCGCTGGACCCGAAACATTAACTTTAATTTCTCTCCACAGATTCTGCCAGGTCTGCTGAATTTTTCCAACAATTTCTGTTCTTATTTCTGATTAACAGCATCTGCAGTTCTTTGGTTTTTGTTTAGCTGGCTAATTATATCTGACTCATTATTCATTACTAAATCCAATCTTATCCAACGATTGTCTCCTTGTTGCATCCAGACACATTGCTGTAAGAAACTATCACAGAATTGATTGATTTATTGTCACGTGTACCGAAGTACAGTGAAAAACTTTGTTTACAAGCAATACAGGCAGATCATAGCAAGCAAATCAGAGGTTGTAAAAAGACTTTGACAGAGTCTTATAGTTTACATTGCACAGGACATGCACTTGGTGAGATCAACATTAGTAAGATCATCATTAGTTGAAGCTAGAGAGTCCATTCATCAGTCGAAAAATGGTTGGGAAGCTGTTCCTGAACTTTTTGGCGTGTGTGTTCAGGCTTCTATATCTTCTGCCTGACAGAAGAGGTTGTAGGAAATCATTACAGGGTTGTGATTGGTTTTTGAAGATGTTGGTAGTCTTTCCATGGCAGCGAGCCATGTAAATGGAGTCCCTGGATAGAAGGTTGGCTTCCATGAAGGTCTGGGCTGTGCACACAACCTTCTGTAGTTTCTTAAGATCCTGGACAGAGCAGTTGCCGTACTAGGCCGTTATGCACCCATACAGTATGCTTTCTGTGATGCATCTGTAGAAATTGGTGAGGGCCCTTATGGATATGCCAAATTTCCAGAGTTGTCTGAGAAAGAATAGGCATTTTTGTACCTTCTTGACTGTTGCATTGACATGGGAAGTCCAGGACAGGTTGTTGGTTTTTGCCACTCCTAGGAACTTAGTGCTCACCACTCTCTGAACTTCAGTTCCATTGATGTAGATGGGGACATGTTCTCCTCCTTTCTGAAGTTGATGATCAGTTCTTCAGTTTTATCGACATTGAGAGGTTTTTCTCATTGCACCACATGACCAAGCCCTCTATCTCCCTTCTAAATTTTGACTCGTTATTGTTAGATATCCATCCTAATTTGTGGCGTTATCAGCAAACTTGTAGATGGCGTTCATTTAGAAGGGAGCTCCAGTGTTGACCGTTATTGTGGACGAGGTGCAGTTACCTATCTTCACTGATTGAGGTCTGTGGGTCCGGAAGCTGAGGATCCAGTTGCAGACGGTGGAACCGAGATCAAGGTCACTGAGTTTTGAGATCAGTTTGGAGGGGATAATGATGTTGCAGGCGGAGCTGTAGTCAATGAGCAGATGTCTGACCTAGGTGTTCTTGTTGTCCAGATGTTCCAGGGATGAGTGCAGGGCTGTGGACATGGCATCTGCTGGGGACCTGTTACATCAGTAGGCAAACTGTAGGGGATTGAGGCAGGCTGGGAGACAAGAGTTGATGTGGGCCATGACCAGCTTCTCAAAGCCCTTCATGATTATTGAGGTCAGAGCCACTGGACAGTAGTCATTAAGGCAAGTTGCATGTGCTTTCTTAGGTACAGGGATGATGGTGGTCTTCTTGAAGGAGGTGGGAACTTCAGCTTGTAGGGGAGAGGTTGAAGATGTCAGTGAATACCTCTGCCAGTTGGTCCACACAGGATCTAAGTGCTCAGCCAGGGACACCGTCTGGGCCCGACGCTTTCCTTGTGAAGACTGATCTGATGCCTGCAGTGGCACTGAGAGAATAGATGTGTTTGGGGCTGTCTGGGCAGGCGCCACTGGGTTGCTGACATTCTGCTCAAACCGAGCACAGAAATTATTGAGTGCATCAGGCAGGGATGTGTCTTTATCCGCTATCTTGCTCCACTTCATTTTGTATACCGTAATGATGTTTAGGCCTTGGCATTGGCAACAGGAGGAATTCACTATCTTTCTGATAGATGCTTGTCTGGCTTTCCCAATCTAAGTTAAAATTAAAATTCCTCATTTATACAACTTTGGCTTTGCTACACACTTGCCTAATTTCTTCATTTATAGAATCTACTCTAGAGCTGCTGCAGGAGGTCTGTATACAACACCGATTACAGTTTTAAATCTTATACAATTGTTCAGTTCAACCTATCTGGACTCCACTGAATGCTCTCCCTCATTTTATACTTCCTCATCATTGAAGTAATTTTGTTTCTCATTAGTAAGGCTATTCCACTTTCTGTGCCATATTTCCTGGTCATCCTGTAAACCTTATGACATAGTAAATTTAGTTCTCAATCCCGAACATCCTGTAGTCATGTCTCAGTAATAGCTACTATACCATAAACTCCAATTTGAATTTGTGCCTGCAGCTCACTGAACTAATTCCTTATGCTCTATGCATACAAATGTGAAACGACTGCCTCACATTTAGCATAGTCTTGGACAATGAAAGGAGCAGTTACTGTGGGAAGATACTTAATTGGGGAAAAGGAAATAATGATGCTATCAGACAGGAGTTGGGAAGTACAGACTGGGAGCAATTGTTCCACAGAAAGGGCACAGCAGACATGTAGAGACTATTTAAGGAGCAGTTGTTGTGGGTGATGCACAAATTTGTTCCTCTGAGACAGGTAAGAAGGGGTAAGATTAAGAAACTTTGGATGACGAGAACAGAGGGAGTTCTCGTCAAAAGGAAGAAGGCAGCTTACGTAAGGTGGAGGAAGCAAGGATCTAGCACAGCTTTAGAGGATTACAGGCTTGCTAGAAAGGAGCTCAAACGTGGACTGAGGAGAGCCAGGAGAGGGCACGAGAAAGGCTTGATAGGAAGGACTAGGGAGAACTCAAAGGCGTTTCACTCATATGTGAGGAATAAGAGGATGATCAGGGAGAGGGTAGAGCCGATCAGGGATAGCGGAGGGAACTTGTTCGTGGAGCCTGAGCAGATAGGGGAAGCCCTAAATGAGTTTTTTGCTTCAGTTTCCACCAAGGAAAGGGACCTTGTTGTAAATGAAAGCTTAGAGGAGCTGGGATACAGTTTTGACCAGATCAAGATTGATGAAGTTGATGTGTTAGAAATTCTGGAAAACATTAAGATTGACGAGTCCCTAGGGCCAGACCAGATTTATCCTCGGCTGCTCCAGGAAGCGAGAAAGGAGGTTGCTAAGCCGCTGGTGAGGATATTTGCCTCCTCACTCTCCACGGGATTCATATCAGAGGATTGGAAGGAGGCGAATGTTGTTCCACTTTTCAAGAAGGGGAATAGGGAAATCCCTGGCAATTCCAGACCAGTCAGTCTCACGTGTGTAGTCAGCAAGATTTTAGAAAGAATTCTGAGGGATAGGATTTATGACTATTTGGCAAAGCATAGCGTGATTCAAGGCAGTCAGCATGGCTTTGTGAGGGACAGGTCATGCCTCACAAATCTTATTGAGTTCTTTGAGGAGGTGTCAAGATAGGTTGACGATAGTCGAGCAGTGGATGTGGTGTATGTGGATTTCAGCAAGGCATTTGATAGGGTTCCCCATGGTAGGCTCATTCATAAAGTCAGGAAGTATGGGATACATGGAGATTTGGCCATCTGGATTCAGAATTGGCTGGCTGACAGAAGTCAGAGAGTGGTTGTAGATGGAAAGTATACTGTCTGGAGATCAGTGATGAGTGGGGTCCTGCAGAGCTCTGTTCTTGGGCCTCTGATCTTTGTAGTTTTTAATAAATGACTTGGATGAGGAGGTTGAGGGGTGGTTAGTAAATTTGCAGATGACACAAAGTTTGGCGGTGTCGTCGATAATATCGAGAGCTACTGCAGGCTGTGGCGTGACATAGACAGAATGCAGAGCTGGGCTGAGAAATTGCAGATGGAGTTCAACCTGGATAAATGTGAAGTGATGCATTTTGGAAGATGGAACTCAAATGCTGAATCTAGGATTAAAGACAGGATTCTTGGTAGTGTGGAGGAACAGAGGGATCTGGGTGTGAAAGCGCTTAGGTCCCTCAAAGTTGCCACCCAAGTGGATAGGGTTGTTAAGAAAGCATATGGTGTTTTGGCTTTCATTAACAGGGGGATTGAGTTTAAGAGCCACGAGGTTTTGCTGCAGCTCTATAAGTCCCTGGTGAGACCACACTTGGAATATTGTGTCTAGTTCTGGTCGCTCTACTATAGGAAAGATACAGAGGCTTTGGAGAGGGTGCAAAGAAGGTTTACCAGGATGCTGCCTGGACTGGAGGGCTTGCCTTATGAAGAAAGATTGAATAAGCTCAGATTTTTCTCTCTGGAGAGAAGGAGGAAGAGAGGAGACCTGGTCGAGGTGTACAAAATAATGAAGGAATAGATAATAGACAATAGACAATAGGTGCAGGAGTAGGCCATTCTGCCCTTTGAGCCTGCACCACCATTAAATATGATCATGGCTGATCATTCCTAATCAGTATCCTCTTCCTGCCTTATCTCCATAACCCTTGATTCCACTATCTTTGAGAGCTCTATCCAACTCTTTCTTAAATGAATCCAGAGACTGGGCCTCCACTGCCCTCTGGGGCAGAGCATTCCACACAGCCACCACTCTCTGGGTGAAGAAGTTTCTCCTCATCTCTGTCCTAAATGGTCTACCCCATATTTTTAAGCTGTGTCCTCTGGTTCGGCACTCACCCATCAGCAGAAACATGTTTCCTGCTGCCAGAGTGTCCAATCCTTTCATAATCTTATATGTCTCAATCAGATCCCCTCTCAGTCTTCTAAACTCAAGGGTATACAAGCCCAGTCGCTTCAGTCTTTCAGTGTAAGGTAATCCCGCCATTCCAGGAATTGACCTCGTGAACCTACGCTGCACTTCCTCAATAGCCAGAATGTCTCTCCTCAAATTTGGAGACCAGAACTGCACACAGTACTCCAGGTGTGGTCTCACCAGGGCCCTGTATAGCTGCAGAAGCACCTCTTTGCTTCTATACTCAATTCCTCTTGTTATGAAGGCCAGCATGCTATTAGCCTTTTTCACTACCTGCTGTACCTGCATGCTTGCCTTCTTTGACTGGTGTACAAGAACACCCAGATCTCTCTGTACTGCCCCTTTACCTAAATTGATTCCATTGAGGTAGTAATCTGCCTTCCTGTTCTTGCCACCAAAGTGGATAACCATACATTTATCCACATTAAACTGCATCTGCCATGCATCTGCCCACTCACCTAACTTGTCCAGGTCACCCTGTAATCTCCTAACATCCTCATCACATTTCACCCTGCCACCCAGCTTTGTATCATCAGCAAATTTGCTAATGTTATTGCTGATACCATCTTCTATATCATTAACATATATTGTAAAAAGCTGTGGTTCCAGCACGGATCCCTGCGGTACCCCACTGGTCACTGCCTGCCATTCCGAAATTGAGCCGTTTATCACTACCCTTTGTTTCCTATCAGCCAACCAAGTTTCAATCCAATCTAGTACTTTGCCCCCAATACCATGTGCCCTAATTTTACTCACTAACCTCCTAAGTGGGACTTTATCAAAAGTTTTCTGAAAGTCCAGGTACACTACATCTACTGGATCTCCCTCGTCCATCTTCAGAGTTACATCCTCAAAAAATTCAAGAAGATTAGTCAAGCATGATTTCCTCTTCATAAATCCATGCTGACTCTGTCCTATCCTGTTACTACTATCCGGATGTGCCGTAATTTCATCCTTTATTATAGACTCCAGCATCTTTCCCACCACTGAGGTCAGACTAACTGGTCTATAATTTCCTGCTTTCTCTCTCCCACCTTTCTTAAAAAGTGGTATAACATTAGCCACCCTCCAATCCACAGGAACTGATCCTGAATCTATCGAACTCTGGAAAATAATCACCAACGCATCCACGATTTCTCAAGCCACCTCCTTCAGTACCCTGGGATGTAGACCATCAGGCCCCGGAGACTTATCAACCTTCAGACCTAACAGTCTCTCCAACACCAAATCCTGGCAAATATAAATTCCCTTAAGTTCAGGTCCCTCAGCCACTGTTACCTCAGGGAGATTGCTTGTGTCTTCCCCAATAGCCAGAGTCAATAGTCGGAGATTTTTCCCCAGGGCAGGATTGACTGGTACGAGAAATCATAGTTTGGAAATATTAGGAGGAAGGTATAAAGGAGACATCAGAGGTAGGTTCTTTACGCAGAGTTGTGAATGCATGGAATGCGTTGCCAGTGCTGGTGGTGGAAGCAAAGTCATCGGGGACATTTAAGCGACTGCTGGACATGCACATGGATAGCAGTGAGTTGAGGGGTGTGTAGGTTAAGTTGCTATATTTTACATTAGGATTAAAGCTCAGCACAACATTGTGGGCCAAAGGGCCTGTTCTGTGCTGTACTTTTCTATGTTCTATGACAATGGGATAGTATCGAGGAATGGGCTTAGATTAGTTCAGAGGTCAGCGCAACATCGAGGGTTGAAAGGCCTGTTCTGTGCTGTATTGTTCTATGTTCTATGTACTAAATAGAGAACTCTTATTTTGGCCATCCATTGTAACTTGCCCCTCAGTACTAATGATTTATTCATCTGTTTATTGTTTCTCGCTTCTGGTTTAATATGCTTATACTTTTGCCATTACTTGCTATACCTGAAGTAGAATTCTTAAATGTTTATTACTGTCTTACATGTGGCATGAATTTGAAACTGTACTGACTTGTCCCGAGCCCTCCCTTGTTCTTTTTTTCACATTTACTCATGGGATGTGGGTGTCACTGGCTGGGTCAGCATTTATTGCCCATCCCTAGTTGCCCTTGGAAAGGTGATTGTGAGCTGCCGTCTTGAGCCATTGTTGTAGGTTGACCTACAATGCCCTTAGGGAGAGAATTCCAAGACTTTGACCCAATGACACTGAAGGAACTCCATTCCTGATGAAGGGCTTTTGCCCGAAACGTCGATTTTCCTGCTCCTTGGATGCTGACTGACCTGCTGTGCTTTTCCAGCGCCACTCTAATTTAAACTCTGGTTTCTAGCATCTGCACTCCTCACTTTTGCCTAATATATTTCCAAGTCAGGATGGTGATTGACTTGGAGGAGAACTGGCAGGGGATGGTCTTCCCATGTATCTGCTGCCCTTGCCCAGTCCTCCAACTTCAGCATAAGATATGAGTCTACTTTTGTTAATAAATAGGAGCAGAATAGACAATTTGGTTCTTCAAGCCTCCTCCATCATTTAATATGACCATGGCTGATCATCCAACTTCGTACCCTGTTCCCACATTCACCCCACACCCTTCGACCTCTTTGACTCTAAAAACTATATCTAACTCTTCCTGGAAAATAATCAATGTTTTTTCCCAAGTACTTTCTGTGGCAGCAAATTTAACAGGCTCAACTCTCCCTGGCCAAAGAAATTTCTCCTCATCTCAGTCTGAAATGGCCCACCCCATACCCTGAATCTGTGACTCCCTGGTTCTGGACTTGTTGGTCATCAGCAAAATCCTTCCCTTGCTTCCCTTGTCGAACTTTGTTAGAATGTTATAGGGATCTATCAGATCCTCCCCACTCATTCTTTGAAACTCCAGTGAATATAGTCCTAACTAATCCATTCCCTCATCACATTGTTCCTGATATCGCAGTAATCAGACTCGTAAATCTTTTTTACACTTTGTCCATAGTCAGAACATTCTTCCTCAGATAATCTAATATAACATCCCCTACAAATCTCTCTCACTCTATCTCTTAAACGCTCTGTACAGCCCTAGATATTCATCTCAGTAGGACCTGGTCCCAGCACAATTCAAGCGAAGCCTATCTGACTGGTATAGCTCCTGTCAACCTCAGTGCTAGTGCCAGTGGCTCAGAACTGAAATCCTTTCCTCCCAACCAATCTTTAAGTTACACATTCAATTCGTTGATTCACAGGTAGTATTCTTTAGATTATCATTTTGGATGTGGCGCTTTTTAATTTAGCTTCTAACTGTTCAAAATCTTTCAGCAGAACCTCCTTTTCTGTTCTACAATTGTCACTACTCCCAAAGTGAACAATGACAACTATTATTGATTTATATTAATACAAGTTCATAAGCATTGAGTTTGCATCTTTGGCAGCTTTATACTCTACAGATTGCTCATCTGACACACTGATGCATATGGTCATGTCAAAATAATCTCCAACATAAAGGTGCTGCTTCTCTTGGTCACTGCATTTGTCTAGCTATCTTCTTAAAGGGAATGTTGCTGAATGAAGAGAACTTGGATTGCAAGTTCATGGGTCCTTGAAAGTAGAGTTGCAGATAGATGGATAGTAAGGAAGGCATTGGGTATGCTTTCCTTTATTGGTCAGAGCATTGAGTATAGGAATTGGGAGGTCATGTTGCGGTCATGTACAGGACGTTGGTTAAGCTACTTTTGGAATATTGCATGCAATTCTGGTCTCCTTCCCATCGGAAGGATGTTGTGAAACTTGAAAGGGTTTAGAAAAGATTTATAAGGATGTTGCCAGGGTTGGAAGATTTGAACTTAAGGGAGAGGCGAAATAGGCTGGGGCTGTTTTCCCTTTGAAAGCTGAGGGGTGACCTTATAGAGGTTTGTAAAAGCTTTTTTGTCTTTTTTTGGGGTGGAGTCCAGAATTAGAGGACATAGGTTTAGGGTGAGAGGGGAAAGATATAAAAGGGACATAAGGGGCAACGTTTTCATGCAGAGGGTGGTGCGTGTATGGAATGAGCTGCCAGAGGAAGTGGAGGAGACTGGTATAAATGCAACATTTAAAAGGCATCTGGATCATACATGAATAGGAAGGGTTTCCAGGGTTTTGGGCCAAGTGCTAGGAAATGGAACTGGATTAGGTTGAGATATCTGGTTGGCATGGACGAGTTGGACCTAAGGGTCTGTTTCAGTGCTGTACATCTCTGTGACTCTGTGACTCTATTGTCATTAAATGTAGGCACTAAGTGTACATGCTTCATTAAATCAATTCCCTCACTGGAAGTAGAACCTTCATCGAGCTAAAACTGCCTTTTTCCTTCTTTCTTCTAAGATTTTCTTTGACCAACTCATGTTCTCTAAGTTTTTTTATCTCTTTGGAGATCAAGTATTTGTTTTAAATTCCATTTGCTTTTCCATTTATTTATGATCTTCTTTCTCCTCCCTACCCATTCCAAGTTTTCTTAACTCCATTTCACTTTTGTTTCCTCTATTTTATAACTGAAGTATTTTGATTTCTCTTTCTTTCTCTCAGTCTAGTTTTGTCTTAATTTCTAATTGAGTCTGGAAGAGTGACCTGCAGACAGCATCACAGTCAAGCAATCAGCGCAAAGTGGCCAGCAGTCATACAATCTCTACAGTGCAGACAGAGGCCATTCAGCCCATCAAGTCTGCACTGACTGTCTGAAGAGAATCCCGCTCAATCCCCATAACACCACATTTCCCATGGCTGATCCATTTTGCCTGCACATCCCTGAACACGATGAACAATTTAGTATGGCAATCCACCCTACCTACACATCTTTCGACTGTAGGAGGAGACCAGAGCACCTGGCAGAAATCCAGGCAGACACAAGGAGAATGTACAAACTCCAGACAGTGTTGGTATAGGGGAAGTGTGTTGGCAAAGGCCTGGAGGGCCAAAAGGCCTGTTCCTCTGCTGTATTCCTCTTTGTTCCATGTAGACAGTTGCCCAAGGCAGGAATTAAACCTGGGTCACTGGTTCTGTGAGGCAGCAGTGCTAACCACTGAGCCACTGTGCTTCCTAAGAGTGTCATTGCAGAAAGTCTATAATTTAATTGGCTGATATTGGAATGGGAGGTTTTGAAGGCAGGAAAGTCAAACCAAACATCAGATCAAGACTTTACATTGACAGTTCTTTATTAAGAGAGAGTATATAGAACATTACAGTGCAGTACAGGCCCTTCAACTCTCGATGTTGTGCCAACCTGTGGAACCAATCTGAAGCCCATCTAACCTACACTATTCCATTCTCATCCATATGCCTATCCAATGACCATTTAAATGCCCTTAAAGGTGGCAAGTCTACGACTGTTGCAGGCAGTGTGTTCCACACTCCGACTACTCTCTAAGTAAAGAAACTACCTCTGACATCTGTTCCATATCCATCACCCCTCAATTTAAAGCCACGTCTCCTCATGCTAACCATTGCCATCCAAGGAAAAAGGCTCTCACTGTCCACCCTATCCAACCCTCTGATTACCTTATATGGCTCAATTAAGTCATCTTCCCAATCTTCTTCTTTCTAACAAAAACAGCCTCAGCCTTTCCTTGTAAGATTTCCCTCCATACCAGGGAGTATCCTAGTAAATCTGCTTTGAACCCATTCCAAAGCTTCCACATCCTTCCTATATTGTGGTGACCAGAACTGTACACAATACTCTAAATATGGCCGTGCCAGAGTTTTGTACAGCTGCAACATGATCTCATTGTTCCGAAACTCATTCCCTCTATTAATAAAAGCTAACACACCATATCCGTTCTTAACAACCCTATCAACCTGGGTGACAACTGTCAAGGATCTATATATCTGGACACCGAGATCTCTCTGCTCATCTACACCACCAAGAATCTTACTATTAGCCCAGTACTCTGCATTCCTGTTGCTCCTTCCAAAGTGAATCACCTCACACTTTTCCACATTAAACTCCATTGCCACCTCTCAGCCCAGCTCTGCAGTTTATCAATGCCCCTTTGTAATTTACAACATCCTTCATCACTATCCATAACTCTACCGACCTTAGTGTCATCCACAAATCTACTAACCCATCCTTCTGTGCCCTCATCCAAGTCAGTTATAAAAATGACAAACAGCAGTGGACGCAAAATAGATCCTTGTGGTACCCCACTAGTAATTGAACTCCAGGATGAACATTTCCCATCAACCACCACCCTCTGTCTTCTTTCAGCTAGCTAATTTCTGATCCAAACCGTTGAATCACCCTCACTCCCATGCCTCCATATTTTGTGCAATAGCCTACCATGGGGAACCATGCCTTACTGAAATCCATATACAGCACATCAACCACTTTATCCTCATCCACCTGTTTGGTCACCTTCTCAAAGAATCGCCGTTTCGGGCATAAGCCCTTCTTCCGCAAGTAGGCGGCCTGTTTCCTCGATGTAGAGGAGGCCACATCGGGTGCAGCGGATGCAGTAAATGATGTGTGTGGAGGTGCAGATGAATTTGTGACAGATATGGAAGGATCCCTTGGGGCCTTGGAGGGAAGTGAGGGGGGAGTGTGGGCGCAAGTTTTGTATTTCTTGCGATTGCAGGGGAAGGTGCCAGGAGTGGAGGTTGAGTTGGTGGGGGGTGTGGACCTGACGAGGGAGTCACGGACGGAGTGGTCTTTCCGGAACGCTGATAGGGGAAGGGAGGGAAAACGTGCGGAACGTTTCAGAGAATATCTCTGGGACACCTGCACCAACCAACCCAATCGCCCTGTGGCTGAACACTTTAACTCCCCCTCCCACTCCATCAAGGACATGCAGGTCCTTGGCCTCCTCCATCGCCAGACCATGGCAACACGACGCCTGGAGGAAGAGCGCCTCATCTTCCGCCTAGGAACCCTCCAACCACAAGGGATGAATGCAGATTTCTCCAGCTTCCTCATTTCCCCTCCCCCCACCTTATCTCAGTCCCAACCCTCGGACTCAGCACCGCCTTCTTGACCTGCAATCTTCTTCCTGACCTCTCCGCCCCCACCCCCTCTCCGGCCTATCACCCTCACCTTAACCTCCTTCCACCTATCGCATTCCCAACGCCCCTCCCCCAAGTCCCTCCTCCCTACCTTTTATCTTATCATGCTTGGCACACCCTCCTCATTCCTGAAGAAGGGCTTATGCCCGAAATGTCGATTCTCCTGCTCCTTGGATGCTACCTGACTTGCTGCGCTTTTCCAGCAACACATTTTTCAGCTCTGATCTCCAGCATCTGCAGTCCTCATTTCCACCTTCTCAAAGAACTCAGTAAGGTTTGTGAGGCATGACCATCCTTCACAAAACCATGTTGACTATTCCTAACTTATTATTTTCCGATCTCTTATATCCTTTCCAACACTTTACTCACAACCGAAGTAAGGCTCTGTTAATTGTTGCAGGCTATTTTCATTGTTTTCATACATAAAAAGCAGCAAAAATAAGTCCCAGTATTACTGAGCTAGGAACAAGATTCAGAAACAGAACCTCAACGGTGATAATTTCAAATTGGTACAAATTTATATCTAGTAAAAAGAGTTAGAGAGATGAATGCATGGCTCAAAGTCTGTTGTGGAAAAGTGAGGTCTGGTTCTTGGGCACTGGCTCCAAAACTAAGGAACATGGGATCTGTACCATTGGGACAGTGTATACCTGAATCATACTGAGGCTGGTGCTTTTGCAAAAGGAATAACTGGGGAAGTAGAGTAGATTTTAAACTGAATAGTTGGGGCATATGTCCAAATTTGGGAAGGTGAGGTGAATCAAAGAATGGGGAAAAGCAACAGGGGAAGGAATTTAGGGTTAGGGTTAGGGTTAAACAGTCAATGACAGGAAGGAAGAGAGAATAGGGATTTAAGAGCAAGTCAACAGATAAAAATGAAGATTACAGAAATATTGAATGGACAAAACTTAAAGCACTGCATTTGAATGCATGTGGCATTTAAAACAACACAGATAAATTAATAGACAATAGGCAATAGGCAATAGGTGCAGGAGTAGGCCATTTGGCCCTTCGAACTCGCACCACCATTCATTATGATCATGGTTGATCATCCACAATCAGTATCCTGTTCCTGCCTTATCCCCATAACCATTGATTCCACTATCTTTAAGAGTTCTAAGCATCTCTTTCTTGAAAATATCCAGAGACTTGACCTCTACTGCCTTCTGGGGCAGAGCATTCCATATATCCACCACTCTCTGGGTGAAGAAGTTTCTCCTCAACTCTGTTATAAAGGTTTAAAAATAACCCGTTATTTTTAAATTGTGACCTCTGGGTCTGGACTCACCCATCAACGGAAACATGCTACCTGCTCCAGAGTGTCCAATCCTTTAATAATCTTATACGTCTCAATCAGATCCCCTCTCATCCTTCTAAACTCAAGTGTATACAAGCCCAGTCACTCCAATCTTTCAACATATGATAGTTCTGCCATTCTGGGAATTGACCTCGTGAATCTAAACTGCAGTCCCTCAATAGCCAGAATGACTTTCCTCAAATTTGGAGGAATACTCAAATACTCCAGGTGCGGTCTCACCAGGGCCCTGTACAGGTGCAGAAGGACGTCTTTGCTCCTATACTCAATCCCTCTTGTTATGAAGGCCAGCATGCCATTAGCTTTCTTCACTGTCTGCTGTACCTGCATACTCGCTTTCATTGACTCTTGTACAAGAACACCTCGATCGCATTGTACTTCCCCTTTACATAACTTTACTCCATTTAGACAGTAATCTGCCTTCCTGTTCTTACCACCAAAGTGGATAACCACACATTTATCCACATTAAACTGCATCTACCATGCATCTGCCCACTCACCTAGCCTGTCCAAGTCACCCTGTATTCTCATAACATTCTCCTCACATTTCACCCTGCCACCCAGCTTTGTGTCATCAGCAAATTTGCTGATATTACTTTTCATGCCTTGATCTATATCATTAATGTATATTGTAAACAGCTGCGGTCCTAGCATTGAACCTCGTGGTACCTCACTGGTCACCCCTGCCATTTCAAAAGGGACCCGTTTATCACTACTTTTTGCTTCCTGTCAGTCAGCCAACTTTGCTCACTAATCTCCTATGGTGGACTTTATCAAAGACTTGCTGAAAGTCCAGGTGCTAATGATACAAATTGTGAAAAATAAGTGTGATCTAGTGACCATTACTGAGATGGCTGCAGGATGACCTAAATTAGGACCTGAATATTGAATGGCAGATGACATTTAGGAAGGACAGGAAGCTAGGAGAAGGTGGAGGCATGGTCCTGTTACTTAAAGATGATATTAGCACAATGGAGAGTGTGACAGTGCTGCTCTTTTAACAAGATTATTTTGTCCTTGGATTTTTTCAAGAGAGGTCGTAAAGGCAGAGGTGCCAATATGTCTTGGCAAGAGCCTAGTTTAACACTGACAGGCGAATGGTCAGTTCTCTCAGTTCAGGCTTTTTCTAGTTTGGTTTAGCTGTAGCAGTGTGAAGCTGCTGCAGTGCAGCAGTGCACAGCTGAAAGGTTCCAAGATTCAGTAATGGTTCCTGACTGGCTTTCTTTCTGAAATCTCTTTGGAAATTGCTTTCTCCTGCCTGGAACAACCTGTGTCTGAATTTCCCTTTTGCCAAGGGGTGTGTTTATGGGATGTTGCAGGAATTGGAACAGCTCTTTAGTTAAGTTGTTATATCAAGTCGGTTGGGTTTTTAAATAAAGTTATTCTAAATTCTGCTTTCTTTTGTTCAGGTTTCAACTGTAGTGCTTAAATAAATTCTGTTTTGATTTTAGCCGAGTGGTTTGACCAGCTGCATCACTCCTGGAATATCCACATCACATTAAAGTCGGGCCTGGTCAATAACAGACTGGGGCTCTTGGTGGGATTTATTCTATAGCTCCAATTTGGGATTAGGGTTGTTGGATTCAAAGTGACAAGTGATAGGTTTTAGTGTCTTTTACTCCAGATGTTGAATTCAATCAGTTTAAACAGTGTCTTCGGTAGTAATATCTCTTTCTATCATTAAGAGTTTTCTGGGGGTGGAAGAAGTGCCTCAGGAAGGAGTGGCTTTACAAAAGGTGAACAAAGCAAAGCTGTCGGAATTGGCAGACAAGCTGGAATTGGAGTTGCCTTCAACTGTGACAAAAGGAGAGTTAATTACAGCAATAGCTTGGCATTTAAATTCACTGGAAATGCTATCAGAACTTTTGGCACTGGCTAAAATTCAATTTAAAATGAAGCAGCTTGAGTTAGAGGCAAAAGGATAAAAGATAAAAATAAATGAAACAGTTTCAATAACAATTAAAAGCAGAGGAAAGAGGAAAAGAATGAATCGCCCTAACAGAACAAAGGGACGGAATCGCTTTAGCAGCGCAAAAAGAAAGGACAGGAAGGCCATGGCAGGATAAAGGCAATAAGAGAGAGAGGAAAGGGAGAGTGGAAAGGAGAGAGAGTTTAAAGCACTTAGACAGGAAAGTTGGCTTAAAAGCGTGGAGGAGTTTGAAAATTCACTTCCTGAAGTAGTGTGGACTCATATGGAAGAGCAGAGAGTTAAAACAGCAGATGGACAGTTGAAATGACTGATGATTATGGTTCATAAATCAAAGTTTGGCTTCCATGAGGGATAGAAATTGGGGAAAAGAGAAATCCTCATGTAGTAAGAAGAAATGTAGGTTCTGGTGAACATCATAAAGATAACTTACCAAAGGATAAAAAGAAAACCCATGAAGGGGAAAGAGAAGTTAAAAAAAACTCTGGTATTGTCACTGCTATCACAGTGTTGGTGGGTTAGAAAAAGCATTGGGGAGACGGATGTAGGAAAACTGGATAAGCAAGTGAATTTTGTTGAAGTGGTAAAAGAAAGCACAGTGGAGGCTAAAAGGCTGCACCAGAATGTACAACTTGGTCAGAAGCTGGTAAAGGAGGAAGTGCCAGATCTTTATAAACCATTTACTTGCAAAGCTAAGGTTTACTTGCATAGGCCAGAGCAGCAGGTAAAAAAGTTACATTATTGAGATATAGGATCATGTCAATCTTTGATATTGAGAGATGATGAGATACGTAACTAGAAGGACTACTGCCAGAAAAAGTGCTAGTACATGGAATTCATGGTGAGACAAGAAGTGCTCTCAATTGTGTACAGTGAAGTTAGAGTGTCAAGTGAAAACTCTTGGCTCCACGAATACAACTGCTCCTTGCTAACAATATAGCTGGGTCACAGGAAGGAGTGCTGCCAACTGTGGTTGAAAAGTCTGTGGAAAATCAAGAAAATGAGGTATTACAGAAGTATATTCTGGGAATTTTCCTGACTGTGTGGTGACAAGGTCACAAAGTCACCAGTTGAAACAGGAGGAGAAATCAAAAAATGTAAAAAAGAAAGTTGTAGTCAAATGATCAGGGGCCATGTTTGATCAAACGGTTGAGACAACACAGGAACAGATGGAAGGGCAAAGTGGATATTTTTAGCTTAGAGAAATTAACTGAGTTACAATAGAAAGATGAAAAACTGAAGCAATTGTATCAAAAAGCATTCACAGAAGATAATCTGAGTGTATTTCTGAGTGCTACTATCTTACAAATGATGTCTTAATGAGGAAATGGAGACCATCACAGGTTCAGGCAGATGAGAAATGGGCAGAAGTTTATCAAGTTGTATTACCAATGGGTTATAGAAAGAAGGTGCTGCGGGTAGCACATGAAATACCAGTAGGAGGTCATTTAGGCCAAAGAAAACCTCAAGCTAAAATACAAAAACATTTTTACTAGCCTGGACTGCACAAAGATATAGTTTAATTTTGTCAGATATGTCATATATGTCAGGTAATTAGAAAGGTGCAGGCAGTGATAAAACCCACACGTTTAATACTCATTCCTGCATTTGAGGAACTGTTTGAGGAAGTCTTATTGATTGCGTAGGACCTCGACTTAAAACAAAAAATGGGAAGCAGTATTGGTTGAAAACAATAGCTGTGACACTAGATTTTCAGAGGCCATTCCATTATGCAGTATCACAGCTAAAAGGATTGTAGAAGGGTCATTCAAATTTTTCATTACATACAGACTACCCACAGAGATACAATCAGATCCAGAGTCAAATTTTACATCAAAATTATTCAAGGAGGTTATGGACAGCTTAGGAACAACACAATTCAAATCTGCTGCGTACCATCCAGAGTCACAGGGAGTGCTAGAGAGTTGGCATCAGACGTTAAAGACCAAGTTAAGGGCTCATAATCAAGACTATCCAAATGATTGGGATATAGGAATTCAATTTGCATTTTTTTGCGATTAGAGATGCACCAACTAAATCGACCAAAATCAGTCTATTTCAATTAGTTTTGGGGCATGAAGTGAGAGGATCACTAAAATTGATTAAGGAGAAATTGATGAGTCAGAATTCAGAGACCACATTTTGGACTACGTGTCAAATTTTAGCAAATGGTTAAATAGAACAAGGGAGTTGGCATTTAAAAGTATCACAGCATACAACAGTAGACAAGAAGTCAACAACTTGTTATTTTGCTAATGGAGATAAAGTGTTAATGTTATTTCCAGTGATGGGTGAACCTTTAAAAGCAAGGTTTAGTAGACTTTATCAAATTAAAAGGAGATTGAGTGAGGTGAACTATTTGAGAAGGACTCCAGACAGAAAGAAATCTCACAGACTGTGTCATGTGAATATGCTCAAAAGGAACTTTGATAGGGAAGGAAAACAAAAGGGGAATGTGTTACTGATTACAACACAGAGTGAAGAACTAAGTTCAGAGGATTCTGAATTGGATATTCCTCAAATTAAATTGGACAATGAGGAAGTTGTCAAAAATTGGGATAAATTATTGAGTTACCTACCAGAAGAACATTGAAATGGCCTGAAAGAATTATTGCTATCTCATGGGGAAATATGTGGGAATAAGCTGAGAAGTACTAGTTTAGATATGCATGATATAGATATAGAAAATGCTTTTCCAATTAAGTAACATTCTTATAGAATTAACCTTCTAAAGTTGGCACATGTTCAAAAACAGATTGAATGCATACTCCAAGATGACATAATCAAAGTGAGCTGCAGTAACTAGAGCTCACCCTTAGTAATGGTGCCAAAACCAAATGGTACCCAACGGTTATATGTGGACTATCACAAAGTCAATGCACTAGTGATGTCTGATTCATATCTGATTCCATGTTTGGAAGACTGTATTGAAAAGGTGGGACAAACAATATATATTTCTAAATTGGACTGACCCAGATGATACTGGAAGGTACCTTTATCCGAAAGACCAAAGACAATTTCAGCTTTTGTAACACCAAATGGACTGTATCAATTTAAAGTCATGCCATTCAGTATGAAAAATGCACCAGTCACATTTTAAAGACTAACCCATAAAGTATTCTCTGCATTACCCAATTGTGTAGTTTTATATCGACGATCTGGTGATTTTTAGTCACACGTGGAAGGAACATTTGCAGCATTTGGGATGCGGGCTGGCTAACAGTGAATTCGCCAAAGCCCAAGTCATGTTGCTGGGCCATATTATCGGACATGGACAGATGGCCCCATGGAATTTGAAAACAAAGGTTATTGGGGAGTTTTCCATACCATCGACAAAAAGAACAGTACTACACTTCCTGGGATTGAATGGGTTTCATCGAAACTCGTACCGAATTTTAGCAGTGGGGCTTCTCCACTCACTGAAATACTAAAGGAAAGCAGGAAGTTTCAGTGGACAGCGAACTGTCAGAAGGTATTTGACAGTCTAAAAGCTGTGTTAATCACTGCCCCAGTATTAGCCACACCTAATGATGCAAAGTCATTCAAGGTGGCTAGGCGAATGTGAGGATTGCAGATGTTGAAGATTACAGTCGAGAGTGTGGTGCTGGAAAAGCACAGCAGGTCAGGCAGCATCGACGAGCAGGAGAATCGACGTTTCAGACAAAAGCCCTTCATCAGGAATGAGGCTGTGAGCCGAGGGGGTGATGAGATAAATGGGAGGGGGGGTGATGCTCAGGGGAAGGTAGCTGAGAGTGCAATAGGTAGATGGAGGTGGGGGTAATGGTGATAAGTCAAAGAAGAGGGTGGAGCGGATAGATGGGAAGGAAGAAGGACAGGTAAGACAGTGGTTATTGATGTGAGTGATGTGTGTGTCGGTGCTGTACATTACAAGATGATAGAAAGGCCAACAGGATATTACTCCACGAAATTAAACATTCATCAGCAGAAATGTTCAACAATTGAGAAGGAGACTTTGAGCTTGGTGTTTGTGTTACAACGTTTCAACATTTATTGTTGCCTGTAATGTGTCTGAGTTGAGAGTGTAGTGCTGGAAAAGCACAGCAGGTCAGGCAGCATCTAAGGAACAGCAGAATTGACATTTTGGGCATAAGCCCTTCATCAAGGATGATCATAACCCATTGAGGTTTTTGGAGAAATTTAATGACAAAAATTCCAGACTGTTTAGATGGATCTTATTATTGTTCTTAGAATACGATGAAAGGCTGCTGCAACATCGAGGGCTGAAGGGCCTGTACTGTGCTGTACTGTTCAATGTTCTATGCTGTTTTACAGCCATTTAATTTGAAAATTGTACATGTGGCAGGATGAGAAAACATAATTGCCTATGCATTGTTGTGACTTTGATGAAAAACGCATACCGTGCCAAGAGTAAACAGACTATAATAGAGTGTAGTAGTGCATGTTTGCATGGTTATAGTCAACGAAATGTGTATGTATTGTAGTGTACTAACAGAGTAAGACTAAGGGGTTTAAAATGAAGCCATCTTTGTATCTTGATGGTTCATTTCCTTTTAAGGGGGGAGGTGTGATGATGCTGCCCATTTATTAAGGTTATCTTGTCTTTGGTTTCTTTCAAGAGAGGTCATAAAGGCAGAGGTGCCGAAATGTCTGGCCTCGAGCCTAGTTGAACAATATTGAAAATCACATGACACCAGGTTTATTTGAAAGTACAAGCTTTCAGAGTACTGCTTCTTTGTCAGGTAGCTGGTGGGACAGGATACACAGGACACAAAATTTATAATAAAAGATCCAAGTGTCACACAACCAGTTTTTTTTAAATAAAAGTTAGCTTTAGAGGGATGGCAGTGAAGGCAGTGCAATGTTCCTCCTGCAACATGTATGAGGTGAGGGATGCCATCGACGTCCCTGCCGATTACACTTGCAGGAAGTGCACCCATCTCCAGCTCCTCCAAGACCGTGTTAGGGAACTGGAGCTGGAGTTGGATGAACTTCGGATCATTCGGGAGGCAGAGGGGGTCATAGATCAGAGTTACAGGGAAGTAGTAACTCCAAAGATGGCAGATAGATAGGTGACAGTGAGGGGGACTGGGAGGAAGCAGCCAGTGCAGGGACCCCCTGCGGCCGTTCCCCTCAAGAACAAGTATACCGTTTTGGATACTTGTGGGGGGGATGACTTACCAGGGGTAAGTAACGGGGCTCAGGTCTCTGGCAAGGAGCCTGTCCCCGTTACTCAGAAGGGAAGGGTGAAGAAGAGCAGAGCAGTAGTAATTGGGGACTCGATAGTTCGGGGCACAGATAGGCGGTTTTGTGGGAACGAGAGAGACTCACGTTTGGTATGTTGCCTCCCAGGTGCAAGGGTACGTGATGTCTCTGATCGTGTTTTCCGGGTCCTGGAGGGGGAGGGGGAGCAGCCCGAAGTCGTGGTCCATATTGGCACCAACGACATAGGTAGGAGGAGTGCCGAGGATGTTAGACAGGCTTTCAGGGAGCTAGGTTGGAAGCTCAGAGTTAGAACGAACAGAGTTGTTGTCTCTGGTTTGTTACCCGTGCCACGTGATAGAGATTCGAGGAATAGGGAAAGAGAACACTTAAATGCGTGGCTACAGGAATGGTGCAGGAGGGAGGGATTCCGGTTTTTGGATAACTGGGGTTCTTTCTGGGGACGGTGGGACCTCTATAAACTGGATGGTCTACACCTGAACCTGAGGGGCACCAGTATCCTTGGGGGGAGGTTTGCTAGTGCTCTTGGGGGGGGTTTAAACTAACTCTGCAGGGGCATGGGAACCCAGATTGTAGCTTCAGGGTGCAGAGCCTGGAGTGTAGGGAGGTTAGGAACATGGCATCAATTTCCAAGGAGGGTGCCTGTAAACAGGAAAGTGGCTTGAAGTGTGTATACTTCAATGCAAGAAGTATACGAAATAAGGTAGGTGAACTTGCAGCGTGGGTTGGTACCTGGGACTTCGATGTTGTGGCTATTACGGAGACATGGCTAGAACAGGGACAGGATTGGCTGTTGCAGGTTCCAGGATTTAAATGTTTTAGTAGGGTCAGAGGTGGGGGTAAAAGAGGGGGAGGTGTGGCATTGCTTGTCAAAGATAGTATTACAGTGGTGGAAAGGACGATGGATGAGGAGTGGCCATCTGAGGTAGTTTGGGCTGAGGTTAGGAATAGGAAAGGTGAGGTCACCCTGTTAGGAGTCTTTTACAGGCCTCCTAATAGTCCTAGAATCATTGAAGAAAGGATAGGGAAGGTGATTCAGGAGATGAGTGACAGTAATAGGGTGGTTGTTATGGGGGACTTTAACTTTCCTGATATTGATTGGGAAAGCTATAGCTCAAGTTCGTTAGATGGGTCAGTGTTTGTTCAATGTGTGCAGGAGAGTTTCCTGACACAATATGTGGACAGGCCAACAAGAGGTGAGGCCATACTGGATTTGGTTCTGGGTAACGAACCAGGCCAGGTGTTAGAATTAGAGGTAGGTGAGCACTTTGGGGATAGTGACCATAATTCGGTGATTTTTACTCTCGTGATGGAGAGGGATAAGTGTGTACTACAGGGCAAGAGTTATAGCTGGGGTCAGGGAAATTATGATGCGGTGAGGCATGACTTAGGATGTGTGGCTTGGAAAAGTAGACTCCAAGGCAAGAGTGTAAATGATATGTGGAGCTTGTTCAAGGAGCAACTATTGAGTGTCCTTGATAATTATGTACCTGTCAGGCAGGGAGGAAAGGGTCGCGCGAGGGAGTCGTGGTTTAATAAGGAATTGGAATCCCTTGTTAAATGGAAGAGGGCGGCCTATCTCAAGATGAGACGTGAAGGTTCAATTGGGGCGATTGAGAGTTATAGGGTAGCCAGGAAGGACCTGAAGAGAGAGCTAAGAGCAGCAAGGAGGGGACATGAAAGGTACTTAGTCGGTAGGATTAGGGAAAACCCTAAGGCTTTCTATAGGTATGTTAGGAATAAAAGAATGACTAGGGTAGGAATAGGTCCAGTCAAGGATAGTCGTGGGAAGTTGCGTGTGGAGGCGGAAGAGATTGGGGAGACACTGAATGAATACTTTTCTTCAGTATTTACTCAGGAACAGGGCATTGTCGTCGATGCGAATACTGAGTCACAAATAAGTAGAATGGATGGCTTTGAGGTATGTAGAGAAGAGGTATTGGAAATCCTGGAAAAGGTGAAAATAGATAAGTCCCCTGGCATTTATCCTCGGATTCTCTGGGAAGCAAGGGAGGAGATTGCAGAGCCATTGGCCTTGATTTTTATGTCCTCTTTGTCTACAGGAGTAGTGCCAGAAGACTGGAGGATAGCAAATGTGGTTCCCTTGTTCAAAAAGGGGAGTAGGGATAACCCTAGTAACTATAGGCCGGTGAGTCTCACTTCTGTTGTGGGCAAAGTCTTAGAGAGAATTGTAAGGGATAGGATTTATGCACATCTGGATAGGAATAATGTGATCAAGGATAGTCAGCATGGTTTTGTGAAGGGCAGGTCGTGCCTCACAAACCTTATTGAATTCTTTGAAAAGGTGACGAAGGAGGTTGATGAGGGGAAAGCGGTAGATGTGGTATATATGGATTTTAGTAAGGCGATTGATAAGGTTCCCCATGGTAGGCTACTGCAGAAAATACGGAGATATGGCATTGAGGGTGAGTTGGAGGTTTGGATTAGGAATTGGCTGGATGGAAGAAGACAGAGGGTAGTAGTTGATGGCAAAGTTTCTTCATGGAGTGCCGTCACTAGCGGTGTTCCGCAAGGATCTGTTTTGGGACCATTGCTGTTTGTCATTTTTATAAATGACCTGGAAGAGGGGTTAGAAGGTTGGGTGAGCAAGTTTGCGGATGATACGAAAGTCGGAGGAGTTGTTGACAGTGAGGAAGGATGTGGCAGGTTACAGCAGGATATAGAGAAGCTGCAGAGCTGGGCAGAAAGGTGGCAAATGGAATTCAATGTAGCTAAGTGTGAGGTGATTCACTTTGGGAAGAATAACAAAAAGATGAGGTACTGGGCTAATGGTCAGATACTTGGTAGTGTGGATGAGCAGAGGGATCTTGGTGTCCATGTACAGAGATCTCTGAAAGTTGCCACCCAGGTAAATAGTGCGGTGAGGAAGGCATATGGCGTACTGGCTTTTATTGGTAGAGGAATTGAGTTCCGGAGTCCTGAGGTCATGATGCAGTTGTATAAGACTCTGGTGCGGCCGCATCTGGAATATTGTGTGCAGTTTTGGTCGCCATACTATAGGAAGGATGTGGAGGCACTGGAACGGGTGCAGAGGAGGTTTACCAGGATGTTGCCTGGTATGGAAGGAAGATCGTATGAGGAAAGACTGAGACACTTGGGGCTGTTTTCATTAGAGAAAAGAAGGTTTAGGGGTGACTTGATTGAGGTGTACAAGATGATTAGGGGGTTAGATAGGGTTGACAGTGTGAACCTTTTCCCGCGTATGGAGTCGGGTATTACAAGGGGGCATAGCTTTAAATTAAGGGGGGGTAGATATAGGACTGAAGTTAGGGGTAGGTTCTTCACTCAGCGAGTCGTAAGTTCATGGAATGCCCTGCCAGTAGCAGTGGTGGACTCTCCCTCTTTATGGGCATTTAAGCGGGCATTGGATAGGTATATGGAGGATAGTGGGTTAGTATAGGTTAGGTGGGCTTGGATCGGCGCAACATCGAGGGCCAAAGGGCCTGTACTGCGCTGTATTCTTCTATGTTAACTGATGCAATGTATTACACAAACCTCGATGGCTGTTCAGTCTTTAAACACCTAGAATGGGGATGCAGGTTTCAATATGTAAATCCCAGAATTTCTTTCAAGTCACTATCCTGTGACTTGTCCCTCCCACTTCAGCAACCAGCGACACTCAGCCTTAGATCTTTGGGTGAACATCCTCCAAGGTGGTCTTTGGGATATGCAACAACACAGAGTTGCTGAGCAGAAGCTGATAGCCACGTTTGATACCCATGAGAATGGCCTTAACTTGGAACTTGGGTTCATGTCACACTACAGATAACCCCACTACAATATACACTTTCACACACGCGTGCGCACACACATAAACACACACACACACATGCACACCCTCTCATAGGCATACACTCCATCACACTTGGGCACATGCTGTCTCAAGCACACACACATGCTCTTTCCCTCTCCCACACATACACACACTCTATCTCTCATCCCTTCATATACATTCACACTCATTTTCTCTCCCACAGACACACACACAGACACACAGATACACACTCTCACTCTCTCTCTTCCCTCCCCACCCACACATAACAAACACGTATAAATCTATGGGATCAATTTACATTTGCAGATGTGTATTTGCAGATACATTCCATATTGTTTAAAAAACACACAATCTGTAGGCAGTCAATCAATGTGACATTTTATAAATACCTACTTTGGAAATAAAGCCAGTCTGATTCTAGGATGGGACACAGGCAGACTCCAACTTCACATCTTTAATGTATTGTCTGAGTTGAGATATCATCTTTTTTTAATACAGAGGAACCTCAATTATCTGAAGTACATAGGCGGGGAGTATTTTGTTTGGTTAATTGAATTCCGGATAATCGAATGCCGGATAACATAGTTTAGCCGGGCATTGAGACATTGCCATCTTGCCGGATAATCCAAAATTTGGATATTGGAATGCCGGATAATCACAGTTCTGTACAATGATAAAACCTTAAGTTCTCTCAGGGTAGTGACTTGAAAGAAATTCTGGGATTTACATATTAATCAATTGAAACCTATACCCCATTCTCTGGGATTAAAGATTTAACAGCAATCTAGGTTTGCCTAATACATCTAATCAGTTGTATTACACTTCGATCTTTTACCTATAAATTTTGTGTCCTATGTATCCTGTCCCACTAGCTACCTGATGAAGGAGCAGTACTCTGAAAGGTTGTACTTTCAAATAAACCTGTTGGACTATAACCTGGTGTTGTGAGATTTTCAACTTTATTGGCTCCTCCAAATCCTAGTTTAACAATGGCAGGGGAGCAGTCAGTTTTCACAGTTCAGGTTTTTTCTAGTTTCGTTTAGCTGTAACAGTGAGAAGCTGCTTGCAGTGCAGAAATGTTCCAAGCTTCAGCAGATGGTTCCTGACTGGATTTTTTTCTCTGAAATCTCTTTAGAAGTTGTTGCCTCCTGCCTATATGAACCTGTGTTTGAATTTACGTTTTTCCAAGATATTGCAGGAATTGAAATAGCTCATTGGTTAGTTTATTATGTTGAGTCAGTTGGGTTTACGAATAGTTAAGTTATTCTAAACTCTGCTTTCTTTTGTTTGTGTTTCAACTGTAGTGTTTAAATTACTTGGTGGATAAGTTACTTGAGAAGATTCTGAAAGATACACATGCATTTGGAAAGACAGGGATTGATTAGGAATAGTCAGCATGGTTTTGTGAGTGAGAGATCATGCCTCACAAATTTGTTAGAGTTCTTTGATGAAGTGACCAGCAAGGCTGACGAGGACAGAGCAGTAGACATAGTCTATGTGGATTTCAGTAAAGTCTTTGATAAGGTTCCACATAATAGGCTGCTCTGGGAGGTTAGATCGCAATGAATCCAGAGGGTATATCAGATACACAATTGGCTTGATAGTGGGAAGCGGAGGTAATAGTGGAAGGATGTTTGTCAGTGTGGAGTTCTGTGACTAGTGGAATGCCTTGGAGGTCAGTGCTGGATCTATTTCTGTTTGATATCTACATCAATGATTTGGATGAGAATGTACAAGGCACGATTAGTAAGTTTTCAGATGATACTAAAATATTGTGGACAGTGAGGAAGGCTATCAGAAATTGCAGCAGGATTTTGATCAGCTGGGGAAGTGGGCCAAGGAATGGCAAATAGAGTTTAATATAGATGAGTGTGATATCTTGCATTTTGGAAGTCAAATCAAGGTAGGAGTTTCATAGTGAATGGTACAGCGTTAAAGAGTGGAGTGGAACAGAGGGACCTTGGAGTTCAGGTGCATGGTTCTCTGAAAGTGGAGTCACAGGTAGACAGGGCAGTGAAGACAGCTTTTGGCACAATGGCCTTCATCAGTCAGGGCTTTGAGTATAGAAGTTGGGAAGTTATGTTACAGTAATACAGGACGTAGGGGAGGCAGCACTTCGAGTAATGTGTTCAATTTTTTGCAGTAGGAAGAATGTTCTTAAATTGGAAAGAGTGCTGAAGAAATTTACAACAATGTTACCCGGACTCAACAGTCTGAGTTATAGGGAGAGGTAGGGCAAGCTAGGACGTTTTTCTGGAGACTGAGGTGGGATCTCATAGAAGTGTATAAGATCACGACAGGCATGGATAGGGTGAATGCACTCAGTCTTTTTCCCAGGGTTGGGGAATCAAAGACTGGATGGCTTCAGTTTAAGGTTAGAGGAGAAAGAAGAAAAGGGAACTTGAGGGGCACCTTTTTTACACAGAGGGTGGTGTGTATTCAGAATGAGCTGCCAGCAGAAATTGTTGAGGCAGGCACATTAATAACATTTAAAATGCATTTAGATAAATACATGGATAGGAAAGGATGAGAAGGATATGATCCAAGTGCAGGGAAATATGGTTAGCATAGATGGACATTTTGGTTGGCATGGACCAGTTTGGGCCAAAGATCTGTCTCAATGGACCCTGTGACTCTATAAATAAATTCTGTTTGCTTATTTCTGAGTGGTTTAACCAGCTGCATCACTCCTAGAATAGCCACCCACATCAGCCTTTAAACACGCTAGTGTCTAGGCTACCTTCTTAAAATATTTTGAGGAAGTCTGGCCTGACCCTGAACAAGAGGGATGACCTAAATTCAGAACACCAGGTAATAGAAGCAGTTTCCTCCACTTGTCCTATATCCTTGAATCCTATGATATTTCAATCCCTCATACAATTTTGTCAAAGGGAATAAGAGTTTCCAGCATCCACTACCTTCCCAGGCAGTTAATTCCAGAGTCCCACCAGCCTTTGAGTGAAAAGATTTTTTCTCAAATCCCTTCTGAATCTCCTGCCCCTTACCCTAAACTATGCCCTCGCGTGATTGATCCTTCAACCAAGGAGAACAGCTGCTCCTACTCAACCTCTCCATACCCCTCATAATCTTATACACCTTAATCATGTCCCCCTCAGCCTTCTCTACTCTGAGGATAACAATTCAAGCTTATCTCATCTTTCCTTGCAGCTCAATTGCTTCAACACAGGCAACAACCTGATAAATGCTCTGTTTTCCACCCCCTCCAGTCTATTACAACCTTCCGTAATGAGGTGACCAGAACTGCACACAGTACTCCAGCTTTAGCCTAACCAATGCTCTGTACAACTCCAACACTAGATTCTTCTATAATTGCTGCATTTTTTGGTGGCGGTTGGAGTGGGAGGAGTGACAATGAGGACCAGAGGCCTGATGGAAAGGTAAATTTAAAGTATATAAACTTACCTCGTGTATAGGCGGAGTGCACGCTGAGCAGGAGCGGAAACGGAACTGCTGGCTACATGAGGCTTTACATTTGGGTTGTTGCTTTTACCTGAAACACTACTCAGGTAGTGTCTTCCACCCATCCTCCTCCTCGAACCAAAAAAACAAAAAAGATTCTGTGCGCCAGATTGGTTTTTATTTCGTCAACTAGATTTTTTTAGTTTTCAGTAGTCTCATTGGGAATTTAAAATGGAGGTTCGGGCAGTTGAACATCCCTTCAGCAGAATGTGGGGGGGGTAAGGGTCAACACAGTGTCCCTGCTGACTGCATCTGTGGGAAGTGCACCCAACTCCAGCCCTTCGAGAATTGTGTTAGGGAGCTGGAGCTGGGTTTGGATGAACATCAGATCATTGGGGAGGCGGACGGAGTTATTGAGACGAGTTACAGAGAGGTATTCACATCTCAAGTAAAAGAAGAAGGCAGATGGTTTACTGTCAGGGGACGAAAAGGGAACCAGCAGGCAGTGCAGGGATCTCTGTGGCCGTTCCCCTCAACAGCAAGTATATCGTTTTGGAAACTGTTGGAGTGGACGACTAACCAGGGGTAAGCAATGGGGCACAAATTTCTGTCACAAAGTCTGTCCTTGTTGCTCAGAAGGGAAGGGGGAAGAGGAGCAGAGCATTAATCATTGGGGACAGATAGGAGGTTCTGTGGGAATGAGAGAGACCCATGGTTGGTGTGTTGCCTCCCAGGTGCCCGGGTTCATGATGTCTCTTGAGGGGGAGGGGGAGCAGCCTCAAGTCATGGTCCACATAGGCACCAACGACATAGGTAGGAAGAGACTTGGGGATTTGAGACCAAAATTCAGGACAGTTTTACAGCTGGAGAAAGGACGCTTGAGGACTCTTCTACTGAGGTAGTATGGGCTGAGGTCAGAAACAGGAAAGGAGAGGTCACCCTGTTGAGAGTTTTCTATTGGCTTCCAAATAGTTCCAGAGATGTAGGGGAAAGGATAGCAAAGATGATTCTGGATAGGAATGATAGCAACAGGGTAGTTGTTATGGGGTCTTTAACTTTCCAAATATTGACTAGGAATACTATTGTTCAAGTACATTAGATGGGTCAGTTTTTGTCCAATGTGTGCAGGAGGGTTTCCTAACACAGTATGTAGACAGGCCAACAAGGGACGAGACCACATTAGATCTGCTACTGGGTAATAAACTTGGCTAGGTGTTAGACTTGGAAGTAGGTGAGCACTTTGGTGATAGTGACCACAATTCAGTTATATTTACTTTTAGCGATAGAAAGAGATAGGTATATACTACAAGGCAACAGTTATAGCTGGGGGAAAGGCAATTATGATGTGATTAGGCAAGATTTACAATGCATATAGGATGTGGAAGGAAACTGCAGGGGATGGGCACAATTTAAATGTGGAGCTTATTCAAGGAACAGCTACTGCAGGTCCTTGGTAAGTATGTACCTGTCAGGCAGGGAAGAAATTGTCGACCGCGGCAGCCATGGTTTACTAGTCAAGCTGAATATCTTGTTGAGAAGAAGAAGAAGGCTTACATTAAGATGAGATGTGAAGGCTCAGTTAAGGCACTTGAGAGTTACAGGTTAGCCAGGAAAGACCTAAAGAAAGAGTTAAGAAGAGCCAGGAGGGCACATGAGAAGTCATTGGCAGATAAGATCAAAGGAAAACCTAAGGCTTTCTATCGGCATATCAGGAATAAAAGAATAACTAGAGTAAGATTAGGGCCAATCAAGGATTGTAGTGGGAAGTTGTGCAAGAAGTCAAATGAGATAGGGTAAGTGTTAAATGGATATTTTTCATCAGTATTCATGCTAGAAAAAGACAATGTTAGCAAGAATACTGAAATAGAGGCTGCTAGACTAGATGAGATTGAGATTCACAATGAGGAGATATTAGCTATACTGGAAAGGATAAAAATAGCTAAGTCCCCCGGGCCAAATTGGATTTATCCTAGGATTCTTTGGGAAGCCAGGGAGGAGATTGCTGAGCCTTTGGCTTTGATCTTTACATTGATATTGTCTTCAGAAATAGTGCCAGAAGACTGAAGGATAGTAAATGTGGTTCCCCTGTTCAAGAAGGGGAGTAGAGACAACCCTGGTAAATATAGACCAGTGAGCCTTACTTCAGTTGTGGATAAAATGTTGGAAAAGGTTGTAAGAGATAGGATTTATAATCACCTAGAAAGGAATAAGTTGATTAGGGATAGTCAACACAGCTTTGTGAAGTGTAGGTTATGCCTCATAAACATAGAACATAGAACATAGGCAAGTACAGCACAGAACAGGTCTTTCAGCCCACAATTTTGTGCCGAGGATTAATCCTAATCTAAAATTAAATAATCTAACCTACATGCCCCTCAATTCACTATAGTTCATGTATATGTCCAACAGTTGCTTAAATGTCTCCAATGACTCTGCTTCCACTACCACTGCTGGCAATGCATTCCGTGTGCTCACAACTCTCTGCATAAATAAACTACCTCTGACATCTCCTCTGTACCTTCCTTCTAATACCTTAAAACTATTTCTGCTTGTGGCAGTCAATCCTGCCTGGGGAAAAATCTCTGGCTATTGACTCTATCCATACCTCTCACTATCTTGTATACCTCGATCAGGTCACCTCTCTTCCTCTTTCTCTCCAGAGAGAAAAGTCCGATCTCAGTCAACCTCTCTCGTAAGACAAGCCCTCCAGTCCAGGCAGCATCCTGGTAAACCTCCTTTGCACCCTCGCCAAAGCCTTTCCTAAAAAATGGCAACCAGAACTGGACACAATATTCCAAGTGTGGTCGAACCAGGATTTTGTAGCGCTGCAACAAAATCTTGTGGCTCTTCAACTCAATCCCTCTGAGAAGAAGGTTGAAAGGTGACTTAATTGGGACATACAATCAGAAGATTAGATAGGGTGGACAGTGAGAGATTTTAATTCAGATGGTGATGGCTAGCACAAGAGGGCATAGCTTTAAATTGAGGGGTGATAGATATAGGACAGATGTCAGAGATAGTGTCTTTACTCAGAGCGTAGTAGGGACATGGAACGCACTGCCTGCAACAGTAGTAGTGTCGCCAACTTTAAGGGCATTTCAATTGTCATTGGATAGACATATGGACGAAAATGGAATTGTGTAGATTAGATGGGCTTCAGATTGGTTTCACAGATCAGAACAACATCGAGGGAGAAGGGCCTGTACTGCGTTGTCATGTTCTATGTTCTATGTTCTACCTTCGTGTTCCGATGCTCTATGCCATGACTGATTAAAACAGATATAGAAAAGTAATAGAACATAGAACATAGAACAGTACAGCACAGAACAGGCCCTTCAGCCCACGATGTTGTGCCGACCACTGATCCTCATGCATGCACCCTCAAATTTCTGTGACCATATGCATGTCCAGTAGTCTCTTAAATGTCCCCAATGACCCTGCTTCCAGAACTGCTGCTGGCAACCCATTCCATGCTCTCACAACTCTCTGTGTAAAGAACCCTCCTCTGACATCACCTCTATACTTTTCTCCAACCAGCTTAAAACTATGACCCCTCGTGTTAGCCATTTCTGCCCTGGGAAATAGTCTCTGGCTATCGACTCTATCTATGCCTCTCATTATCTTGTATACCTCAATTAGGTCCCCTCTCCTCCTCCTTTTCTCCAATGAAAAACGTCCGAGCTCAGTCAACCTCTCTTCATAAGATAAGCCCTCCAATCCAGGCAGCATCCTGGTAAACCTCCTCTGAATCCTCTCCAAAGCATCCACATCTTTCCTATAATAGGGTGACCAGAACTAGACGCAGTATTCCAAGTGTGGTCTAACCAAAGTTTTATAGAGCTGCGTCAAGATCTCATGACTCTTAAACTCAATCCCCCTGTTAATGAAAGCCAAAACACCATATGCTTTCTTAACAACCCTGTCCACTTGGGTGGCCATTTTAAGGGATCTATGTACCTGCACACCAAGATCCCTCTGTTCCTCCACACTGCCAAGAATCCTATCCTTAATCCTGTACTCAGCTTTCAAATTTGACCTTCCAAAATGCATCACCTCGCATTTATCCAGGTTGAACTCCATCTGCCACCTCTCAGCCCATCTCTGCATCCTGTCAATGTCCCGCTGCAGCCTACAACAGCCCTCCATACTGTCAACGACACCTCCAACCTTTGTGTCATCTGCAAACTTGCTGACCCATCCTTCAATCCCCTCATCCAAGTCATTAATAAAAATTACAAACAGTAGAGGCCCAAGGACAGAGCCCTGTGGAACACCACTCACCACAGACCTCCAGGCAGAATATTTTCCTTCTACTACCACTTGCTGTCTTCTTTTGGCCAGCTAATTCTGTATTCAGACAGCTAAGTTCCCCTGTATCCCATTCCTCCTGACCTTCTGAATGAGCCTACCATAGGGAACCTTATCAAATGCCTTGCTGAAGTCCATATACACCACATCCACAGCTCGACCCTCATCAACCTTTCTAGTCACATCCTCAAAGAACTCGATAAGGTTTGTAAGGCATGACCTGCCCTCACAAAGCCGTGTTGACTGCATTTAATCAAGCCATGCTCTTCCAGATGGTCATAAATCCTATCCCTCCTAACACCTTGCAGACGACAGACGTGAGACTTACTGGTTTTTAATTTCCAGGGATTTCCCTATTTCCTTTCTTGAAGAGAGGAATTACCTTTGCCTCTCTCCAATCCTCAGGTACGACTCCAGTGGAGAGCGAGGATGCAAAGATCTTCGCAAGTGGCGAAGTAATTGCATTTCTCGTTTCCCAAAGCAGCCGAGGACAAATCTGGTCCGGGCCTGGCGACTTGTCAATCTTAATGTTTGACAAAATTTTCAGCACATCAGCTTCCTCTATCTCTATCCACTTCAGCATGCGCCCCTGCTCTTCAAAGGTTTCATTCACTACGAAGTTCGTTTTGTTCATAAAGACAGAAGCAAAAATCTCATTTAGGGCTTCCCCTACCTCCTCAGACTCCACACGCAAATTCCCTATGCTATCCCTGATCGGCCCTACTCTTTCTTTGACCATTCTCTTATTCCTCACATAAGTGTAAAATGCTTTTGTGTTCTCCCTAATCCATTCTGCCAAGCCTTTCTCGTGCCCCCTCCTGGCTCTCCTCAGACCATTTCTGAGCTCCTTCCTCGCCTGCCTGTAATCCTCTAGAGCTGAGCTTGACCCTTGCTTCCTCCACCTTATGTAAGCTACCTTTTTCCTTTTGACGAGAAGCTCCACCGCTCTCATCATCCAAGGTTCCTTTATCTAGAGGAGGAATTTATTAAATGTTTTCAGGTATAATTTCTGACACCAGCATGCTATGGGATAAACCAGAGAGCAGGCTATACTCAATCTAGTTTTGAGCAATGAAATAGGATTAATTATTGATCTCACAGTGAAAGTACCTATGTGTAGCAGTGACCCATAATATGATTGCATTTTACATTTGGTTTCAAGAAGAGAAGTGTTGGTCCAAGATGACAGTTTTGAATTTAAACAAGGGCAATTATGAAAGCAGAGCTCGTGAAGAGCAAATAACAATTTAGGGCAAAGGATAAGTCATAGAGATGCAGTAGCAGGGATATTCCAAAAAGCACAGAATCAATACATTCCAATGAATAAGGAAAATTCTAAAGGATGGACCCACTATCTGTGGTTAACTAAACAAAGATAGTATTAATCTCAAAGAAAAGACTTATGACTCTGCAAAGATAGGTGGCAGGTCAGAAGATTGATCAGTGGTTAATGTAGTTCTTTATTCAACAATGGAGAGATGAAACTACAGGCCAGTGTAACAATTTCATTGGGAAAAGTTTAGAAGCTATTCTTATGATATGATAAGGCACTTGGATAAACTCAAGGGGTAATCAAGCAGAGACAACATGGTTTTGCAAAGCAAAATCATGATGATCTGAACAGATTTTGTCAGGTGTGTCCAGGAAGGTTTCCTGACTCAGTATATAGATAGGCTGACTACAGGGGAGACCATATTGGATTTGGTGCTTGGCAACAAACCAGGTCAGTTGTCAGATCACTCATTGGGAGAGCATTTTGATGATAATTATCACAACTCTGACTTTTACTATAGCCATGGAGAGAGATAGGAGCAGTTGGTATGGCAAAGAAATTTAATTTGGGAGGGGGAATTACAATGTTAGCACAATACCATTACAATGTTATTATAATGCCAAAGATGTGTAGGTTAGGTCAATTGGCTATGCTAAATTGCCCATAGTGTTCAGGGATGTGTAGGTTAGGTGCATTAGTCATGGATAAATATAGAATAATAGGGGAATGCGTCCGGATGGGATACTCTTTGGAGGGATATGTGGATTTGCTCGGCCAAAGGGCCTGTTTCCACAGTGTAGGAATTCTATGATTCTAAGCAGGAACTGTGGAGCATAAATTGGGAAAAGATATTCTCAGGCAAATGCACAACTAAAGTATGGAGTTTGTTTAAGGAGTACTTGCTGCGAGTGTGGGATATGTTTGTCCCACTGAGGCAAAGAAGGAATGGTAGGGTGAAGGAACCTTGGATGATAAGAGATGTGGAACGTCTAGTCAAGAGGAAGAATGAAGCTTACTGAAGGTTGAGGAAGCAAAGATCAGACAGGGTTCTAGAGGGTTAGTAGCCGGGGGGGCTGGGGCGAAGGGAGCTGGGAAGGTGACAGATAGATGCAGGTATGCGGTGATGGTGATAGGTCAGATTGGAGGGTCGAGTGAATAGGTGAGGAGGAAGATGGATAGGTGGGACAGTTCAAGAGGGCGGTGCCGAGTTGGAGGGTTGGATCTGGGATGAGGTGGGGGGAGGGGAGAAGAGGAAACTGATGAAATTGACGTTGATGCCGTCTGGTTGGAGGGTCCCAAGGCAGATGATGAGGTGTTCTTCCTCCAGGCATCTAGTGGCTAGGATTTGGTGGTGGAGGCAACCCAGGACTTGCATGTCCTTGGTGGAGTGGAAGGGGGAGTTGAAGTGGTTGGCCACAGGGCGTTGGGGTTGTTTGGTGTGTGTGTCCCAGAGATGTTCTCTGAAATGTTCTGCGAGTTGACGTCTTGTCTCCCCACTGTAGATAATTGACTATGGAAGGACTGTGAATGTTGTCTATATGGATTTTAGTAAGGCAGAAAAGCTAAAATTACATGGAATTCAGGGTGGACTGGCTAGATGGATAGAGAAGACAGAGGGTAGTGGTGAAAGGATGTTTTTCGGAATGGAGACCGGTAACTAATGGTGTTCCACAGGGATCAGTCTTAGGTCCTTGTTGCTTGTGTTATCTATAAATGATATGGAGAAAAATATGGGTGGTCTGATTAGTAAGCTTGTGGATGACATGAAGATTGGTGGAGTTGCTGATAGTGCCGACAATTGTGAAAGGATATAGATAGATTGGTGACCTGGACATAGAAATGGCAGATGGCGTTTAATCCAGACGAATGTGAAGTGATGTATTTCGGACGATCAAATTTTGGTGTGAATTATACTGTAAATGGCAGAACTCTTGGGAATATTAACATACAGATGGATCTGGGCATGCAGGTTCACAGTTCCCTAAAAGTGGCAACCCAGGTGGCCAAGGTGATTAAGAAGGCAGATGACATGCTTGCCTTCATCGGTTCGGGCATGGAGTACAAGAGTTGGCAAATCATGTTGCAGCTATTTAAAAACCCTTGTGAGGCTACATTTGGAGTATTGTGTGTAGTTTTAGTTGCAACACTACCAGAAGGATGTGGAAGCTTTGAAGAGAATACAGAGAAGATTCCCAGGATGTTGTCTGGTCTCGCGGGCAATGACTGTGAGGAAAGGTTAAAAAGACTAGGATTGTTTTCACTGGAAAGACAACAGCTGAGAGGAGATCTGATAGAGGGTGACAAAATTATGAGAGGTACAGATAGAGTGGATAGGTAGAGACTTTTTCGCAGGGTTGAAGTTTCAAATACAAGGGGGCACAGGTGAGAGAGGGAAAGTTTAAGGGAGATGTGCAAGAGAAGTTTTTCACACAGAGAGTGGTAGGAGCCTGGAACACACTGCCAGAAGAGGTGGTGGAAGCAGGCACATTGGCAACATTTAAGATAAATCTCGATGGTTACATGAATAGGGAGGTAATAGAGTGATATGGACTGAACAAGGGAGGAATTTCTTGTCGTTTAGATAGGGCATGATGATTGGCACAGGTTTGGAGGGCCGAAGGGCCTGTTGCTGTGCTGTACTTCTGACAAAAATGTAATAGTGTAGGTTAGATGGGCTTCAGATTGGTTTCACAGGTTGGCGCAACCTCGAGGGTGAAAGGGCCTGTACTGCGCTGAAACATTCTATGTTTTATGTTCTCTTTTCTTGTTTACTTCTTTGTTCTTTATAATATCCTGCTTTTACTTCTACCTTGTCATTTTAGTTGTCAAAATTTCAAGCAAGGAACTGTTATATCTTGCACGACCTGAAAAGTCTTAGCAATGTTCAAAACCATATTCAAATTCCATGCAATAAACTTCACCACAAGAGAACTGCTTTATGTCTGGAACCACCACATAACCAGATACCTCTGAAACCCAGCAAGTTCAAAAATTCCACATTTGACATAATTGTTATGATCTCAGATGATATTACCGAACTCGTCAGATTCCAGACTGATAGCTCGCTGAATAGATTGTATTTTGTTTCTTTCTGGGTTTCAAAGAGGTGGTCTCTCACTGAAACCTAAGCACGCAATACTGCAGATTGGTTTTAACAATAAAACAGATAGTTATCATGCAAAACATGGAAGATAAAATAGAATAAACCAAATTATTTAAATAGAACATACATCTAAAGATTTCAAAATACACAGCAAAATTATTTTTGATTAGATTACTTATAGTGTGGAAACAGGCCCTTCGGCCCAACAAGTCCACACCGCCCCGCCGAAGCGCAACCCACCCATACCCCTACATTTACACCTTACCTAACACTACGGGCAATTTAGCCTGGCCAATTCACCTGACCTGCACATCTTTGGACTGTGGGAGGAAACCGGAGCACCCGGAGGAAACCCACGCAGACACGGGGAGAACGTGCAAACTCCACACAGTCAGTCGTCTGAGGCGGGAATTGAACCCGGGTCTCTGGCGCTGTGAGGCAGCAGTGCTAACCACTGTGCCACCGTGCCGCCCACTATAATCCTATTAATCCCAAAAGCACCTCTTTACTATACTCAGACCAGAGAGACCTGCCTTCACTATCATTCCTATAGGTCTCAATTTAACTATGGCTTCAACCTCAGACCTCAGAGTTTGCTAACCTCTTCCTGGAGCCTTCATACAACTGAGCTTAAATTTTCTCAGATTCAAATAATCTTTTCAGAGTTTTAACCAAACACTAATGGTTAAATGGAGCAAATGGAAATAGTATGGAACATCTACTAACTCATTACATCAACTTTAGCATTTTGCTAACATTTCTGAGTGATTCCTTTTCTCTGGAGCAATTCCTTTTTACATCCAGTCAAAGCCTTGCAGAATTGAAACAAAAAAAAATTGTCCCAATGTTTTATCCAAACTATGGGTGATCCCCCTAATCAAAAGAAATGGTCAATCCCTGACATTTTAAACTGTAGGCTCATGCATAACTTTTAATTTCACTCTGGCTACAGAAATACTTATAAGTTAATCATTAAACTCTTATAAACACACACAAAACCCATATGCCATGAATTCAAATTCAATAATCCAAGGTCAAAGGTAAATATATTTATAATACTCCTTTCATCACAGTTCTGCCTATCATACAAACAAATAATGTGGTATATGAAATTTAGTATGACAGCCAACCAAGCTATGTTTAAAAAAATGCACAACACTGTATCCAGCATTCAGCAATTGGACAGCATTTGCTGCATAATCCTGAGCGTGTGAAAAATTATGCTGACAACCAATCTATGGTTGTAGTTGGACTCACACTGTGGTGCACTTGCATGCACTGGAATGCAACTTGTTCTTTGCAGATATAAAAACATGAACAGGCTTTAATTCTGTTTCAACTCAACAAAATTGGTGACAGCCATTTGCTGTTTTATTTCTCAGGCCAAGGCCTTAACCAATAAGAGCCAATCTATCAGGTTGAAACAAAGCCTGGCACTTAACCGTCATCCGTTAATAACTGGTGAATTTCCCAAGGAAATGTTTCTAACAATGAAAAGGCTACTGACTAATGAATCAGCACTGTTCTCTCTTACAATATAAATGTTGATTTGTCCCTTAAAATTGTTATTCTTGTGAACTATCCTGATGAGTATAAAACAAAAAGTTTTGATAAAATGCATCTTCTTCTAGAAATGTTCAAGCTTTGTACAAGCAAATAGCTTTTCATAATAATGATTTATAAATCTTCAAAGCACTCATGCTGGTTGCTTGCCTCTTTCAGCAAACTCAGCTTAACCATTATGTTCTTTAGGACTTGGCCAGCTGAGTCAGTAATGGTGCAACTGAATATTTAAGTCCCCCATCTTGACTATATTCTAAGCCCTTGCCACATTTGATGCATCATCCAGGTGATATGGAACATAGAGGAGCACTGTTTCATCAGCTAAGGGCAAATGGTAGATGGTAATCACCTGAAGCCACGTGAATTCCTGGGGTCCGGAGTCAATGTTGTGAACTTCCAAGGCAATTCCCTCTTGACTGTATACCACTGTGCTGCCATCTAAGGAACATTGATATTTATGTTTGGGAAATTGTCTGTAAAGCAGGATTCTGATAGAAAGACTATGTCAACTTGTTAAGTGACATGTCTCCCAATTTTGTTACAAACTCCCAAATGTTACTCAGGAGGACAAACTACATTAACAGGACTGTGTGTGCTGCTTTTGTTTCTAGTGTCTTCATCACTGCCCAGTGGCCTATCTGGTTGTCCTTCTTTTATCAGACTTTGAAGTGCTTAGATACAAGTGAACATTTTGCATGGCAATTTTAGAAGATATTTATGAGTCAATCACATTACTGTAGACTTGGAGTCACAAATTGGCCAGATCAGGTAAACAGTACAGAATTTCCTTTCCCGTGAAGCAGATAGATTTTAACGACAATGGTTTAATGATCACCTTTTAATTCCAGATTTATTAATTGAACTAAAATTTCATCATCTACAGCAGTGGGATTCAAATTCATGCAGAAGTATTTACCTGGATCTCTAGATTATAAATCCAGTGACATTACCGCTAAAGCACTGTCTCCCATATATGCCATTATACTTGTCATTTGTGATGTACTCAGTAGTCAGTATCATTCAGTGAAGATATCAAACATCTCATTATGAAATAGTAAAACTCTTGTAATTTAACACATTATTTAATTAACTTACATTTGTGGGGCAGTGAACACACCGTATTCCCCTCCTGGTGTGCTGCCTTCACTGTAGCCACTCCCAACACTGCTGATGGATGAGGCAGTGGAAATAGAAGATTCAGTACTCCTGTGACTGGTGGACTTTGCTACATAGAGAGTAGAACAATGGATTAGCTCAAAATAGAATAATTCACCATTCTGAGCTGAAAATGTGTTGCTGGAAAAGCGCAGTAGGTCAGGCAGCATCCAAGGAACAGGAGAATCGATGTTTCGGGCATAAGCCCTTCTTCAGGAATGAGGAAAGTGTGTCCAGCAGGCTAAGATAAAAGGTAGGGAGGAGGGACTTGGGGGAGGGGCGTTGGAAATGCGATAGGTGGAAGAAGGTCAAGGTGAGGGTGATAGGCAAGAGTGGGGTGGGGGCGGCGAGGTCAGGAAGAAGATTGCAGGTTAGGAAGGCGGTGCTGACTTCGAGGAATTTGACTGAGACCAGGTGGGGGGAGGGGAAATGAGGAAACTGGAGAAACCTGAGTTCATCCCTTGTAGTTGGAGGGTTCCTAGGCGGAAGATGAGACGCTCTTCCTCCAACCGTCGTGTTGCTATCATCTGGCGATGGAGGAGTCCAAGGACCTGCATGTCCTTGGTGGAGTGGGAGGGGGAGTTGAAGTGTTGAGCCACGGGGTGGTTGGGTTGGTTGGTCCGGGTGTCCCAGAGGTGTTCTCTGAAATGTTCCGCAAGTAGGCGGCCTGTCTCCCCAATATAGAGGAGGCCACATCGGGTGCAGCGGATGCAATAGATGATGTGTGTGGAGGTGCAGGTGAATTTGTGGCGGATATGGAAGTATCCCTTGGGGCCTTGGAGGGAAGTAAGGGGGGAGGTGTGGCCGCAAGTTTTGCATTTCTTGCGGTTGCAGGGGAAGGTGCTGGGAGTGGAGCTTGGGTTGGTGGGGGGTGTGGACCTGACGAGGGAGTCACGGAGAGAGTGGTCTTTTCGGAACGCTGATAGGGGAGGGGAGGGAAATATATCCCTGATGGTGGGGTCCGTTTGGAGGTGGCGGAAATGATGGCGGATGATGCGCTGTACATGGAGGTTGGTGGGGTGGTAGTGAGGACTAGTGGGGTTCTGTCCTGGTGGCGGTTGGAGGGGCGGGGTTCAAGGGCGGAGGAGCGGGAAGTGGAAGAGATGTGGTGGAGAGCATTGTCGACCATGTCTGGGGGGAAATTGCGGTCCTTGAAGAAGGAGGCCATCTGGCTAGTACGGTTTTGGAACTGGTCCTCCTGGGAGCAGATGCGGCGGAGACGAAGGAATTGGGAATATAGGATGGAATTTTTACAGGGGGCAGGGTGAGAGGAGGTGTAGTCTAGGTAGCTGTGGGAGTCGGTTGGTTTATAGTAAATGTCCATGTTGATTCGGTTGCCCGAGATAGAAATGGAAAGGTCTAGGAAGGGGAGGGAGGAGTCTGAGACCGTCCAGGTGAAATTGAGGTCGGGGTGGAAGGTGTTGTCTCAGTCAAATCCCTCGAAGTCAGCACCACCTTCCTAACCTGCAATCTTCTTCCTGACCTCTCTGCCCCCACCCACTCCGGTCTATCACCCTCACCTTGACCTCCTTCCACCTATCGCATTTCTAACACCCCTCCCCCAAGTACCTCCGCCCTACCTTTTATCTTAGCCTGCTGGACACACTTTCCTCATTCCTGAAGAAGGACTTATGCCCGAAACGTCGATTCTCCTGTTCCATGGATGCTGCCTGACCTGCTGCGCTTTTCTAGCAACACATTTTCAGCTCTGATCTCCAGCATCTGCAGTCCTCACTTTCTCCTCATTAATTCACCATTCTGGCCAAACATCAAAATTACCCATTTCTATTACACGCAAACTTTTTAAAAAAAAAACTCATTTCTGAGACGTGTATCTTGCCACGCCAACATTTATTGTCTTGTCCAAATAGGAATATTGAGGTACATCAGAACACAATAATGGGAGACCTACAGGGCTTGGTTTGTGGGGGTGGGGTCTCTGAGCTCAGGTCAAGAGTAGGGAATACTGTGCTTGAAATGGGTCAAGTGTGGGGGGGGACGGTGCGTGGTTTTGGCATTGTATCAAGGGGTATGATTTCTATCCCTGACCCCAAGTTTGGGTTATCCTGGAGAGAAGCTAGTGAACTACCTTTTTGAATTCTATTGCGTGGCTTACTGGGCCATTCTGAGGCAGTTACAAATCACCACATTGATGTAGATCTGGAATCGTTCAAACGCCAGGCGATGTACTGAGAACAGATTTCCTTTCCGAAAGAACATGAATGAAGTAAATGGATTTTTGCAACAATCAGCCAGTATTTTGATGGTCAGTTTTACTGAACTAGTATTTTTCCAGATTTAATCTATTATTTAAATTTAAATTTTCAGTTGCTGTGGAAGGTTTTTAATTTATACCTCCACATTATGAAACAAGACATTTCAACTCCCAATCTTGTAACTTAACTATTATGTCACCATAAGCCTTTCAAGTGGAAAAAATCTGAAATCTGCTACTTATTTTGTCCTTATTCTCGAGCAGTCATAGAATTGTAGAATCATAGAATCGTACAGTGCAAAAGAGGCTTTTTGGCCGATTGAGTCTGCACCTGAGCTCAGCCCAATCCCATTTACCAGCATTTAGTCCATAGACTTGAATGTTATAAATGTGCCAAATGCTCATTCAGGTACTTCTTAAAGGATGTGAGCCAACTCGCCTCTAACAACCTCTCAGGCAGCACATTTCAAACTATTACCACTCTCTGGGTAGAAATGACTTCCCTGCTTTTGTAGTTTATGCCTAGATTGATAAAGGCAAGTGTCCCCTCTACCTTTTTCACTCCCCTACTAACGTGCCCTTTCTCCTTCAGAGATCTATGGACAAACACGCCAAAGTAATTTTGTCTCACAGAATGTCCTAGCGTCATGCTGCTCATTGGCTTCTTCCTTGTTAAATTACTCCTTATAAAGTGCATCATCTCAAACTTTTCAACTGCTACTTATTTGCCCATTTGATTATCCCGTTTATATCTTCTTGTAGCCTAAGACACTCAACCTCACTGTTAATCACCGAACAATCTTTATGTCATTCACAAATTTACTAATCCATTCCCCCCCCATACAGTCAATGTCATTTATGTAAATGACAAATAATAGGAGACACAGCACAGATCCTCATGGTCCACCACTGAACATTGACTTCCACTCAATAAAGCAGCTTTCTGTCATCATCCTCTCTTGCCTATAACTGAGCCAACTTTGAATCCAATTTATCAAACTATCCTGTATCCCATGTGCATTTGCCTTCTTGAAAAGCCTCCAGTATGGGATCTTGTCAAAAGCTTTGCTAAATCACATAAAAGCTACATCAACTGCACTACCATCATCTATTCACCTGGCCACATCGTCATAAAAAAAATCAATTTGTTCTGCATGACCTCCCTCTGATGAAGCCATGCTGACTACCTTTGTTCAATAATTGCCTCTTCAAAGTCAGAAGTCATATGATACCAGGTTATTGTCCAACAGGTTTATTTGAAATCACAATCTTTTGGAGCGCTGCTCCTTTGTCAGGTGAACTTTGTCTGTTAGAACATAAGAACACAAGAATCAGGAGCAGGAGTAGGCCATCTGGCCCTTTAAGCCTGCTCGCCATTCAATAAGATCTTTCTGTGGCCTCAGCCTTACTTACCTGCCCTCTCACCATAACTCTTAATTCCTTTAGTGTTCAAAAAAGTATCCATCTTATCTTTAAAAACATTCAATGAGGAAACCTCAACTACTTCACTGGGCAGGGATTTCCACAAATTCACAACCCTCTGAGTGAAGAAGTTCCTCCTCAATTCAGTCTTAAATCTGCTCCCCCTAATTTTAAGGCTATGCCCTCTTATCCTAGTTTCTAACTGGACTTTAAGCAGTCACTATGATAACAGGGACTTTCAAATTAATGATTTCTATTCAAAGCATGCTTGCTGCAAAGGGTTTTTAAAAGCAGTGTGCTAATAGTTTCTATAGATCTTCCTCTTACAATCAACAATATGTGTGTTACTTTTTACAATAGTTGTGGATAGAAGTGTAGTGTCTTCAATAATTTTCTAAAAGGTTGTTAGAAAGATAAAGAAAACATATCGTAATCTATTTTCAGATATCACTTCATAAATTTTATTAGAGAGAATAAAGGCAAGAACTACCCCATTGTGATGTTTACTGCCGTCTCTCCCCATTCCTTTAAATCCCCTCAAATTACCTCCTTCCATGCCTCTGTTCCCACCATTCTCCCTACAATCTTTCCAACAGCAATGTCATCTCCTTTTTTCCCTACCATAGCAACTCTTCACCCTTCTCCAAAGCGTTTCTCCTACTGACCATAAGCCTTATATGTCCATCCTGATGAAGAGCTTATGCTCGAAACGCCAGTTCTCTTGCTCCTTGGATGCTGCCTGACCTGCTGTGCTTTTCCAGCACCATACTCTCGACTCTGATCTCCAGCATTTGCAGTCCTCACTTTGTCCATCCCCCTGCCTATCGTCATGAGGGTGGCAGTGAATTACTTTGAGAAATGGCAGGTTTTGATGTCTGCAATTGAGGCTTTACATCAGCCTCAACCATACAAATAAAAGCACAGATCAATCAGAAATTCAAGGTTTGTGTATGGTATAGAGAACATAAAATGGTGAATGCACCACAAAAGTGTTCAGAAAAGCCACACACTCAGACCAGATGCTGAACTACAACAGCAAACCACCCAAACACACAAAAGAAGCTGCATTAGGACCCTGTTCGAAAGGGCTACAATGTAGCTGTCCTGACTTGCGAAGAGAAGAGGAACACCTCTACACAGAGTCTTAATCAACAATCAATATCCCTGCAACTTCATCAGCAGATGGCTAACAGACAAACAACACGACAAGGACATGCCATGACCCAACACGCTAATCACCTTATCTTAATAAAAAAACCTCTTGAAACTGACAGCCAGACTTCTCTAACCATTTGGATCCATGACAGCTCATAAACCGACAGCCATACTCAGACAACAATTCACCACAATAAAAGACCCTATATCCATCATGTACAAGATAAAAGTAATTTACAAGATTCCATGCAAAGACTGCATGAAACACTATACAGGATAAACAGGCAGACAACTAGCAATCCGCATCCACAAACATCAACTAGCCACTAAACGCCACGACCAGCTGTCCCTAGTAGACAAACACACAGATGACAAGATGATAAGGGAATCTGGAACGCACTACCTAAGAAGGGAGTTGAGGCTGAAGACATCACAATCATTAAAAAGTAGTTGGATGAGTACATGAAATGTCATAACATTCAAGACTATGGGCCAAGTGCTGGGATGTGGGACTAGTGAAGATTTAGATGAGCCTTGGCAATACAGACTTCATAGGCTGAAGGGCCTTTTCTGTACTGCGTAGCTCTATGAATCTTTGATTTTAACATTCAGACCATAGACTCATGGGGATGCACCAGGTTATGGGTGCAAGGGCAGATTCATAATTCATGATCCAGCCATGCTCATTTCCTTACAGGAAAGTAGTACAGAATGTTAGTGCTAGCCATACCATTGGATGGTTGAGTAAATGTGAGAGGCTGAATAGTGTGCAAGGCTATCAGATGTTCTTGCTGACCTTCAGCTCTGAAATGACCATATCTCTCTGAAAGAGAGGACACTCGTTGACTGCAGCTGAATATTATTGCCTCAATTTTCATATGCAAGAAGCTGGGCAAGGCTTTTGTGGTGCAGTGATAGTGTTCCTATCTTTGAGCAAGGAGGACTGTGTTTAAGTCCCACCTGCACAAGAGTTGCATTATGGCAACTCTGTACTGGTTGATTGGAAAGCATAAGTGGACAGGAAATAGGAGCAGCAACAAGTCGCTTAATTTCTCAAGCTTGCTATGCCATTTAATGGGTAGGGTGATTTTCTGTCTCATTTTCCCTTTCCCATCAACTCCTGCTTTGACGTAACAGGGAAATGTACACCAATAATCAAGCTCGATTGTTTCACAAGCCAACGCAGATATGTAATAATCCAATTAAACTGCTAAAGTGATCAATTTGCCAAGTGACTGCTTCCTGGACAAAACCAGTTCACACTAGGTTTTTGTCATTTATTGGAAAATAACTCTATTTATTGTAATCACACTTTTTAAAACAAATACCAGAGAAAAATAAAACCTCGATTATCTGCTGTTACGTTACTTAAACAATAGCCTTTAAATTCTCAAGTGAACAGACATTTGTTCCCAAATAAAACAGACATATTGACACAAATATTAAGAGGTGAAAAATATAGATAGGGAAATCAAAATTATGAAGACCAAAACATTCTAGACCACAAGGCAGGGTTAATTATTTACAACAGTTCTTCAGAAGCTAGCAACGATGACATGCTGTTGTCTGTCCACTGATGTTAATTGTTTACTTCAGTGGTTGACCAGATAAATAATTGCCTTGGGTTACAACACTAAAGAAAATAATCAAAGGACTGTGGATGCTGGAAATCAGAAACTAAATCAGACATTTCTGGAGGAACTCAGCAGGTCTGGCAGCATCAGTGGAAAGAAAGCAGAGTTAATGTTTTGGGTCCAGTGACCTTCGTCAGAACTGATTGTAGCTTCAAAAATATTAGTATATATGCTAGAAAATTGGTTGGGGGGAGAGGGAAAGAGTAAATGATAGGTGGAGATGGAGCCCAGATGGAGAAAAAAACAGTTGGGTGAACAAAGGAGTGGGTAAAGGTCAGCTGAGGAAAATGAAGAGCTGCTAATGAGAACCATTAGTGGCTGACAATGAGTTGCTTGTAGGAGTAGTCTATGTGAGGACAGGGTCAAGATTAGAGTGGTGCTGGAAAAGCACAGCCGGTCAGGCAGCATCCGTGCAGCAAGAAAATCGAAGTTTCGGACAAAAGCCCTTCATCAGGGCCTGGTGTGTGGGAGTTGGGGCAAGAAGAGAGGAGAAGGTGCTCAGCCCCTAAAATTATTGAACTTGACATTGAGTCCAGAAGGTTGCAGGATTCCCGAGCAGAAAGTGAGATGCTGTTCTTCTCGATCCCTAAGAATTTTCTTCAATTATTTCTCTATCACTGATGTAAGGCTCACTGGCCTACAATTTCCTGGATTATCCTGGGGGGTTTCCTTCTTAAAAAAAAGAAACAATCTTGGTTATTTTCCTGTCATCTGGGCACTCGCCTGTGGCTAAAGAGAATACAAAGATTTCTATCAAGGGCTCATCAATCTCCTCCAGTGCCTCCTTCAGTATCCTGCATTAGATCCCATTGGGCTCTTCAGACTTGTCTACCTTATCGTTCTTCAAGAAATCCATCTCATCCTCCTTCTTAATATTGATATACCCGAGTATCATCATACCTCAGAATATCAACATACCTCTCTTTAAACTTACCATTATCCAAGTCCTTCTCCTTAGTGAATACCGATGCAAAGTACTCATTAAGGACTTCATCCAGTTTCTCTGCTCCACACAAATTCCTTCCTTTGTCCTTGAGAGGACCTATCCTTTTCCTAGCTACCCGCTATAGTGATTTTAACAATGTCAGCCAAGTGAACCTCATAGAATATGAGTTCCCTGATTGGATCAGCTTAACAGTCCCAAACAGGGAGCTCCGGCTGACAGATATAAGCAGGAGTGTCAGAGGTTCTGTTTACCCTGACAGCTGGCTCTGAGGCAGCTGGACCAGTGTCAAAGACTTTCCACATGTAAGCCAAGGGTGACTTAGTGATGGGATACTGGTCTCTGTGATGTTGTTTCATTTCTTGCTCCTAATTATACAACTAAAATGCCTTGTAATTCTGCTTAATTCTATTCGCCAATCCTCCTACTTTCTAGAATAAGTTATTTTCTGCTTCCTTGATATTCCTCAAGGGTCATTTTTGATATCAGTTTCCTCATGTGGATTTTGGAGCAGCTCCTGAGTGGCATGCTTTCTTGTAGATTTCTTAGAGTTATTATATAACAAAAGTATAAGACTTTGTATTTTGAATTGGTTTTTGGAACTTTTAGAGTTGTGCGCTTGTGGAGAGGCCTACATGTGGGTGGTCTGGAGATTTTTTAAAAATCTGGACATTGAAAGCTGACAGTTAGAGGATTTGAGGAGGAGGCATTTTTTTGATTATTTCAGTGAAGAGCTTGATTTTTAAAATGATTTGTATGTTTAATTTTTAAAAATCATTTACATGATTAAGATTAAAATCTGTGGGTAAGAAGGAGAAGTTAGTTTTTATATAAGTTGCTATTGAGAGCTTCTTTTTAGGCTAAATGTCACTACGGGCATTCAAGAGATATAGAGTGTTATGACCAGTAGATTTACAGAGCTGGTCACACAGCAGGATCAATCAGATAGATTGGTAACTGTCAGGGAAGGTAACAAGGTAGTTCAGAAATCTCCAGTGGCTATTCTTCTCTCAAACAAATAGTCCGTTTTTGGTAGTGTTGAAGGGGATAGTTGCACAGATGAAAATAGAAGTGGCAGTCAGATTTTGGGCACTAACAATGAATTTTACGTTAAGTGAGGTTTGTCAAGATTCAAAGGCGAGAAACAGATGGCAAGAAACAGAGAGTCTGAAACAGATGGTCTGAAACACAGGGCGAGAAACAGAGGGGCTGAAACAGAGGGGAAAAAACAGAGGGCAAGAAACAGAGGGCGAGAAACAGAGGGGCTGAAACAGAGGGGCTGTAACAGAGGGGCTGAAACAGAGTGCAAGAAACAGTGGGGTTGAAAAAGAGGAGTTGAAACAGAGGGCGAGAAACACAGGAGTTGAAACAGAGGGGCTGAAACAGAGGGGCTGAAACAGAGGAGCTGAAACAGTGGGGCTGAAACAGAGAGTGAGAAACAGAGGACCTGAAACACAGGGCGAGAAACAGAGGGGCTGAAACAGAGACTGAGAAAAAGAGGAGCTGAAACAGAGGGGCTGAAACAGTGGGGCTGAAACAGAGGGCGAGAAACAGAGAGCGAGAAACAGAGGGCGAGAAACAGAGGGCCTGAAACACAGGGCGAGAAACAGAGAGTCTGAAACAGAGGGAGAGAAACAGAGGGGCTGAAACAGAGACTGAGAAAAAGAGGAGCTGAAACAGTGGGGCTAAAACAGAGGGCGAGAAACAGAGGGTCTGAAACAGCGGTCTGAAACAGAGGGGCTGAAACAGAGGTGCTGAAACAGAGGGGCTGAAACGGAGGGCGAGAAACAGAGGGGCTGTAACAGAGAGGCTGATAAAGCCGAGGTGAAACAGAGGTGTGCAAACAGAGGGCGTGAAACAGAGGGGCTGAAACAGAGGGCAAGAAACAGAGAGCGAAAAACAGAGGGCGAGAAACATAGGCGCTGAAACAGAGGGGCTGAAACAGAGGGCAAGAAACAGAGGGGCTGAAACGGTGGGGGGGGGGGGGGGGGGAAACAGAGGGCGTGAAACAGAGGGTGAAAAATAGAGAGGGTGAAACTGACGGGCTGAAACAGAGGGGTTGAAACAGAGGGCGAGAAACAGAGAGCGAAAAACAGAGGGCGAGAAACATAGGCGCTGAAACAGAGGGGCTGAAACAGAGGGCAAGAAACAGAGGGGCTGAAGGGGGGGGGGAACAGAGGGCGAGAAACAGAGGGGCTGAAACAGAGGGGCTGAAACAGTGGGGCAGAAACAGAGAGTGAGAAACGGAGGTGCTGAAATAGGAGGTCTGAAACAGTGGGTGAGAAACAGACGGCCTGAAACACAGGGCTAGAAACAGGGTCTGAAATAGAGGGACTGAAACAGAGAGGCTGAAACAGAGGGCGAGAAACAGAGGGTCTGAAACAGAGGGCAAGAAACAGACGGGCTGAAACAGAGGGCAAGAAAGACAGGGGCTGAAACAGTTGTGCTGAAACAGAGGGCAAGATACAGAGGGTCTGAAACAGACGGGCGAGAAGCAGAGGGGCTGAAACAGAGGGCGAGATAGACAGGGTCTGAAACAGTTGGGCTGAAACAGAGGGTGAGATACAGAGGGTCTGAAACAGAGGGCAAGAAACAGACGGGCTGAAACAGAGGGCAAGAAAGACAGGGGCTGAAACAGTTGTGCTGAAACAGAGGGCAAGATACAGAGGGTCTGAAACAGACGGGCGAGAAGCAGAGGGGCTGAAACAGAGGGCGAGATAGACAGGGTCTGAAACAGTTGGGCTGAAACAGAGGGTGAGATACAGAGGGTCTGAAACAGAGGGGCTGAAACAGAGGGCAAGAAACAGAAGATCTGAAACAGAGGATGAGAAACAGAGGGTCTGAAAAGGGGGGGGGGGAAGCAGAGGGACTGAAACAGAGGGGGTAAAATAGAGGGGCTGAAACAGATGGTGAGAAACAGAGGGCGAGAATCAGAGGGAGAGAAACAGAGGGAGTGAAACAATGGGGATAAACAGAGGGCGGGAAACAGAGGAGAAAGTGAGGACTGCAGATGCTGGAGATCAGAGCTGAAAATGTGTTGCTGGAAAAGCGCAGCAGGTCAGGCAGCATCCAAGGAGCAGGAGAATCGACGTTTCGGGCACGAGTCCTTCTTCAGGAGGGCGAGAAACAGAGTGGCTGAAACAGAGGGGCTGAAACAGAGGGGTTTAAACAGAGTGGCTGAAAAAGAGTGCAAGAAACAGAGGGGCTGAAGCAGAGGGGGAGAAACAGAGAGTGGGAAACATAGGTTGAAACAGTGGAATTGAAACAGATGGCGAGAAACAGAGGGCGGGAAACCGATAGGCAGAAACAGAGGGCGAGAAACAGAGGATGAGAAACAGAGGACGAGAAACAGTGGGCGAGAAACAGAGGGGCTGAAAGAGACGGTGAGAAACAGAGGGCGAGAAACAGATGGGCTGAAACAGAGGGCGAGAAACATAGAGACTGAAACAGAGGGCTGAAACAGAGGGCGAGAAACAGAGGGGCTGAAACAGAGGGGTTTAAACAGAGTGGCTGAAAAAGAGTGCAAGAAACAGAGGGGCGGAAACAGAGGGGCTGAAACAGAGGGTGAGAAACAGAGGGGCTGAAACAGAGGGGAGAAACAGAGGGGAGAAACAGAGGGGAGGGAAACAAAGGGGGAGAAACAGATGTGCTGAAAAAGAGGGGCTTAAACAGAGTGGCTGATAAAGTTTGCGAGAAACAGAGGGCGAGAAACAGAGAGGCTGAAATAGAAGGGCAGAAACAGAGGGCGAGGAACAGAGGGCGCGAAACAGAGGTGCTGAAACTGAGGGGCTGAAACAGAGGGGCTAAAACAGAGGGCGAGAAAGACAGGGGCTGAAACACCAGGGCTGAAACAGAGGGCGAGAAACAGAGGGGCTGAAACAGAGGGCGAGATACAGAGGGTCTGAAACAGAGGGCGAGAAACAGAGGGGCTGAAACAGAAGGGCTGAAACAGAGAGCGAGACAGACACAGGCTGAAACACCTGGGCTGAAACAGAGGGCGAGAAACAAAGTGTCTGAAACAGGGGGAGCAGAGGGACTGAAACAGAGGAGGTGAAATAGAGGGGCTGAAACAGTGGGTGAGAAACAGAGGGCGAGAAACAGAGGCGCTGAAACAGAGGGGCTGAAACAGAGGGCGAGACATAGAGGGTCTGAATCAGAGGGCGAGAAACAGTGGGGCGGAAACAGAAGGGCTGAAACAGAGGGCGAGAAAGACAGGGGCTGAAACAGAGGGCGAGATACAGAAGGTCTGAAACAGAGGGCAAGAAACAGAGGGGCTGAAACAGAGGGGCTGAAACAGAGGGCGAGAAACAGAGGGTCTGAAACAGAGGGCAAGAAACAGAGTAGCTGAAACAGAGGGGGAGAAAGACAGGGGCTGAAACACCTGGGCTGAAACAGAGGGCGAGAAACAGAGGGGCTGAAACAGAGGGCGAGATACAGAGGGTCTGAAGCAGAGGGCGAGAAACAGAGGGGCTGGAACAGAGGGCGAGAAAGACACGGGCTGAAACACTTGGGCTGGAACAGAGGGCGAGAAACAGAGGGGGAGAAACCGAGGGACTGTAACAGAGGGGCTGAAACAGAGGGCGAGATACAGAGGGTCTGAAGCAGAGGGCGAGAAACAGAGGGGCTGAAACAGAAGGGCTGAAACAGAGGGCGAGACAGACAGGGGCTGAAACACCTGGGTTGAAACAGAGGGCGAGAAACAGAGGGTCTGAAACAGAGGGCGAGATACAGAGGGTCTGAAACAGAGGGGCAGAAACAGAGGGGCTGAAACAGAGGGCGAGAAATAGAGGGTCTGAAACAGAGGGCAAGAAACAGAGGGGCTGAAACAGAGGGCGAGAAAGACAAGGGCTGAAACACTTGGGCTGGAACAGAGGGCGAGATACAGAAGGTCTGAAGCAGAGGGGCTGAAACAGAGGGTGCGAAAGACAGGGGCTGACACACTTGGGCTGAAACAGAGGGCGAGAAACAGAGGATCTGAAACTGAGGGCGAGAAACAGAGGATCTGAAACACAGGACGAGAAACAGAGGGTCTGAAACAGAGGGGTGAAGCAGAGGGACTGAAACAGAGGGGGTGAAATAGAGGGGCTGAAACAGATGGCGAGAAACAGAGGGGCTGAAACAGAGGGGCTGAAACAGAGGGGCTGAAACAGAGGGGGAGAAACAGAGGGGGAGAAACAGAGGGAGGGAAACAGATAGGGTGAAACAGGAGGACGGAAACAGAGGCGAGAAACAGAGGGCGAGAAACAGTGGGCGAGAAATAGAGGGCAGGAAACAGAGGGGCTGAAACAGAGGGCGAGAAACAGAGGGACTGAAATAGAGGGGCTGAAACAGAGGGCGAGAAACAGAGGAGAAAGTGAGGAATGCAGATGCTGGAGATCAGTGCCGAAAATGTGTTGCTGGAAAAGCGCAGCAGGTCAGGCAGCATCCAAGGAGCCCTTCTTCAGGAGGGCGAGAAACAGAGGGTCTGAAACAGAGGGCGAGAAACAGAGGGGGAGAAACAGAGGGGCTGAAACAGAGGAGCTGAAACAGGGGGACTGAAACAGAAGGTCTGAAACAGAGGGCAAGAAACAGAAGGGCTGAAACAGCGGGGGGAGGAAACTGAGGGTGAGAAACAGAGGGGCTGAAACAGAGGTGCTGAAACAGTGGGGCTGAAACAGAGAGTGAGAAACAGAGTGGCTGAAACACAGGAGCTGAAATAGAGGGGCTGAAACACAGGGCCTGAAACACAGGGCGAGAAAAAGAGGGGCTGAAACAGAGGGTCTGAAATAGAGGGACTGAAACAGAGGGGCTGAAACTGAGGGGCTGAAACAGAGGGGCTGAAACAGAGGGCGAGAAACAGAGGGGCTGAAACACTTGGGCTGGAACAGAGGGCGAGATACAGAGGGTCTGAAGCAGAGGGCGAGAAACAGAGGGGCAGAAACAGAGGGCGTGAAAGACAGGGGCTGAAACACTTGGGCTGGAACAGAGGGCAAGATACAGAGGGTCTGAAACAGAGGGCAAGAAACAGAGGGGCTGAAACAGAGGGCGAGAAACATAGGGGCTGAAACAGAGAGGCTGAAACAGAGGGGCTGAAACACACGGTGTAAAACAGCGGGGCTGAAACAGAAGGGCTGAACGAGAGGGTGAGAAACAGAGGGCGAGAAACAGAGGGACTGAAATAGAGGGGCTGAAACAGAGGGACTGAAATAGAGGGGCTGAAACAGAGGGCGAGAAACAGAGGGACTGAAACAGAGTGCGAGAAACAGAGGAGCTGAAACAGGGGCTGAAACAGAGGGGCTGAAACAGAGGGTGAGGAACAGAGGGCGAGAAACAGAGGGGCTGAAACAGAGGGTGAGGAACAGAGGACGAGAAAAAGAGGGGAGAGAATCAGAGAGGCTGAAACAGAGGGGGAGAAACAGAGGGGCTGAAACAGAGGGGGAGAAACAGATGTGCTGAAACAGAGGTGCTTAAACAGAGTGGCTGATAAAGTTTGTGAGAAACAGAGGGCGAGATACAGAGGGTCTGAAACAGAGGGTCTGAAACAGAGGACGAGAAACAGATGGGATGAACAGAGAGGCTGAAACAGAGGGGCTGAAACAGAGGGGGAAAAACAGAGGGGCTGAAACAGAGAGGCTGAAACAGAGGGTGAGAAACAGAGGAGAAACTGAGGACTGCAGATGCTGGAGATCAGAGCTGAAAATGTGTTGCTGGAAAAGCGCAGCAGGTCAGGCAGCATCCAAGGAGCAGGAGAATCGACGTTTCGGGCATGAGCCCTTCTTCAGGAGGGCGAGAAACAGAGGGGCTGAAACATAGGGGGAGAAACAGAGGGGTTTAAACAGAGGTGAGAAACAGAGGGAATGAAACAGAACGTCTGAAACAGAGGGCGAGAAACAGAGGAGCTGAAACAGAGGGTCTGAAACAGAGGGCAAGACACAGACGGGCTGAAACAGAGGACGAGAAAGACAGGGGCTGAAACACTTGGGCTGGAACAGAGGGCGAGATACAGAGGGTCTGAAGCAGATGGTGAGAAACAGAGGGGCTGAAACAGAAGGGCTGGAACAGAGGGCGAGATACAGAGGGTCTGAAGCAGATGGTGAGAAACAGAGGGGCTGAAACAGAAGGGCTGAAACAGAGGGCGAGAAAGACAGGGGCTGAAACAGTTGGGCTGAAACAGAGGGCGAGATACAGAGGGTCTGAAACAGAGGGCAAGAAACAGAGGGGCTGAAACAGAGGGGCTGAAACAGCGGGGCTGAAACAGAGGGGCTGAAACAGAGGGTGAGAAACAGAGGGGCAGAAACAGAGTGCGAGAAACAGAGGGGCTGAAACAGAGGGGCTGAAACAGAGAGTCTGAAACAGAGGGCTTGAAACAAAAGGGCTGAAAAGAGGGGCTGAGACAGCGGGGCTGAAACAAAGGGGCTGAAACAGAGGGCGAGAAACAGAGGGACTGAAATAGAGGGGCTGAAACAGAGGGGCTGAAACAGAGAGTCTGAAACAGAGGGCGAGAAACAGAGGGGCTGAAACAGAGGGGGATTAACAGAGGGGGAGAAACCGAGGGGCTGAAACAGCGGGGCTGAAACAGAGGGGCTGAAACAGAGTGGCTGAAACAGAGGGGAACATAGGGCGAGGAACAGAGGGCAAGAAACAGAGAGGCTGAAACAGAGGAGCTGAAACAGAGGGCGAGAAACAGAGGGGCTGAAACAGAGGGGCTGAAACAGAGTGCGAGAAACAGAGGGGCTGAAACAGAGGGGCTGAAACAGCGGGCGAGAAACAGAGGGGCTGAAATAGAGTGCGAGAAACAGAGGGGCTGAAACAGAGGGGCTGAAACAGAGAGTCTGAAACAGAGGGGCTGAAACACAGAGTCTGAAACAGAGGGGCTGAAACAGAGAGTCTGAAACAGAGGGGCTGAAACAGAGAGTCTGAAACAGAGGGGCTGAAACAGAGAGTGAGGAACAGAGGGCGAGAAACAGAGGGGCTGAAACAGAGGGTGAGGAACAGAGGACGAGAAAAAGAGGGGAGAGAATCAGAGAGGCTGAAACAGAGGGGGAGAAACAGAGGGGCTGAAACAGAGGGGGAGAAACAGATGTGCTGAAACAGAGGTGCTTAAACAGAGTGGCTGATAAAGTTTGCGAGAAACAGAGGGCGAGATACAGAGGGTCTGAAACAGAGGGTCTGAAACAGAGGACGAGAAACAGATGGGATGAACAGAGAGGCTGAAACAGAGGGGCTGAAACAGAGGGGGAAAAACAGAGGGGCTGAAACAGAGAGGCTGAAACAGAGGGTGAGAAACAGAGGAGAAACTGAGGACTGCAGATGCTGGAGATCAGAGCTGAAAATGTGTTGCTGGAAAAGCGCAGCAGGTCAGGCAGCATCCAAGGAGCAGGAGAATCGACGTTTCGGGCATGAGCCCTTCTTCAGGAGGGCGAGAAACAGAGGGGCTGAAACATAGGGGGAGAAACAGAGGGGTTTAAACAGAGGTGAGAAACAGAGGGAATGAAACAGAACGTCTGAAACAGAGGGCGAGAAACAGAGGAGCTGAAACAGAGGGTCTGAAACAGAGGGCAAGACACAGACGGGCTGAAACAGAGGACGAGAAAGACAGGGGCTGAAACACTTGGGCTGGAACAGAGGGCGAGATACAGAGGGTCTGAAGCAGATGGTGAGAAACAGAGGGGCTGAAACAGAAGGGCTGGAACAGAGGGCGAGATACAGAGGGTCTGAAGCAGATGGTGAGAAACAGAGGGGCTGAAACAGAAGGGCTGAAACAGAGGGCGAGAAAGACAGGGGCTGAAACAGTTGGGCTGAAACAGAGGGCGAGATACAGAGGGTCTGAAACAGAGGGCAAGAAACAGAGGGGCTGAAACAGAGGGGCTGAAACAGCGGGGCTGAAACAGAGGGGCTGAAACAGAGGGTGAGAAACAGAGGGGCAGAAACAGAGTGCGAGAAACAGAGGGGCTGAAACAGAGGGGCTGAAACAGAGAGTCTGAAACAGAGGGCTTGAAACAAAAGGGCTGAAAAGAGGGGCTGAGACAGCGGGGCTGAAACAAAGGGGCTGAAACAGAGGGCGAGAAACAGAGGGACTGAAATAGAGGGGCTGAAACAGAGGGGCTGAAACAGAGAGTCTGAAATAGAGGGACTGAAACAGAGGGGCTGAAACTGAGGGGCTGAAACAGAGGGGCTGAAACAGAGGGCGAGAAACAGAGGGGCTGAAACAGAGGGTCTGAAACAGAGGGGCTGAAACAGAGGGCGAGATACAGAGGGTCTGAAACAGAGGGCAAGAAACAGACGGGCTGAAACATAGGGGGAGAAACAGAGGGGTTTAAACAGAGGTGAGAAACAGAGGGAATGAAACAGAACGTCTGAAACAGAGGGCGAGAAACAGAGGAGCTGAAACAGAGGGTCTGAAACAGAGGGCAAGACACAGACGGGCTGAAACAGAGGACGAGATACAGAGGGTCTGAAGCAGATGGTGAGAAACAGAGGGGCTGAAACAGAAGGGCTGGAACAGAGGGCGAGATACAGAGGGTCTGAAGCAGATGGTGAGAAACAGAGGGGCTGAAACAGAAGGGCTGAAACAGAGGGCGAGAAAGACAGGGGCTGAAACAGTTGGGCTGAAACAGAGGGCGAGATACAGAGGGTCTGAAACAGAGGGCAAGAAACAGAGGGGCTGAAACAGAGGGGCTGAAACAGCGGGGCTGAAACAGAGGGGCTGAAACAGAGGGTGAGAAACAGAGGGGCAGAAACAGAGTGCGAGAAACAGAGGGGCTGAAACAGAGGGGCTGAAACAGAGAGTCTGAAACAGAGGGCTTGAAACAAAAGGGCTGAAAAGAGGGGCTGAGACAGCGGGGCTGAAACAGAGGGGCTGAAACAGAGGGCGAGAAACAGAGGGACTGAAATAGAGGGGCTGAAACAGAGGGGCTGAAACAGAGAGTCTGAAACAGAGGGCGAGAAACAGAGGGGCTGAAACAGAGGGGGATTAACAGAGGGGGAGAAACCGAGGGGCTGAAACAGCGGGGCTGAAACAGAGGGGCTGAAACAGAGTGGCTGAAACAGAGGGGAACATAGGGCGAGGAACAGAGGGCAAGAAACAGAGGGGCTGAAACAGAGGGGCTGAAACAGCGGGCGAGAAACAGAGGGGCTGAAATAGAGTGCGAGAAACAGAGGGGCTGAAACAGAGGGGCTGAAACAGAGAGTCTGAAACAGAGGGGCTGAAACACAGAGTCTGAAACAGAGGGGCTGAAACAGAGAGTCTGAAACAGAGGGGCTGAAACAGAGAGTCTGAAACAGAGGGGCTGAAACAGAGGGGCTGAAACAGAGGGGCTGAAACAGAGAGTCTGAAACAGAGGGGCTGAAACAGAGGGGCTGAAACAGAGAGTCTGAAACAGAGGGGCTGAAACAGAGGGGGAAAAACAGAGGGGCTGAAACAGAGAGGCTGAAACAGAGGGTGAGAAACAGAGGAGAAACTGAGGACTGCAGATGCTGGAGATCAGAGCTGAAAATGTGTTGCTGGAAAAGCGCAGCAGGTCAGGCAGCATCCAAGGAGCAGGAGAATCGACGTTTCGGGCATGAGCCCTTCTTCAGGAGGGCGAGAAACAGAGGGGCTGAAACATAGGGGGAGAAACAGAGGGGTTTAAACAGAGGTGAGAAACAGAGGGAATGAAACAGAACGTCTGAAACAGAGGGCGAGAAACAGAGGAGCTGAAACAGAGGGTCTGAAACAGAGGGCAAGACACAGACGGGCTGAAACAGAGGACGAGAAAGACAGGGGCTGAAACACTTGGGCTGGAACAGAGGGCGAGATACAGAGGTTCTGAAGCAGATGGTGAGAAACAGAGGGGCTGAAACAGAAGGGCTGGAACAGAGGGCGAGATACAGAGGGTCTGAAGCAGATGGTGAGAAACAGAGGGGCTGAAACAGAAGGGCTGAAACAGAGGGCGAGAAAGACAGGGGCTGAAACAGTTGGGCTGAAACAGAGGGGCTGAAACAGAGGGTGAGAAACAGAGGGGCAGAAACAGAGTGCGAGAAACAGAGGGGCTGAAACAGAGGGCAAGAAACAGAGGGGCTGAAACAGAGGGGCTGAAACAGCGGGGCTGAAACAGAGGGGCTGAAACTGAGGGTGAGAAACAGAGGGGCAGAAACAGAGTGCGAGAAACAGAGGGGCTGAAACAGAGGGGCTGAAACAGAGGGGCTGAAACAGAGTGGCTGAAACAGAGAGTCTGAAACAGAGGGCTTGAAACAAAAGGGCTGAAAAGAGGGGCTGAGACAGCGGGGCTGAAACAGAGGGGCTGAAACAGAGGGCGAGAAACAGAGGGACTGAAATAGAGGTGCTGAAACAGAGGGGCTGAAACAGAGAGTCTGAAACAGAGGGCGAGAAACAGAGGGGCTGAAACAGAGGGGGATTAACAGAGGGGGAGAAACCGAGGGGCTGAAACAGCGGGGCTGAAACAGAGGGGCTGAAACAGAGTGGCTGAAACAGAGGGGAACATAGGGCGAGGAACAGAGGGCAAGAAACAGAGAGGCTGAAACAGAGGAGCTGAAACAGAGGGCGAGAAACAGAGGGGCTGAAACAGAGGGGCTGAAACAGAGTGCGAGAAACAGAGGGGCTGAAACAGAGGGGCTGAAACAGCGGGCGAGAAACAGAGGGGCTGAAATAGAGTGCGAGAAACAGAGGGGCTGAAACAGAGGGGCTGAAACAGAGAGTCTGAAACAGAGGGGCTGAAACACAGAGTCTGAAACAGAGGGGCTGAAACAGAGAGTCTGAAACAGAGGGGCTGAAACAGAGAGTCTGAAACAGAGGGGCTGAAACAGAGAGTCTGAAACAGAGGGGCTGAAACAGAGAGTCTGAAACAGAGGGGCTGAAACAGAGGGGCTGAAACAGAGAGTCTGAAACAGAGGGGCTGAAACAGAGAGTCTGAAACAGAGGGGCTGAAACAGCGGGGCTGAAACAGAGCGGCTGAAACAGAGGGCGAGAAACAGAGGGGCTGAAGCAGAGTGCGAGAAACAGAGGGGCTGAAACAGAGGGCGAAAAACAGAGAGGCTGAAACAGAGGGCGAAAAACAGAGAGGCTGAAACAGATAGCGAGAAACAGAGGGGCTTAAACAGAGGGGGGAAACAGAGGGACTGAAACAGAGGGCTGAAACAGAGGGGCTGAAACAGAGGGGGAGTAACAGAGGGGGAGAAACAGAGGGGCTGAAACAGAGGGGCTGAAACAGAGTGGCTGAAACAGAGGGGAACATAGGGTGAGGAACAGAGAGGCTGAAACAGAGGGGCTGAAAGAGAGGCTGAGAAACCGAGGGCGAGAAACAGAGGGGCTGAATCAGATGGGCTGAAATAGAGGGAGAATAACAGAGGGCGAGAAACAGAGGGGCTAAAACAGCGGGGCTGAAACAGAGGGGCTGAAACAGAAAGGCTGAAACAGAGGGGAACATAGGGCGAGGAACAGAGGGACTGAAATAGAGGGGCTGAAACAGAGGGGCTGAAACAGAGAGTCTGAAACAGAGGGCGAGAAACAGAGGGGCTGAAACAGAGGGGGATTAACAGAGGGGGAGAAACCGAGGGGCTGAAACAGCGGGGCTGAAACAGAGGGGCTGAAACAGAGGGGAACATAGGGCGAGGAACAGAGGGCAAGAAACAGAGAGGCTGAAACAGAGGAGCTGAAACAGAGGGCGAGAAACAGAGGGGCTGAAACAGAGGGGCTGAAACAGAGTGCGAGAAACAGAGGGGCTGAAACAGAGGGGCTGAAACAGAGAGTCTGAAACAGAGGGGCTGAAACACAGAGTCTGAAACAGAGGGGCTGAAACAGAGAGTCTGAAACAGAGGGGCTGAAACAGAGAGTCTGAAACAGAGGGGCTGAAACAGAGAGTCTGAAACAGAGGGGCTGAAACAGAGAGTCTGAAACAGAGGGGCTGAAACAGAGGGGCTGAAACAGAGAGTCTGAAACAGAGGGGCTGAAACAGAGGGGCTGAAACAGCGGGCGAGAAACAGAGGGGCTGAAATAGAGTGCGAGAAACAGAGGGGCTGAAACAGAGGGGCTGAAACAGAGAGTCTGAAACAGAGGGGCTGAAACACAGAGTCTGAAACAGAGGGGCTGAAACAGAGAGTCTGAAACAGAGGGGCTGAAACAGAGAGTCTGAAACAGAGGGGCTGAAACAGAGAGTCTGAAACAGAGTGGCTGAAACAGAGAGTCTGAAACAGAGGGGCTGAAACAGAGGGGCTGAAACAGAGAGTCTGAAACAGAGGGGCTGAAACAGAGAGTCTGAAACAGAGGGGCTGAAACAGAGAGTCTGAAACAGAGGGGCTGAAACAGAGAGTCTGAAACAGAGGGGCTGAAACAGAGGGGCTGAAACAGAGAGTCTGAAACAGAGTGGCTGAAACAGAGGGGAACATAGGGCGAGGAACAGAGGGCAAGAAACAGAGAGGCTGAAACAGAGGAGCTGAAACAGAGGGCGAGAAACAGAGGGGCTGAAACAGAGGGGCTGAAACAGAGTGCGAGAAACAGAGGGGCTGAAACAGAGGGGCTGAAACAGAGAGTCTGAAACAGAGGGGCTGAAACACAGAGTCTGAAACAGAGGGGCTGAAACAGAGAGTCTGAAACAGAGGGGCTGAAACAGAGAGTCTGAAACAGAGGGGCTGAAACAGAGAGTCTGAAACAGAGGGGCTGAAACAGAGAGTCTGAAACAGAGGGGCTGAAACAGAGGGGCTGAAACAGAGAGTCTGAAACAGAGGGGCTGAAACAGAGGGGCTGAAACAGCGGGCGAGAAACAGAGGGGCTGAAATAGAGTGCGAGAAACAGAGGGGCTGAAACAGAGGGGCTGAAACAGAGAGTCTGAAACAGAGGGGCTGAAACACAGAGTCTGAAACAGAGGGGCTGAAACAGAGAGTCTGAAACAGAGGGGCTGAAACAGAGAGTCTGAAACAGAGGGGCTGAAACAGAGAGTCTGAAACAGAGTGGCTGAAACAGAGAGTCTGAAACAGAGGGGCTGAAACAGAGGGGCTGAAACAGAGAGTCTGAAACAGAGGGGCTGAAACAGAGAGTCTGAAACAGAGGGGCTGAAACAGAGAGTCTGAAACAGAGGGGCTGAAACAGAGAGTCTGAAACAGAGGGGCTGAAACAGAGGGGCTGAAACAGAGAGTCTGAAACAGAGGGGCTGAAACAGAGGGGCTGAAACAGCGGGCGAGAAACAGAGGGGCTGAAATAGAGTGCGAGAAACAGAGGGGCTGAAACAGAGGGGCTGAAACAGAGAGTCTGAAACAGAGGGGCTGAAACACAGAGTCTGAAACAGAGGGGCTGAAACAGAGAGTCTGAAACAGAGGGGCTGAAACAGAGAGTCTGAAACAGAGGGGCTGAAACAGAGAGTCTGAAACAGAGGGGCTGAAACAGAGAGTCTGAAACAGAGGGGCTGAAACAGAGGGGCTGAAACAGAGAGTCTGAAACAGAGGGGCTGAAACAGAGAGTCTGAAACAGAGGGGCTGAAACAGCGGGGCTGAAACAGAGCGGCTGAAACAGAGGGCGAGAAACAGAGGGGCTGAAACAGAGGGCGAAAAACAGAGAGGCTGAAACAGAGGGCGAAAAACAGAGAGGCTGAAACAGATAGCGAGAAACAGAGGGGCTTAAACAGAGGGGGGAAACAGAGGGACTGAAACAGAGGGCTGAAACAGAGGGGCTGAAACAGAGGGGGAGTAACAGAGGGGGAGAAACAGAGGGGCTGAAACAGAGGGGCTGAAACAGAGTGGCTGAAACAGAGGGGAACATAGGGTGAGGAACAGAGAGGCTGAAACAGAGGGGCTGAAAGAGAGGCTGAGAAACCGAGGGCGAGAAACAGAGGGGCTGAATCAGATGGGCTGAAATAGAGGGAGAATAACAGAGGGCGAGAAACAGAGGGGCTAAAACAGCGGGGCTGAAACAGAGGGGCTGAAACAGAAAGGCTGAAACAGAGGGGAACATAGGGTGAGGAACAGAGGGCAAGAAACAAAGAGGCTGAAACAGAGGGGCTGAAACAGAGGGCGAGAAAGACACGGGCTGAAACACTTGGGCTGGAACAGAGGGCGAGAAACAGAGGGGGAGAAACCGAGGGACTGTAACAGAGGGGCTGAAACAGAGGGCAAGATACAGAGGGTCTGAAGCAGAGGGCGAGAAACAGAGGGGCTGAAACAGAAGGGCTGAAACAGAGGGCGAGACAGACAGGGGCTGAAACACCTGGGTTGAAACAGAGGGCGAGAAACAGAGGGTCTGAAACAGAGGGCGAGATACAGAGGGTCTGAAACAGAGGGGCAGAAACAGAGGGGCTGAAACAGAGGGCGAGAAATAGAGGGTCTGAAACAGAGGGCAAGAAACAGAGGGGCTGAAACAGAGGGCGAGAAAGACAAGGGCTGAAACACTTGGGCTGGAACAGAGGGCGAGATACAGAAGGTCTGAAGCAGAGGGGCTGAAACAGAGGGTGCGAAAGACAGGGGCTGACACACTTGGGCTGAAACAGAGGGCGAGAAACAGAGGATCTGAAACTGAGGGCGAGAAACAGAGGATCTGAAACACAGGACGAGAAACAGAGGGTCTGAAACAGAGGGGTGAAGCAGAGGGACTGAAACAGAGGGGGTGAAATAGAGGGGCTGAAACAGATGGCGAGAAACAGAGGGGCTGAAACAGAGGGGCTGAAACAGAGGGGCTGAAACAGAGGGGCTGAAACAGAGGGGGAGAAACAGAGGGAGGGAAACAGATAGGGTGAAACAGGAGGACAGAAACAGAGGCGAGAAACAGAGGGCGAGAAACAGTGGGCGAGAAATAGAGGGCAGGAAACAGAGGGGCTGAAACAGAGGGCGAGAAACAGAGGGACTGAAATAGAGGGGCTGAAACAGAGGGCGAGAAACAGAGGAGAAAGTGAGGAATGCAGATGCTGGAGATCAGTGCCGAAAATGTGTTGCTGGAAAAGCGCAGCAGGTCAAGCAGCATCCAAGGAGCCCTTCTTCAGGAGGGCGAGAAACAGAGGGTCTGAAACAGAGGGCGAGAAACAGAGGGGGAGAAACAGAGGGGCTGAAACAGAGGAGCTGAAACAGGGGGACTGAAACAGAAGGTCTGAAACAGAGGGCAAGAAACAGAAGGGCTGAAACAGCGGGGGGAGGAAACTGAGGGTGAGAAACAGAGGGGCTGAAACAGAGGTGCTGAAACAGTGGGGCTGAAACAGAGAGTGAGAAACAGAGTGGCTGAAACACAGGAGCTGAAATAGAGGGGCTGAAACACAGGGCCTGAAACACAGGGCGAGAAAAAGAGGGGCTGAAACAGAGGGTCTGAAATAGAGGGACTGAAACAGAGGGGCTGAAACTGAGGGGCTGAAACAGAGGGGCTGAAACAGAGGGCGAGAAACAGAGGGGCTGAAACAGAGGGGCTGAAACAGAGTGCGAGAAACAGAGGGGCTGAAACAGAGGGGCTGAAACAGCGGGCGAGAAACAGAGGGGCTGAAATAGAGTGCGAGAAACAGAGGGGCTGAAACAGAGGGGCTGAAACAGAGAGTCTGAAACAGAGGGGCTGAAACACAGAGTCTGAAACAGAGGGGCTGAAACAGAGAGTCTGAAACAGAGGGGCTGAAACAGAGAGTCTGAAACAGAGGGGCTGAAACAGAGAGTCTGAAACAGAGGGGCTGAAACAGAGAGTCTGAAACAGAGGGGCTGAAACAGAGGGGCTGAAACAGAGAGTCTGAAACAGAGGGGCTGAAACAGCGGGGCTGAAACAGAGCGGCTGAAACAGAGGGCGAGAAACAGAGGGGCTGAAGCAGAGTGCGAGAAACAGAGGGGCTGAAACAGAGGGCGAAAAACAGAGAGGCTGAAACAGAGGGCGAAAAACAGAGAGGCTGAAACAGATAGCGAGAAACAGAGGGGCTTAAACAGAGGGGGAGTAACAGAGGGGGAGAAACAGAGGGGCTGAAACAGAGGGGCTGAAACAGAGTGGCTGAAACAGAGGGGAACATAGGGTGAGGAACAGAGAGGCTGAAACAGAGGGGAACATAGGGCGAGGAACAGAGGGCAAGAAACAAAGAGGCTGAAACAGAGGGGCTGAAACAGAGGGCGAGAAAGACACGGGCTGAAACACTTGGGCTGGAACAGAGGGCGAGATACAGAGGGGCTGAAACAGAGGAGCTGAAACAGTGGGCGAGAAAGACACGGGCTGAAACACTTGGGCTGGAACAGAGGGCGAGAAACAGAGGGGGAGAAACCGAGGGACTGTAACAGAGGGGCTGAAACAGAGGGCGAGATACAGAGGGTCTGAAGCAGAGGGCGAGAAACAGAGGGGCTGAAACAGAAGGGCTGAAACAGAGGGCGAGACAGACAGGGGCTGAAACACCTGGGTTGAAACAGAGGGCGAGAAACAGAGGGTCTGAAACAGAGGGCGAGATACAGAGGGTCTGAAACAGAGGGGCAGAAACAGAGGGGCTGAAACAGAGGGCGAGAAATAGAGGGTCTGAAACAGAGGGCAAGAAACAGAGGGGCTGAAACAGAGGGCGAGAAAGACAAGGGCTGAAACACTTGGGCTGGAACAGAGGGCGAGATACAGAGGGGCTGAAACAGAGGAGCTGAAACAGAGGGCGAGAAAGACACGGGCTGAAACAGAGGGCGAAAAACAGAGAGGCTGAAACAGAGGGCGAAAAACAGAGAGGCTGAAACAGATAGCGAGAAACAGAGGGGCTTAAACAGAGGGGGGAAACAGAGGGACTGAAACAGAGGGCTGAAACAGAGGGGCTGAAACAGAGGGGGAGTAACAGAGGGGGAGAAACAGAGGGGCTGAAACAGAGGGGCTGAAACAGAGTGGCTGAAACAGAGGGGAACATAGGGTGAGGAACAGAGAGGCTGAAACAGAGGGGCTGAAAGAGAGGCTGAGAAACCGAGGGCGAGAAACAGAGGGGCTGAATCAGATGGGCTGAAATAGAGGGAGAATAACAGAGGGCGAGAAACAGAGGGGCTAAAACAGCGGGGCTGAAACAGAGGGGCTGAAACAGAAAGGCTGAAACAGAGGGGAACATAGGGTGAGGAACAGAGGGCAAGAAACAAAGAGGCTGAAACAGAGGGGCTGAAACAGAGGGCGAGAAAGACACGGGCTGAAACACTTGGGCTGGAACAGAGGGCGAGAAACAGAGGGGGAGAAACCGAGGGACTGTAACAGAGGGGCTGAAACAGAGGGCAAGATACAGAGGGTCTGAAGCAGAGGGCGAGAAACAGAGGGGCTGAAACAGAAGGGCTGAAACAGAGGGCGAGACAGACAGGGGCTGAAACACCTGGGTTGAAACAGAGGGCGAGAAACAGAGGGTCTGAAACAGAGGGCGAGATACAGAGGGTCTGAAACAGAGGGGCAGAAACAGAGGGGCTGAAACAGAGGGCGAGAAATAGAGGGTCTGAAACAGAGGGCAAGAAACAGAGGGGCTGAAACAGAGGGCGAGAAAGACAAGGGCTGAAACACTTGGGCTGGAACAGAGGGCGAGATACAGAAGGTCTGAAGCAGAGGGGCTGAAACAGAGGGTGCGAAAGACAGGGGCTGACACACTTGGGCTGAAACAGAGGGCGAGAAACAGAGGATCTGAAACTGAGGGCGAGAAACAGAGGATCTGAAACACAGGACGAGAAACAGAGGGTCTGAAACAGAGGGGTGAAGCAGAGGGACTGAAACAGAGGGGGTGAAATAGAGGGGCTGAAACAGATGGCGAGAAACAGAGGGGCTGAAACAGAGGGGCTGAAACAGAGGGGCTGAAACAGAGGGGGAGAAACAGAGGGAGGGAAACAGATAGGGTGAAACAGGAGGACAGAAACAGAGGCGAGAAACAGAGGGCGAGAAACAGTGGGCGAGAAATAGAGGGCAGGAAACAGAGGGGCTGAAACAGAGGGCGAGAAACAGAGGGACTGAAATAGAGGGGCTGAAACAGAGGGCGAGAAACAGAGGAGAAAGTGAGGAATGCAGATGCTGGAGATCAGTGCCGAAAATGTGTTGCTGGAAAAGCGCAGCAGGTCAAGCAGCATCCAAGGAGCCCTTCTTCAGGAGGGCGAGAAACAGAGGGTCTGAAACAGAGGGCGAGAAACAGAGGGGGAGAAACAGAGGGGCTGAAACAGAGGAGCTGAAACAGGGGGACTGAAACAGAAGGTCTGAAACAGAGGGCAAGAAACAGAAGGGCTGAAACAGCGGGGGGAGGAAACTGAGGGTGAGAAACAGAGGGGCTGAAACAGAGGTGCTGAAACAGTGGGGCTGAAACAGAGAGTGAGAAACAGAGTGGCTGAAACACAGGAGCTGAAATAGAGGGGCTGAAACACAGGGCCTGAAACACAGGGCGAGAAAAAGAGGGGCTGAAACAGAGGGTCTGAAATAGAGGGACTGAAACAGAGGGGCTGAAACTGAGGGGCTGAAACAGAGGGGCTGAAACAGAGGGCGAGAAACAGAGGGGCTGAAACAGAGGGGCTGAAACAGAGTGCGAGAAACAGAGGGGCTGAAACAGAGGGGCTGAAACAGCGGGCGAGAAACAGAGGGGCTGAAATAGAGTGCGAGAAACAGAGGGGCTGAAACAGAGGGGCTGAAACAGAGAGTCTGAAACAGAGGGGCTGAAACACAGAGTCTGAAACAGAGGGGCTGAAACAGAGAGTCTGAAACAGAGGGGCTGAAACAGAGAGTCTGAAACAGAGGGGCTGAAACAGAGAGTCTGAAACAGAGGGGCTGAAACAGAGAGTCTGAAACAGAGGGGCTGAAACAGAGGGGCTGAAACAGAGAGTCTGAAACAGAGGGGCTGAAACAGCGGGGCTGAAACAGAGCGGCTGAAACAGAGGGCGAGAAACAGAGGGGCTGAAGCAGAGTGCGAGAAACAGAGGGGCTGAAACAGAGGGCGAAAAACAGAGAGGCTGAAACAGAGGGCGAAAAACAGAGAGGCTGAAACAGATAGCGAGAAACAGAGGGGCTTAAACAGAGGGGGAGTAACAGAGGGGGAGAAACAGAGGGGCTGAAACAGAGGGGCTGAAACAGAGTGGCTGAAACAGAGGGGAACATAGGGTGAGGAACAGAGAGGCTGAAACAGAGGGGAACATAGGGCGAGGAACAGAGGGCAAGAAACAAAGAGGCTGAAACAGAGGAGCTGAAACAGTGGGCGAGAAAGACACGGGCTGAAACACTTGGGCTGGAACAGAGGGCGAGAAACAGAGGGGGAGAAACCGAGGGACTGTAACAGAGGGGCTGAAACAGAGGGCGAGATACAGAGGGTCTGAAGCAGAGGGCGAGAAACAGAGGGGCTGAAACAGAAGGGCTGAAACAGAGGGCGAGACAGACAGGGGCTGAAACACCTGGGTTGAAACAGAGGGCGAGAAACAGAGGGTCTGAAACAGAGGGCGAGATACAGAGGGTCTGAAACAGAGGGGCAGAAACAGAGGGGCTGAAACAGAGGGCGAGAAATAGAGGGTCTGAAACAGAGGGCAAGAAACAGAGGGGCTGAAACAGAGGGCGAGAAAGACAAGGGCTGAAACACTTGGGCTGGAACAGAGGGCGAGATACAGAAGGTCTGAAGCAGAGGGGCTGAAACAGAGGGTGCGAAAGACAGGGGCTGACACATTTGGGCTGAAACAGAGGGCGAGAAACAGAGGATCTGAAACTGAGGGCGAGAAACAGAGGATCTGAAACACAGGACGAGAAACAGAGGGTCTGAAACAGAGGGGTGAAGCAGAGGGACTGAAACAGAGGGGGTGAAATAGAGGGGCTGAAACAGATGGCGAGAAACAGAGGGGCTGAAACAGAGGGGCTGAAACAGAGAGTCTGAAACAGAGGGGCTGAAACAGAGAGTCTGAAACAGAGGGGCTGAAACAGAGGGGCTGAAACAGAGAGTCTGAAACAGAGGGGCTGAAACAGCGGGGCTGAAACAGAGCGGCTGAAACAGAGGGCGAGAAACAGAGGGGCTGAAGCAGAGTGCGAGAAACAGAGGGGCTGAAACAGAGGGCGAAAAACAGAGAGGCTGAAACAGAGGGCGAAAAACAGAGAGGCTGAAACAGATAGCGAGAAACAGAGGGGCTTAAACAGAGGGGGAGTAACAGAGGGGGAGAAACAGAGGGGCTGAAACAGAGGGGCTGAAACAGAGGGGCTGAAACAGAGGGGGAGAAACAGAGAGGGAGAAACAGAGCGAGGGAAACAGATAGGGTGAAACAGGAGGACGGAAACAGAGGCGAGAAACAGAGGGCGAGAAACAGTGGGCGAGAAATAGAGGGCAGGAAACAGAGGGGCTGAAACAGAGGGCGAGAAACAGAGGGACTGAAATAGAGGGGCTGAAACAGAGGGCGAGAAACAGAGGAGAAAGTGAGGAATGCAGATGCTGGAGATCAGTGCCGAAAATGTGTTGCTGGAAAAGCGCAGCAGGTCAGGCAGCATCCAAGGAGCCCTTCTTCAGGAGGGCGAGAAACAGAGGGTCTGAAACAGAGGGCGAGAAACAGAGGGGGAGAAACAGAGGGGCTGAAACAGAGGAGCTGAAACAGGGGGACTGAAACAGAAGGTCTGAAACAGAGGGCAAGAAACAGAAGGGCTGAAACAGCGGGGGGAGGAAACTGAGGGTGAGAAACAGAGGGGCTGAAACAGAGGTGCTGAAACAGTGGGGCTGAAACAGAGGGTCTGAAACAGAGGGGCTGAAACAGAGGGCGAGATACAGAGGGTCTGAAACAGAGGGCAAGAAACAGACGGGCTGAAACATAGGGGGAGAAACAGAGGGGTTTAAACAGAGGTGAGAAACAGAGGGAATGAAACAGAACGTCTGAAACAGAGGGCGAGAAACAGAGGAGCTGAAACAGAGGGTCTGAAACAGAGGGCAAGACACAGACGGGCTGACACAGTGGGCGAGAAAGACACGGGCTGAAACACTTGGGCTGGAACAGAGGGCGAGAAACAGAGGGGGAGAAACCGAGGGACTGTAACAGAGGGGCTGAAACAGAGGGCGAGATACAGAGGGTCTGAAGCAGAGGGCGAGAAACAGAGGGGCTGAAACAGAAGGGCTGAAACAGAGGGCGAGACAGACAGGGGCTGAAACACCTGGGTTGAAACAGAGGGCGAGAAACAGAGGGTCTGAAACAGAGGGCGAGATACAGAGGGTCTGAAACAGAGGGGCAGAAACAGAGGGGCTGAAACAGAGGGCGAGAAATAGAGGGTCTGAAACAGAGGGCAAGAAACAGAGGGGCTGAAACAGAGGGTGCGAAAGACAGAGGCTGACACACTTGGGCTGAAACAGAGGGCGAGAAACAGAGGATCTGAAACTGAGGGCGAGAAACAGAGGATCTGAAACACAGGACGAGAAACAGAGGGTCTGAAACAGAGGGGTGAAGCAGAGGGACTGAAACAGAGGGGGTGAAATAGAGGGGCTGAAACAGATGGCGAGAAACAGAGGGGCTGAAACAGAGGGGCTGAAACAGAGGGGCTGAAACAGAGGGGGAGAAACAGAGGGGGAGAAACAGAGGGAGGGAAACAGATAGGGTGAAACAGGAGGACGGAAACAGAGGCGAGAAACAGAGGGCGAGAAACAGTGGGCGAGAAATAGAGGGCAGGAAACAGAGGGGCTGAAACAGAGGGCGAGAAACAGAGGGACTGAAATAGAGGGGCTGAAACAGAGGGCGAGAAACAGAGGAGAAAGTGAGGAATGCAGATGCTGGAGATCAGTGCCGAAAATGTGTTGCTGGAAAAGCGCAGCAGGTCAGGCAGCATCCAAGGAGCCCTTCTTCAGGAGGGCGAGAAACAGAGGGTCTGAAACAGAGGGCGAGAAACAGAGGGGGAGAAACAGAGGGGCTGAAACAGAGGAGCTGAAACAGGGGGACTGAAACAGAAGGTCTGAAACAGAGGGCAAGAAACAGAAGGGCTGAAACAGCGGGGGGAGGAAACTGAGGGTGAGAAACAGAGGGGCTGAAACAGAGGTGCTGAAACAGTGGGGCTGAAACAGAGAGTGAGAAACAGAGTGGCTGAAACACAGGAGCTGAAATAGAGGGGCTGAAACACAGGGCCTGAAACACAGGGCGAGAAAAAGAGGGGCTGAAACAGAGGGTCTGAAATAGAGGGACTGAAACAGAGGGGCTGAAACTGAGGGGCTGAAACAGAGGGGCTGAAACAGAGGGCGAGAAACAGAGGGGCTGAAACAGAGGGTCTGAAACAGAGGGGCTGAAACAGAGGGCGAGATACAGAGGGTCTGAAACAGAGGGCAAGAAACAGACGGGCTGAAACATAGGGGGAGAAACAGAGGGGTTTAAACAGAGGTGAGAAACAGAGGGAATGAAACAGAACGTCTGAAACAGAGGGCGAGAAACAGAGGAGCTGAAACAGAGGGTCTGAAACAGAGGGCAAGACACAGACGGGCTGAAACAGAGGACGAGAAAGACAGGGGCTGAAACACTTGGGCTGGAACAGAGGGCGAGATACAGAGGGTCTGAAGCAGATGGTGAGAAACAGAGGGGCTGAAACAGAAGGGCTGGAACAGAGGGCGAGATACAGAGGGTCTGAAGCAGATGGTGAGAAACAGAGGGGCTGAAACAGAAGGGCTGAAACAGAGGGCGAGAAAGACAGGGGCTGAAACAGTTGGGCTGAAACAGAGGGGCTGAAACAGAGGGTGAGAAACAGAGGGGCAGAAACAGAGTGCGAGAAACAGAGGGGCTGAAACAGAGGGCAAGAAACAGAGGGGCTGAAACAGAGGGGCTGAAACAGCGGGGCTGAAACAGAGGGGCTGAAACAGAGGGTGAGAAACAGAGGGGCAGAAACAGAGTGCGAGAAACAGAGGGGCTGAAACAGAGGGGCTGAAACAGAGAGTCTGAAACAGAGGGCTTGAAACAAAAGGGCTGAAAAGAGGGGCTGAGACAGCGGGGCTGAAACAGAGGGGCTGAAACAGAGGGCGAGAAACAGAGGGACTGAAATAGAGGGGCTGAAACAGAGGGGCTGAAACAGAGGGCAAGAAACAGAGGGGCTGAAACAGAGGGGCTGAAACAGCGGGGCTGAAACAGAGGGGCTGAAACAGAGGGGCTGAAACAGCGGGGCTGAAACAGAGGGGCTGAAACAGAGGGTGAGAAACAGAGGGGCAGAAACAGAGTGCGAGAAACAGAGGGGCTGAAACAGAGGGGCTGAAACAGAGAGTCTGAAACAGAGGGCTTGAAACAAAAGGGCTGAAAAGAGGGGCTGAGACAGCGGGGCTGAAACAGAGGGGCTGAAACAGAGGGCGAGAAACAGAGGGACTGAAATAGAGGGGCTGAAACAGAGGGGCTGAAACAGAGAGTCTGAAACAGAGGGCGAGAAACAGAAGGGCTGAAACAGAGGGGGATTAACAGAGGGGGAGAAACCGAGGGGCTGAAACAGCGGGGCTGAAACAGAGGGGCTGAAACAGAGTGGCTGAAACAGAGGGGAACGTAGGGCGAGGAACAGAGGGCAAGAAACAGAGAGGCTGAAACAGAGGAGCTGAAACAGAGGGCGAGAAACAGAGGGGCTGAAACAGAGGGGCTGAAACAGAGTGCGAGAAACAGAGGGGCTGAAACAGAGGGGCTGAAACAGCGGGCGAGAAACAGAGGGGCTGAAATAGAGTGCGAGAAACAGAGGGGCTGAAACAGAGGGGCTGAAACAGAGAGTCTGAAACAGAGGGGCTGAAACAGAGAGTCTGAAACAGAGGGGCTGAAACACAGAGTCTGAAACAGAGGGGCTGAAACAGAGAGTCTGAAACAGAGGGGCTGAAACAGAGAGTCTGAAACAGAGGGGCTGAAACAGAGGGGCTGAAACAGAGAGTCTGAAACAGAGGGGCTGAAACAGAGAGTCTGAAACAGAGGGGCTGAAACAGCGGGGCTGAAACAGAGCGGCTGAAACAGAGGGCGAGAAACAGAGGGGCAGAAGCAGAGTGCGAGAAACAGAGGGGCTGAAACAGAGGGCGAAAAACAGAGAGGCTGAAACAGAGGGCGAAAAACAGAGAGGCTGAAACAGAGGGCGAAAAACAGAGAGGCTGAAACAGATAGCGAGAAACAGAGGGGCTTAAACAGAGGGGGGAAACAGAGGGACTGAAACAGAGGGCTGAAACAGAGGGGCTGAAACAGAGGGGGAGTAACAGAGGGGGAGAAACAGAGGGGCTGAAACAGAGGGGCTGAAACAGAGTGGCTGAAACAGAGGGGAACATAGGGTGAGGAACAGAGAGGCTGAAACAGAGGGGCTGAAAGAGAGGCTGAGAAACCGAGGGCGAGAAACAGAGGGGCTGAAACAGATGGGCTGAAATAGAGGGAGAATAACAGAGGGCGAGAAACAGAGGGGCTAAAACAGCGGGGCTGAAACAGAGGGGCTGAAACAGAAAGGCTGAAACAGAGGGGAACATAGGGCGAGGAACAGAGGGCAAGAAACAAAGAGGCTGAAACAGAGGGGCTGAAACAGAGGGGCTGAAACAGAGGGCGAGAAAGACACGGGCTGAAACACTTGGGCTGGAACAGAGGGCGAGAAACAGAGGGGGAGAAACCGAGGGACTGTAACAGAGGGGCTGAAACAGAGGGCGAGATACAGAGGGTCTGAAGCAGAGGGCGAGAAACAGAGGGGCTGAAACAGAAGGGCTGAAACAGAGGGCGAGACAGACAGGGGCTGAAACACCTGGGTTGAAACAGAGGGCGAGAAACAGAGGGTCTGAAACAGAGGGCGAGATACAGAGGGTCTGAAACAGAGGGGCAGAAACAGAGGGGCTGAAACAGAGGGCGAGAAATAGAGGGTCTGAAACAGAGGGCAAGAAACAGAGGGGCTGAAACAGAGGGTGCGAAAGACAGGGGCTGACACACTTGGGCTGAAACAGAGGGCGAGAAACAGAGGATCTGAAACTGAGGGCGAGAAACAGAGGATCTGAAACACAGGACGAGAAACAGAGGGTCTGAAACAGAGGGGTGAAGCAGAGGGACTGAAACAGAGGGGGTGAAATAGAGGGGCTGAAACAGATGGCGAGAAACAGAGGGGCTGAAACAGAGGGGCTGAAACAGAGGGGCTGAAACAGAGGGGGAGAAACAGAGGGGGAGAAACAGAGCGAGGGAAACAGATAGGGTGAAACAGGAGGACGGAAACAGAGGCGAGAAACAGAGGGCGAGAAACAGTGGGCGAGAAATAGAGGGCAGGAAACAGAGGGGCTGAAACAGAGGGCGAGAAACAGAGGGACTGAAATAGAGGGGCTGAAACAGAGGGCGAGAAACAGAGGAGAAAGTGAGGAATGCAGATGCTGGAGATCAGTGCCGAAAATGTGTTGCTGGAAAAGCGCAGCAGGTCAGGCAGCATCCAAGGAGCCCTTCTTCAGGAGGGCGAGAAACAGAGGGTCTGAAACAGAGGGCGAGAAACAGAGGGGGAGAAACAGAGGGGCTGAAACAGAGGAGCTGAAACAGGGGGACTGAAACAGAAGGTCTGAAACAGAGGGCAAGAAACAGAAGGGCTGAAACAGCGGGGGGAGGAAACTGAGGGTGAGAAACAGAGGGGCTGAAACAGAGGTGCTGAAACAGTGGGGCTGAAACAGAGAGTGAGAAACAGAGTGGCTGAAACACAGGAGCTGAAATAGAGGGGCTGAAACACAGGGCCTGAAACACAGGGCGAGAAAAAGAGGGGCTGAAACAGAGGGTCTGAAATAGAGGGACTGAAACAGAGGGGCTGAAACTGAGGGGCTGAAACAGAGGGGCTGAAACAGAGGGCGAGAAACAGAGGGGCTGAAACAGAGGGTCTGAAACAGAGGGGCTGAAACAGAGGGCGAGATACAGAGGGTCTGAAACAGAGGGCAAGAAACAGACGGGCTGAAACAGAGGGCGAGAAAGACAGGGGCTGAAACACTTGGGCTGGAACAGAGGGCGAGATACAGAGGGTCTGAAGCAGAGGGCGAGAAACAGAGGGCGTGAAAGACAGGGGCTGAAACACTTGGGCTGGAACAGAGGGCAAGATACAGAGGGTCTGAAACAGAGGGCAAGAAACAGAGGGGCTGAAACAGAGGGCGAGAAACATAGGGGCTGAAACAGAGAGGCTGAAACAGAGGGGCTGAAACACACGGTGTAAAACAGCGAGGCTGAAACAGAAGGGCTGAACGAGAGGGTGAGAAACAGAGGGCGAGAAACAGAGGGACTGAAATAGAGGGGCTGAAACAGAGGGACTGAAATAGAGGGGCTGAAACAGAGGGCGAGAAACAGAGGGACTGAAACAGAGTGCGAGAAACAGAGGAGCTGAAACAGGGGCTGAAACAGAGGGGCTGAAACAGAGGGTGAGGAACAGAGGGCGAGAAACAGAGGGGCTGAAACAGAGGGTGAGGAACAGAGGACGAGAAAAAGAGGGGAGAGAATCAGAGAGGCTGAAACAGAGGGGGAGAAACAGAGGGGCTGAAACAGAGGGGGAGAAACAGATGTGCTGAAACAGAGGTGCTTAAACAGAGTGGCTGATAAAGTTTGCGAGAAACAGAGGGCGAGATACAGAGGGTCTGAAACAGAGGGTCTGAAACAGAGGACGAGAAACAGATGGGATGAACAGAGAGGCTGAAACAGAGGGGCTGAAACAGAGGGGGAAAAACAGAGGGGCTGAAACAGAGAGGCTGAAACAGAGGGTGAGAAACAGAGGAGAAACTGAGGACTGCAGATGCTGGAGATCAGAGCTGAAAATGTGTTGCTGGAAAAGCGCAGCAGGTCAGGCAGCATCCAAGGAGCAGGAGAATCGACGTTTCGGGCATGAGCCCTTCTTCAGGAGGGCGAGAAACAGAGGGGCTGAAACATAGGGGGAGAAACAGAGGGGTTTAAACAGAGGTGAGAAACAGAGGGAATGAAACAGAACGTCTGAAACAGAGGGCGAGAAACAGAGGAGCTGAAACAGAGGGTCTGAAACAGAGGGCAAGACACAGACGGGCTGAAACAGAGGACGAGAAAGACAGGGGCTGAAACACTTGGGCTGGAACAGAGGGCGAGATACAGAGGGTCTGAAGCAGATGGTGAGAAACAGAGGGGCTGAAACAGAAGGGCTGGAACAGAGGGCGAGATACAGAGGGTCTGAAGCAGATGGTGAGAAACAGAGGGGCTGAAACAGAAGGGCTGAAACAGAGGGCGAGAAAGACAGGGGCTGAAACAGTTGGGCTGAAACAGAGGGCGAGATACAGAGGGTCTGAAACAGAGGGCAAGAAACAGAGGGGCTGAAACAGAGGGGCTGAAACAGCGGGGCTGAAACAGAGGGGCTGAAACAGAGGGTGAGAAACAGAGGGGCAGAAACAGAGTGCGAGAAACAGAGGGGCTGAAACAGAGGGGCTGAAACAGAGAGTCTCAAACAGAGGGCTTGAAACAAAAGGGCTGAAAAGAGGGGCTGAGACAGCGGGGCTGAAACAAAGGGGCTGAAACAGAGGGCGAGAAACAGAGGGACTGAAATAGAGGGGCTGAAACAGAGGGGCTGAAACAGAGAGTCTGAAACAGAGGGCGAGAAACAGAGGGGCTGAAACAGAGGGGGATTAACAGAGGGGGAGAAACCGAGGGGCTGAAACAGCGGGGCTGAAACAGAGGGGCTGAAACTGAGTGGCTGAAACAGAGGGGAACGTAGGGCGAGGAACAGAGGGCAAGAAACAGAGAGGCTGAAACAGAGGAGCTGAAACAGAGGGCGAGAAACAGAGGGGCTGAAACAGAGGGGCTGAAACAGAGTGCGAGAAACAGAGGGGCTGAAACAGAGGGGCTGAAACAGCGGGCGAGAAACAGAGGGGCTGAAATAGAGTGCGAGAAACAGAGGGGCTGAAACAGAGGGGCTGAAACAGAGAGTCTGAAACAGAGGGGCTGAAACACAGAGTCTGAAACAGAGGGGCTGAAACAGAGAGTCTGAAACAGAGGGGCTGAAACAGAGAGTCTGAAACAGAGGGGCTGAAACAGAGAGTGAGGAACAGAGGGCGAGAAACAGAGGGGCTGAAACAGAAGGGCTGGAACAGAGGGCGAGATACAGAGGGTCTGAAGCAGATGGTGAGAAACAGAGGGGCTGAAACAGAAGGGCTGAAACAGAGGGCGAGAAAGACAGGGGCTGAAACAGTTGGGCTGAAACAGAGGGGCTGAAACAGAGGGTGAGAAACAGAGGGGCAGAAACAGAGTGCGAGAAACAGAGGGGCTGAAACAGAGGGCAAGAAACAGAGGGGCTGAAACAGAGGGGCTGAAACAGCGGGGCTGAAACAGAGGGGCTGAAACTGAGGGTGAGAAACAGAGGGGCAGAAACAGAGTGCGAGAAACAGAGGGGCTGAAACAGAGGGGCTGAAACAGAGGGGCTGAAACAGAGTGGCTGAAACAGAGAGTCTGAAACAGAGGGCTTGAAACAAAAGGTCTGAAAAGAGGGGCTGAGACAGCGGGGCTGAAACAGAGGGGCTGAAACAGAGGGCAGAAACAGAGGGGCTGAAACAGAGGGCGAGAAATAGAGGGTCTGAAACAGAGGGCAAGAAACAGAGGGGCTGAAACAGAGGGTGCGAAAGACAGGGGCTGACACACTTGGACTGAAACAGAGGGCGAGAAACAGAGGATCTGAAACTGAGGGCGAGAAACAGAGGATCTGAAACACAGGACGAGAAACAGAGGGTCTGAAACAGAGGGGTGAAGCAGAGGGACTGAAACAGAGGGGGTGAAATAGAGGGGCTGAAACAGATGGCGAGAAACAGAGGGGCTGAAACAGAGGGGCTGAAACAGAGGGGCTGAAACAGAGGGGGAGAAACAGAGGGGGAGAAACAGAGCGAGGGAAACAGATAGGGTGAAACAGGAGGACGGAAACAGAGGCGAGAAACAGAGGGCGAGAAACAGTGGGCGAGAAATAGAGGGCAGGAAACAGAGGGGCTGAAACAGAGGGCGAGAAACAGAGGGACTGAAATAGAGGGGCTGAAACAGAGGGCGAGAAACAGAGGAGAAAGTGAGGAATGCAGATGCTGGAGATCAGTGCCGAAAATGTGTTGCTGGAAAAGCGCAGCAGGTCAGGCAGCATCCAAGGAGCCCTTCTTCAGGAGGGCGAGAAACAGAGGGTCTGAAACAGAGGGCGAGAAACAGAGGGGGAGAAACAGAGGGGCTGAAACAGAGGAGCTGAAACAGGGGGACTGAAACAGAAGGTCTGAAACAGAGGGCAAGAAACAGAAGGGCTGAAACAGCGGGGGGAGGAAACTGAGGGTGAGAAACAGAGGGGCTGAAACAGAGGTGCTGAAACAGTGGGGCTGAAACAGAGAGTGAGAAACAGAGTGGCTGAAACACAGGAGCTGAAATAGAGGGGCTGAAACACAGGGCCTGAAACACAGGGCGAGAAAAAGAGGGGCTGAAACAGAGGGTCTGAAATAGAGGGACTGAAACAGAGGGGCTGAAACTGAGGGGCTGAAACAGAGGGGCTGAAACAGAGGGCGAGAAACAGAGGGGCTGAAACAGAGGGTCTGAAACAGAGGGGCTGAAACAGAGGGCGAGATACAGAGGGTCTGAAACAGAGGGCAAGAAACAGACGGGCTGAAACAGAGGGCGAGAAAGACAGGGGCTGAAACACTTGGGCTGGAACAGAGGGCGAGATACAGAGGGTCTGAAGCAGAGGGCGAGAAACAGAGGGCGTGAAAGACAGGGGCTGAAACACTTGGGCTGGAACAGAGGGCAAGATACAGAGGGTCTGAAACAGAGGGCAAGAAACAGAGGGGCTGAAACAGAGGGCGAGAAACATAGGGGCTGAAACAGAGAGGCTGAAACAGAGGGGCTGAAACACACGGTGTAAAACAGCGAGGCTGAAACAGAAGGGCTGAACGAGAGGGTGAGAAACAGAGGGCGAGAAACAGAGGGACTGAAATAGAGGGGCTGAAACAGAGGGACTGAAATAGAGGGGCTGAAACAGAGGGCGAGAAACAGAGGGACTGAAACAGAGTGCGAGAAACAGAGGAGCTGAAACAGGGGCTGAAACAGAGGGGCTGAAACAGAGGGTGAGGAACAGAGGGCGAGAAACAGAGGGGCTGAAACAGAGGGTGAGGAACAGAGGGCGAGAAACAGAGGGGCTGAAACAGAGGGTGAGGAACAGAGGACGAGAAAAAGAGGGGAGAGAATCAGAGAGGCTGAAACAGAGGGGGAGAAACAGAGGGGCTGAAACAGAGGGGGAGAAACAGATGTGCTGAAACAGAGGTGCTTAAACAGAGTGGCTGATAAAGTTTGCGAGAAACAGAGGGCGAGATACAGAGGGTCTGAAACAGAGGGTCTGAAACAGAGGACGAGAAACAGATGGGATGAACAGAGAGGCTGAAACAGAGGGGCTGAAACAGAGGGGGAAAAACAGAGGGGCTGAAACAGAGAGGCTGAAACAGAGGGTGAGAAACAGAGGAGAAACTGAGGACTGCAGATGCTGGAGATCAGAGCTGAAAATGTGTTGCTGGAAAAGCGCAGCAGGTCAGGCAGCATCCAAGGAGCAGGAGAATCGACGTTTCGGGCATGAGCCCTTCTTCAGGAGGGCGAGAAACAGAGGGGCTGAAACATAGGGGGAGAAACAGAGGGGTTTAAACAGAGGTGAGAAACAGAGGGAATGAAACAGAACGTCTGAAACAGAGGGCGAGAAACAGAGGAGCTGAAACAGAGGGTCTGAAACAGAGGGCAAGACACAGACGGGCTGAAACAGAGGACGAGAAAGACAGGGGCTGAAACACTTGGGCTGGAACAGAGGGCGAGATACAGAGGGTCTGAAGCAGATGGTGAGAAACAGAGGGGCTGAAACAGAAGGGCTGGAACAGAGGGCGAGATACAGAGGGTCTGAAGCAGATGGTGAGAAACAGAGGGGCTGAAACAGAAGGGCTGAAACAGAGGGCGAGAAAGACAGGGGCTGAAACAGTTGGGCTGAAACAGAGGGCGAGATACAGAGGGTCTGAAACAGAGGGCAAGAAACAGAGGGGCTGAAACAGAGGGGCTGAAACAGCGGGGCTGAAACAGAGGGGCTGAAACAGAGGGTGAGAAACAGAGGGGCAGAAACAGAGTGCGAGAAACAGAGGGGCTGAAACAGAGGGGCTGAAACAGAGAGTCTGAAACAGAGGGCTTGAAACAAAAGGGCTGAAAAGAGGGGCTGAGACAGCGGGGCTGAAACAAAGGGGCTGAAACAGAGGGCGAGAAACAGAGGGACTGAAATAGAGGGGCTGAAACAGAGGGGCTGAAACAGAGAGTCTGAAACAGAGGGCGAGAAACAGAGGGGCTGAAACAGAGGGGGATTAACAGAGGGGGAGAAACCGAGGGGCTGAAACAGCGGGGCTGAAACAGAGGGGCTGAAACTGAGTGGCTGAAACAGAGGGGAACGTAGGGCGAGGAACAGAGGGCAAGAAACAGAGAGGCTGAAACAGAGGAGCTGAAACAGAGGGCGAGAAACAGAGGGGCTGAAACAGAGGGGCTGAAACAGAGTGCGAGAAACAGAGGGGCTGAAACAGAGGGGCTGAAACAGCGGGCGAGAAACAGAGGGGCTGAAATAGAGTGCGAGAAACAGAGGGGCTGAAACAGAGGGGCTGAAACAGAGAGTCTGAAACAGAGGGGCTGAAACACAGAGTCTGAAACAGAGGGGCTGAAACAGAGAGTCTGAAACAGAGGGGCTGAAACAGAGAGTCTGAAACAGAGGGGCTGAAACAGAGAGTGAGGAACAGAGGGCGAGAAACAGAGGGGCTGAAACAGAGGGTGAGGAACAGAGGACGAGAAAAAGAGGGGAGAGAATCAGAGAGGCTGAAACAGAGGGGGAGAAACAGAGGGGCTGAAACAGAGGGGGAGAAACAGATGTGCTGAAACAGAGGTGCTTAAACAGAGTGGCTGATAAAGTTTGCGAGAAACAGAGGGCGAGATACAGAGGGTCTGAAACAGAGGGTCTGAAACAGAGGACGAGAAACAGATGGGATGAACAGAGAGGCTGAAACAGAGGGGCTGAAACAGAGGGGGAAAAACAGAGGGGCTGAAACAGAGAGGCTGAAACAGAGGGTGAGAAACAGAGGAGAAACTGAGGACTGCAGATGCTGGAGATCAGAGCTGAAAATGTGTTGCTGGAAAAGCGCAGCAGGTCAGGCAGCATCCAAGGAGCAGGAGAATCGACGTTTCGGGCATGAGCCCTTCTTCAGGAGGGCGAGAAACAGAGGGGCTGAAACATAGGGGGAGAAACAGAGGGGTTTAAACAGAGGTGAGAAACAGAGGGAATGAAACAGAACGTCTGAAACAGAGGGCGAGAAACAGAGGAGCTGAAACAGAGGATCTGAAACAGAGGGCAAGACACAGACGGGCTGAAACAGAGGAAGAGATACAGAGGGTCTGAAGCAGATGGTGAGAAACAGAGGGGCTGAAACAGAAGGGCTGGAACAGAGGGCGAGATACAGAGGGTCTGAAGCAGATGGTGAGAAACAGAGGGGCTGAAACAGAAGGGCTGAAACAGAGGGCGAGAAACACAGGGGCTGAAACAGTTGGGCTGAAACAGAGGGCGAGATACAGAGGGTCTGAAACAGAGGGCAAGAAACAGAGGGGCTGAAACAGAGGGGCTGAAACAGCGGGGCTGAAACAGAGGGGCTGAAACAGAGGGTGAGAAACAGAGGGGCAGAAACAGAGTGCGAGAAACAGAGGGGCTGAAACAGAGGGGCTGAAACAGAGAGTCTGAAACAGAGGGCTTGAAACAAAAGGGCTGAAAAGAGGGGCTGAGACAGCGGGGCTGAAACAGAGGGGCTGAAACAGAGGGCGAGAAACAGAGGGACTGAAATAGAGGGGCTGAAACAGAGGGGCTGAAACAGAGAGTCTGAAACAGAGGGCGAGAAACAGAGGGGCTGAAACAGAGGGGGATTAACAGAGGGGGAGAAACCGAGGGGCTGAAACAGCGGGGCTGAAACAGAGGGGCTGAAACAGAGTGGCTGAAACAGAGGGGAACATAGGGCGAGGAACAGAGGGCAAGAAACAGAGAGGCTGAAACAGAGGGCGAGAAACAGAGGGGCTGAAACAGAGGGGCTGAAACAGAGTGCGAGAAACAGAGGGGCTGAAACAGAGGGGCTGAAACAGAGGGCGAGAAACAGAGGGGCTGAAACAGAGGGGCTGAAACAGAGTGCGAGAAACAGAGGGGCTGAAACAGAGGGGCTGAAACAGAGGGCGAGAAACAGAGGGGCTGAAATAGAGTGCGAGAAACAGAGGGGCTGAAACAGAGGGGCTGAAACAGAGAGTCTGAAACAGAGGGGCTGAAACACAGAGTCTGAAACAGAGGGGCTGAAACAGAGAGTCTGAAACAGAGGGGCTGAAACAGAGAGTCTGAAACAGAGGGGCTGAAACAGAGAGTCTGAAACAGAGGGGCTGAAACAGAGAGTCTGAAACAGAGGGGCTGAAACAGAGGGGCTGAAACAGAGAGTCTGAAACAGAGGGGCTGAAACAGAGGGGGAAAAACAGAGGGGCTGAAACAGAGAGGCTGAAACAGAGGGTGAGAAACAGAGGAGAAACTGAGGACTGCAGATGCTGGAGATCAGAGCTGAAAATGTGTTGCTGGAAAAGCGCAGCAGGTCAGGCAGCATCCAAGGAGCAGGAGAATCGACGTTTCGGGCATGAGCCCTTCTTCAGGAGGGCGAGAAACAGAGGGGCTGAAACATAGGGGGAGAAACAGAGGGGTTTAAACAGAGGTGAGAAACAGAGGGAATGAAACAGAACGTCTGAAACAGAGGGCGAGAAACAGAGGAGCTGAAACAGAGGGTCTGAAACAGAGGGCAAGACACAGACGGGCTGAAACAGAGGACGAGAAAGACAGGGGCTGAAACACTTGGGCTGGAACAGAGGGCGAGATACAGAGGGTCTGAAGCAGATGGTGAGAAACAGAGGGGCTGAAACAGAAGGGCTGGAACAGAGGGCGAGATACAGAGGGTCTGAAGCAGATGGTGAGAAACAGAGGGGCTGAAACAGAAGGGCTGAAACAGAGGGCGAGAAAGACAGGGGCTGAAACAGTTGGGCTGAAACAGAGGGGCTGAAACAGAGGGTGAGAAACAGAGGGGCAGAAACAGAGTGCGAGAAACAGAGGGGCTGAAACAGAGGGCAAGAAACAGAGGGGCTGAAACAGAGGGGCTGAAACAGCGGGGCTGAAACAGAGGGGCTGAAACTGAGGGTGAGAAACAGAGGGGCAGAAACAGAGTGCGAGAAACAGAGGGGCTGAAACAGAGGGGCTGAAACAGAGGGGCTGAAACAGAGTGGCTGAAACAGAGAGTCTGAAACAGAGGGCTTGAAACAAAAGGGCTGAAAAGAGGGGCTGAGACAGCGGGGCTGAAACAGAGGGGCTGAAACAGAGGGCAGAAACAGAGGGGCTGAAACAGAGGGCGAGAAATAGAGGGTCTGAAACAGAGGGCAAGAAACAGAGGGGCTGAAACAGAGGGTGCGAAAGACAGGGGCTGACACACTTGGACTGAAACAGAGGGCGAGAAACAGAGGATCTGAAACTGAGGGCGAGAAACAGAGGATCTGAAACACAGGACGAGAAACAGAGGGTCTGAAACAGAGGGGTGAAGCAGAGGGACTGAAACAGAGGGGGTGAAATAGAGGGGCTGAAACAGATGGCGAGAAACAGAGGGGCTGAAACAGAGGGGCTGAAACAGAGGGGCTGAAACAGAGGGGGAGAAACAGAGGGGGAGAAACAGAGCGAGGGAAACAGATAGGGTGAAACAGGAGGACGGAAACAGAGGCGAGAAACAGAGGGCGAGAAACAGTGGGCGAGAAATAGAGGGCAGGAAACAGAGGGGCTGAAACAGAGGGCGAGAAACAGAGGGACTGAAATAGAGGGGCTGAAACAGAGGGCGAGAAACAGAGGAGAAAGTGAGGAATGCAGATGCTGGAGATCAGTGCCGAAAATGTGTTGCTGGAAAAGCGCAGCAGGTCAGGCAGCATCCAAGGAGCCCTTCTTCAGGAGGGCGAGAAACAGAGGGTCTGAAACAGAGGGCGAGAAACAGAGGGGGAGAAACAGAGGGGCTGAAACAGAGGAGCTGAAACAGGGGGACTGAAACAGAAGGTCTGAAACAGAGGGCAAGAAACAGAAGGGCTGAAACAGCGGGGGGAGGAAACTGAGGGTGAGAAACAGAGGGGCTGAAACAGAGGTGCTGAAACAGTGGGGCTGAAACAGAGAGTGAGAAACAGAGTGGCTGAAACACAGGAGCTGAAATAGAGGGGCTGAAACACAGGGCCTGAAACACAGGGCGAGAAAAAGAGGGGCTGAAACAGAGGGTCTGAAATAGAGGGACTGAAACAGAGGGGCTGAAACTGAGGGGCTGAAACAGAGGGGCTGAAACAGAGGGCGAGAAACAGAGGGTCTGAAACAGAGGGGCTGAAACAGAGGGCGAGATACAGAGGGTCTGAAACAGAGGGCAAGAAACAGACGGGCTGAAACATAGGGGGAGAAACAGAGGGGTTTAAACAGAGGTGAGAAACAGAGGGAATGAAACAGAACGTCTGAAACAGAGGGCGAGAAACAGAGGAGCTGAAACAGAGGGTCTGAAACAGAGGGCAAGACACAGACGGGCTGAAACAGAGGACGAGAAAGACAGGGGCTGAAACACTTGGGCTGGAACAGAGGGCGAGATACAGAGGGTCTGAAGCAGATGGTGAGAAACAGAGGGGCTGAAACAGAAGGGCTGGAACAGAGGGCGAGATACAGAGGGTCTGAAACAGAGGGCGAGAAAGACACGGGAGAAACCGAGGGACTGTAACAGAGGGGCTGAAACAGAGGGACTGAAACAGAGAGCGAGAAACAGAGGGCGAGAAACAGAGGGTGAGAAACAGAGGGGCTGAAACAGACGGGCTGAAAGAGAGGATGAGAAAGACAGGGGCTGAAACATTTGGGCTGAAACAGACAGCGAGAAACAGAGGCGCTGAAACAGAGGGGCTGTAACAGAGGAGCTGAAACGGCCGAGTGAAACAGAGGGCGTGAAACAGAGGGCGAGAAACAGAGAGGGTGAACCTGACGGGCTGAAACAGAGGAGCTGAAACAGAGGGCAAGAAACAGAGGGCGAGAAACAGAGGGCGAGAAACAGAGGGCGAGAAACAGAGGGCGAGAAACAGATCGAGAAACAGAGGGTGAGAAACAGAAGGTCTGAAACAGATGGCGAGAAACAGAGAGCGAGAAACAGAGTTGGAGAAACAGAGGGGAAGAAAGAGGTGGGAGAAACAGGGGGAGAAACAGAGAGGGAGAAAGAGGTGTGCTGAAACAGAGGGGCTGAAAAAGATTGCGAGAAACAGAGGCGAAAAACAGAGGGGCTGAAACAGAGGGAATGAAACAGAGGGCGAGAAACAATGGGCGAGAAATAGAAGGGCTGAAACAGAGGGGCTGAAACAGAGGGCGGGAAACATGACGAGAAACAGTGGCCGAGAAATAGAGGGTGGGAAACAGTAGGCGAGAAACAGAGGGGCTGAAACAGAGGGGATGAAAGAGAGGGTGAGAAACAGCGGGCGAGAAACAGAGGGACTGAAATAGAGGGGCTGAAACAGAGGGCGAGAAACAGAGGAGAAAGTGAGGACTGCAGTTGCTGGAAAAGCGCAGCAGGTCAGGCAGCATCCAAGGAGCAGGAGAATCGACGTTTTGGGCATGAGCCCTTCTTCAGGAGGGCGAGAAACAGAGGGGCTGAAACAAAGGGGGAGAAACAGAGGGGGAGAAAGAGGGGGGGAAACGGGGAGAAACAGAGGGGGAGAAAGACGTGCTGAAACAGAGGGGCTGAAACAGTGGGGCTGAAACAGAGGGGGAGAAACAGAGGGGGAGAAACAGAGGGACTAACAGAGGGGGAGAAACAGAGGGTGAGAAACAGAGGGACTGTAACAGAGGGGCTGAAACAGAGGGACTGAAACAGTGGGCGAGAAACAGAGGGCGAGAAACAGTGGGCGAGAAATAGAGGGCGAGAAATAGAAGGGCTGAAACAGAGGAGCTGAAACAGCGGGGCTGAAACAGAGGAGCTGAAAGAGAGAGCGAGAAACAGAGGGCGAGAAACAGAGGGTGACAAATAGAGGGGCTGAAACAGAGGGGCTGAAACAAAGGGGCTGAAACAGAGGGGCTGAAAGACGGGCTGAAACAGAAGGGCTGAAAGAGAGGATGAGAAACAGAGGGGCTGAAACAGAGGGCGAGAAAGGCAGGGGCTGAAACATTTGGGCTGAAACAGAGGGCGAGAAACAGAGGGGGAGAAACAGAGGGACTAATAGAGGGGGAGAAACAGAGGGTGAGAAACAGAGGGACTGTAACAGAGGGGCTGAAACAGAGGGACTGAAACAGTGGGCGAGAAACAGAGGGCGAGAAACAGTGGGCGAGAAATAGAGGGCGAGAAATAGAAGGGCTGAAACAGAGGAGCTGAAACAGCGGGGCTGAAACAGAGGAGCTGAAAGAGAGAGCGAGAAACAGAGGGCGAGAAACAGAGGGTGACAAATAGAGGGGCTGAAACAGAGGGGCTGAAACAGAGGGCGAGAAAGACACGGGCTGAAACACTTGGGCTGGAACAGAGGGCGAGATACAGAGGGGCTGAAACAGAGGGTGAGATACAGAGGGGCTGAAACAGAGGAGCTGAAACAGAGGGCGAGAAAGACACGGGCTGAAACACTTGGGCTGGAACAGAGGGCGAGAAACAGAGGGGGAGAAACCGAGGGACTGTAACAGAGGGGCTGAAACAGAGGGACTGAAACAGAGAGCGAGAAACAGAGGGCGAGAAACAGAGGGTGAGAAACAGAGGGGCTGAAACAGACGGGCTGAAAGAGAGGATGAGAAAGACAGGGGCTGAAACATTTGGGCTGAAACAGACAGCGAGAAACAGAGGCGCTGAAACAGAGGGGCTGTAACAGAGGAGCTGAAACGGCCGAGGTGAAACAGAGGGCGTGAAACAGAGGGCGAGAAACAGAGAGGGTGAACCTGACGGGCTGAAACAGAGGGGCTGAAACAGAGGGCAAGAAACAGAGGGCGAGAAACAGAGGGCGAGAAACAGAGGGCGAGAAACAGAGGGCGAGAAACAGATCGAGAAACAGAGGGTGAGAAACAGAAGGTCTGAAACAGATGGCGAGAAACAGAGAGCGAGAAACAGAGTTGGAGAAACAGAGGGGAAGAAAGAGGTGGGAGAAACAGGGGGAGAAACAGAGAGGGAGAAAGAGGTGTGCTGAAACAGAGGGGCTGAAAAAGATTGCGAGAAACAGAGGCGAAAAACAGAGGGGCTGAAACAGAGGGAATGAAACAGAGGGCGAGAAACAATGGGCGAGAAATAGAAGGGCTGAAACAGAGGGGCTGAAACAGAGGGCGGGAAACCGATAGGCTGAAACAGAGAGACTGAAACAGAGGACGAGAAACATGACGAGAAACAGTGGCCGAGAAATAGAGGGTGGGAAACAGTAGGCGAGAAACAGAGGGGCTGAAACAGAGGGGATGAAAGAGAGGGTGAGAAACAGCGGGCGAGAAACAGAGGGACTGAAATAGAGGGGCTGAAACAGAGGGCGAGAAACAGAGGAGAAAGTGAGGACTGCAGTTGCTGGAAAAGCGCAGCAGGTCAGGCAGCATCCAAGGAGCAGGAGAATCGACGTTTTGGGCATGAGCCCTTCTTCAGGAGGGCGAGAAACAGAGGGGCTGAAACAAAGGGGGAGAAACAGAGGGGGAGAAAGAGGGGGGGAAACGGGGAGAAACAGAGGTGGAGAAAGACGTGCTGAAACAGAGGGGCTGAAACAGTGGGGCTGAAACAGAGGGGGAGAAACAGAGGGGGAGAAACAGAGGGACTAACAGAGGGGGAGAAACAGAGGGTGAGAAACAGAGGGACTGTAACAGAGGGGCTGAAACAGAGGGACTGAAACAGTGGGCGAGAAACAGAGGGCGAGAAACAGTGGGCGAGAAATAGAGGGCGAGAAATAGAAGGGCTGAAACAGAGGAGCTGAAACAGCGGGGCTGAAACAGAGGAGCTGAAAGAGAGAGCGAGAAACAGAGGGCGAGAAACAGAGGGTGACAAATAGAGGGGCTGAAACAGAGGGGCTGAAACAAAGGGGCTGAAACAGAGGGGCTGAAAGACGGGCTGAAACAGAAGGGCTGAAAGAGAGGATGAGAAACAGAGGGGCTGAAACAGAGGGCGAGAAAGGCAGGGGCTGAAACATTTGGGCTGAAACAGAGGGCGAGAAACAGAGGGGGAGAAACAGAGGGACTAATAGAGGGGGAGAAACAGAGGGTGAGAAACAGAGGGACTGTAACAGAGGGGCTGAAACAGAGGGACTGAAACAGTGGGCGAGAAACAGAGGGCGAGAAACAGTGGGCGAGAAATAGAGGGCGAGAAATAGAAGGGCTGAAACAGAGGAGCTGAAACAGCGGGGCTGAAACAGAGGAGCTGAAAGAGAGAGCGAGAAACAGAGGGCGAGAAACAGAGGGTGACAAATAGAGGGGCTGAAACAGAGGGGCTGAAACAAAGGGGCTGAAACAGAGGGGCTGAAAGACAGGGGCTGAAACAGAAGGGCTGAAAGAGAGGATGAGAAACAGAGGGGCTGAAACAGAGGGCGAGAAAGGCAGGGGCTGAAACATTTGGGCTGAAACAGAGGGCGAGAAACAGAGGAGCTGAAACAGAGGCGCTGATACAGAGGGGCTGTAACAGAGGGGCTGTAACAGAGGAGCTGAAACAGACAAGTTGAAACAGAGAAGTGCAAACAGAGGGCGTGAAACAGAGGGCGAGAAACAGAGAGGGTGAACCTGATGGACTGAAACAGAGGGGCTGAAACAGAGGGCAAGAAACAGAGGGTGAGAAACAGAGAGGGTGAACCTGATGGACTGAAACAGAGGGGCTGAAACAGAGGGCGAGAAACAGAGAGGGTGAACCTGATGGACTGAAACAGAGGGGCTGAAATAGAGGGCGAGAAACAGAGGGTGAGAAACAGAAGGTCTGAAACAGAGGGCGAGAAACAGAGAGGCTGAAACAGATGGCGAAAAAGACAGCGGTGAAACACTTGGGCTGAAACAGAGGGTGAGATACTGATGGTCTGAAGCAGACAGTGAGATACAAAGGGGCTGAAACAGAGGAGCTGAAACAGAGGGCGAGAAAGACACGGGCTGAAACACTTGGGCAGAAACAGAGGGCGAGATACAGAGGGTCTGAAACAGAGGGGGGGAGTAGAGAGACTGAAACAGAGGGCGTGAAATAGAGGGGCTGAAACAGAGGGCGAGAAACAGAGGGGCTGAAACAGAGGGCGAGAAACAGAGGGGCTGAAACAGAGGATCTGAAACAGAGGACGAGAAACAGAGGGTCTGAAAGAGAGGGGGGAAGCAGACAGACTGAAACAGAGGGGGTGAAACAGAGGGCGAGAAACAGAGGGCGAGAAACAGAGAGGCTGAAACAGAGGGCGAGAAAGACAGGGGCTGAAACACTTGGGCTGAAACAGAGGGTGAGGAACAGAGGGGGAGAAAGAGGGGGACTGGAATAGAGGGGCTGAAACAGAGGGCGAGAAACAGAGGAGAAAGTGAGGACTGCAGTTGCTGGAAAAGCGCAGCAGGTCAGGCAGCATCCAAGGAGCAGGAGAATCGACGTTTTGGGCATGAGCCCTTCTTCAGGAGGGCGAGAAACAGAGGGGCTGAAACAAAGGGGGGAGAAACAGAGGGGGAGAAAGAGGGGGGGAAACAGGGGGAGAAACAGAGGGGGAGAAAGACATGTGCTGAAACAGAGGGGCTGAAACAGAGGGGCTTAAACAGAGTGGCTGAAAAAGAGTGCAAGAAACAGAGGCGATAAACAGAGGGGCTGAAACAGAGGGGGAGAAACAGAGGGTGAGAAACAGAGGGACTGTAACAGAGGGGCTGAAACAGAGGGGGAGAAACAGAGGGCGAGAAACAGTGGGCGAGAAACAGTGGGCGAGAAATAGAGGGCGAGAAATAGAAGGGCTGAAACAGAGGAGCTGAAACAGAGGAGCTGAAAGAGAGGCTAAGAAACAGAGGGACTGAAAGAGAGGGTGAGAAAGACAGGGGCTGAAACATTTGGGCTGAAACAGACAGCGAGAAACAGAGGGTCTGAAACAGCGGGTCTGAAACAGTGGGTGAGAAACAGAGGAGCTGAAACAGAGGGGCTGAAACAGAGGGGCTGAAACAGAGGGGCTGAAACAGCCGCGGTGAAACAGAGGTGTGCCCAGTGGTTAGCACTGCTGCCTCACAGCGCCAGAGACCCGGGTTCAATTCCCGCCTCAGGTGAGTGACTGTGTGGAGTTTGCACGTTCTCCCCGTGTCTGCGTGGGTTTCCTCCGGGTGCTCCGGTTTCCTCCCACAAAGATGTGCAGGTTAGGTGAATCGGCCATGCTAAATTGCCCGTAGGTGTTAGGTAAGGGGTAAATGTAGGGGTATGGGTGGGTTTCGCTTCGACGGGTCGGTGTGGACTTGTTGGGCCGAAGGGCCTGTTTCCACACTGTAATGTAATGTAATCTAATCTAATCTAATCAAACAGAGGGCGTGAAACAGAGAGTGTGAACCTGACGGGCTGAAACAGAGGGGCTGAAACAGAGGGGGAGAAACAGAGGGGGAGAAACAGAGGGGGAGAAAGAGATGTGCTGAAACAGAGGGGCTTAAACAGAATGGCTGAAAAAGAATGCGAGAAACAGAGACGAGAAACAGAGGGGCTGAAACAGAGGGGCTGAAACAGAGGGGCTGAAACAGAGGGACTGAAACAGAGGGTGGGAAACAGATAGGCTGAAAGAGAGGGACTGAAACAGAGGGTGAGAAACAGAGGACGAGAAACAGTGGGCGAGAAATAGAAGGGCTGAACCAGAGGGGCTGAAACAGAGGGGCTGAAACAGAGGGCGAGGAACAGAGGGTGAGAAACAGAGGGGCTGAAACAGACGGTGAGAAACAGCGGGCGATAAACAGAGGAGCTGAAACAGAGGGCGAGAAAGACAGGGGCTGAAAGACTTGAGCTGAAACAGAGGGTGAGGAACAGAGGGCGAGAAACAAAGAGGCTGAATCAGAGTGGCTGAAACAGCGGGGCTGAAACAGAGTGGCTGAAACAGCGGGGCTGAAACAGAGGGGCTTAAACAGAGGGGCTGAAATAGAGGGGCTGAAACAGAGGGGCTGAAACAGAGGCGCTGAAACCGAGGGTGAGAGGGCAAGAAACAGAGGGTGACAAAAAGAGTGGCTGAAACAGAGGGTGAGAAATGGAGTATCAGAAACAGAGTGCCTGATACTGAAGGTGAGAAACTGAGTTCCTCATACAGAGAGTGAGAAACAGAGTGAGAAAATTAGATTGTCAGAAACAGAGGGTGAGAATAAGAGTGACTGAAACAGCTGAGAATCAAAGGGCCTGAAACAGAGGGTGAGAAACAGCAAGCCTGATACACAGAGTGAGAAACAATAGGTGAGAAACAGAGTTCCTGAAACAGAGTGTGAGAAACTGAGTGACTGAAACAGAGGGTGAGAAACTGAGTGACTGATACAGAGGGTGAGTAATGGAGGGCCTGGAACAGAGTGTGAGAAACAGAGGGTGAGAATCAGAGGGCGCGAAACATATGACAGAAACAGAGGGTGAGAATCAGAGGGAGAGAAACAGAGTGCGTGAAACAGAGGGTGAGAAACAGTTGGTGAGAAATTGAATGCCTCAAACAGAGAGTGAGAAACAGAGTGTGAGAACCAGAGGGAGAGAATTACAGTGCTGGAAACAGAGGGTGCGAATCAGTGTGCCTGGTACAGAGCGTGAGAAACAGTTGGTGAGAAATACAGTGCCTGATGCAGAGGGTGTGAAACAGAGTCTCTGATATAGAGGGTGAGAAACAAAATACCTGCAACAGAGGGTGAGAAACAGAGAGTGAGAAACGTAATGCCTGAAACAGAGGGTGAGAAACAGAGAGCCTGACACAGCGAGAAAGAAACAGAGGGTGAGAAAGATAGTTCCTGATATAGATTGTGAGAAACAGAGAGCCTGCAACAGAGGGTGAGAAATAGAGGGTGAGAAACGTAGTGCCTGAAACAGACGGTGAGCAACAGAGTGCCTTGTAGAGAGGGTGAGAAACAGAGGATGAGACTCAGAGTGTCTGAAACCGAGGGTGAGAATCAGTTGGTGAGAAACAGAGTGCTGGATACAGATGGTGAGAAACAGAGGATGAGAAACTGAGAGACTCAAACAGAGGGTGAGAAACAGAGTACGTGATACACAGGGTGGGAAACAGAGTGCCTGATACAAAGCGTGAGCAACAGAGTGCCTGATAAAGTAGGTGAGAAAATGAGAGCCTCATACAGAGGGCAAGAAACAGAGGGTCTGAAACAGAGGGGCTGAACAGAGGGGTGAAGCAGAGGGACTGAAACAGAGGGGTTGAAATAGAGCCCGAGAAACAGAGGAGAAAGTGAGGACTGCAGATGCTGGAGATCAGAGCTGAAAATGTGTTGCTGGAAAAGCGCAGCAGGTCAGGCAGCATCCAAGGAGCAGGAGAATCGACGTTTCGGGCATGAGCTCTTCTTCAGGAGGGCAAGAAACAGAGGGACTGAAACAGAGGGGGAGATACAGAGGGTCTGAAGCAGAGGGCGAGAAACAGAGGGTCTGAAACAGAGGGCGAGAAACAGAGGGGCTGAAACAGAGGGCGAGATACAGAGGGTCTGAAACAGAGGGCGAAAAACAGAGGGGTTGAAACAGAGGGCGAGAAAGACAGGGTCTGAAACACTTGGGCTGGAACAGAGGGCGAGAGACAGAGGGTCTGAAGCAGAGGGCGAGAAACAGAGGGGCTAAAACAGAGGGTGCGAAAGACAGGGGATGAAACACTTGGGCTGAAACAGAGGGCGAGAAACAGAGGATCTGAAACAGAGGACGAGAAACAGAGGGTCTGAAACAGATGGCGAGAATCAGAGGGCGAGAAACAGAGGGACTAAAATAGAGGGGCTGAAACAGAGCCCGAGAAACAGAGGAGAAAGTGAGGACTGCAGATGCTGGAGATCAGAGCTGAAAATGTGTTGCTGGAAAAGTGCAGCAGGTCAGGCAGCATCCAAGGAGCAGGAGAATCGACGTTTCGGGCATGAGCTCTTCTTCAGGAGGGCGAGAAACAGAGGGGCTGAAACAGAGGGGGAGATACAGAGGGTCTGAAGCAGAGGGCGAGAAACAGAGGGGCTGAAACGGAAGGCCTGAAACAGAGGGCGAGAAAGACAGGGGCTGAAACACGGGCTGAAACAGAGGGCGAGATACAGAGGGTCTGAAACAGAGGGCGAGAAACAAAGAGGCTGAAACAGAGGGGCTGAAACAGAGGGGCTGTAACAGAGGGTGAGAAAGACAGGGGCTGAAAGACTTGAGCTGAAACAGAGTGTGAGGAACAGAGGGCGAGAAACAAAGAGGCTGAAACAGAGGGGCTGAAACAGCGGGGCTTAAACAGAGGGGCTGAAACAGAGGGGCTGAAACAGAGGGGCTGAAACAGAGGGGCTGAAACAGAGGGGCTGAAACAGAGGGGCTTAAACAGAGGCGCTGAAACCGAGGGTGAGAGGGCAAGAAACAGAGGGTGACAAAAAGAGTGGCTGAAACAGCAGGTGAGAAATGGAGTATCAGAAACAGAGTGCCTGATACTGAAGGTGAGAAACTGAGTTCCTCATACAGAGAGTGAGAAACAGAGTGAGAGAATTAGATTACCAGAAACAGAGGGTGAGAATAAGAGTGACTGAAACAGCTGAGAATCAAAGGGCCTGAAACAGAGGGTGAGAAACAGCAAGCCTGATACACAGAGTTGGAAACAGTAGGTGAGAAACAGAGTTCCTGAAACAGAGTGTGAGAAACTGAGTGACTGAAACAGAGGGTGAGAAACTGAGTGACTGATACAGAGGGTGAGAAACTGAGTGACTGATACAGAGGGTGAGTAATGGAGGGCCTGGAACAGAGTGTGAGAAACAGAGGGTGAGAATCAGTGTGCCTGGTACAGAGCGTGAGAAACAGAGGGTGAGAAATACAGTGCCTGATGCAGAGGGTGTGAAACAGAGTCCCTGATATAGAGGGTGAGAAACAAAATGCCTGCAACAGAGGGTGAGAAACAGAGGGTGAGAAACGTAGTGCCTGAAACAGAGGGTGAGAAACAGAGAGCCTGACACAGAGAGAGAGAAACAGAGGGTGAGAAAGATAGTCCTGATATAGATTGTGAGAAACAGAGAGCCTGACACAGAGAGAGAGAAACAGAGGGTGAGAAAGATAGTCCTGATATAGATTGTGAGAAACAGAGAGCCTGCAACAGAGGGTGAGAAACAGAGTCCCTGATATAGAGGGTGAGATACAAAGTGCCTGCAACAGAGGGTGAGAAATAGAGGGTGAGAAACGTAGTGCCTGAAACAGAGGTTGAGAAACATAGTGCCTGAAACAGAGGGTGAGAACCAGAGAGCCTGACACAGAGAGAGAAACAGAGGGTGAGAAACAGAGTGCCTTGTAGAGAGGGTGAGAAACAGAGGGTGAGAGACAGAGTGTCTGAAACCAAGGGTGAGAATCAGTTGGTGAGAAACAGAGTGCCGGATACAGATGGTGATAAACAGAGGATGAGAAACTGAGAGACTCAAACAGAGGGTGAGAAACAGAGTACGTGATACACAGGGTGGGAAACAGAGTGCCTGATACAAAGCGTGAGCAACAGAGTGCCTGATAAAGTAGGTGAGAAAATGAGAGCCTCATACAGAGGGCAAGAAACAGAGGGCCTGAAACAGAGGAGTGAAGCAGAGGGGCTGAAACAGAGGGGGTGAAATAGAGGGGCTCAAATAGAGCCCAAGAAACCCAGGAGAAAGTGAGGACTGCAGATGCTGGAGATCAGAGCCGAAAATGTGTTGCTGGAAAGCGCAGCAGGTCAGGCAGCATCCAAGGAGCAGGAGAATCGACGTTTCGGGCATGAGCTCTTCTTCAGGAGGGCGAGAAACAGAGGGGGAGAAACAGAGGGGGAGAAAGAGATGTGCTGAAACAGAGGGGCTGAAAAAGAGTGCGAGAAACAGAGGCGAGACACAGATTGGGCAAATTAGCCACAATGCCGTATTGTGGCTAATTCTTGGTGTATACAGGATGGTTTTCTTAACCAATATGTGGAGGGACCAACCATAGAGCAGGCTATCTGAGACTGAGTACTGTATAATGAGAAGGGAATCATTGCCAATTTGGCTGTGTGAAACCCCTTGGAGATGAGCGACCATAACATGATAGAATTTTTTTATCAAGATGGAGAGTGAGGTAGTTGATTCGGAGACTAGAGTGCTGAATCTTAATAAAGGAAACTATGAAGATATGGGTTGTGACTTGATCTTGACAGATTAGGGAGAATTACTTAAAGGGATGACAATGGATAAACAATGGCTAATATTCAAGGAACGCATGGAGGAACTGCAACAACACAAAAGCAAGATGGGTAGGAGGGCCAATCCATGGCTTACAAAGAAAATTAGAGACAGTATCCAAGACAGATTGGCCAAGAAAAATAAATCTGAGGGTTGGGAATAGTTTAGAATTCAGCAAAAAAGGGCCAAGGGATTGTTTAAAAAGGGAAAAATACTGTACGAAAATAAGCTTGCACGGAACGTAAAGACTGACACTAAGAGCTTCAATAGGTATGTGAAGAGAAAGAGATTGGTGAACTCACATGTACATCCACTATTGACAGAAATGGGGGAATGTATAATCAGGGACAAAGAAATGGCTGAGAACTGAATACATACTTTGTTTCTGTCTTCCCAAAAGAAGACACAAATCATTTATTGGAAATGTTAGAGAATGCAAGATTTTGTAAGAGGGAAGAACTGAGGGAGATCAATATTAGTACAGAAATTATGCTGGTCAAATTGAGAGGAGTGAAGGTGGTAATTCCCTAGGACCTGATAATCTACATCCCAGAATACTTATGGAAGTGGCTGTAAGAATAATGGATGCATTGGTGGTCATCTTCCAGGATTCTATAAACTATAGGACAGTTCCTCCAGATTGGAAGGTAGCTAATGTCACTCCAATATTCAAAAGGGGACGTAGAAAGAAACCAGGGAATTATAAACCAGTAAGCCTAAGATCGGTAGTGGGGAAAATTCTCAAATCCATTATCAAGACTTTAAAGCGGAGCATTTAGAAATCAGCAGCAGGATTGGACAATGTCAGTATGGATTTATGAAGGAGAAATTATGCTGGACAAATCTGTTGGAATTCTATGAAGGTGTAACCAGTAGAGTTGACAAGGGGGAGCCAGTTGATGTAATATACTTGGACTTTCAGAAAGCGTTTGACAAAGTCCCACATAAGTGATTATTCTGCAAGATTAAAGCACATGGGATTGGGAAAAGTGTATTGAGGTGGAAAGAAAATTGGTTGGCAAAGAGGAAACAAAGAGTAGGAAAGAATGGGTCCTTTTCAATTGGCAGGCAGTGACTATTGGGGTTCCAGAGGGATCGGTGCTAGGATCCCAGCTATTCACAATACAGAGCAACCTCAATTATCTGAATACCAATTATCCGAAAATCAGATTATCTGAAGGAGATCTCAAGGTCCCGATAGAAACATTATATCAAAGATTGGAGAGCCTGTGGAATTCATTTCCATAAGAAGTAATTGATGCCAAAACATTGAAGGTATTCAAGAGGCAGCTAGATATAGCACTAGGGGTGAATGGGATTAAAGGTTATGGGGAGAAAGCAGGATCAGGCTATTGAGTTGGACAATCAGCCATGATCGTGATGATGATGGAACAGGCTTGAAGTGCCAACTGGCCTCCTCCTGCTTCTTTCTTCTATGTTTCTATGTAGCAGAGTGTAAGAAATACTTAGAAAATGTAAAAGAAAAGATGGTAGAAAACAAATCAAACACAGGAGGATTTAGAATTTCAATGTGATTGATGAAATAATGGTCACACTGTCATAGTCATAGAGATGTACAGCATGGAAACAGACCCTTCGGTCCAACTCATCCATGCCAACCAGATATCCCAACACAATCTAGTCCCACCTGCCAGCACCCGGCCCATATCCCTCCAAACCCTTCCTATTCATATACACATCCAGATGCCTTTTAAATGTTGCAATTGTACCAGCCTCCACCACTTCCTCTGGCAGCTCATTCTATACATGTACTACCCTCTGCATGAAGAATTTGCCCCTTAGGTCTCTTTTATATATTTCCCCTCTCACCTTAAACCTATGCCCTCTAGTTCTGGACACCCTGGCCCCAGGGAAAAGACTTTGTCTATTTATCCTATCCATGCCCCTCATGATTTTATAAACCTCAATAAGGTCACCCCTAAGCCTCCGACGCTAAAGGGAAAACAGCCCTAGCCTATTCAACCTTTCCCTATAGCTCAAATCCTCTAACCCTGGCAACATCCTTTCAAACCTTTTCTGAATCCTTTCAAGTTTCACAACATCTATCCAATAGGAAGGAGACCAGAATTGCACACAATATTCCAACAGTGGCCTCACCAATGTTTTGTACAGCCACAACATGACCTCCCAACTCCTGTACTCAGTACTCTGACCAATAAAGGAAAGCATAAAAAAACACCTTCCTCACTATCCTATCTACCTGTGACTCCACTTTCAAGGAGCTATGAACCTGCACTCCAAGGTCTCTTTGTTCAGCAACACTCCCTAGGACTCTATCATTAAGTGTATAAGTCCTGCTAAGATTTGCTTTCCCAAAATGCAGCACCTCACGTTTATCTAAATTAAATTCCATGTGCCACTTCTCAGCCCATTGGCCCATCTGGTCCAGATCCAGTTGTAATCTGAGGTGACCCTCTTCGCTGTCCTCTATACCTACAATTTTGGTGTCATCTGCAAACTTACTAACTGTACCTCTTATGCTCACATCCAAATCATTTATATAAATGATGAAAAGTAGTGGACCCAGCACCAATTCTTGTGGGAGTCCACTGGTCACAGGCCTCCAGTCTGAAAAACAACCCTCCATTGGCAGGAATCCACTTCATCTCTTTGCTAGACTGGAGCATGTTTGGAAGAAGCATTACAAAGTATATTGACAAGTCATTTGCAAACATAATATCTGCAATTCCATTATTAATTCAGAGCATGAAGTTGAGGTGCCGGTGTTGGACTGGGGTGGTCAAAATCAGAAGTTCACCTGACTAAGGAGCATGCTCTGAAAGCTTGTGATTTCAAATAGACCTGTTGAACTATACAACCTAGAATTGTGTGATTTCTGACTAATTTAGAGCAGGTCACTAAGCTGAGATAAATGTTTTAAATCAATGATTCAATTCACATTTAAAAATATTTAGAAATCTTGCATACTTGCTGACCCATTTAGAAAATTGCAAACTTCTTGAATAATCTTGAATAATATTTCATAACATTTCAAAATATTGATCTTACCTCCCTCAGACTTGGGTGATCCTTCTGACATCACCTTCCTTATGGCAAGTTGGCTTTGGTCTTTGTTCTCATTGGCTGGTGAAGGCAGATTGTCAGACTGAGTTCTTTGAATAGGGACGCCTGCAATGCTGTGTCTGTGCTTCCTGGCATGACTCTGAGCCTGACCGCTTTTATGTGCTGTGGCAGTGTGGGTGAAATGGAAACCCAGAGTATGTATCCTCAGATGGAACCAGCTTAAGTGTTTTTCATGCAAACAGAAGTGTTCCATTTAAATAAGTTGTGTAAACACCAAAAAGAGATATATCATGCACAGCATTAAGGAGTTAAAACTGGCCAGTTCTTTTGTCAAGACTTGATTACACTTAATTTGGCTCAGAAATTGCTTTGATGTGGAAAGTGCCCTATATGCAAAATTCAGAGTTATAAAAGTTAATAAAGTCAAACGCATTAAGAAGATCTCTAATGAATGAACCCCTACATATACATGAACTCAAACTGTAGGTTTTATATGAAGTGCTTTATGGGACATGATTATAATTTGATATCAGTAATCACTCTGGTCCTTTATGGGGTTCCTACTAACAATGATTATATGTATATCTAATGGATTAATTACCCACCATTGACCTGCATACAATACTGATAAAGGCAATTTCTTTTTAAAACAAGTTATTTGGATCATATTGGTGGGTGGCATAGTGGCACGGTGGTTAGCACTGCTGCTTCACAGCGCCAGAGATCCAGGTTCAATTCCTGCCTCAGGCAACTCTCTGTGTGGAGTTTGCACATTCTCCCTGTGTCTGTGTGGGTTTCCTCCGGGTACTCTGGTTTCCTCCCGCAATCCAAAAAAAAAATGTGCAGGTTAGGTGAGTTGGCCAGGCTAAGTTGTTAGGAGTGTGGGCTTGTTGGGCCAAAGGGCCTGTTTCCACACTGTAAGTAATCTTAAATATCGGGATCTATATTCTTATCACATGAATTTCATACTGCCATTGGTGGTAAGAACAGTACAGGCTTTTTAGAAAAACACAATATGGATCCTTGATTTATGTACTCGAGCATCTGGATTTGAAAAATGAAACATGATAAACAGGACTTTGGATGAAAAACCAATCACTGGAATGTAAAGGAAAATTTCATGCAATGTATACCTTTGTGGTGAATTCTCCGTTAGGTGTTCTCTGTACCATCACGTCTAGGAATGGGAGTTGGTTGTCCTTTTCTTCCTCTCTAGTGATTCACAGAGGTACAGAGAACACCTAACGGAGAATTCACCACAAAGGTATACAGGAAAGCCACACACACAGACCAAGTCCTGAACTACGAAAGCAACCACCCCAACACACACAAAAGAAGTTGCATCAAGACACTATTCAAAAGAGCCACAACACACTGCAGTACACCAGAACTGCAAAAAGAGGAAGAAGAACACCTATACAATATATTCGCCAAAAACGGATACCCCCGCAATTTCATCACAGATGCCTAAGGGAAAGACAATGGAACGAGGACATGCCACAACCCAAAGGACTAGCCACACTACCATACATCAAGAGCATTTCCGAACTGACAGCCAGACTACTGCGACCACTAGGACTCATAACAGCACACAAACCAACAGCCACTCTCAAACAACAACTCACCAGGACGAAGGACCCGATACCCAGCATGAGCAAAACCAATGTAGTGTACAAAATCCCATGCAAGGACTGTACAAAACACTACATAGGACAAACAGGAAGACAGCTAATGATCCGCATCCATGAACACCAACTAGCCACGAAACGACACGACCAGCTATCCTTAGTAGCCACAAACACAGATGACAAGCAACATGAATTCGACTGGAACAACACTACTATTATAGGACAAGCCAAACAGTGAACAGCCAGGGAATTCCGAGAGGCATGGCACTCATCCACAGATTCAATCAATAAGCACATCGATCTGGACCTAATATTCCGACCACTGCAGCGGAAAGCTGGAACTGACAACCGGAAGCGGCAGATTCAAACCACTACAAATACCGGAGGAAAGATCGCAGAAGCGCTTCACAGGAGGCTCCCAAGCACTGAGGATGTCACCTAGACAGGGGAGGAAATGTCTGCAACACAAATTCCCAGCTCGGCGAACAGAACCACAACAACGAGCACCCGAGCTACAAATCTTCTCACAAACTTTGCACCAAGTCTTATTTTACTACCACCTGTATATTTGTTGACCTGTACTGACTCCAGAATAAACAACAGGTTGATTTCAAAAATCTCATGCTTGCTTTCTCGAGGTCCTTGTCCCTCCCTATATCTGTCCATCCCTCCAGTCCCTCAATCCTCAAATTTACTGAATACTCCTTTTTTATAGTCATGTACAGTATTTCCATTCTCTTCAGCATCCCTGATTTTAATTGCTTCACCAGTGCTGACTTACATTCCTAATGAAGAGCTTATGCCCGAAACATTGACTCTCCTGCACCTTGGACGCTGCCTGACCTGCTGTGTTTTTCCAGCGCCACACTTTTTGACTCTGACTCTCCAGCATCTACAGTCCTCACTTTCTCGTAATGTCTTTAATTGCCCAACTCCTAAATTTGGGTATAAAAGCAAAGTACAGCAGATGCTGTAAATCTGAAATCTGAAGGAACTCAGCAAGTTTAGCAGCATCCACGTGGAGAGAAACAGAGTTAACATTGTGAGTCCGATATGATTCTTCCTTGGAACTCTGAAGAAGTTGCTGCTAGACCTACTAGCTTTCTCCAGCATTTATCCTTTGTTTTTTTTTAATATTAGCTAAGTTCTGGACTACATTCCACACAACTTGCTAGCTGTCTAGCTCTTTCTCATCCTTTAAAGCACTCTTGAAAAACATCTGTCTGAAAAATGTTTTGGTCATTTACCCTAATATTACCTTATATAGCTTGGTATCTTATCTCACTTTATAATGCCCAAAGTGAGATGAGCTGGGATAGTTTACCACATAAAATATGCTATCTAAATGCAAGTTGTTTTGTTCACAATCTCATGATTACCAATATATTCTGTGTTGGATAGGGGTAAATAGTGAAAGGCCATGTCAAATGGTTTCCTCATCCTAAGATAATGCGTGCTATCTTGTACATTTTCATTCATTATTATCACCTTATCAAATGCCTGGAATCATTTTTCTTCTAGTTTTCAACAAATATAGTGCTAGAGATACTGCTACAGAGCTCTAATTTAGATATAGATATAGATATAGAAGAATACAGCGCAGTACAGGCCCTTTGGCCCTCGATGTTGCGCCGATCCAAGCCCACCTAACCTATACTAACCCACTATCCTCCATATACCTATCCAATGCCCGCTTAAATGCCCATAAAGAGGGAGAGTCCACCACTGCTGCTGGCAGGGCATTCCATGAACTTACGACTCGCTGAGTGAAGAACCTACCCCTAACTTCAGTCCTATATCTACCCCCCCTTAATTTAAAGCTATGCCCCCTTGTAATACCCGACTCCATACGCGGGAAAAGGTTCACACTGTCAACCCTATCTAACTCCCTAATCATCTTGTACACCTCAATCAAGTCACCCCTAAACCTTCTTTTCTCTAATGAAAACAGCCCCAAGTGTCTCAGTCTATCCTCATACGATCTTCCTTCCATACCAGGCAACATCCTGGTAAACCTCCTCTGCACCCGTTCCAGTGCCTCCACATCCTTCCTATAGTATGGCGACCAAAACTGCACACAATATTCCAGATGCGGCCGCACCAGAGTTTTATACAACTGCATCATGACCTCAGGACTCCGGAACTCAATTCCTCTACCAATAAAAGCCAGTACGCCATATGCCTTCCTCACCGCACTATTTACCTGGGTGGCAACTTTCAGAGATCTGTGTACATGGACACCAAGATCCCTCTGCTCATCCACACTACCAAGTATCCGACCATTAGCCCAGTACCCTATCTTTTTGTTATTCTTCCCAAAGTGAATCACCTCACATTTAGCTACATTGAATTCCATTTGCCACCTTTCTGCCCAGCTCTGCAGCTTCTCTATATCCTGCTGTAACCTGCCACATCCTTCCTCACTGTCAACAACTCCTCCGACTTTCGTATCATCCGCAAACTTGCTCACCCAACCTTCTAACCCCTCTTCCAGGTCATTTATAAAAATGACAAACAGCAATGGTCCCACAACAGATCCTTGCGGAACACCGCTAGTGACGGCACTCCATGAAGAAACTTTGCCATCAACTACTACCCTCTGTCTTCTTCCATCCAGCCAATTCCTAATCCAAACCTCCAACTCACCCTCAATGCCATATCTCCGTATTTTCTGCAGTAGCCTACCATGGGGAACCTTATCAAACGCCTTACTAAAATCCATATATACCACATCTACCGCTTTCCCCTCATCAACCTCCTTCGTCACCTTTTCAAAGAATTCAATAAGGTTTGTGAGGCACGACCTGCCCTTCACAAAACCATGCTGACTATCCTTGATCAATTTGTGTCAGTATTTCTCATAGAATGAGTTATTATATCCAAGATCCGGTTATGAAATTGGTTATACAGTCCAACAAAGCAGCTGATGTGTGCTTTATGTAAAATACTTTGAAGTGAAAAAAGACTGACTTACTTTAAAAAGTTCTGAACTGGTAATTTTTCTCATCCAGTTTTTTTCTAAGAAGAATTAGAACTTGACAGAGCTTTTTGTCTTGCACTTATCAGGACAATTCATAAAGATGTCAAGTCAGTAGAATAAAAAGACAACATTTAGATGAGAAAGGACTGCTAATTGCTTTGCAAATTGCCTCTGATTTGTGGAGGCATTGCCATGGAGCATTCCGTTAATGATCATTGACAGTTAAAGCCAGGGTTTGTTTACATTTTAAACCGGGCAGAATCATAAGTCAGCAGGGGGAACCTAAATAGTTGTACAAGTATATAGGAGGTTGAGAGTAGTGAGGTTAGAAATAAGGTTTCAAGTTTGGAAGAAGGCACTGGCAAGCAAGAATTCGGTTTGAAGTGTGTCTACTTCAACGCCTGGAGCATCTGGAATAAGGTGGGTGAACTTGCAGCATGGGTTGGTTTGTGGATTTCAATGTTGTGGCCATTTCGGAGACATGGGTAGAGCAGGGGCAGGAATGGTTGTTGCAGGTTCCGAGATTTAGATGTTTAAGTAAGAACAAAGAAGATAGTAAAAGAGGGTGGGGTGTGTGTGAATGGGTGGTGTGGCATTGTTAGTCAAGGACAGTATTACGGTAGCAGATAGGCATTTGAAAACTCACATACTGAGGTAGTATGGGCTAAGATTAGAAACAGGAAAGGAGAGGTCACTTTTGGGGAGTTTTCTGTCGGCCTCCGAATAGTTCCAGAGGTGTAGAGGAAAGAATAGCAAAGATGATTGTCAATAGAAGTGAAAATGACAGGGACTTTAGCTTCCCAAATATTGAGTGGGAATACTATAGTTCAAATACTTTAGATGGGTCAGTTTTTGTCCACTGTGTGCAGGAGAGTCAACAAGGTCAACAAGGGGCAAGGCCACACTGGATTGGATAGGGGTAATGAACCCAGCCAGGTGTTAAATTTGGAGGTAGGTGAGCACTTTGGTGATAGTGACCATAGTTTGATTATGTTTACTTTAGCAATGGAAAGGCATATACCACAGGGCAAGAGTTATAGCTGGAGGAAAGGCAATTATAATGCGATTAGGCAAGATTTAGAATGCATAGGTTGGGGAAAGAAACAGCAGGGGATGGGAACAATTGAAATGTGGAGCTTATTCTAGGAACAGCTATTGCAGTTCCTTGATAAGTATGTACCTGTCAGGCTGGGAGGAAGCTGTCGAGCACGGTAGCAGTGGTTTACTAAGGAACTTGAATCCCTTGTCAAGAGGAAGAAAAAGGCTTATGTTAGGATGTGATGTGATGGCTCAGTTAGGGCACTTGAGAGTTACAAGTTAGCCAGGAAAGACCTAAAGAGAGAGCTAAGAAGAGCTAGGAGGGGATATGAGAAGTTGGTGGTGGATAGGATCAAGGAAAACCCTAAGGCTGTCTATAGATAAATCAGGAATAAAAGAATGACTAGAGTAAGATTAGGGCCAATCCAGCATTATAGTGGGAAGTTGTGCGTTGAATCAGAGGAGATAGGGGAAGCACTAAATGAATATTTTACATCAGTATTCACAAAGAAAAAGACAATGTTGTCGAGGAGAATACTGAGGTACAGGCTTCTAGACTAGATGGGATTGAGGTTCTTAAGGACGAGGTGTTAGCAATTCTGGAAAGTGTAAAAATAGATTAGTCCCCTGGCCCAGATGGGATTTATCCTAGGATTCTCTGGGAAGCGATGGAGGAGATTGCCAAGCCTTTGGCTTTGATCTTTATGTCGTCATTGCCTGCGGGAATAGTTCCAGAAGACTGGAGGATAGCAAATGTTGTTCCCTTGTTCAAGAAGGGGAGTAGAGACAACTGGGGTAATATTAGACCAGTGAGCATTATTTCGCTTGTGGGTAAAATGTTGGAAAATGTAATAAAGATTGGATTTATAATCATCTGGAAAGGAATAGTTGATTGGGATAGATAACACGGTTTAGTGAAGGTTAGGTCGTGCCTCACAAACCTTATTGACTTCTTTGAGAAGGTGACCAAACAGTTGAATGAGGGTAAAGTGATTAATGTAGTGTATATGGATTTCAGGAAGGCGTTTGATAAGATTCCCCAAGGTAGGCTATTGCACAAAATACGGAGGCACGGGATTGAGGATGGTTTAGTGGTTTGGATCAGAAATTGGCTAGCTGAAAGAAGACAGAGGGTGGTGGTTGATTGGAAATATTCGTCTTGGAGTCAAGAGTGTGATGCTGGAAAAGCACAGCAGGTCAGGCAGCATCTGAGGAGCAGGAAAATCAATGGTTTGGGCAAAAAGCCCTTCATCAGGAATGAGGCTGGGCGCCTCAGGGATGGAGAGATAAATGGGAGGTGTTTGGAGCTGGGGGGGACGGTAGCTGAAAGTGCAATAGATGGATGGAGATGGGTGGAAGGTGATAGATCAGAGGGGAGGGTGGAGGAGATAGGTGGGAAGGAAGATGGACAGATGGGATGGGTCATGAGGATGGTGCTGAGCTGAAAGGTTGGAACTGGGGTAAGGTGGGGGTAGGGGAAATGAGGAAACTGGTGAAATCCACATTGATGCCATGGGGTTGGAGAGTGCTGAGGTGGAAGATGAGGTCTAACTTCCGCCTAATATTTATCTTGGAGTTCAATTACTAGTGGTGTACCCGAAGAATCGGTTTTAGGTCCACTGCTGTTTGTAATTTTTATTAATGACCTGGATGAGGGTGTAGAAGGATGGGGTATGACAGTTGTGGATGACATTAAGGTCGGTAGAGTTGTGGATAGTGCCGAAGGATGTTGTAGGTTGCAGAGGGACATAGATAAGCTGCAGAGCTGGACTGAGAGGTGGCAGATGGAGTTTAATGCAAAATGTGTGAGGTGATTCATTTTGGAAGGAGTAACAGGAGAGCAGAGTACTGGGTTAATGTTAAGACTCTTGGTAGTGTAGATGAGCAGAGAGATCTTGGTGTCCATGTACATAGATCCTTGAAAGTTGCCATACAGTATAAATGTTCAGTTTCCCATTTAATTGGTACTCTAGTGAATTGTCCTGATGAGGGCAAAATGAATTTAAAACATGTTTTCTCAAAGTTTAAATAATTATCAAGTTCTGCATGACTGAATGATTATACAAGGTATGATATATTACATTTTGCAATTTAAGGTAATTTGTGAAAGGAGAAATGGATATGCCAATTGTATCAAGCAGGTGTGCTTTGCATGGTGAATCTACCTAATTGCAGGGAACACAGCCATGATGCTAACTGCACAGCTGTTCAATAAGGTTAAGGTGGATTGTTGTGCTTATTAACATTCACATTGAACGTGCTATGAATCCGTTCACTTTTCGTCTACAGATAGCAAATTCTCAAAGCTCTGCATATAGTTTGTTTGAGCTTGACATATAAAAGTGAAATTTTTAAAATTAATTTTTAATCGATTTTAATAATCATGAATCATAATTATTATTTCAATTATTATTTCTTAGCATTATTATTTTCAAGATTGGGAAGGTTCCATTATGTTGGAAAATAGTGAATGCAACTGCTTTATTCAAAAAACAGAGGGAGACAGAAAGCAAGGAACTACAGACCAGTTAGCTTAACATCTGTCATTGGGAAAATGTTAGAAATTAATATTAAGGATGTTATAATGTGACACGAGAAAATGTTCATGTTAATTAGAGAGTGTCAACTTCATTTTGTGAAAAGGAAATTAAGTTTAGGCAATTTATTGGAGTTCTTTGATGAAGAAATATGTGTTGTGGATAAAGGAGAATCAGCATTTAATAAGTGCCACATCAAAAGTTTTGGCTCATGATGATGGCAGTAATATTTTGACATGGATTTAAGATTGACTGACTCGCAGGAACCAGACACTAGGAATAAATTGGTACTTTTCAGGTTAGCAAGTTGTAATGACAGCGTATTACAGGGATCAGTGCTAGGTCCTCCACATTTTACAACTCGTAAAAGTGACCTAGATGGAGGAATGAAGGGTATCATTGCTAAATTTCCTGAAGAAACAAAAGGTAAGTGGAAAAGTAAGCTATGAAGAGGGCTAAGGTGGCGACATAGTGATATCGATAGGTTAAGTCAGGGAGTAAAGATCTGGCAAATGGTATATAATGTGGGGAAATATGAAATTTACTATTTTGGTAGGAAGCACAGAAAATAAATATGTTATCAAAATATTGAGATGTTGAAAAGATCTGAGATGTAGGGGAATAGGGTGATCTATGAATAAACTACAATGGCTTGCATGAAGGTACAGTAAGTAAATAGGAAAACTAATACAATGCAATTGCTCATAATGAGAGTTCAATACAAAAGTAGTGAGGTTGTTCAGTTGTGGAGTACTGTTGACAATGTCTGTTTCTTTATCCAAGAAGGGACGCAAATGATTTAGAAACAGTTCAGAGAAGATTTATTCAAGTAATATGTGGAATGGATGGATTATTTTATGAGGAAAACGTGGACAGTTTAGGCATTCACTGAAGTCTAGAAGAATAAGAGGTGGTTTAATTGAAGGGTGGATTTGGAAAAGATATTTCCCCTAATGGGAACTAGGGATACTATTTAAATGTAAAGGATCAGCCATTTAAACCAAAGATGAGGCTTGTTTTTCTATCAAGGGATCAGAGATTTTGAAACTCTCTTCCTTAAAAGGTGGAGAAAACAGAGTCTTTGATTATTTTTAAGGTAGAGATAAATAGATTCTTGCTAAGCAATAAGGTGAAAGGTTATCGAGGATAGACAAGAACATGGATTTGAGGTTCCAGTCAGTTCCATCTCAAACGTACTGAATGGGAGAAAGACTCGGCCAAATGGCTTATTTCTGTTTGTTCACATGTTCAGGGCATTATTGGATATGGATCTAGGTCTGCAATAACCAGTTTAGGATTATCTGGATTGTGACAGCTGGAAGCAAGTGACAGAGATCACAGCAGTGTCAAATGGATTAACAGTTGCTGAACACCTCTTTTGTTGCTCAGAATGTTACTTCTAGCAATCGTGTAGCAGGTGCATGAACGAAAAACACTCAATAACAGGGAGCAAAAAAATTTAAATTATTAAAATTACACTCTGTGGGTACATTAATCAGTAGAGTAACTAATAATGAGTGTTATTACTAATAAAATGGAAACTGATGTGAAGGTTTATGTCACCCATCAGATATTTTGTTCAAATTCACATCTACATAACTGGTTGCTTTGGTTGAGGGACTAACAATAGAGGAACAGCCAGTTTCACTGCCTTATCCCAAATGAAAAGTCACAATTATAGGAAAATGATCAGTGATGTATAAATACGATTCACAGAGAGGTACGGCTACATACGGTGAGCAGATGATGCAAACGATAGGAGTGAACTGAAAAAAAAACTGGATTAACAGAGGCTCAGAAAGTTAAGGGAGTTCAGACAAAAGGCAACAGATGAATGTTAAGCTGCCATGCTGAGGAAGTTATTTGCGTCGTTTACTTGGCTGGAGTCGGAGCTGCTGCACGGCTGCTTCTGCTGCAGCAATGGCGGCCCCAGCATCTTCCAGGTGGGTCTGGGTGACACTGGTTTTGCTTTGGCTTCGAGATGGCCCATGAGAACGTAAATGTCCTTCTGAAGAAGATTTTGAGCTGGCAGGACTGCTCTGGGATTTCTCAATGGTGGCCACGTGCATTTCTGGTGGAACAAATATCAGTGATGAATGTAGTTGTCATGACATTTATTTTCAGTGGTTTATTTTCTGTATTCCAATCTTTACACAATTACTCTGTCATTGGATAACAGAAATATTAAAGTAATCTGTGAGTTAGGTCTGCCTCCATTCCAGCCACTTTCTCTATGAGGGCATCCAAAGAGCAGGAAAATCGACGATTCAGGCAAAAGCCCTTCATCGGATGCTGCCTGACCTGCTGTGCTTTTTCAGCACCACTCTAATCTAAACCCTGTGCTTACAGACTCCATGTCTGTTCGAATTCAAACAATCACCATAATGTAAATGCATGTCTTTACTGCAGAAGCTTTAATCTGGTGAAGATCTGTATTTTATTGTAGGAACAGTTAGATATAGGGAAAACTTATCAATTTGAAAACATTGTAAATCTTAAATAGCATTAACGCTTGACGACCCATTCAGCAAAGAAATGACTCTACTGAGGACAGATGTTGTAAACTCAACATCAGAAATTTAACCAGGTCCAACCTGCAGGTGAGAAGCACTAAATACCAGTCAGCTAGAGCTAATAGGTTCCACGATCAAATGTTGACAACTACACACATCCATTGAACCCAGATTCACATCATTGTTTTAACATCGGAAATGTCAGTTTGAATGTTAGTTCTGATGGACACAGCTTTATTTTGCATGTGTAAGATCAAGTACATAGAAAAGAAACAAGCAGGAGATCACATGAAATAATTGTTTTTGAAAAAAATATTCTTTATTCTTATTAAGTTGTGAAGGCATTGGAACATATTTTCTGGATGGTATCAGTGATGAGGGACTTCAGTTATAAGAAGTTGTTGTAAAAATTACAAATGTTTTCCTTAAAATAGATTAGGTAAAGGGTGTTTTATTGAAGTAAGTCGGTCAGATGTTTTGATGAAGTAGAAAGAATAAAATACTTGCATTTCACAAACTTGTGATGTCCCAAAACATTCATAGCCAGTGAGCTGGAGCTGATATTGTAATATAATTAGCATGCAGAAAGCTTCCTCAAAACCGCAATGTGACAGTAATTTGATAAACAGATTGTTTGGTGATGATGACTGAAGGATGATCCTGAGAGAAATTCCAGTATTGCTCTTAAGAATAGTGTAGTGGGATTGTTCTTGTCCACTTGAGGGTACAGATGGAACTTTGATTGAAGGTTTCATTCAAAAGATTGCAGCTCTCGGAGTGTAGCATTCCTTGAGTATGCAACTGTTAGTGTCCACAGAATGAAATATAATCCTATTCCTAACAAAGGCAATCATGAAACACCTTGTCATAACCAATGCCACCTAACAAGACCGAAGGAGCATGTGCTGCTCTCTAAACTTATTTTCTTCACCAAACTTAAGGCAATACATTGATTCCACCATGAAGGTAAGTGATTAAGAGTCACTAGCCTTGAAATGTGAACTATGCTTTCTCTGTTGCCAGATCTGCTGTTTTTATTTCTGATCTTGAGCATCCACAGTTCTTAGTTTTATTATGTAAATATATTTGCTTGCTACTCAAAGCTAAGAGGCAGAAAATCAGAAGAAATGTTGCCCTAAAGATTCTTGGTAATGTGATTACAGCTGTATGTTCATTGCTGAGCCTGCAGTATGGTTAGGGTTAGGGTTAGAAATGGCAGGAATGCAAATTGTATTATTCTGTGCTTGAGGCTGATACTGCTGCTCACATAATTAGGTGCCACTCCTTAGAACCGTCTGGGCTGTGAGTTTCCACACATTCAACATGTCTGAGGCTGTTGGTTTCTTTTCCCTAAGTAGGGGTCTCGCACTCCAAATGTACTGTCACACTCTTTTATTTACATCTGTACATTCCAAAGCTCTCCAATGTAGTGTCTATGATTTCTTTTTTTCCACACTCATTCTTGTCTGAAATCTTGTCTCAATCTCTACAGATGTCAGAGTGCCATCATCAGTTATATTTTATCATTTGTATTTCCATTATATTTGAAAAATGTTTTCTGATAATCACTAGTCACTGTAGGATTTTTCTTTAATCTGTGATTCAACATGCATCAAAATCACAGGAAGGGACATGTTTGAGTTATTATTAAATCCGGGATATTAATAGAGGAAATACTTGCACATTTAGCTGGGAGTGGAAGAAAATGTCAAACAATATCAGATGCAACTTACATTGAAAATGAACTCAAACTATCAATAATAATATGAAGATTGCTCATGCTACAGGAGTGAGGGAATTTGAAAGATCCTGAACTGGGTTGGAGAAGGCCAAAAGAATATTTTCTTTTCTCGATCATTAAGGTTCTTCTTACAGCAAAACCATAAAAAGACTTTTTTTTTGTAACAAGTTGACAAAAAATTGAAGTATCAAATTTGTTAGCATCAACATTGTCATATGAGCAACAATTTAAATTTTGACTCCTTTGCTTTGTCCATGTTCTTAATGTAATATTATTTATAAATTACTTCAGCCATTGTGACTGGATTCCTCAAAGGTACTGAACCAGACTACATCAACTGGCTAAAAAATGTCTGATGCTGTTGCAACGAAAGCAAATTTTGTTTCCTCAGAACTCAGATAATTTGTTTGACCTTCCACTCAAAAACCCAAAAGTGAATCTCAATATCTTTTTATTACATTTCATTTGTATTACATTTAAAACAGGAAATGTTTTTAGATATGATCAACTTCTTCAATACCCTCCTGAATACTGGAATTACAACTTATCCTCCATCTAGTCACAAAATGAGTGATCGCTTCATTGTTTAGGATGTACTTTCATCTACAAATCAGTGTTCATCCCGGTTACTTTTATTAAGCAGTAAATTAAACACAGACTCCTCCTCCTGTGCAATGGGTGTTGACCCTTGGATGACCAGAGGCATTGATAAAGAAGGAATTACATAAACATTTCATGAAAAGTGAACATCACGTACCCTTGGATGGATCTGGGAAGATACCATGGCTCCGACTCTTAATAACTGAGGGCTTTGGTGACTGCTGGCTGTTTTGTCCAGAATGGGACCTTGCGTGGTCAATACTTTCAGCCTGTTCCTTCAGGGGATACCATCTCAGTGTGTTATCAAAATGTGAGGAATTAGACAAGTCAATCAGCACCTAAAAATAAGATGGAAAAGCTTAAAAATATGAGCCCACTGCTTTGCTTGGAGGTTATTTATTAAATCAGAGCTTGTTGTAATTAAATATATTTATTTAAGTGATAATTAAGGATGGAACCAGGAATTAAAACAAGGCTTTGTATTGAGAATATAATTGGATCATTGTTGGCTGAGAAGCATAGAAAGATTGAATATGTAAGACCCAGAAGGAGGCCAGTCAGTCTCTCATGTGTGTACTTGTCCAATGCAACAGAATCTCAACCACTCCCCTGACTTTCTCTATTGACCTGCAAATATTTTCTCTTCAAAAAATTATCAATTACTGTCTTTTAAACATCTCAATTGAAGCTGCCATCACCAGTGTCAGGCAGGTACATTGTAGAAATGAGACATTGCTGACTGAAATTGCTTTTCTCAGTGTCAAAAATTGCAATGGCAATCATCTTAAGTCTGTCTCCTTTGTTTTTTTCTCCCTTCACCAACAAGAATAGTTTCCCCCTTCACCCCGGTCTGCACCTTTGGGATTTTCCGAGGAGACTATGACATTGGATGCATTCAGGACAAAGACCAATATAGATCGAGATATTAAAGAAAACAAGGGATGTGAGGACAGTGCAGGAAAATGGCTGCGATGAAGATGATCAGAAATAATGTCAGAGCAGGCTTGAATGACTAACTCCAGCTTCCAATTCCCATGTTCCTTAAACTAATCACAAAATGTTTGCATGCAAAAGGAGGCCATTTGGCTCATAAAGTCTGCATTAGCTTTCAGACCACTTTAATGTATATCTCCTGCCTTTTCCTGTAACCCTGTATTTTGTTCCTATTTTTAAAAAAAATCAATTCCCTCTCAATGAATCAATTGAACCCGCCTCTTCCATGCAGTGCAGTCTAAACTCAAACTTCATACTGAGTGAGAGAGTCTTTTCTCACCTCGCATTTGCTTCATTTGCAAATCACTTTAAATCTGTGCATCTAATTTTTGATCTATTTATGAGTGGGAACAGTTTCTGCATATCCATTCTGTTCATAGCTTTTGTAAATTTGAAAACTTCACCTGACTCCATAGTTAGGGGGACAGATAGGAGATTCTGTGGAAATGAAACAGACTCACAGCAGGTGTGTAGCCTCCGGGTGTCAGTGTTTGTGATGTCTCGGATCATGTTTTTGGAATCCTTGAGGGGAAGGGGGAGCAGCGCCAAGTCGTGGTCCACATAGGCACCAACAACATAGTTAGGAAAAGAGATGGGGATTTAAGGTAGAAATGCAAGGAGGTAAGGTAGAAGCTTCGAGCTAGAGCAAACAGAATTATCATCTCCAGTTTGTTACCCATGCCATGTGCTAGTGAGATGAGGAACAGGGAGAGGGAGCAGTTGAACACATGCCTATAGGGATGGTGCAGGAGGGAGGGATTCAGATACCGGGGTAATTGAGGCTCATTCTGGGTAGGTGGGTCCTCTACAAATGGGATGGTCTACACCTGAACCAGAGGGGTACCGATTTCCTGGGGGGAAATGTGTGCTAATTTAAACTAATTCAGCAGGGGGATGGGAACTTGAATTGTAGCTCCAGTGTACAGGATGTTGAGAGGAGTGAGGTCCTGAATAAGGTTTCAAGGTCGCAGGAGTGTACCGGCAGGCAGGAAGGTGGATTGAAGCGTGTCTACTTCAACACCAGGAGCATCCAGAATAATGTGGGAGAACGTGCAGCATGAGTTGATACCTGGAACATCAATGTTGTGGCCATTTTGGAGACATGGGTAGAGCAGGGTATCACAAAGCTAGTCCCTTTTTTCCCTAAAAGCTGTTCCTTAGCTCAAGGAGACTCGGTCCTTGATTTTCTTTTTACAGACGGGCAATAAACCGGGCAGTGCTGCGATCAGTCTGGTTTGGTACAGAGATGAAAAAGATTTTGAGAGGCCTTTTGTTTATATGTAAACAGATGAGACTTTAGGACAAAGTGATCATGCTTTAGAAGTGATCTGTATAAAGAGAGGGATGTGGTCAGCTCTTTAGTTGAGCTGAGCTGAGCAGATTTAGCTCAGTCTTGAACTGGGAAGTTCACCAGGGAGCTGTGTGAAAACTTGCTCTCTCTTTTTTGCCTTTCAACTTCTACCTGTGGGCATGTGTTCCATTTATACTGGTTTTTAAAGGGAGTTTGCTCATTGGGACTGTTCTGTATATTCGGATAAGTCTAGTTGGATAAGTTGAGTTCTGTAGGCATTCTTTATTCTGTTCTTTATGTTTCATTATGTAATTATGTGAATACATTTTTGTCTGTTTTAAAATCTAATAGTCAACCTGGCCATTTTACTCTGGATAATTTTCACTATGCACTTACCAAAACAAATTGCAAAGTTATGGTCTGGGGCTGCCTGTTCAAGAATGTATTGGTCTAGCCTAGTCCATAACAGATTGGATGCTCTTTGCAGGATTTTAAACAGTGAGTGGTAGGTGCCCGTGTCTTTAGGTCAGATGTTGGTTTGGTTGGTTAGACAAAGCTTAGAATAGTAATGGCTCTTTCAGTCGCCAAAAGTTTTCTGGATGTGGATGCAGTAACTTTGGAAGTTTTGCAAAAAGTGAATAAAACAAGTTGCAAGAATTAGCAGAGAAGCTGGAATTGGAACTGCCTGCTTCTCTGAGGAAAGGAGAGATAATTACAGCAGTAGCTCAGCATTTATTCTTGCTGGAGAAACCATCAGAATCCATAGAGATGGGAAGAATTCAATTGCAAATGAAGCAGCTTGAATTGGAGTCGAGAGATAAGGAAAGGGCAGCAGAAATAAAACAGTTTGAGTTACGATTAAAAGCAGGAGAGGGAAAAAGAGACAGCAGAGAAAGAAAAGAGAGCAGCAGAAGAGAGAGAAAAAGAGAGAGCTTTTGAACTTCAAAAACTGACACTTAAAAAGGAAAAAGGCTGGACAGAGAGGCTGAGGGGATGCTTAGTGAGGAAAAGAATGAGGATGAGCAAGCCCCTGGTAGTCAGAAGCCTAGTGAGAAGCTGTTTAAGTATGTTCAAGCATTGTCTAAATTTGATGAGAAGGATGTGGAAGACCTTTTCATCTCATTTAAAAAGGAGCCTAAACAAATGCAGTGGCCAGTGCCAATGTGGGTTTTGTTGATCCAAATGAAAGTTGTAGAGAGGGCTAGTGAGGCATTCACATTTGTATCAGAGGAGGTATCTGGAGAGTATGAGGAGGTGAAAAAAGCCATTTTTAAGTGTATGTAAGCTTGTACCAGAAGCTGATAGACAAATTTTCAGGAATTTAAGGAGGGACCCTGGTCAAACCTTTATTGAGTTTGAAAGGATCAAACAGAGTAATTTGAATAGATGGACAAGAACTTTAAAAATCGAGCAAACCTATGTTGCCCTTAGAGAGGTAATTATTGTGGAAGAATTCAAAAATTCACCGCCTAAAGTAATGCAAACTCATGTGGAAGAGCAGAGAGTTAAAACAGCAAGGTTACCAGCTGAAGTGGCTGATGATTATGAGCAGGTCCATAAAACTCGGTTTGTCTTCCAGAATCAATTTCAGTCCATGAGGGATAGAAATTGGGGCAAAGAGAAATCCTCATGTAGAAAGGGAAAGGTAGATCTCAGTGAAGATCATAAGGAGAACTTACAACAGGGCAAAAAAGAAACCTTAAGGAAGCTGACATAGAGTTATCAGAAATTTTCTTTGATCAGATAAGTGGAACAGAGAAGGAGCAAATAGGTAAACATGCCAGTATCTTTAGCTCTACTAAGCTGATTGAATTACAGCAAAAAGATGAGTTAAAACAGTTATATCAAAAAGCATTTACAAAGAAAGAAAATGAATGCATTCCTGTGTGTTATTACTTAACAAATGATGTCTTAATGAGGAAATGGAGACCATCACACATTCAAGCAGATGAGACAAGGGCAGAGATTCATCAAATTGTTTTGCCAGCAGAGTATAGAAAGGAGATGCTGTGAATGGCACATGAGTTATCTCTTGGAGGTCATTTAGGGGTGAGGAAAACACAGGCTAAAATACAAAAGCATTTTTACTGACCTGGACTACAAAGATGTAGTTGAATTTTGCCAGATGTGTCGTACATGTCAGTTAATCAGAAAACCACAGGCAGTAATAAAATCTGCACCTTTAATACCTATTCCAGCATTTTAGGAACCTTTCACAACAGTCTTGATTGATTGTGTAGATTCCCGATCTCAAACAAAAAGTGGGTTTATTTATTAACTATTAAAATATTTATTATCAATAATGGATGTGTCGACGAGATTTTCAGAGGCAATTCCATTACTCAGCATCACAGTTAAAAGGGTTGTAGAAGAATTACTTAATTTCTTTACTAGATACGGACTACCAATAGAGATCTAGTCAGATCAAGGATCAAACTTCACAGTCAAACTATTCAAGGACTTTATGGATAACTTGGGAATAAAGCTATTCAAATCTACTGCGTATATTCCAGAATTGCAGGGAGCACTGGAGAGATGGCATCAAACATTGAAGATATTCCGTAGATCAGCCAATAAGAGGCGAGGCCACATTGGATTTGGAACTGGGTAATGAACCTGGCCAGATGTTAGATTTGGAGGTAGGTGAGAGCTTTGATGATAATGACCACAATTTGGTTAAGTTTAATTTAGCGATGGAAAGGGATAGGTATATACCGCAAGGCAAGAGTTATAGCTGGAGGAAAGGCAATTATGATGTGATTTGGCAAGCTTTAGGATGCATCGGATGGGGAAGGAAACTGCAGAGGATGGGTACAATTGAAATGTGGAGCTTCTTCAAGGAACAGTTACTGTGTGGCCTTGATAAATATGTACCTGTTGGGCAGGGAGGAAGTGGTTGAGCAAGGGAATCATGGTTTACTAAAGAAGTTGAATCTCTTGTTAAGAGGAAGAAGGAGCTTATGTAAAGATGAGACGTGAGGCTTAGTTAGGGCACTTGAGAGTTACAAGTTAGCCAGGGAGGACCTAAAGAGAGAGCTAAGATGCCAAGAGGGGTCATGAGATGTTCTTAGCAGGTAGGATCAAGGAAAACCCTAAAGCTTTCTATAAGTAAGTCAGGAATAAAATAATAACTAGAGTAAAATTAGGGCTTGTCAAGGACAGTAGTGGGAAGTTGTGCATGGAGTTAGAAGAGATATGAGAGATGCTAACTGAATATTTTTTGTCAGTATTCACACAGGAAAAAGACAATGTGGTTGAGGAAAATACTGAGCTACAGTCTATTAGACTAGACAGGATTGAGGTTCACAAGGAGGAGGTGTTAGCAATACTGGAAAGTGTAAAATAGATAGGTCCCCTGGGCCAGATGGAATTTATCCTAGGATTCTCTGGGAAGCCAGGGAGGAGATTGCCGAGCCTTTGGCTTTGATCTTTATGTCATCATTGTCAACAGGAATAGTGCCAGAAGACTGGAGGATAGCAAATGTTGTTTCCTTGTCCAAGAAGGTGAGGAGAGATAACCCTAGTCATTATAGATGGGTGAGCCTTACATCAGTTGTGGGTAAAGTGTTGAAAAGGATTATAAGAGATGGGATTTATAATCATCTGGAAAAGAACAAGTTGTTTAGGGATAGTTAACATTGTTTTGTGAAGGGTAGGTTGTGCCTCACAAACCTTGAGTTCTTTGAGAAGGTGACCAAACAGGTGGATGAGGGTAAAGTGGTTGATGTGGTGTATGTGGATTTCAGTAAAGCATTTGATAAGGTTCCCCACAATAGGTTATTCCAGGAAATTCAGAGGCATGAAATTGAGGGTGATTTAACGATTTGGGTCAGAAGTTGGCTAGCTGAGAAAAGACAGAGGGAAATGGTTGATGGGAAATGTTCATAGTGGAGTTCAGTTACTAGTGGTGTACTGCAAGGATCAGTTTTGGGTCCACTGCTGTTTGTCATTTTAATAAATGACCTGGGTTAGGGTGTAGAAGGATGAGTTAGTAAATTTGTGGATGACAGTAAGGTCAGTGGAGTTGTAGACAATGCAGAAGGATGTTGCAGGTTACAGAGAACATAGATAAGCTGCAGAACTGGGCTGAGAAGTGGCAAATGGAGTTGAATGTGGAAAAGTGTGAGGTGATTCACTTTGGAAGGAGTACAGGAATGACACCACCCACGCCCTCCACCTCCTCCAGGATTTCCGCTTCCCCGGTCCCCAACGCCTCATCTTCACCATGGACATCCAGTCCCTGTACACCTCCATCCCCCATCACGAAGGACTCAAAGCACTCCGCTTCTTCCTTTCCCGCCGTACCACCCAGTACCCTTCCACCGACACCCTCCTTCGACTGACCGAACTGGTCCTCACCCTGAACAACTTTTCTTTCCAATCCTCCCACTTTCTCCAAACAAAAGGAGTAGCCATGGGCACCCGCATGGGCCCCAGCTATGCCTGCCTCATCGTAGGGTATGTGGAACAATCCATCTTCTGCAACTACACTGGCCCCACGCCCCATCTTTTCCTTCGCTACATTGATGACTGTATCGGCGCTACCTCGTGCTCCCACGAGGAGGTTGAACAGTTCATCCACTACACTAACACCTTCCACCCCGACCTCAAATTCACCTGGACAGTCTCGGACTCCTCCCTCCCCTTCCTAGACCTTTCTGTTTCTATCTCAGGCGACCGAATCAACACGGACATCTACTACAAACCAACTGACTCCCACAGCTACCTGGACTACACCTCCTCCCATCCTGCCCCCTGTAAAAACGTCATCCCATTCTCCCAATTCCTTCGTCTCCGCCGCATCTGCTCCCAGGAGGACCAGTTCAAAATACGTACAACACAGATGGCCTCCTTCTTCAAGGACCGCAATTTCCCCCCCGACATGGTCAACGGTGCCCTCCACCGCATCTCCTCCACTTCCCGCTCCTCCGCCCTTGAGCCCCGCCCCTCCAACCGCCACCAGGACAGAACCCCACTGGTCCTCACCTACCACCCCACCAATCTCCATGTACAGCGCATCATCCGCCGTCACTTCCGCCACCTCCAAACAGACCCCAGCACCAAGGATATATTTCCCTCCCCTCCCCTATCAGCTTTCCGTAGAGACCACTCCCTCCGCGACTCCCTTGTCAGATCCACACCCCCCACCGACCCAACCTCCACTCCCGGCACCTTCCCTTGCAACCGCAGGAGGTGCAACACTTGCGCCCACACCTCCCCCCTCACTTCTCTCCAAGGCCCCAAAGGAAACTTCCATATCCGCCACAGATTCACCTGCACCTCCACCCACATCATCTACTGCATCCGCTGCAGCCGGTGTGGCCTCCTCTATATTGGGGAGACAGGCCGCCTACTTGCGGAGCGATTCAGAGAGCACCTCTGGGCCACCCGGACGAACCAACCCAACCACCCTGTAGCACAGCATTTCAACTCCCCCTCCCACTCCACCGAGGATATGCAGGTCATTGGACTCATCCACCGCCAAACCACAACAACGTGACGGTCGGAGGAGGAGCGTCTTATCTTCCGACTGGGAACCCTCCAACCACAGGGGATGAACTTGGACTTCACCAGTTTCTTCATCCCCCCTCCCCCCACCTTATCTCAGCCGAATCCCTCCAGCCCGGCACCGCCTTCCTGACCTGCAGTCTTCTTCTTGACCTCTCCGCCTCCATCCTACTCCGACCTATCACCCTCACCTTGACCTCTTTCCACCTATCACATTTCCAACGCCCCTCCTCCAAGTCCCTCCTCCCTACCTTTTATCTTCTCCTGCTGAACACTCTCTGCTCATTCCTGAAGAAGGGCCTGTGCCCGAAACGTCGAATCTCCTGTTCCCTGGATGCTGCCTGACCTGCTGTGCTGTTCCAGCAATAAAGTTTCAACTTTGATCTCCAGCATCTGCAGACCTCACTTTCTCCTAGGAGTACAGGAATACAGAGTACTGGGCTAATGGTAAGATTCTCGATAGTGCAGATGAGCAGAGAGATCTCAGTGTCCACATGCATAGATCCCTGAAAGTTGCCACCCAAGTTGATAGGGTTGTTAAGAAGGCATACAGTTTGTTAAGCTTCACTGGTAGAGGGATTGAATTTCGGAACCATGAGGTCATGTTGCAGCTGTACAAAACTCTGGACTTGGAGTATTGCATACAATTCCAGACGCTGCATTATAAAAAGGATTGGAAAGGGTGCAGAGGAGATTTAACAGGACGTTGCCTGGCATGGAGGGTAGGTCTTATGAGGAAAGGTTAAGGGACTTGAGACTGTTGTCATTAGAGAGAAAAAGGTTCAGAGGTGATTTAATAGAGATATATAAGATGATCAGAGGATTAAATAGGGTGGACAGTGAGAGCCTTTTTCCTACAATGGTGATGGTTAACAATGAGGGGACATAGCTTTAAATTGAGGGTGATAGATATATGACAGGTATTCGGGGTAGTTTCTTTACTCAGAGAGTAGTAAGGGCATGAAATGGCCTACCTGCAACAAGTAGTAGAGTCGCCAACTTTCAGGGCATTTAAATGATCACTGGATGAATATATGGATGATAATGGAATAGTGTAGGATAAATGGTCATTGATTACACAGGTCAGTGCCACATCGAGGTTTGGAGGGCCTGTACTGCACTGTAATGTTCTGTGTTCTACGTTCTATGGTGAAGAAGCAGTACTCTGATAGATTGTAATTTTAAATAAACCTGTTAGGCAATGACCTTTGACTTTGAAAACTTCGACCAATCTCCTGCCGTCACTTTCCTTTCCAAGGAAAGCAATCCCAACTTCTCCAATCTTTCCCCATAACTGAAGTTCTCATCCTTGATTCGATTTTTACAAACCACTTTTGTGTTCTCTCAAATGCATTCCTGACATTTCTATAATGTGAAGCCTGGATTTAACTCCCACCTGCTCCAGAGGTGTGCTATTACATCTCCAAACACATTGATCAGAAATTACCTATAATGTGGTGACCAGAAAAGTACATAATACTCTAGCTGAGGTTTAACCAGTGTCTTATATCAGCTCGAGATAACCTCACTGCTCTTGTACTCTATTTCTCTAGTAATGTAAGCTTCATTAAAAGCCATCTCTGTCTAACCTGACAACTTTATTTATGTACATACACTCCCACCTTAATACTGCCTTTCCATATTCTTTCTGATAAAACAAATCACCTCACACTTCGCACTGAACTCGGGTGGCATGGTGGCACAGCGCCAGAACACCTGGGTTCAATTCCCGCCTCAGGTAACTGTCTATGTGGAGTTTGCATATTCTCCCCGTGTCTGCGTGGGTTTCCTCCGGGTGCTCCGGTTTCCTCCTACAGTCCAAAGATATGCAGGTCAGGTGAATTGGCCATGCTAAATTACCCGTAGTGTTAGGTGAAGGGGTAAATATAGGAGAATGGGTCTGGGTGGGTTGCTGTTTGGAGGGTCGGTGTGGACTTGTTAAGCCGAAGGGCCTGTTTCCACACTGTAAGTAATCTAATCTAATCTAAAATTTAATTTGTCCCCTATCCGCCTACTCTACCAATTTGTCAATGTCATTTTTGAAGTTCCACACCGTCATCCTCAGTTTACAATTTGTCCAAGTTTGTATCACCCACAAACTTTGTAATTGTCCCCTGTGGACCACAATTTACATCAGTTGTATATATGAGGAAAAGCAAGAGTTCCAATTCCAACAGCTAGGAAACTTCAATATAAACTTTTGTCTCACCCAAAAAATACTTGTTAACCATTACTGTTGGTTTCCTGTTTCTCAGCCTATTTTGTATCTATGTTGTCACTGTCTCTTTAATACCATGACTTATAATTTTTCCCACAAGTCTGCTATATGACGTGAACACACTTTACAGCATTAAATTTTATATCCACTTGTCCATCTGTTTCACCAGCTTATTTGCATCTTTTCAACTTCTTTCTGTTTATTGCCACTCAGCCAACTTCACATCCATGTTGCTACTGTCATCTTTAATTGCAGGAGCAATAACTTCTTTATAATTCTGTGATGTGGCATTTTATCAAATCCTTTTGGAAATTCATGTCCATTGCATCAACAGTGTTATCAACATCCACCCTGTTATCCCATTTAACAACTTAAGCAAGTTAATTTTAATAAATCCAGTGGACTTTCCTTAATTAATCCACATTTGTCCTGTTAATTTTGATACTAATTATTGTTTCAACAAGGTTCTCCACCATCATGGGTAAACTAACTGATTAATGACGGTGTATGAGGATGCAGTGGATAGAAGGCATTGAAGCATTGAATCGGCTGTGATAGAATTGAATGGTGAGGCAACCTTGATGGGCTGAATGACCTATTTCCATTCCTATGAAACCCCTATCTTAGTTTCTGCCTTTTAGGGGCCTGTAAATTGCTTCCCGTTAACTTCTTATTATCTAGAAATGAATGCTGAGAATTTCCAGCATTTTATAGGTTTATTTCAGATTCCCAACAAATGTATCTTGTTTTGGAAATTTTATACATGCTTTTAAGGTTGATCTTCAAATTATAAAATGAGCATCAAATGAAATAAAGAAATGACTTATTTTCAAAAAAGTTTCAAAGTAGTTATAGATGATGGAATATTTTAGGAGAAGACAGCAGGTGTTACATACATTTAGTCATTTGGTCGTACAGACCTCAGTATTCATATGGTCACAGTGTCATAGAGTCTTACAGCAAAGAGACAGGTCCTTCGGCCCAGACTGATCCATGTTGACCAAAATGTGCATTCATAACCCCATTTCCCTGCACCTGGCCCATATCCTTCTAAGGAGCAGGAGAATCGACGATTCAGGTGAGAGCTTTTCATCAAGATCGAAGCTTTGAGCCCAGGAGTAGAGGAACAAATGTGTGTGGTCGGGGGGGGAGAAGGGGCTGGGGGAAAGGTAGTTGAGAATGCGGTAGCTAGATGGAGTTGGGGGTATTGGTGACAGGTCAGAGAGGAGGGTAAAGTGGATCGGTGGGAAGGAAAATGGACAGGTAGGACAAGTCATGAGGGTAGTGCCAAGTTGAAAGGTTGGAACTGGGTTAATGTGGGTAGAGGGGAAATGAAGAAACTAGTGAAGTCCACATTGATCACGTGTGGTTGGAGGGTCCCATGGCAGAAGATGAGGCGTTCTTTCTCCAGCCGTCAGATAGTTAGGATGTGGTGATGGAGGAGGCACAGAATCTGCATGTCTTTGCCAGAGTGGGAGGGGGAGTTGAAGTGTTCGGCCACGGGGTGTGGAATTGGTTGGTGCGGGTGTCCTGGAGATGTTCTCGGAAGCATTCTGCAATTTACTTGTTTCAGAGAAACATAATTTCTAATAAATGAGAGGTCCATTCATAAGTCTGATAATAGTGGAGAAAATGCTGTTCTTGAATCTGTTGGCATGTATTTTCAAACCTTTGCATCTTCTGCCCAATAGAAGGGGTGAAAGACAATATAACTGGGGTGGGAGGGATCTTTGATTATGTTGGCTGCTTTCCTGGGGTAGTTGGAAGAGTAGGTGGAGTCAATGGATGGAAGGTTGGTTTTCGTGATGGACTGGGCTGTGTTCATGACTCTCTGTAATTTCTTGTGGTATTGGCAGAGCAGTTGCTATACCAAGCTGCAATGCATCCAGATAGGATACTTTTTGCAGTGCATCTATAAAAATTTCTAAGAGTCTTTGTGGACATGATGAATTTCCTTAGCCTTCTGAGGAAGTAGAAATATTGGTGTGCTTTCTTGACTGTATCATCGACGTGGATGGCCCAAGATAAATTGTTGGCAATAGTTATGGGGACAATGCAAGACAGTGAAGTTGAGGATTATCAAAGTAGACATGATCTCTTTGAATGACAGAGCAGATATGATGGACTGAATGGCCAACTAGTCCTCTCATAGTTTACAGTCTTCTGGGAGTAGGCAGCATAGAAGGTACATGGTAGGTCTGGGCAGAGTTTTAGGGTGCTGGAATTTGGGCAGATGAGAAAATGGTGAAAGCTGAAAGACAGGATTCCTCATAATTATTTTTTGAACTGGACTGATATCCTCGTGAATTATATTACAAATGTTAAATGGTTATTTTGCAGGAATATAGTAACATAGGCACAGGAATAAGCCATTCATCGCCTTATGCATACTATGTCATTATGGACTGTGGTTTATTCATCTTAACGTCATTCTTCCGTACTATTCTCATGGCTAATTATGTAAGAAGGGTGAAGAAATCTATTTGATGATTAGCACTTCACAGCTTTCTGGGGTAGATTCCAAACAGCTATTACCTTCTGAGTGGAAATACTCCTCCTCCTCTCAATCCTAAATAGCTTCCCTGTTACTCTGTGATTGTGTTCCATAATCGTTGACAACCTAGGCAGGAATAATATCTTTTCTGCATATTTCTTTTTTAGACCTTTAAGAATTTTGTACATTTCAATGAAGTTATCATTCATTTCCCAATTTATCACCATTTAAATAGTATTCTGCATTTTGGTTTTTCCTACTGAAAGGAAAAAACTTTACATTTACTCACATTTTATGGCATGTGCCATGAATTTTCTCACTCACCTAACTTGATTTCTCTTTAGAAACATGAAAAATGAAAAAAATAGGAATACAATTAGGTCATTCAGCACATCAAGCCTGTTCCACCATTCATATTATGGCTGATCAAACATTCCAATGTCTTTTACTCATATTATTACCGTAACCCTTTACACTATTGGCAAATGATAAGACACAAGTCAGGAGTGTGATGGAATAGGTTGAGTGCAGCTCCAACAAGACCCAAGGAGCTTTGATTAACACCGCATCCACAAGCATCCATGCCCTCTACCACCAATGCTCAGTAGTAGCAATGTGTTTCATCTACAAGATCACCAAGACTCCTTAGAGAGTACCTTCCAGACCAATGATCACTTCACTTAGAAGAAAAAGGGCAGAAGAGACATGGGAACACCACCAGGAACAAGTTCCCTTCCAAGCCACTCACCATCCTAACATGGAAATATATCACTCTTCCTTCACTATTTGTGAGTCAAAATCCTGGAATTCCCTCCCTAACAACATTGTGCCTCGACCTACAGCATATGGACTATAGTGGTTCAAGAAGGCAGGTTCTCAAGGGACAATTAGGGATGGGGAAAAATTATGGCCGAACCAGCAAAGTCCACATCCTGAATTTGAACAAAAAAAAATACACAGATACATATTTTCTTTAAGTGAAAACTGCATTAATTTGGGCAAAATACCCAATTATGGTCATAACACTGAGCAAGACATTTTTGGTTGCCCAAAATAAATCACACCCTCCTCCATACATTATTTCTTTTTCCTGCTGTGTTTTATTAAGTTCTATCATTTGTTTCTGCTTCTGTTGCTTCAGTTTAAATAATTTAAGATTCCTACTCATGTCGTTTTCTGTCTTTTAGAAGCAATATAGGAGACTTTTTCTGTCGGTGATTGTAAATTAAATGCTTCCTTGGTCAAAAGATGATGGCTTTTATGATTATGAACTCTGAGGCTAATTTTCCAAACAGACATAATGGAACAGCAATGATGGGATATTTATTTGCTAAGTGTCCTAATAATCTTTAGAGCACTAAAGTAAGCCATTAGTAAAGATGCTTCCTCTATGACAAGCGTTCTGATGCTTGCAGTACAGTCAGTGCACTCCTCACAAGTTGCTTATTTAAATAGTTATTTATGATGTTATATAAATGATTTGGATGTGAACACAGCAGGTATAGTTAGTAAGTTTGCAGATGACATCAAAATTGGAGGTATAGTGGATAGCGAAGAAGGTTACCTCAGATTACAACGGGATCTTCATCAGATGGACCAATGGGCTGAGGAGTGGCAAATGGAGTTTAATTGAAATAAATGCAAGGTGTTGCATTTTGGGAAAGCAAATCTTAGCAGTAAGGTCCTAGGGAGTGTTGCTGAACAAAGATACCTTAGAGTACGGGTTCATAGCTCCTTGAAAGTAGAGTCGCAGGTAGATAGGATAGTGAAGAAGATGTTTGGTATGCTTTCCTTTATTGGTCAGAATATTGAATACAGGAGATGGGAGGTCATGTTGCGGCTGTACAGGACTTAGTTAGGCCACTTTTGGAATATTGCATTCAATTCTAGTCTTCTTCCTATCTGGAAGGATGTTGTGAAACTTGAAAGGGTTCAGAAAAGATTTACAAAGATGTTGCCAGGGTTGGAGGATTTGAGTTACAGGGAGAGGTTGAATAGGCAGGGGCTGTTTTCCCTGGAGTATCAGAGACTGAGGGGTGACCTTATAGAGGTTTATAAAATTATGAGGGGCATGGATAGGATAAATAGACAAAGTCCTTTTCCTGGGGTGGGTGAGTCCAAAACTAGAGGACATAGGTTTAAGGTGAGAGAGAAAAGGTACAAAAGAGACCTAAGGAGCAACTTTTTCACGCAGAAGGTGGTGCGTATATGGAATGAGCTGCCAGAGGAAGTGGTGGAGGCTGGTACAATTGCAGCATTTAAAAGGCATCTGGCTAGGTATACGAATAGGACGGGTTTAGAGGGGTATAACCAAGTGCTGGCAATGGGACTAGATTAGGTTAGAATATCTGTTCGGTATGGACAAGTTGGACCAAAGTGTCTGTTTCTGTGCTGTATGTCTCAATGATCAAGACTCCACGACATACAAGGTGATCAGAGGATTAGAAAAGGTGGACAGTGAGAGCCTTTTTCCTCGAATGGTGATGGCTAGCATGAGGGACATAGCTTTAAATTGAGGGGTGATAGATATAGGACAGATATCAGAGGTCGGTTCTACACTCAGAGAGTAGTAAGGGTGTGGAATTCCCTCCCTGCAACAGTAGTAGACTTGCTAACTTTAAGGGCATTTAAATCGTCATTATATAAACATATGGATCATAATGGAATAGTGTAAGTTAGATGAGCTTCAGATGGGTTTCACAAGTCAACACAACATCAAGGGTTGAAGGGACTATACTGTGCTGTAATGTTCTATGTTCAATTTGTATGCCTGTAGAATTAGTTTTTTTGCTACTATTCTTAAAGCCCTTAGCCAGTTTTGAGAAGATTTGATAACAAGCAAAACTAATGTCATTTACAAATACTTTGCAAGAGCTGTAACAAACAATACATTGGACAAAGTGGCAGAAAACTAGCCACCAGGATACATGAACATCAACAAAAAAACACACCCTACTCTCACTCGTATCTTTACATACATATGAGGAAGGACACCACTTCGACTAGGACAACAGATCCATCCTAGGACAAGCCAAACAAAAACATGTGTGAGAATTCCTAGAAGCATGGCACTCCAACCTGAACTCTATCAACAAACACATTGACTTGGATCCTATTTTCCACCCCCTGAGAAAAAGAACAGGAAATGACATCACCACAGGAAATGACATTATCAACCCCAGGAACACATAAATTAAAGGCAGACCATACCACCAGTGTTTCACCGGAGGCTCACTGATGATGTTACCTAGTATGGTGACAAAATGAACCTTCCGCCTCAGCGAACAAACATATATCCTTAAAGCCCTTATTGATAAAGTATAGGACATTATCTGCTTTATTTTATAAAATGCATTAGTTTTTCTTCCATGTTTAAAGATTTGTTTCCACAGATCATGTTTCTATGCTCCTTTACCTTTAGTAACATTTTAAGAACAAAGAGAACAAAGAAAATTTACAGCCCAGGAGCAGGCCCTTCAGTCCTCCAAGCCTGAGCCGATCCAAATGTACTGTCTAAACCTGTCGGTCAATTCCTATCCCTCTGCTCCCCACCCACTCATGCATCTGTCCACCTCTGCCTACCTCTACCACCTCTGCTGAAAACGCGTTCCAAACGCCCACCACCCTCTGTGTGAAGTACTTGTCACGTGTATCCCCCTTAAACTTTCCACCTCTCACCTTGAAAGCGTGACTTCTCGCTATTGAATCCTTCACCCTGGGAAAAAGCTTGTTTCTATCCACCCTGTCTATACCCTTCATGATTTTGTAAACCTCAATCAGGTCCCCCCTCAATCTCCTTTTTTTCTAATGAAAACAAACCTAACCTACTCACCTCTCTTCATAGCTAGCACCTTCCATACCAGGCAACATCCTCGTAAACCCTCTCTGCATCCTCTCCAAAGCATCCACATCCTTTTGATAATGTGGCGTCCAGAACTGTACACAGTATTCTAAATGCGGACGAACCAATGTCTTGTACAATTTTAATATAACTTGCCAGCTTTTATACTCAATACCCCGTCCAAAGAAGGCAAGCATACTATATGCCTTTTTGACCACTCTATCCACCTGTGCAGCAACCTTCAAGGTACAATGGACCTGCACTCCCAGATCTCTCTGCTCATCAACCTTTCCCAAGGCTCTTCCATTCACTGTATAATTCACTCTGGAATTCGTTTTGCCTAAATGCATCACCTCACATTTGTCTGGATTGAAATCCATTTGCACTTTTCCGCCCAACTCTCCAGTCTATCTATATCCTCCTGTACTCTTCGACAGTCCCTTATGCTTTCTGCTACTCCACCAATCTTCGTGTCATCTCTCAGGAAATGTATCTAATAATCAATATACTATTCAAGATGTGATCAAAATAGTGCATATTTCCAAAATGACAGATAATAAAAACATTTATCAGCAAGAACAGTTCAATAATATTGAAAACTTAAAATAAGAAAATCGTTACTTTGATTTGATCTCAATAATTGATATGCACTGATTTAATCTATGTCTTTGTTACTCACTTCACCAAGGAAGTCATTGGAGGACAATCGATCGTAATCCCAGATGGTGACTTCCAGGGTCTTCTTTTTGAGCTATAGTTAAAACAAAGTATCATTAACTGGGATTTTATTAAAACCATGCCACAGTTACAATCATTTCCGCAATTGTCACAGGTTTACCCTCTCTCAGCTCACTCAGGCAAGAACCGTTTGATGTCCAATAACAAACTTAATCTTCATAATCAGTGAAGTAGAGAAAACATTGTGGATCTGATAAGAGTGTCCAAAATAGCTACTTATCTATGGAGGAAGTCAGAAGTCACATGACACCAGGTTATGGTCCAATAGATTTATTTGAAATCACAAGCTTTTGGAGTACTGCTCCTTCCTGCTTGACTAATTTGCTTGAGTTCTTTGAAGGTGTAACAAACAAAATGGATAATGAAGATGCTGGTAATATAGCATATCTTGATTTCCAGAAGGCATTTTATAAGGTGCTGCACAAAAGGATAATACATAAGGTAAGATCACATGGAGTTAGGAATAACTTATTATTTTGGACTGAGGATTGGTTATCAAGCAGAAAACAGAGAGTTGCGATAAATGGGTATTTTTCTAGTTCCCAAGACTTTATAAGTGGGGTGCTTCAGGGTTCAGTCCTCAGGCCCTAACTACCTATATTAATGACATTGATGCTGGGTTTGATGGTACTATAGTCAAATTTGCAGATGACACTTAACACATGGGAAAGTGAGCTGCAATGAAGAAATCAGAAATCTACAAATGGCTTTGTATAGGTAAGGTGAATAGGTCAAAATTTGGCAGATGGAGTTTAAGTGTGAGGTTATCCATTTTGGTCAGAAGAATAGAAAGGCAACTTATTATCTAAGTGGAGAGAAACTTCAAAATGCTTCAGTGCAGAGGGATCTTGTTGTCCTTGTGCATGAATTGTAGAAAACTAACATGCAAGTTTTTATTGTATTCACTTGTGGGATGTGAACATTGCTAGCTGGTCAGAATTTTACTGCCCATCCCAAGTTGCCCTTGAAAAGGTGGTGGTGAGCTGCCCTCTTGAACCGCTGCAAGTCCATGTGCTGTAGGCTGACTCACAATGCCATAAGGGAGGGAATTCCATGATTTTGACCCAGCAACAGTGAAGGAATGGTGATATATTTCCAAGTTAGGATAGTGAATGGCTTGGAGGGGAACTCACAGATGATGATGTTCCCATGTATCTGCCCTCCTTATACTTCGAGGTAAAAGTGGTCATGGGTTTGGAAGGTGCTGTCTCTGGTGAATTTCTGCAGTGCATCTTGTAGATAGACACACTGCTGCTATTGAGCATCTGTGGAAGGAGTGGATGTTTGTGGATGTAATGCCAATCAAGTGGGCCACTTTGTATTGGATGATGTCAAGCTTCTTGAGTGTCAATCATGTTACCCCTCAGTGTCCTCTGTCCCACACAAAACATTCCCAGGCTGTCCAATCTCACTTCAAACTAAAACTCTCTAGCCCAGGCAACATCCTGGTAAATATTATCTGCACCATCTCCAGTGCAATCATATCCCTCCTAAATGTGGATTCCAGAGCTGCACAGAACAAGCATGCTGCAGACAAAGTAAAATATGCACAGTTCCAGCATAAACACTGGTCTGATTACCAGCCAGTTTACTTAAGGAATTTGCAAATGCTAAGATGATTAATTTCAATCACAGTTTTACTTTTCACAGACATGGAACAAAAATCATTAGATTAAATTCCCTACAGTATGGAAACAGGCCTTTCGGCCCAACAAGTCCACACCAACCTTCCGAACAGTAACCCACCCAGACCCATTCCCCTACCCTATATTTACTAAAGCACCTAACACTAAGGGCAATTTAGCATGGCCAATTCACTTGACCTGCACATTTTTTGGAATGTGGGAGGAAACCAGATAACCAGGAGGAAACCCATGCAGACGCGGCGAGAGTGTGCAAACTCCACACAGACAGAACCTGGGTCCCTGGCACAGTGAGGCAGCAATGCTAACCACTGAGCCACCATGCCGCCAATAATCATATTAATCTAAAAACTAAAACAGAATCATAAATTCCTTGACCAATGAAGGCAAGCATGCCATATGCCTTCTTGACTACATTATCCAGTTGTGTTGCTACTTTCTGGGGAACTGTGGACCTAGGAAAGCAGTAGGAGACATTTAAGGAAATAGTCTATAAATTGAAAGAAAAGAAAACAATTCTGTGCAGGAGAGCTGCAAATATAATGCTTCTATTCAAGAAAGAAGGAAACAGAAAGCAGGAAGCCACGAACTCCCAAACAGTTGGAGAGATTAGAAGGGTGGATTTTTAGGCAAATTTCAGAGAAGTGTAAAACTAACAGGGCAGTGGTAGATGGGGATTTCAACTTCCCCAAGGTTAACTGGGGTAGTCATAGTATAAAAGGTTTGGAGGGATCAGATTTCTTAAAATGCATCCACAAGAGCTTTTCAAGTCAGTGTGTAAAAGGTCCTACAAGACAAGCGTTTATCTTGGAGTTAATTTTAGGTAATGAAACCAGCAAGTGGTCGAAGGATTAGTGAAGGAGCAATTTGCAGACAATAGTCATAACTATTCGATTCAAGATTGTTGTGGAAAAGAACAAGGATGGGTCTGAAATTGAAGCTTTCAACTGGAAGAAGGTTGACTTTAATTAGATCAGATATAATTTGGCCAGAGTAAACCTGTGTGGCAGTGGGGTGGGAACCACAGCGGTAGATTAACAAGCAAGATGATACAGGCGGAGTCAGAGACTAAGGCCAATAAGATGATACAGGCAGAGTCAGAGACTAAGACCAATAAGACGAAGAGGAAGAACAGACAAGGAGAGGTCACTGAACACGGCAGAACTGACAGTCTGAGGTGTATTTTTTTCATACGAAGAGAATGACAGGTAAAGCAGATGAACTTAGAACTTGGATTAATATATAAAACTATGATGATGTAGCTCTTACAGGTTGAGAGAGGGACAAGACTAGCAGCTTAATTTTTATGGATTTAAATGTTTCAGGTGAGATAGAGAGGGATGCAAAAGATATAGTGTGGCAGGAGAATGGTTGCGATTAGGGAGAATATCACAGCTGTACTGTGGAAGAACACCTTGGAGCGATTATCCAGCGAGGCTATTTGGGTGGAGCTCAGGAATAGGAAGGATGCAATTACTTTGATGGGATTGTATGATGCCTCCCAACAGCTAGCAAGTGATAAAAGAACAGGTAGCTGGACAAATTTTGGGAAAATGTAAAAATAAAAGGATTGTTGTGGTGGGTGATCTCAACTTCCCCTACAATAATCTACAAAGACTGGGACTCCCTTAGTGCCAGGGACTTGGATGTGTGCAGAAATGTCTGCAGCCAAGTGATTTAAGTTTCATTGAGGGAGCATTTCAGGAACAGTGACCATTATTCTGTAAGTTTTAAGTTACTTATGGAGAAGAATAAAGATTGCTATGAATACTTCAGCCTTATTTTGTGAATTGATGTGTTGGGCACTCCCATCATTGAGGTTTGAAGATTTATGAAGCCTCCTCCTCCTCTGAATTAGTTATCCACAACCATTCATGACTGGATCTGGCAGGGCTTCAGAGCTTAGATCTGGTCCATTTGTTGTGGGATCAGTTTGTGTGGTCTACCACTTGCTGCTAATACTGTTTGGCATGCAAGTAGTCCTATTTGGTAGTTTCACCAGGCTGATACCTCATTCTTAGTTGTGCCTGGTGCTGTTCCTGGCATGCCCTCCTGCATTCTCCAATGGAATCAAGGTTGAATCAAGGTGGCTTGATGGTAATGATCAAATGGGGAATATGCCAGACTATAAGATTGCAGATTGTGCTGGAGTACAATTCTGCTGCTATTGATGGCACACAGCACCTCTTGAATGCTCAGACTTGAGTTGCTACATTTGTTTGAAGTCTGTACTATTTAGGTTGGTGATAGTTCCACACAACATGATGGAGAGTATTCTTAATATAAAGGTGGGACTTTGTCTCCACAAGGACTGTGCGGTGGTCACTCTTACTGATACTGTCATGGACAGATGCATCTACAGCAGGCAGATTGGTAAGGGTGAGGTCAAGTATGTTTTTCCCTCTTGTTGGTTCATAGAACATTAGAGGAACAGGCCCTTCAACCCACCTTGTCTGTGTCGATAATGATGCTATTCTAAACTAATTCCATCTGCCTGTACGTGGTCCATATAGATTCCTTTATTCTCTGCCTGTTCATGTGTCTGCCTAAATGGCCCTTAAACTTTGCTATCATATCTTCTGGAATACTGTTTTCAGTTCTGGTTGCCCAGGTATAAGAATGATATTATTAAGCTAGAGAGGGTTCAGAAAAGATTTACCAAGTTGTTGTGGGTATGGAAAGATTGAGTTATAAAGAAAAGTTGGATAGGCTGGGATTTCTTTCATTGGAGCGTTGGAGGTTGAGAGGTGACCTTATAGAGGGATACAAATAGGATTAATGGTAGATGCCTTTTCCCTACGATGGGAGATTTCAAGACTAGAGGGCATATTTTCAAGGTGAGAAGAGAGAGATTTAAAAAAGATATGAGGGCCAAATTATTTTACGCAGAGGATGGTTTATATGTAGAATGAACTTCCTAAGGAAGTGGTGGATGCAGGCATAGTTACAACATTTAGATAAGTACATGAATAGGAAAGGTTTGGAGGGATATTGACCAGGAGTAGGTAGGTGGGACTAGTTTAGGTTTGGATTATGTTTGGCAAGGATCTGTTTACATGCTATATGACTCTATGTCTCTATGACGTCCCCTGACAGCATGTTCCAGGCATCGACCACCCTTTGTATAAAAATCTTTCCTCATAAATCTCCTTTAAACTTTGTTCCTTTCACCTTAAAACTATATCTGCATTATTTGGTATTTCCACCCTGGGAAAGAGACTCTGACTATTCACTTTATCCATGTATCTCATAATTATATACACTTCTATCAGGCTGCTCTCAGGCTCCAAAGCTTTAGTAATAAGAATAAAATTTTCTCTGATCTCCAAGGCTAATACACTCCAATCCAGGCAATATAAACCATTGGAAACATGGTAAATTTCTTTCCAAAGTCACCACATCCTTCCTATAGTGTGGTGACAAGAACTGCACATAATACTCCAAATTTGGCTTGAACAAAGCCTTGTACAGCTGCAACATGACTGGCCAACCTTTATACTTAACCAATAAGTCCTGAATAAGGGTTACACCAGAAACGTCAACTTCTCCACCTCCTGATGCTGCCTGGCTTGCTGTGTTCTTCCAGTCTCCGGCCTGTCTACTTTGGATTCCAGCATCGGCAGCTTTTATTTTGTCTCGACCAATGAAGGCAAGCATGCTGTACACCTTTTTTACCATTGTATCCGCTTGTGCTGCCATTGTCAGGGAGCTATGGACCTGCACTCCAAGATCCCTCTGTACATCAACGCTGCTCAGGGTCCAGCCACACACAGTATACCTTCCTCTTGCATCTGACCTCCTAAAATGCTTCATCTCAGACTTGTCTATACTAAATTCCATCTGCCATTCTTCCAACTTTCCAGCTGATCTATATCATGCTGTATCCTTTGATATCCTTTCTCACTAGCCATAATGTCACAAATTTTCATGTCATCTTCAAACTTACTCATCAGATCACTGACATTTTATCCAAATCAGTTATATATATTACAAACAACAGAAGTTTCAGTACTGATCCTTGTAGAACACAGTAATCAGAGAACTTCTGTCAGAAAAACACCCCTCCACAACTACTCTCTATCTTCTTTAGCCAAGTCAATTTTACAACTCAATGTTGCACCGACTTATGAACTAACCTAAGCCCATCCGCCTGCACTATCCCATCATCATCCATGTGCTTATCCAAGGATTGTTTAAATCTCCCTAATGTGGCTGAGTTAACTACATTGGCAGGCAGGGCATTCCACGCCCTTGCCACTCTCTGAGTAAAGAATCTGCCTCTGACATTTGTCTTAAATCTATCAACCCTCAATGTGTAGCTATGCCCCCTCATACAAGCTAACATCATCACCTAGGAAAAAGACTTCCACTGTCTACCCTATCAAATTCCCTCTTAGCCTTCTTCTTTCCAATGAGAACAGATCCAAGTCTCTCAGCCTTTCCTCATAAGACCTTCCCTCCAGACCAGGCAACATCCTGGTAAATCTCCTCTGCATCTTTCCAATACTTCCATATCCTTCCTGTAATGGGGCGACCAGAACTGTACACAATATTCCAAGTGTGGCCACACTAGCATTTCGTATAGTTGCAGCATGACATTATGACTCTGGAACTCAATCCCTCCACCAATAAAACAAAACACACCATATGCCTTCTTAACAGCACTATCAACTTGGGTGGCAACTTTCAGGGATCTATGTACGTGGACTCCAAGATCCCTCTGCACATCCACACTACCAAGAATCTTTCCACACTGACCCAGTACTCTGCCTTCCTGTTATACTTCCCAAAGTGAATCTCCTCACATTTATCTGCATTAAACTCCATTTGCCACCTCTCAGCCCAATTCTGCAGTTAATCCAAGTCTCCCTGTAAACTGCAACATTCTTCCACACTGTCCACCACTCCACCGAGTTTAGTATCATCTGCACATTTACTAACCCATCCACCTATGCCTGCGTCTAAGTCATTTACAAAGATGACAAACAGCAGTGGTCCCAAAACAGATCCTTGTGGTACACCAATAGTAACCGGACTCCAGGCTGAATATTTTCCATCAACCACCATTCGCTCCCTTCTTACAGAAAGCCAATTTCTAATCCAAGCTGCTAAATCACCCTCAATCCCATGTATCTGCATTTTCTCCAACAGCCTACCATGTGGAACCTTATCAAAGGCTTTACTGAAGTCCATGTACACCATGTCAACTGCCCTACCCTCACCCATATGTTTGGTCACCTTCTCAAAAAACTCATTGAGGTTTGTGAGACATGACCTGCCCTTGACAAAACCATGTTGACTATCTGCAATCAAATTGTTGCTTTCTAGATGATTATAAATCCTGCCTCTTATAATCCTTTCCAAAATGTTTCCTATAACAGATGGAAGGCTTACTGGTCTATAATTACTTAGGTGATTTCTACTGCCCTTCTTGAACAAGGCACAACATTTGCAATCCTCCCGTCCTGACGTGGTAAACCTGTAGACAATGACGACTCAAAAATTAAAGCCAAAGGCTCTGCTATCTTCTTCCTAGCTTCCCAGAGAACCCTCGGATAAATCTCATCTGGCCCAGGGGACTTGTCTACTTTCACTCCTTCTAGAATTGATAACACCTCTTCCTTACTAACCTTGATCCTTTCTAGTCTAATATCTCATATCTCATTCTTTTCCTCTACAATACTCTCCTTTTCCTGAGTGAAAACTGATGGGAAATATTTGTTTAGCATCTCTCTGATCTCCACAGAGTCCACACACAATTTCCCATTTCTGTCTTTTGGATCCAACTTGCCAACTCACTACGGATTCCATTTGATCTTTTGGATGAGACGACCATGACAGACCTTGACAATTGCTTAAATAAAGTCAATGTAGACAACATCGCATGTCCTCCACTTATCAATCACCTTCGTTACTTCCTTAAAATAACTCAATCAAGTTTGTGAGACAAGACCTTCCTGCATAAATCCCTATTAAGTCCATTCTTTTCCAAATGTGAGCAGATTCTGTAACTTGTAGACCCCAGCAATCTCCTTCCTTGCCTTCTTCAATGTCCTTTAATAGATCCCATTAGGCCCTGGGGACTGATTTGCCTTATTGTTCAGTAAGACACCAAACACCTCCTCCTTCTTAATATCAACATGCCTTAGAATATCACAAACACCTCTGTAAACTTACCATCATCCATGTCTTGCTCCTTGGTGAATACCTGTGCAAAGTACTCGTTAAGGACCTCATCCAGTTACAGTCATCGTGTTATAGAGTTATACAGCATGGAAACAGGCTCTTTGGTCCAACTCGTCCATGCTGACTGGATATCCTGAACTGATCCCTCTACACCCTTTCTATTCACGTACCCATCGTGATGCCTTTTAAAAGTGTACCTGCCTCCACAACTTCCTCTGGCAGCTCATTCCAAATATGTACCATCTTCTGCATGAAAGGTTTGCCCCATAGCTTCCTCATAAACCTTTTCCCTCTCACATTAAACCTATGCCATCTAGTTTTGGACTAACCTGGGAAAAGACCTTTGGCTATTCACCCTATCCATGTCCCTCATGATTTATAAACCTCCAAAAGGTGCCCCTCAGTCTCTAATGCTTCAGGGACAAAATGCCCCAGCCTATTTAACCTCTCCCAATAGCTCAAACTGGTTAGATAAGTTCACTCCTTTGACCTTGAGAGGACCTATTCTTTCCTTGATTCACCTCTTGGTCCTAACATACGTATAAAATGTCTTAGGATTCTCTTTAGACCAACTTCTCGCCCTCCAAATTTCTTTTATGAAGTTCTTTTCAGATTCCTTTTTACTCCTCAAGGGCCTTGTTTGATTTCTGTTTCCTAAACTGGTGTAATTGGCCTTTCCTCAGATTTCATATTTTCACCTGTGGACCAGTCTTCTCCTTTTCCACAGCTTTCTAAAACTTACAGAATTCTAATCACTTTCTTAAAACTTATAGAATTATAATCATTGCTCCTAACTGAAACTTGGATCGCTTGGCCAGGCTCATTCCCCAATATCGGGTCTAGTATTGCCCCTTCCCTAGCTGGACTATCTATATTATTTTAAGAAACTCTCCAGGATGTACTTAACACATTCGGCTCCATCTAAGACCCTGATACTTAAGGGAGTCCCAATGTATATTGGGGAAATTAAATTCACCCACCACAAGCGAGACTCAAGAATGGTGTGTTGCCTCCTTGATGTCAGGGTCAAGGGTGTCTTTGAGTGAGCACAGGATATTCCAAAGGGGAGCATGAGCAGCCAGAAGATGTGATCCATTTTGGTGCAAATGATATAAGTAGAGCAAGGGTCACTTTACCCAAAATGATAACACTGATTTCACTCCACAGATGCTGCAAGACCTACTGAGCTTTACCAGCAATTACTGTTTTTGTCTCCAACTTAGGCAGAAATAGAACTGAGGTCCTTCAGATGGAATTTAGGAAGTCAGGTAGAAAGTTGGAAAGCACGACCTCTGGGGTATAACCTCAGGAATACTCCTTGTGCCACCTGCTAGTGAGGCCAGAAATAGGATGATAATATAGTTTAATGTATGGCTAAAGAGCTTTTGTCCGAAATGTCAACTCTCTTGCTCCTCAGATGCTGCCTGACCTGTTGTGCTTTTCCAGCACCACACTCTTGATTCTAATCTCCAGCATGTGCAGTTCGCACTTTTGCCTGATCCCAGAGATGAACAGGTTTGTCGTATGAAGAGAGATTGAACAGTTTAGGCCCATACTCTCTGCACTTTAGAAGATTATGGGGAGATCAAATTGAGGTATTCAAGATGATAAAAGGTATGGATAAAGTAGACGTGGAACAGATGCTTCCTCTTGTGGGGCATTCTTGGACAAGAGATTATATAAGGAGAAGAAAATTTAAAACAGAGTTGAGTAGAAACTTCTTCTTCCAGAGGGTTGTGAATCTGTGGAATTCGCTATCCCGAAGTCTGGTGGATGCTGCGACAGTGGGTAAATTTAAGGGGGAGTTAGACAGATTTTTAATTCGTAATGGGTTGAAGGGTTATTGAGAGAAGGCAAGAAAATGGGAGAGAGGAGCATATCAGCCATTATCGAATGGCAGAGCAGACTCGATGGGCTGAATGCCCTAATTCTGCTCCCAAAATGTATGAACTTATGAAATAAATTATATGGTATGTGGCCATTTTGGTCGGGCTGGAAAGATTTAATTTTGTAGAGAGATTGGACCTACTGAGATCATATTGCCTGGAGTAGAGTAGACTGAGGGTGACATAATTGGGATGTAGAACATTATGAGGGGCATAGACAGAGTATACAAGTTGGAACTTCTCCCTTTGCTGGAGAGATCAATGACCTGAGGCATGGATTTAAGGTGAGGAGCTGAAAATTTAGAAGAGATGTGAGGGAAAGAAAATTCACCCAGGGTATGGTAAGAACCTGGAAATGTTGGCATGGTAGAGACAGAAATCCTCATAACTTTTAAATAACGTATTTAGATGTACACTTCAATGCCAAGGCATACAAGTTCGAATACTGGAAAATAGGATTTGAATAGCTGGTTGTTGTTTTTGACTGGCATAGATACGATGGGATGAAATATATTTTCCTGACCTGTGCATTCTATGACTCTATCATTAAATGCAGAGGGTGTGATAACAAAATTGCAGCTGATAAAATAATTGGTTTTGTAATGGATAGTGAGGAAGGAAGTTATCATTGGACTGGTCAGGTCTGTAGTCTAATGACTAACAGGGCAGGAGGTTCAATGGGGATGTGAGGAAAGGATTTTTCACCCGGTGGGTGGTGGCAATCTGCAATACACTGTCTGGGAGAGTAGCTGAGGCTATGTGACTTAATGACTCTATCACTCCACGACTCTATGAGTTTTTTTTTCTGTATCTTTGATTGTGGACTGAATGAAGAGAAGGATGGTTTTAGAACCAAAGATTGTCGAGCGATTTGCTGCAGATTTTTAAATTAATTCACTAAAATTTATTATAAATGGTGTGTACATTGTTGCTCAGTTCAAAAATAGAGGAGGCTGTTTGCAGATGGGCTGGTACCAAGATTTGGTCAGCAACAAATACCTGATTGGTTTATGGCATTTTGGCCAGTTGTGAATAATGAAGACCATCAGCCTGAAACAATAGTCTGATTGTTTCTTGAGTAGCTATCAGTTTGAAGTTTAAGGTAAGGGGCAGGAAATGGGGAGATGGTATGTCAAGTGCTTTTGTTTTTATTCTCTTATGGGTTGTAGGTGTTGCTGGCTGGGTCAGCATTTATTGCCCGCCCCTAGATGTTCTTGGGAAGGTGGGAGTGAGTTGCCGCCTTGAACCACTACAGTCTATGTGCTGTAGGTAGACCCACAATGACATTAAGGAGGGAATTCCAGGATTTTGACCCAGAGATAGTGAAGGAACTGCAATGTATTTCCACATCAGGATGGTGCGTGGATTGAAGGGGTCCTTGCAGTTGGTGGTGCTCCATGAATCTGCTACCCTTGTCCTTCTGGATGGTTGTGACCATGATTGAAAGGTGCTGTCTCAGGATCCTATTGAATTTCTGTAGTGCACCTTGTAGATAGTACACACTGCTGCTACTGAGCATTGGTGATAGAGGGAGTGGATGCTTGTGGATGTAGTCCCAATCAGGTAGCTACTTTGTCCTGGATGGTGTAAAGCCTCTTGAGTGTTATTGGATCTGCACCCATCCAGGCAATTGGGGTATATTCCATCACACTCCTAACTTGTATGTTCTAATTCATGGACAGTCTTTGGGGAGTCAGGAGGCAAGTTACTGCAGAGTTCACTGTCTGACCTGCTCTTATAGCCACTGTGTTTATATGGTGAGAGCAGTTCAATTTCTCATAATGTGCATGTGATGTTGTTGGACAGGGGGGTAGACAAGGTCAGAAGTCACACAACATCAGGTTATAGTCCAACAGGTTGTTTTTTCAAATAACAAGCTTTTGGAGTGCCGTTCCTTTGTCAGATGATTTGAAATAAATCTGTTGGACTATAACCTGGTGTCATGTGACTTCTGACCTAGTTTCTCATCAATAGCAAACCTGCAGGATGTTGATAGAGGAGGATTCCCACGTAACAATTGGCTATCTGTTGCATTCATGTCTTTGAGGAAGGAAATGCGCTATCTTTACCTGGTCTGCCCTACAGATGACCTATAGCAACATGGTTGACCCTTACTTCCCTCTGGGCAATCAGGGATGGGGTAATAAAAAACTGGCCTTGCCAGCACTGTAGTCTATTCAGTCACTCCTCATGGAGCAGTCCTTTTCCAAAAATGTGGATTATTGTCCTACTTCACCTTATTTCATAGACTCATTGAATCATGACGGCGTAGAAGCAGGCTATTTGACCCATCGAGTCTGCACCAAATCTCGACGAGCATTATTTGTTGAAAGGAATGTTTTGTTTATCAGTTGTGATGCTAAATCACAGAATTACCTGCTCCATCGAGATGCTTTTGTAAATCACTGTTTGATTCCATTCAGGATTGATGCTTTTCTGCACGTGCTTAGTTCTGCGTTTGTTCTCTACACTGTTATAAAATATAACACATTATTAAATGAATCAGAAGTTATGAACTGGTTATTTACTATCAGGACAATAGCAATTATAGAAATATGGTAAACTGCTCTGCAATTTCAGTTTTTTTAAGGGTCTTGAGAACAGTTTCATTCTTGTCAACTGAATTGAATTCAAAATTGACCTTTTTTTTACTTATAGAACAAATGTCTTTCAATATTTTTATTCATTCACTAGCAGGATGTTGCATCGCTGGCTGGACCAGCATTTCTTGCCCACCTTTGTTGCCCTTGATAAGACAGTGGTGAATTGCCTTCTTGAACTGCTGCAGTGGATGAGACTAATGTAGCTAACAGACGAGGGCTTATTACCATTGTCATTGCTTAAGTTTTCGAATGGCATCAGGATATGTTTTCTAATAGTAAATATGAAAGTGTATTAGGCACTTGTATGTGAAATTTTGAAGCTCACTGTAACATTCGGGTGCATTTATTGCTGCTAGTGAACAATGTGTATTCAAAACTACATGGAAAATCGACACTTATCTTGAGCAACACATATTATTATAACTGCTGAATTTCCACCATAACGGTAGAATTTAATATTATATCAAATTGATTGAATAGGGTGTATTAAAATAATTTCTGTCAAAAGCTTGTTCATAGACTTGTCAATTTCCTGTTGTTAAACACTGTTGTTTTACTTTCAACTAAAGGAATAAGAATATTTACAGAGAACATTCCTATTTGTTATTATGTTACTAACTTGAATAAAAACACCAGTGCAGACATACTGTGTCCACTAATCAGTATCATACACTGCCATCCGAACACTGTCCATTTTGGGCAATAGGACATATGTCTGATTGTCACAGACAAGGTTATTCCCAGAAGTGAAATTATGAAATTATAGGCCAGTTTAATTCAGGCTGCCTGAATGAATCATTTAGCACATGACTTGGTAAAATTTGGAAAAAATCGGGGAAAGGAAGAAAACTCCTTCCTCTCTCATTCTATAAATGAAGGCCTTGTATGTCAATATTTCAGAATGGATGGGAAAAGAATGCGTGGTAATGACTATCTCATGAAATCTTGTTTTAGTCTCTTGTATCTTTTGCAAAAATATGAACTGAAGTAAAGGCATAAATTTTGCTTAACTGTCCAAATGCAACCAGACATCTGGTATCACCTATGTGTTTTGAAATGAATTAGAATCTCTGCTAACAGCCTACACTTCAAACATCCATCCATAAGTAGCAATACATTCTCAATCTTCCTTTGAAATGAATCTAAAAAAGACAGCTCTTTTTTTAAATTAATCAATAATTATCTTCAAACATGTATTTTAACCTGGGTTACTTCAGTTTTTATTAAGCAATTCTGTTAAAAACTGAGAATGCAGAGAGCTCCAAATGTTAGTACCAAATAAATTCTTACCCTCACGAAAAAAATGTTTCTGTTTAAATATATATCTGCTGAAAGAAAATTGCTAATATTGATATTCATGTTCTTGGCCTGCATTTATTTCCAAACTCAGTAATTAATACTTTGGGCATTCATGTTCTGCCAAACTATTTAGTAGAATTTAATTTCATATTTACAAGAAATAAATTTAAACACATGTAAAATTAAATTGATATAATTACATTACCTTCTGTCCCTGCCCAAAGAATCAACGACCTCGTTACACTGTGAAAATACATGACCCTCATCCACCGTCCGGACACGCCTTGGTGTGCCCATTTGCCACCGGGCGGTGGGGATCCCCAGTGGAGGGCTCTCTACGCGGGAGTCCTCCCCCTTTCTCTCGGGGATCTGGGGTGGAGGGTGCTGCACGCAGCAGTCCCCTGCAACCGCAGATTGCAGTGGTTCACGGACTCCCAGCCCAACTGCTTGTTCTGTGGCGCTGTGGAGTCCGTGGACCATGTATATATTGGTTGTGGGTGTTTGCACTCCCTTTTTGATTTTCTTAAAAACCTTCTCCTCTGTTTTTGGCTGCACTTCAGTCCCACGCTCCTGATCTTTGGGCACCCGGTACGGAGGAGGGAGGGCAGGTCTGAAGACCTCCTCGTGGGTCTGCTCCTGGGCCTGGCCAAACTGGCCATTAACAGGTCCAGGCAGCGGGCCGTGGAGGGGGTCGTTAGGGCCGACTGCCTGCCCCTCTTCCGCGGTTACGTTAGGGCCTGGGTGTCCTTGGAGAAGGAGCACGCGGTGTCGACCAACACCCTGGAGTTGTTCAGGGAGAGGTGGGCGCCGCAGGGAGTGGAGTGCATCATTTCTCCCTCCAACTCTATTTTGATTTAGTCCCTACCCTCCCCCTCACTGTTTTGATCACACAGCACTGCCCTTTGATGTGAAGGGCAGTGTTTGTCACTGGCCACCCGGGTGTTTTCCTGTCTTCCTGGTGGTGGAATTTGAATAAAGATTCGTGCACTTTGTAACTTTCACTGTGTCTCACACCTGCACACACACACCATGGGTGCTGGGGAAAAAATAAGCACTACCGCACTTAGGTGGTAGTGTGGGGGTTAAAAAAGAAATAAACAGGAGATTGGCAGAAAAAAAAGGATAAACAGGGACCTCACAAAAAAAAATTTTAAAAAAGAAAAAAAAAATGAAAATATATGACGTTTGGCACAGATTTGAATTTTAACTGTGGGAGGCAATTGTAACACAGGGAACGAGTGAGCTGACAACGTGATAGTGATCAGAAATTATAAAAATGGGAGCAGTAGGACATTTGGCTCATTGAGCCTCTCTGCCATTCAATAATATTATGGCTAATCTGCCTGTGACCTTAGCTTCACGCTTGTGTTTGTTCCCAATAATCCTTGACTTCATTGTCCAGCTCAGCCTTGAATACATTTGAAGATCCAGTTTCTGCTGCTTTTTTAGGGAAGGGAATTTCAAAGACTGACAACTTTCTAAGAGAGTAAATTTCCATTAAACTCTGTCTTAAGTGAGAACCCCTATTTTGAAGCTATGTCCTCTTGATGCTAGATTTCCCCATGAGGGAAAACCTCCTCTCAGCAGTTAACTAGTGATGCCCCCTCAGAATCTTATATATTTCAATTAGATTGTGTCTCATTCTTCTAAACTCCCATGGGTATATATCCAACCTGTCCAATATTTTCCCATAACAGCACCACTTCATCTCAGAGTTGAATAAATCTTCTCTAAATGGCTTCCAATGCAACTAACGAACAAAGAAAATTTACAGCCCAGAAACAGGCCCTTTAGCCCTCCCAGCCTGAGCTGATCCAAATCTACTGTCTAAATCCTGTCGCCCAGTTCGTAAGCATCTGTATCCCTCTGCTCCCCATCTACTCATGCATCTGCCCAGACACATCTTAAATGAATCTATCATGCCTGCCTCTACCACCTCTGCTGGCAACTCATTCCAAATGCCCACCAGGTTCTGTGAGAAGTGCTTGCCATGTGTATCCCCCTTAAGCTTTCCACCTCTCACTTTGAAAGCGTGACTTCTCGTTATTGAATCCATCACCTGGGAAAAAGCTGGTCTCTATCCACCCTGTCTATACCCTTCATGATTTTGTAAACCTCAATCAGGTCCCCCCTCAATCTCCTTTTTTTTAATGAAGACAAACCTAACCTACTCAACCTCTCTTCATAGCTAGCACCTTCCATACCAGGCAACATCCTTGCAAACCTTCTCTGCACCCTCTCCAAAGTGTCCACATCCTTTTGGTAATGTGGTGTCCAGAACTGTACACAGTATTCTAAATGTGGCCAAACCAGTGTCATGTACAAATTATGTTAAAGACCTGCCAGCTCTTATACTCAATACCCCATCCGATGAAGGCAAGCATACTATATGCCTTCTTGATCACTCTATCCACCTGTGCAACAACCTTCAGGGTACAATGGACCTGAACTCCCAGATCTCTCTGCTCATCAACGATTCCCAAGGCTCTTCCATTTAATAGACAATAGACAATAGGTGCAGGAGTAGGCCATTCAGCCCTTCGAGCCTACACAGCCATTCAATATGATCATGGCTGATCATTCCTAATCAGTATCCTCTTCCTGCCTTATCTCCATAACCCTTGATTCCACTATCTTTGAGAGCTCTATCCAACTCTTTCTTAAATGAATCCAGAGACTGGGCCTCCACTGCCCTCTGGGGCAGAGCATTCCACACAGCCACCAATCTCTGGGTGAAGAAGTTTCTCCTCATCTCTGTCCTAAATGGTCTACCCCGTACTTTTAAGCTGTGTCCTCTGGTTCGGCACTCACCCATCAGCAGAAACATGTTTCCTGCTGCCAGAGTGTCCAATCCTTTCATAATCTTATATGTCTCAATCAGATCCCCTCTCAGTCTTCTAAACGCAAGGGTATACAAGCCCAGTCGCTCCAGTCTTTCAGTGTAAGGTAATCCCGCCATTCCAGGAATTGACCTTGTGAACCTACACTGCACTCCCTCAATAGCCAGAATGTCTTTCCTCAAATTTGGAGACCAGAATTGCACACAGTACTCCAGGTGTGTCCTCACCAGGGCCCTGTACAGCTGCAGAAGCACCTCTTTGCTTCTATACTCAATTCCTCTTGTTATGAAGGCCAGCATGCTATTAGCCTTCTTCACTACCTGCTGTACCTGCATGCTTGCCTTCATTGACTGGTGTACAAGAACACCCAGATCTCTCTGTACTGCCCCTTTACCTAATTTGATTCCATTGAGGTAGTAATCTGCCTTCCTGTTCTTGCCACCAAAGTGGATAACCATACATTTATCCACATTAAACCGCATCTGCTATGCATCTGCCCACTCACCTAACTTGTCCAGGTCACCCTGTAATCTCCTAACATCCTCATCACATTTCACCCTGCCACCCAGCTTTGTATCATCAACAAATTTGCTAATGTTATTGTTGATACCATCTTCTATATCATTAACATATATTGTAAAAAGCTGCGGTCCCAGCACGGATCCCTGCGGTACCCCACTGGTCACTGCCTGCCATTCTGAAATGGAGCCGTTTATCACTACCCTTTGTTTCCTATCAGCCAACCAATTTTCAATCCAATCTAGTACTTTGCCCCCAATACCATGCGCCCTAATTTTACTCACTAACCTCCTGTGTGGGACTTTATCAAAAGCTTTTTGAAAGTCCAGGTACACTACATCTATTGGATCTCCCTCATCCAGCTTCAGAGTTACATCCTCACAAAATTCAAGAAAATTAGTCAAGCATGAGTTCCCCTTCATAAATCCATGCTGACTCTGTCCTATCCTGTTACTACTATCCAGATGTGCTGCAATTTCATCCTTTATAATAGACTCCAGCATCTTTCCCACCACTGAGGTCAGACTAACTGGTCTATAATTTCCTGCTTTCTCTCTCCCACCTTTCTTAAAAAGTGGTATAACATTAGCCACCCTCCAATCCTCAGGAACCGACCCCGAATCTATCAAACTCTGGAAAATAATCACCAACGCATCCACGATTTCCCGAGCCACCTCCTTCAGTACCCTGGGATGTAGACCATCAGGCCCCGGAGACTTATCAACCTTCAGACCTAACAGTCTCTCCAACACCAAATCCTGGCAAATATAAATTCCCTTAAGTTCAGGTCCTTCAGCCACTGTTACCTCAGGGAGATTGCTTGTGTCTTCCTCAGTGAACACAGATCTGAAGTACCCATTTAATTCTTCTTTCATTTCTTTGTTCCCCGTAATATATTCCCCTGTTTCTGTCTTCAAGGGCCCAATTTTAGTCCTAACCATTTTTTTGCCTTGCACATACTTAAAAAAGCTTTTACTATCCTCCTTTATATTATTGGCCAGTTTACCTTCGTATCTCATTTTTCCTCTGCGTATTTCCTTCTTAGTAATCCTCTGTTGCTCTTTAAAAGCATCCCAGTCCTCAGTTTTCCCACTTATCTTTGCTATGTTATACTTTTTCTCTTTTAACTTTATATGTTTCTAACTTCCCTCGTCAGCCACGGCCGCCCATGCCTCCTCCTGGGATCTTTCTTCCTTTTACGAATGAACTGATCCTGCAACTTCTGCATTATACACAGAAATATCTGCCATTGTTGCTCCACAGTCATCCCTGCTAAGGTATTGCACCATTGAACTTTGGCCAGCTCCTCCCTCATAGCTCCATAGTTCCCTTTATTCAATAGAAGTACTGTCACTTCCGACTGTACCCTCTCCCTCTCAAATTGCAGATTGAAGCTTAATGTATTATGGTCACTACTTCCCAATGGCTCCTTCACTTCGAGGTCTCTGACCAATTCTGGTTACACAATACCAGATCCAGAATTGCCTTCTCCCTGGTCGGCTCCAGCACCAGCTGCTCTAAGAATCCATCTCTGAGGTACTTCACAAAGTCTCTTTCTTGAGGCCCAATACATCCTAATTCTCCCAGTCTACCTGCATGTTGAAATCCACCATAACAACTGTAGTAACATCTTTGCGACAGGCCAATTTCAGCTCCTGATTCAACTTACATCCGACATCCAGACTACTGTTTGGGGGCCTGTAGATGACTCCCAAGAGGGTCTTTTTTACCCTTAGCATTTCGCAGCTCTATCCACACTGACTCTACAACCCCTGACTCTAGGTCCCCCCGCGCAAGGGACTGAATATCCTCCCTTACCAACAAGGCCACCCCACCCCCTCTGCCCGTCAGTCTGTCCTTACGATAGCACGTGTGGCGTTGAATATTCATTTCCCAGGCCCTGTCCACTTGAAGCCACGTCTCAGTTATCCCCACAATATCGTATCTGCCAATTTCCAAACGTGCCTCAAGCTCATCCATCTTACGTCTAATGTTTTGTGCATTCATGTATAGTATTTTTAATTTGCTACTGCTCTCACCCTTCCCATCAACCCCTATTTCACTCAACTTTACAGCATGATCCCTTTCCAAGTTTTCTGCCTCATTGATACAGTTGTCTTTCTTGACTTCTCTTGTTCTAACTTTCCCTTCAATTTCCTTTTTAAACATCCAGTTTGTCCCCTCCCCCGGGCTACTTAGTTTAAATGTAACGGTGTTGCAGTAGAAAACCTGCCTGCCAGAATGCTGGTCCCTAACCTATTAAGGTGCAAACCGTCTCTCTTGTAGAATTTATGCTTACCCCAAAATATACCCCAGTGATCCAAGAACTTAAATCCTTGCTTCCTGCACCAGTTCTCCAACCACACGTTCAAGTTCATTATCTCCCTGTTTCTGGCCTCTCCAGCCCAATGAACTGGAAGCAAACCGGAGATAACCACCCTGGACGTCCTGCTTTTCAGCCTTCTTCCTAGTTCTCCGAAGTCCCGCTATAGTATGTTCCTCCTCTTCTTCCCGACATCATTTGTGCCGACATGTACCACCACCTCTGGCTCTTCACCCTCGTCCTTGAGGATTTCCTGCACTCTGTCCGCGATGTCTTTCACCCTGGCACCAGGAAGGCAACACACCATTCTTAAATCCCGTCTGCTGCCACAAAAACCCCGGTCAGTTCCTCTCACGATGGAGTCCCCTATTACTACGGCTCAGTGCGATGTCCGATTCTTCCGCTCTGCCTCTGCGCCAACTTTTGATTGACAGACCTGGCCGCCTTGTGAACTGGCAGTGTCATCAGTCTCTACTATTTCCAAAAGCTTCAACTTGTTCCTGACAGGTACTTCTCCCGGGGTCTCTTGCATCTGTCTCCTCTCTGCCTTCCTCATTGTCTGCTCTCTTCTGCTCTCTTCTGGCATGATTGGTGTAATAACTTCGCTGAAGGTCTTGTCCAGAAAGATCTCGTTCTCTCGGATGAGCCTAAGGTCCTCGAGTTCTTTCATCAGCGCTGCAATATGCTCGTTCAATAGCTGAATGTGCACACACTTTCCACACATATACGAGCCAGACGCACCAGAGTCGTTGACCTCCCAAATCAAGCACGTAGCGCACTGAACCAGCTGGGCAGTCATGTCTTCACCCTCTTCAACTGTGGCGTAATCACTTCACTCAACCTCCTTGTCAAAGACTCCTGAGCTGAAGCCTCACTCTTCGATCCAAACTTCTTTAGACCCTCTTTTTGTGGCAAGTCATAGAACATAGAACATAGAAGAATACAGCGCAGTACAGGCCCTTTGGCCCTCGATGTTGCGCCGATCCAAGCCCACCTAACCTATACTAACCCACTATCCTCCATATACCTATCCAATGCCCGCTTAAATGCCCATAAAGAGGGAGAGTCCACCACTGCTACTGGCAGGGCATTCCATGAACTTACGACTCGCTGAGTGAAGAACCTACCCCTATCTTCAGTCCTATATCTACCCCCCCTTAATTTAAAGCTATGCCCCCTTGTAATACCCGACTCCATACGCGGGAAAAGGTTCACACTGTCAACCCTATCTAACCCCCTAATCATCTTGTACACCTCAATCAAGTCACCCCTAAACCTTCTTTTCTCTAATGAAAACAGCCCCAAGTGTCTCAGTCTTTCCTCATACGATCTTCCTTCCATACCAGGCAACATCCTGGTAAACCTCCTCTGCACCCGTTCCAGTGCCTCCACATCCTTCCTATAGTATGGCGACCAAAACTGCACACAATATTCCAGATGCGGCCGCACCAGAGTCTTATACAACTGCATCATGACCTCAGGACTCCGGAACTCAATTCCTCTACCAATAAAAGCCAGTACGCCATATGCCTTCCTCACCGCACTATTTACCTGGGTGGCAACTTTCAGAGATCTCTGTACATGGACACCAAGATCCCTCTGCTCATCCACACTACCAAGTATCTGACCATTAGCCCAGTACCCCATCTTTTTGTTATTCTTCCCAAAGTGAATCACCTCACACTTAGCTACATTGAATTCCATTTGCCACCTTTCTGCCCAGCTCTGCAGCTTCTCTATATCCTGCTGTAACCTGCCACATCCTTCCTCACTGTCAACAACTCCTCCGACTTTCGTATCATCCGCAAACTTGCTCACCCAACCTTCTAACCCCTCTTCCAGGTCATTTATAAAAATGACAAACAGCAATGGTCCCAAAACAGATCCTTGCGGAACACCGCTAGTGACGGCACTCCATGAAGAAACTTTGCCATCAACTACTACCCTCTGTCTTCTTCCATCCAGCCAATTCCTAATCCAAACCTCCAACTCACCCTCAATGCCATATCTCCGTATTTTCTGCAGTAGCCTACCATGAGGGAAGTCTGTGGACTCTTAATTTAGGTTAGAGGAGGAGGGAGGGAGGGAGACCCTACTTTGTAGGACCTGGGGTTTAGAACACACCCACTCTAATAGCAATCACTTACTTTCCCGACCGGCTTTGCGCTCCGCCTGAACTTCCGCCCAGCTCCCGCCGCTCTCTGCTGCGAAAAGACCGTTGGCGTCGAGGTAAGTTCTTTATATAGCAATCACTTACCTTCCCGACCAGCTTTGCGCTCTGTCTGAACTTCCGTCCAGCTCCCGCCGCTCTCTGCTGCGAAATTCATTGTATAATTTCTCTAGACTTAGACTCGCCTAAATGCATCACCTCAAATTTATCTGGATTGAACTCCATCTGCCACTTCTCCGCCCAACTCTCCAATCTATTTATATTCCCCTGTATTCTCTGACAGTCCCTTATGCTTTTTGCTACTCCACCAATCTTTGTGTCATATGCAAACTTACTGATCATACCAACAGTGCCCTCTTCCAGATCATTTATGTATATCTCAAACAACAGTGGCCCCAGCACTGACCCCTGTGGAACACCACTGGTCACCTTTCTCCATTTCGAGAAACTCTCTTCACCTACTACTCTCTGTCTCCTGTTGCTCAACCAGTTCTTTATCCACCTAGCGAGAACACCTTGCACACCATGTGACTTCACTTTCTCTATTAGTTTCTCTATTCTCTATTATCTCCTTTCTTAAGTAAAGAGACCATAATTGTATGCAATAATGTTGTTTGTAGGATGCCTGGTAGTAAGACTCCCTGTATTTATACTTGATGGATTTACATAAAGGTTAACATATAATTTGCCTTCTTAATTACTTGCTCTAACCTTTTGTGATTTATGGACAATAGTGTTCTACAGTCTCTTTCTATTTGAGTAATATACTTCTACTTTATTCTCTCTGCCAAAGTTGACAAAATTACATATTTTCACATTATATTTTATCTACCAAATTTTCATTCTCTTGCTTAACTAATCTATATCTGTTTGCAAACTCTTTTTATCCATCTCACATTTTACTTTCCTACCTTTCCTAATTGTATCATTAACAGATTTGGCTATAATACAATGAGTTCTATTTTCCAAATTATTAATATGCATAACAAATAGTTGAACATCAGCAATGATCCCTGTAACACTCCACTAGTTATAATGGGATATGTTGAAAATGATCCAGTATTTTGCTGGAAGTGGTGGAAATGGCAGAGGATAAACTTTTAACGCGGAGATTATTGGGGTAGAATGTAAGGACAAGTGAAGCCCTGTTATTGTTCTGAGAGGGAGGGGAAAGGCTGAGGACAGAAGTGTGGAATATCGGTTGGACATACTTGAGGGTGCTGAGTCAAGGTTAGAGTGGTGCTGTAAAAGCACAGCAGGTCAGGCAGCATCCAAGGAGTGGGAAAAATCAACGTTTCTGGCAAAAGCCCTTCAACAGGAATGAGACCTTATTCTTGATGAAGGGCTATTGCCAGAAACGTTGATTTTTCCCGCTCCTCAGATGCTGCCCGACCTGCTGTGCTTTTCCAGCACCACTCTAATCTTGATTCTGATCTCCAGTATCTGCAGTACCCATTTCTGCCCATACCTGAGGGTGCTGTCAACCACAGAGGGAGGGAACCATCAGTTGAGGAAAATTATTGAGGCCATTTCAGAGGTACCCCTGTAAAAGGCGACGTCATCAGAACAGATACACCAGAAATGGTGAAACTGGGAGGATGGAATAAGATGATAAGACACAGGAACAAATATATTTTACCAGTTAATGAAATAATAGCTAAATGGCAAGGAATCCTTGCAGGAAACAAGGTGAAGAAAAAGGTAATCAATATAACTGTAGGAGTCAGTGGTCAGTCTATCCTCAGAAATGGAAACAGTGACATCAAGGAATGGAAGAGAAGTCAGCGATGGACCAGGTGAAGATGAGAGAAGGATGGAAATTGGAAGGATTTTGTTTTTATTATAAAAGGGAGTTCACCATTTTCTCTTTTTGCCCTTTGTTATCCAATAGACTGGCATTTTCAACCTACTGGTGCTGCTTCAGAACCGGTAGAATTTTGGAAGATGGTCACCGATTCATCCACTATCTGTACTATCACTCCTTTCGCACCCTTGGATATAAATCATTGGGTCCAGGGGATTATCAACTTGCAATGCCATTAATTTCTCCACAACTACTTTATTTTACTACAAATATTTTTTAAGATCCTCTTTCATACTGGTCTCTTGATTCCCTTGTATTCCTGGGAGGTGATGGATGCAAACTCATGAACAAAACTATATAAATTTTATACTCAAGACAATGGCTGGTCAGTGTAAAGGTTATAGAATTCCTTTTCTGGGTTGGAAATCTTAGATTGATTGTCTATAAGGACATTGACCAGACATGAAGATCGACTCATTACTTGGACAGAGAAGAGTCATAGCAGAGTGTAGGACCAGTCTGGTTTTAACCCTCACCAGAAAGTATTCCATTATCAGTGATCCAGAAGGTAAATGTGTCTCTGATAAAACTTGAAGGGAACAGCATGAAGACAAAATAGGATGAGGCAGACAGACTTGCAAACCTATTTCAAATATCTGATGGTGACTTCTGGTACTGACCCTGCCAAAATCTGCAGGATTCAGGTAAAACCACCTTATTTGTAAAATCTGGAGCCATAACGGTGTCAAAGACTTGAACATAACATTCCAGGTGGGGTGAAATGGGGTAACTCATATATCCTCTTCAAAAATACAATACATGGAAATGTTCGTTCAGCCTCTCTGTTACAATGCTGGAATGCTATTTAAAACACTTTCAGGAATCCAAGACGTGATTAACACCGGGCACAAAGTGGACAGTTTCTGGGCATCTTCAGATGGGTCAGCTCTGCAGCTAGCCTGGGGACGCAGAATCATGAGTTCCAGTTTTCAACTTCAATCAAGCTCCTTCTTATTTCTCTGACATTAGTCAGGAAAGTAATCTCTGACCCTTCTTTGCAAGGCTATGTGGAAACTCCAGTTAAGTCTTGAACTCAATATATACACATTCCCACATTACTTGAGAATCTTATAGCACTTTCTCATTGCAGAACAGAACAGTGGATTCCATTCATCTTATATTATTATAAAATGTGACAAAAATGATTCAAAAATGTTTAAGCTTTTCAAGTTAGCAGACTAAATAAAATCTATTCTCCAACTTTTAATGTATGTTGAATTGAAATTAACTAATATGCCACAAATTTATATTTGACATTTTCCAGATTTTAAAAAATGTAAATTCTCTTCAGAATATCAGACGCAGGGATTGGTATTTTCCTCAGGTGAATGATTTTCATGAAAACAAAATAATATTTTATGCTCATATCAACATTTTCACAGAAATAATTGCAAGTATAACATATGAGCAAAAGGATTTTCCAACTGTCTGCTGAACAAAATATGAAAAAAATATAGGTACTAATGGCTGAATTTTTGCCCTGAAAGCAGGTGGAGAATGGAGGCAGTTATGGGGGCATAATATGTTGCCTATGCTCAGCCTGACAGTTATCTAGCACCCTACTGCCCAAGCATTATCATCTCAGAGGTGAGATTAGGAGGAGACGTGTGATGGACAGTCATTTAATGAGGTAACCCACAATCAGGAGGCCCTCCCTCACCATGCTGTGAATAGTGTTCTGGAAGAGTTCAACAACTGGAACAGTACAGAGAACATTAATAGAGATGGATAAGGAACTAAAGGGAATGGGCCAGGACGGAAAATGTTAGCGATAAATGTAAGGATAACTTGAATATCTGAATTAGGGCGGCACCAGGGACCTGGGTTTGAATCCAGCCTTGGGCAACTGTCTGTGTGGAGTTTGCACATTCTCCCCGTGTCTGCGTGGGTTTCTTCCAGGTGCTCAAGTTTCCTCCCACAATCTAAAGACGTGCAGGTCAGGTGGGTTGGCCATGCTAAATTGCCCATAATATTCAGGGATGTGTTGGTTAGGTGCATTGACCATCAAGGATAGTAGTGGGAAGTTGTGTGTGGAGTCAGAGGAGATAGGGGCAGCACTAAATGAATATTTTTTGACAGTATTCACTCTAGAAAATGACAATGTTGTCAAGGAGAATACTGAGATACTGGCTACTAGACTGGGTGGGATGGAGGTTCACAAGGAAGAGGTATTAGAAATCCTGTAGAGTGTAAAAATAAATAAGTCCTCTGGGCCGGATGGGATTTATCCTAGGATCCTTTGGGAAGCCAGGGAGGAGATTGCTGAGCCTTTGGCATTGATCTTTAAATCATCATTGTCTACAGGAATAGTGCCAGAATATGGAGGATAGTAAATTTCATGTCCAACAGTGGGCGGCACGGTGGCACAGTGGTTAGCACTGCTGCCTCACAGCGCCAGAGACCCGGGTTCAATTCTCGCCTCAGGCGACTGACTGTGTGGAGTTTGCACGTTCTCCCCGTGTCTGCGTGGGTTTCCTCCGGGTGCCCTGGTTTCCTCCCACAGTCCAAAGATGTGCAGGTCAGGTGAATTGGCCATGCTAAATTGCCCGTAGTGTTAGGTAAGGGGTAAATGTAGGGGTATGGGTGGGTTATTCTTCGGCGGGTTGGTGTGGACTTGTTGGACCGAAGGGCCTGTTTCCACACTGTAAAGTAATGTAATGTAAAAAAAAATGTAAATGTGGTTCCCCTGTTCAAGAAGGGGAGGAGAGACAATCCTGGTAATTATAGACGAGTGAGCCTAACTTCAGTTGTTGGTAAAGTGTTGGAAAAGGCAACAAGAGATAGGATTTATAATCATCTAGAAAGGAATAATTTGTTTAGGGATAGTCAGCAAGGTTTTGTGAAGGGTAAGTCATGCCTCACAAACCTTGTTGAATTCTTTGAGAAGGTGACCAAACAGGAGATTAAACCAGTTGATGTGGGTGTATATGGATTTCAGTAAGGTGTTTGATAAGGTTCCCCACAGGAGGCTATTGTACAAAATGCGGAGGAATGGGATTGTGGGAGATATAGCAGTTTGGATCAGTAATTGGCTTGCTGAAAGAAAACAGAGGGTTGTAGTTGATGGAACATGTTCATCTTGGTGTCCAGTTACTAGCGGCGTACCGCAAGGGTCGGTGTTGGGTCCACTGCTGTCTGTCATTTTTATAAATGACCTGGATGAGGGCTTAGAAGGGTGGGTTGTAAATATGCAGACGAGACTAAGGTCGGTGGAGTTGTGGATAGTGACGAAGGATGTAGTAGGTTACAGAGAGACATATATAGGATGCAGAGCTGGGCTGAGAGGTGTCAAATGGAGTTTAATGCAGACAAGTGTGAGGTGATTCACTTTGGTCAGAGTAACCGGAATGCAAAGTACTGGGCTAATGGTAAGATTCTTGGTAGTGTAGATAAACAGAGAGATCTCGGTGTCCATGTACACAGATCCTTGAAAGTTGCCACCCAGGTTGACAGGGTTTTTAAGAAGGCATAAGGTGTTTTAGCTTTTATTAATAGAGGGATTTAGTTCCGGAACCATGAGGTTATGCTGCAGCTGTACAAAACTCTGGTGCGACTGCACTTGGAGTATTGTGTACAGCTCTGGTCACCACATTATCGGAAGGATGTGGAAACTTTGGACAGGGTGCAGAGGGGATTTACTAGGATGTTGCCTGGTATGGAGGGAAGGTCTTACGAGGAAAGGCTGAGGGCCTTGAGGCTGTTTTTGTTAGAGAGAAGAAGGTTGAGAGGTGACTTAATAGAAACATATAAGATAACCAGAGGGTTAGATAGGGTGGACAGGGAGAGCCTTTTCCAAGTATGGTGAAAGCGAGCACGAGGGGGCATAGCTTTAAATTGAGGGGTGATAGATATAGGACAGATGTCAGAGGTAGTTTCTTTACTCAGAGAGTAGTAAGGGTATGGAATGCTTTGCCTGCAACAGTAGTAGATTCGCCAACTTTAAGTATATTTAAGTTGTCATTGGACAAGCATATGGATGTACATGGAATAGAGTAGGTTAGATGGGCTTCAGATTGGTAAGACAGGTTGGCGCAACAACGAGGGCCGAAGGGCCTATACTGCGCTGTAATGTTCTATGTTCTATGTTAACCAGAGGGAAATGCAGGGGAATGGGTCCGGGTGGGTTACTCTTCACAGGGTTGGTGTTGACTTCTTGGGCTAAAGGGCCTGTTTCCACACTGTAGGGATTCTATTTATAATAGGAAGTATAGTGTGTTGGGACATGAGGCTACAAGGCTAGAGTTTTTAAAAAATGGTAGATAAACAAAACAAAAAGCTATGTTTCAAAATACACATTGCATTCTGAACAAAGTGAATGATTTATCATCACAAATAGAAATAAAAATGTAAAATTGGTTAGCCATTTTGAAAACATGGCTACAAGGTGACTAAATTGCACCAGGCAAACCTAAACATGAGCTGTCAACCTGGTGAAGCTACAACACAGAACAATATGCATGCAAAATAGCATAAGCAGCAGGTAGTAGACATGGCTAAATGATTTCACAGGAGCCGCCTCGTGCTCCCACGAGGAAGTTGAACAGTTCATCCACTTCACCAACACCTTCCACCCCGACCTCAAATTCACCTGGACAGTCTCAGATTCCTCCCTCCCCTTCCTCGACCTTTCTATTTCCATCTCAGGCGACCGAATCAACACGGACATCTACTACAAACCGACCGACTCCCACAGCTACCTGGACTACACCTCCTCCCATCCTGCCCCCTGTAAAAACGCCATCCCATTCTCCCAATTCCTTCGACTCCGCCGCATCTGCTCCCAGGAGGACCAGTTCCAAAAACGCACAACACAGATGGCCTCCTTCTTCAAGGACCGCAATTTCCCCCCCGACGTGGTCCACGATGCCCTCCACCCCATCTCTTCCACTTCCCGCTCCTCCGCCCTTGAACCCCGCACCTCCAACCGCCACCAGGACAGAACCCCACTGGTCCTCACCTACCACCCCACCAATCTCCATGTACAGCGCATCATCCGCCATCATTTCCGCCACCTCCAAACGGACCCCACCACCAAGGATATATTTCCCTCCCCTCCCCTATCAGTATTCCGTAAAGACCACTCCCTCCGTGACTCCCTCGTCAGATCCACACCCCCCACCAACCCAACCTCCACTCCCGGCACCTTCCCCTGCAACCGCAGGAGGTGCAAGACTTGCGCCCACACCTCCCCCCTCACCTCCCTCCAAGGCCCCAAAGGAAACTTCCATATCCGCCACAGATTCACCTGCACCTCCACACATATCATCTATTGCATCCTCTGCACCCGATGTGGCCTCCTCTATATTGGGGAGACAGGCCGGCTACTTGCGGAGCGTTTCAGAGAACACCTCTGGGACACCCGGACCAACCAACCCAACCACCCTGTAGCTCAACATTTCAATTCCCCCTCCCACTCCACCAAGGATATGCAGGTCTTTGGACTCCTCCATCGTCAGACCACAACAAAACGACGGTTGGAGGAAGAACGCCTCATCTTCCGGCTAGGAACCCTCCAACCACAAGGGATGAACTCGGATTTCACCAGTTTCCTCATTTCCCCTCCCCCCACCCTGTCTCAGTCAAATCCATCAAATTCAGCACCGCCTTCCTAACCTGAGATCTTCTTCCCGACCTCTCCGCCCCCACCCCAGTCTGACCTATCACCCTCACCTTGACCTCTTTCCACCTATCACATTTCCGACGCCCCTCTCCCAAGTCCCTCCTCCCTACCTTTTATCTTAGCCTGCTGGACAAACTTTCCTCATTCCTGAAGAAGGGCTTATGCCCGAAACGTCGGGCGGCACGGTAGCACAGTGGTTAGCACTGCTGCTTCACAGCGCCAGAGACCCGGGTTCATTTCCCGCCTCAGGCGACTCTCTGTGTGGAGTTTGCACATTCTCCCCGTGTCTGCGTGGGTTTCCTCCGGGTGCTCCGGTTTCCTCCCACAATCCAAAAAAAATGTGCAGGTTAGGTGAATTGGCCATGCTAAATTGGCCGTAGTGTTAGGTGAAGGGGTAAATGTAAGAGAATGGGTCTGGGTGGGTTACGCTTCGGCGGGTCGGTGTGGACTTGCTGGGCCGAAGGGCCTGTTTCCACACTGTAAGTAATCTAATCTAATCTATCTAATCTAATCCTGTTCCCTGGATGCTGCCTGACCTGCTGCGCTTTTCCAGCAACACATTTCCAGCGTAAATGATTTCACAACCAACCAATCAGAACAAAGCTTTACTGTCCTGCTGTACCGAGTAATGAATAATGGTGGTAACTCACTGGAAGAGGCATCTCCAGAAAATTCTCCATTCTCAGTGATAACACAACCAAACATGTTAGTGCAAAAACTGAGTGAGTAGTCCATTTTGGTCCCTTTCTGAGGTTTCCAGCCTCACAGATGCCAGTGTTCAGCTAATTTGATTAAGTCCATGTGATTTATGAAATCGATGAAAGGACTGGATATTTAAAAGCCAATAGTACTGAGGACCTGTGCTCCAAAACTTGTCATACTTATAGCCAAGCTGTTCCAGTACAGCTACAACAATAGCATCCACCTGACAATGTAGAAAATTACCCAGTATTACCTTGTGCACATTGAGCAGTACAAACCCAACTGTGTGAATTACCACCTGATTAGTCTGTTCTCAGGCATTACCAAGATGATGAAAGGTCTTGTCGACATGCTATCAAATGTCACTTCTTCAATGGTAACTTGTTGATTCATGCATAGTTTGGATTTGGCCAAGCCAACAGCACCTTGCCTCATTATAGTCTTGGTTTAAACATTCCTTCGGGAATGTTTTTGATAAAGTACCATGTAAGTGGTTAGTGCACAAGTTTGGAGCACATGAGATTGGTGATGATATACCAGTATGGATTAAGAATTGGTTAGCAGACAGGAAACAGAGAACAGGAATAGATAAGTCATTTTCACAATAGAAGACTTGTCAAGTGGAGTACCACATGAATAAGTGCTTGGGGCCCCAGCTATTCACATTAATCAATGATTTGAATGAAGAAATTAAATGAAATATTTTCAAGTCTGTTAATGACACAAACTAAGACAAATTTTGAGTGGTGAGATGGAAATAAAGAGATTTCAGAGTGATTTGGATGAGTTGAGTAAGTGAGAAAATACATAGCTGTCAGTGTGGAAAAGTAATTGATTTTGCATTTAATTTGCATGTGCAAGTATCTATCTATCCTTAAATAAATGAAATGACAAAGTTACTAAGACAATGATGGCAAAATGAAGTTGGAAAACAGATCAAACAATGAAAAGACAGGTATTTAAGGGGATTGTTCATGACACTCAGAAAAGATATAAACATACAAATCAGGGACAGGAGTGGGCCACTCAGCTGCTAAAGCCATTCAACAGGATCACAGCTCAACTGATTAGTCCATATTCATGCCTTCTAATAACAAGTCACCACCCTGTTTAACAAAAATCTACAAACTTCTGCTTTCAAAATATTCAAGGATTCCAAATGCTCATGTCTTTTAGAAAGAAAATCTCATCTTTGTCATTAATAGGTTACATGTTTTAAGAAAAGCAACCTCTATTCTATATTAGAGCTGAAAATGTGTTGCTGGAAAAGCGCAGCAGGTCAGGCAGCATCCAGGGAACAGGAGAATCGACATTTCGGGCATAAGCCCTTCTTCAGGAATGAGGAAAGTTTGTCCAGCAGGCTAAGATAAAAGGTAGGGAGGAGGGACTTGGGGGAGGGGCGTCGGAAATGTGATAGGTGGAAAGAGGTCAAGGTGAGGGTGATAGGTCAGACTGGGGTGGGGGCGGAGAGGTCGGGAAGAAGATTGCAGGTTAGGAAGGCGGTGCTGAATTCGATGGATTAGACTGAGACAAGGTGGGGGGAGGGGAAATGAGGAAACTGGTGAAATCAGAGTTCTATTCTATATTAACCTACACGTGAAAACATCCTTTCCACAACAACCCTCAAGATCTTTTATCCTCCAATCAAGTCATCTCTGAAATTTCTTAACTTCAGTTGATACAAGATTAGTCTGTTCAATATCTAATAAGAAACCTGCCCATTCCAAGTCATACTACAGTTAACATTTTCTGAACTGCTTCCAATAAATTTACACCCTTCCTTAAAAGGCTACCAATACTATACACAGAACTCCAGATGTAGTTTCACAAGTGTTGTGAGTGACTGAAGTATAATCTATCTGCTTTTGCATTTAATAATCGATGCAAACATTCCATTAAGAGAAGACTGAGATAGGACTTGATTTATATATATAAACTTATGAGGGGCATAGAAAGGATACACAGGAGGGATTTTTTTTCCCCTTGGTGGAGGGGCAATAACCAGGGGGCATAGATTTAAGGTAAGAGACAGAGGTTTAGAAGAGATGTGAGGAAAAACCTTTTCACCCAGAGGATACTAGGTATCTGAAATTCATGACAGAGAAGCGGTGGTAAAAGCAGAAACCTTCGTAACATTAAGTATTTAGAATTATACTTTCAATGCCAAGTCATACAAGGCTATGGGGCCAAATACTGGAGAACGAGATTAAAATAATTAGATTCTTGTTTTTGACTGGCACAGACTAGATGGGTTCAAGAGCCTTTTTCTGTACTGTAGACCTCTATAACTCCATTAGGTTTCCTAACTTCTAGTGGAAGGTGTATACTAATCTTTTGTGATTCATGCAGGAGAAAGCCGAGGTCCCTCTGCATCTTTCACCATTTAGTTAAATGCTTCTTTTCTCTCCTTTCTGTGAAAACTGAAAATTTCACATTTCTCCAAATGAAATGGCACTTGGAAGATCTTTGTTCACTCACTTAACTTTGTCATGTCCTTTTCTAGCCTCCTTATGTCCTCTTCACAACTTACTTTCCTATCTATCTTGGTGTCACCAGAAAATATAGCTACTATACTTTTGGTCCCTTCACCCAATTAATTTTTTAAAAATTGTAAAATGTTGAGGCCTCAACACTGATCCCAGTGGTACATCGCTTGTTACACTTTGCCAGCCGGAAAATTATCCATTTATGTCAAATATTTTCTGTTAGCCAGCCAATTGTCTGTCCATGCTAATATCCTGCTTCCTATATCATGAGCTTTTATTCTCAGAAATAGTCTTTGACGTGTCTTCTTATGGACGGTCCATCCACTGATTTTCTCTTTACCTAACCCTTATATGATTTCCTCGAAGAATGTCAATTTTCTCTCACAGGATCATCATTTGGAATTCTCTTTCACAGAGTAGCAGAGGTGTAGTCATTGAAAATATTGCAGGGTAGGTTAGATAGCTCTTGATTGACAAGGGTGTCAAATGTTACAAGACGTAAATAAGTATAAAGGAAATTAGATTTAATGCCACAATCAGATCAGCAACGATCTTATCAAATGGTAGGACAGATTCAGGGGCTGAATGTCCTATTCCGACTCCAATTGGTATTTCCGGTTGGTCTATAGACCAACCCTCCCACTCTTCTGAATTGTCTAAGACAGCTGAATGGGACCAGCCTCCCATCAGTAGAATGGGGGATCAACAATTCAGCTTGACTCTGAGGTCACTCTATCTATCTGCCAGATATGTGACCACAGGTTATCCAGTGGAGGAGCTCCATCTCCACAAGGAGCAATTGCTGTGAGTGATGCACAAATTTGTTCTTCTGAGACAGGGGTAAGATTAAGGAGCCTGGGATGACAAGAACAGAGGAGCTTCTCGCCAAAAGAAAGAAGGCAGCTTACATAAGGTGGAGGAAGCAAGGATCCAGCACTGCTTTAGAGGATTACAGGCTGACTAGAAAGGAACTCAGAAATGGACTGAGGAGAGCCAGGAGGGGCATGAAAAGGGCTTGGCAAGGAGGATTAGGCCCAAAGGCATTCTACTTATGCATAAGGAATAAGAGAATGATCAGGGAGAAGGTAGGGCCGATCAGGGATAACGTAGGGAACTTGTGCATAGAGTCTGAGCAGATGGGGAAGCCCTAAATGATTTTTGCTTCGGCTTTCACCAAGGAAAGGGACCTTATTGTGAATGAGAACTTTGAGGAGCTGGGAAATAGGCTTGAACAGATAAGATTGACAAAGTTGATGTGCTGGAAATTTCGGCAAACATTAAGATTGATAAGTCTCCAGGGCCAGATCAGATTTATTCGGGAAGTGAGAAAGGAGGTTGCTAAGCCAGTGGTGAAGATCTTTGCTTCCTTACTCTTCTTGGGAGTCATACCAAAAGATTGGAGGGAGGCAAATGTTGTTCCTCTTTTCAAGAAGGGTAATAGGGAAATCCCTGGCAATTACACACCAGTCAGTCTTAAGTCTGTGGTCAGCAAGGTTTGGAAAGATTAGATTAGATTAGATTACAGTGTGGAAACAGGCCCTTCGGCCCAACAAGTCCACACCGACCCGCCGAAGCGAAACCCACCCATACCCCTACATTTACCCCTTACCTAACACTACAGGCAATTTAGTATGGCCAATTCACCTGACCCTGCACATCTTTGGATGGTGGGAGGAAACCGGAGCACCCGGAGGAAACCCACGCAGACACGGGGAGAACGTGCAAACTCCACACAGTCAGTCGCCTGAGGCGGGAATTGAACCCGGGTCTCTGACGCTGTGAGGCAGCAGTGCTAACCACTGTGCCACCATGCCGCCCACAAAGAATTCTGATGGATATGATTTATGACTATTTGGAAAAGCATCGTGTGATTAAAGGCAGACAGCATGACTTTGTGAGTGGCAGGTCATGCCTCACAAACCTTATTGAGTTCTTTGAGGAGGTGACGAGGCAGGTTGACGAAGGTTGAGCAGTGGATGTGGTGTATTTGGACTTCAGCAAGGCATTTGATAAGGTTCCCCATGGTAGGCTCATTCATAAAGTCAGGAAGTATGGGATACAGGGAGATTTGGCTATCTGGATTCAGAATTGGTTGGCTGACAGAAGGCAGAGAGTGATTGTAGATGGAAAGTATTCTGCCTGGAGGTCAGTGGTGAGTGGTGTCCCGTAGGGCTCTGTTCTTGGGCCTCTGCTCTTTGTAGTTTTTATAAATGACTTGGATGAGGAGGTTGAGGGGTGGGTTTGTAAATTTGCAGATGACACAAAGGTTGTAGGTGTCGTCAATAGTATAGAGGGCTATATGCAGCGTGACATAGGATGTAGAGCTGGGCTGTGAAATGGCAGATGGAGTTCAACCTGGATAAATGCAAAGTGATGCAGTTTGGAAGGTCAAACCTGAATGATGAATATAGGAGTAAAGACAGGATTCTTGGCAGTGTGGAGGAACGGAGGGATCTCGGTGTTCAAGTGCATAGATCCTTCAAAGTTGCCACCCAAGTGGCTAGGGTTGTTAAGAAAGCATATGGTGTTTTGGCTTTCATTAAAAGCAAGTTTAAGAGCTGTGAGGTTTTGCTGCAGCTCTACAAGAACCTGGTGAGTCCACACATGGAATACTGTGTCCAGTTTTGGTCACCCTATTATAGGAAAGATACAGACGCTTTGGAGAGGGTGCAAAGAAGGTTTACCAGAATGCTGCCTGGACTGGAGGGCTTGTCTTACAAAGACAGGTTGACTAAGCTTGGACCTTTTTCTCTGGAGAGAAGGAGGAAGCGAGGTGACCTGATCGATATATACAAGGAAATGAGAGGCTTGGATAGAGTCAATATACAGAGACTTTTCCCCAGGGCAGGATTGACTGGCTTGAGGGGTAATCGTTTTAAGATATTAGGAGGAAGGTATAGAGGAGATATCAGAGGTAGGTCCCTTTTGCAGAGAGTTGTGAATGCATGGAATGCATTGCCAGTGGTGGTGGTGGAAGCAGAGTCATTTGGGGCATTTAAGCGACTGCTGGACATGCACATGGACAGCAGTGAATTGAGGGGTGTGTAGGTTAGGTAATTTTATTTTAGATTAGGAATAATCCTCGGCACAACATTGTGGGGCGAAGGGCCTGTTCTGTGCTGTACTTTTCTATGATCTATGATAATGGTGGCCGCACAGTTGCAATCACTGTTGCATATGGCAATGGTTCTGAAGGTGTTAAATGTTCATATTGATATTATACACAGTCTTTGTTTTGAAACAAAGTGTTTGACTCAGGTTTTCAAAGGGAGCAGATTTTCTGTTCCAGCTGCCTAATGTCCTCATGATTATACCTGACCAAATGAAGTTGTGCTACTGCTATTACTCAATAAACTTTATTATTATCTTAGAGCAGTGCCTCTTCTATAAATACTCTCTCGTGGTACATCGTCCATCAGTAATCACTAGATACTCCAAAGACAAATCAAAGACAAAGGAGGATCAGTGCCAGCAAACTACATTAAACTACTATTATGCAGATGCAATACTGGTAGAGATGGAAAATACTATAGCCAGATATTGAGTTATTGTACGGACTTGGTGGAGATGGCCTCTCTGTAGCAGCAACCTGCAGCTCTTACTGGCCCTCCAAATTGAGACCCTGTCTGTCCTTTGACCAGGAACCAGTATGATGGGTTTGGTACTCTCAACCTATTCAAAAAGTCAAATTCCTGCTCCAAATATCTGACAAAGGTAAACTACGATGATAACGAATTATAATTGGTCAAAACATGTTTGAGTACATATGAATGTGGTAAATCTTGACTTCATTCACTTACTTTTCCAATCAAAGGAGATTGACTGGAAGTTTATTGTTGTTTGGAAAGAATCACTGAAGAGAAAATTGGAATTGTGTTTTACAGAAGAAATAATCTTGAATTATGCCAGCTGATACAAACTGAAGCACTGTTACCTAAAGATAAAGCTTGTTGTAATTTGAATATTTGAAAATAGGCAAGCCAAGAAAATAGAATATCATCTCTTAAATGAGAGTGTCCTGATTTAACACTTGGTATATTCACATCTTTATTATATGTTTGATAAACTGAAACATTTGTCAAGATGATGCTGATTTGCAATATTCTAAGATAGATGACAGCAAATCAGCAGCAAGATTTTGAAATCTGAAAAGTTGTGAAATGAACTGTTGGAACTCTGTCACTGATTTTATGGTCACAAAAGTCAACATCTACCCCAAAACCTGTTAACCTGTTTTATTGCTATGCACCTTATGAATAGAAATGCAATTTTCATTTGAAAAGAGCTAGTTGACAGTATTTCCATTTTCTTTTATTCCTTAAAAACTTCTATGAAATAAAAACAACAAATGAAAATGGAGAAATTTGGAATCAACTTGTGGTATTTTGTTTAGCAAGTTGTTTAAGATTACATTATACAAATTCTAATATTCAGCTTTTCATATTCACCATATTGACCTGCCAATTTTAGTTCAGTTCTTTACCTTGTTTTCACAGTACACACAACACAAAAACTGACACTGCAGTGATAACAATTCTAAAAGGGAATGTTTATCATTTGTACAGGAAGTGCACAGTTTATAATCTGGTGCGAAAAGCAAACAATTGCTGTCCGCACATTAATTGTACTAATTTCAAATATTGATTAATCTGCTGTTGACGTGCTCCGTGGATGCATTATGGGAGGAGTTGTCATTGTAGTCCCCAATCTACGTACATTAGTCAAATAAAAAGATCAGAAGATACACAGGGTACTATAAATCTTTTGGATCTGCTTTACATCCAAGCCACCAATTAGACTACAGTATGAAGAAAAGTCCTCTCCAAATCCCGGAAACACAACTGAAACAGGTCAAGATAAAAAAAATTGGAAATAGAGCCAAGTTACTTATAAATATTCTGAACGATTGAAGGGGTAAAAGTGACCCATGTGCTTTGTTTTGTATACCCCAGGACTCAAAACTGAAAGGGTGAATTGTCAAATTTCATCTAATGTGTACTGTAAATGCATATTTAATAGCAATGTGTATGCATCTGGTGTATCATAGAGTTATACAGCATGGAAACAGACCTTTCACAAAAGATTCAATTTTTAAATTAATTTTAATTACCCATATTGTATGCTCACTTACTGAAATATGACCTTAGAATATTTAACTATTCAGAAAGAAAACATTGTTACATATTCAGGTAACAATGCTTACAAGATTTCAATTTGATTTATACATTTTAAAATTCAATTCTTCATTTAAGAAGACAACATGACATTGTAAGGTTTAAGACTCAATGAACTGTAAACAATGTAAGGGAAAATTTCAGTTCTGAGTGTTCATGATATATATTCAGCGTTCCTCCATATCTGCTGTAATACGAAAATCTAGAAAGCAGCTTGATCTGATAGAAGATCTGTGACAGTCTGATTTGATTGAAAATGCAAATTTCTATACATTTATATTTAGAGCTAGGTTTCGCTATAACCTGCAGACTAAAAGCTGAAGAAGCACAAAATATGGGTAATGAAGGCAGAAAATTGGAAGTGCTTTTCTATTAATGTATTGCATCATTTCCATGAAAGCTGAATAATTTCTAAATATCCAAGAAAGAACAGTCAGATCACTATGTTTCATTTATACTCAGGAAATGACTCACTTTAGAGGTGTATTCTTATTTTAAAGTATCAAGCAATTATCAAGAAAATTATTGGTTAGTAAAGTGAACAAACAGTGCTTGTTATGCCACAGAGCCTGATACAAATGTGCAAAGAAATGCAGCTCTAAAGTCAGTCCACCAGACTTTGTTAGTAACACTTGTATAAAGATCTGCTAAGCAAAATTTACAAGCAGAAGGAAAAAGCAAACACTACCTTGCATTCTGGACAACCATAACTTGGCTGAAAACGCCCAAAGGTTGAAGAGAGAGCAGAGCGAATAGAAAATAAAGAAAATGCACAAAGGCAAAGACAAATCAGCATGAGATTGAGAGTAAAGCTGAGCATGTGAACTAATTTATATTTAAAATGTAGGAAGGAGGACAGAGAGTTAACTGCTTGGGTTAAGACAATAAAACAAACAACTAATGCAACACGAAACAGACAGTTACCAGCCTTCTCCTTGGAATATGCAAGATTCTGAGCACCAATTAGAATTAACATTGAATATAATGAACAGGAGATCAAAAACAAAATCAACTTTTTAAACTATGTTTTTGGTGGAATAGGTAGGAGAACATTTTAATTTTCTCCCTTCAACTCATCATGAGTGAGTTTGCGGTGAACCTATTGTCATCAGAACAGTGACAGCAAACTCCAATCCCAGCCCTACATGATGACCATATTGTGGAATCTCAGTTACCAGAACACATTTTCTTGAAACTGTTCACAGGCTCAGCAAAATATTTAAATTCACATTCAAGTTGGATTCAGATGGCCTTTAAAGGCATAACTGTGTCATGCTATTGATAGACTTTCTGTTAATTATTTTATGAAATCAAGACAGAGTGTATAGCAGAGTTCAGCCTCCTGAGTTTTTCAGCACTTATGTTTTATTTCAGATTTCTAGCATCCACAGCATTTTGCTTTAAAATTATATTATGGGTTGTTCATATCACAACATGGGAGGTAGCAATGGAAATTTGTTTTTGAGTTCCATCTTCAGGAGGCAAGGATTTCAATCGTATGGTTAAACGGGACATGATTGTAGCAATATTTTTCAGAGAAACTAAACATTTTTCCATTTATTAGGCAATCCATTTCTGACCCTTTTCTCCAGAAACAACATTTATTTTGGTTGTTAATACTAAAGAGGTTTAATATTCAAAATATGAAGTTTGAGGCAATTGAGAAAATAGTTGCTATATCAATCTTTACTGTAAGATACTATTTAACTTCACCAACAGTCCACTTCTGAATACAGTTATGTACTGAAGGGTTCTACAGCATATTTGTAGAAGGAATATAAATATGTTGGAGGTACATTATTGATTGTTAAGTTTTGGTAGTTCACGATTGGTTTTAGCCAAGGCATTTATTTTCCTGCATTATTGGATTGGCTCCATCAAATAATTGCATAGGAGATGATACCCAAAATGATGGATCTCCACACAAGCCACAATTAGTAATGTTTCTGCTAGAAGGGAACAACTTATTCATTGTCATGCGCAATGTAGACAAAGGAAAACTTCATGCTGAAAACATTATCCTAACTGTTTCCTGAAATACTTAATACACAGTTACACAGTTGCACAATTGGCCTTATATCACTGCCTCTCCAATAGGCTGCCCTGCCCTGGGATATAAAGTCTCTGTGTGCCTGATTCCAATGGGACTGTGGAAGGTGTCTTGATGGCGGAGAATAAACTTTCACAATTAATTTATTTGGAATCAGACAACATCAACTAAAAGTCTGAACACTGAAAAAACAAGTGTGAAGGTAGGAATCCTTTGAATGAAAAACCAAAAAAAATGTGGATTCAGGGAATCAGACACAAGAATAGAAATTGAACCTGAAACATTAACTTTGCTTTCAGTTTGTTTTTCCAGCAAATTCTGTTTTTGATCCTTTTAGATAATACTGAGACACCAGCGCATGAACTCTGCATACGAGATAAATTGGTAAATGTTATGAAACTTGAAAGGGTTCAGAAAAGATTCACAAGGCTGTTTCCAGGGTTGGAGGGTTTGAGCTGTAGAGAGAGGCTGAATAGGTTGCGGGCTGTTTTCCCTGGAAGATCGAAGGCTGAAGGATGACCTTATAGAGGTTTATAAAATCATGACGGGCATGGACAGGGTAAATAGACAAGGTCTTTTCCCTAGGGTAGGGGAGTCCAGAACAATAGTTTAGGGTGAAAGTAGAAAAATTTAAAAAGGAACTAAGGTGCAACCTTTTCATGCAGAGGGTGGTGTGTGTATGGAATGAGATGCCAGAGGAGGCTGGTACAATTACAACATCTAAAAGGCATCTGGATGGGTATATGAACAGGAAAGGTTTAGAGGGATATGGGCCAATTGCTGGCAAATGGAACGAGATTAGATTTGGAAATCTGGTTGGCATGGACAAGTTGGATCAAAGAGATTGTTTCTGTGCTGTACATCTCCATGACTGTATAATATATAAAAGTAATGACAGGAGTGACAGCGTGGGATTAATATCTGTGACTTCATGAATACAGTTTGAAATCAGCAATTTTTGAGAAGATTTGTAGCTCAGGTTGATGATAAGTATGTAAGTTATCTCACTGAGCTGGAAGGTTTGTTTTCAGACATTTCATCACCGTGACTAGTTAATTGATTATGTTACCTAGTCATTAGATTAGATTATTAGATTTCCTATAGTATGGAAACAGGCCCTTCAGCCCAACAAGTCCACACCGACCCTCCGAAGAGCAACCCACCCATAACCCGACATTTACCCCTGACTAATGTACCTAACACTATGGACAATCTTAGCATGGCCAATTCAACTGACTTGCACATCTTTGGATTGTGGGAGGAAACCGGAGCACCCAGAGGAAACCCACACAGACACAGGGAGAATGTGCAAACTCCACACAGACAGTAACCCGAGGTGGGAATTGAACTCAGGTCCCTGGTGCTGTGAGGCAGCAGTGCTAAACACTGAGCCACCGTGCCGCCATGGTGATGAAACATCTGAAAACAAACCTTCCAGCTCAGCGATCTAACTTACATACTTACAGTTTAAAATCTTTTCTCTGGGGATTTAAGGCATTTAAGAAGTTGGCTCATTTCACACATGTAACTATAAGTAAATGACATATGGTAATTGGACTTCCTGCAGCAAATTGCACCAGTTTGGCAATTTTTTTTTGTGCTCGATGTTCACCTAACATTGGTTCTTTATCCAATAGCTAGACTTTTTGGTTAAGGCAAATAATTTAGATCAGAAATAGGTGATAATGCTTGTGTTGCTTTTGAGAGAGCTTTCCAGTCAGACTACATAGCCCTGAATTCCTAATCTTTGTCTCAAGAGTTGGTTGTGAACACAATCAGCTGCACTGTAGGTATTCTTTGCTCTTATTTTTATTTTCATAACTTTGCCATCTCATTTTACTTTCAACCTGACTAGACTAATAAGCATGAGTTGACTTGATGTATACTAGGTAAAAACAATGACTGCAGATGCTGGAAACCAGATTCTGGATTAGTGGTGCTGGAAGAGCACAGCAGTTCAGGCAGCATCCGAGGAGCGGTAAAATCGATGTTACGGGCAAAAGCCCTTCATCAGGAATAAAGGCAGAGAGCCTGAAGCATGAAGAGATAAGCTAGAGGAGGGTGGGGGTGGGGAGAAAGTAGCATAGAGTACAATAGGTGAGTGGGGGAGGGGATGAAGGTGATAGGTCAGGGGCGGGGGAGGGTGGAATGGATAGGTGGAAAAGAAGATAGGCAGATAGAACAAGATATGGGAACAGTGCTGAGCTGGAAGTTTGGAACTAGGGTGAGGTGGGGGAAGGGGAAATGAAGAAACTGTTGAAGTCCACATTGATGCCCTGGGGTTGAAGTGTTCCGAGGCGGAAGATGAGGCGTTTTTTCTCCAGGCGTCTGGTGGTGAGGGAGCGGCGGTGAAGGAGGCCCAGGACCTCCATGTTCTTGGCAGAGTGGGAGGGGGAGTTGAAATGTTGGGCCACAGGGCGGTGTGGTTGATTGGTGCGGGTGTCCTGGAGATGTTCCATAAAGCGCTCTACTAGGAGCGTCAAGTCTCCCCAATGTAGAGGAGACCGCATTGGGAGCAACGGATACAATAAATGATATTAGTGGATGTGCAGGTAAAACTTTGATGGATGTGGAAGGCTCCTTTAGGGCCTTGGATGGAGGTGAGGGAGGAGGTGTGGGCGCAGGTTTTGTAGTTCCTGCGGTGGCAGGGGAAGGTGCCAGGATGGGAGGGTGGGTTGTAGGGGGGCGTGGACCTGACCAGGTAGTCACGGAGGGAACGGTCTTTGCGCAAGTGGAAACGGGTAGGGAGGGAAATATATCCCTGGGTGGTGGGGTCTGTTTGGAGGTGGCGGAAATGTCGGCAGATGATTTGGTTTATGTGAAGGTTGGTAGGGTAGAAGGTGAGCACTAGGGGCGTTCTGTCCTTGTTACGGTTGGAGGGGTGGGGTCTGAGGGCGGAGGTGCGGGATGTGGACGAGATGCGTTGGAGGGCATCTTTAACCACGTGGGAAGGGAAATTGCGGTCTCTAAAGAAGGAGGCCATCTGGTGTGTTCTGTGGTGGAACTGGTCCTCACAAACCTTATTGAATTCTTTGAAAAGGTGACGAAGGAGGTTGATGAGGGGAAAGCGGTAGATGTGGTATATATGGATTTTAGTAAGGCGTTTGATAAGGTTCCCCATGGTAGGCTACTGCAGAAAATACGGAGATATGGCATTGAGGGTGAGTTGGAGGTTTGGATTAGAAATTGGCTGGATGGAAGAAGACAGAGGGTAGTAGTTGATGGCAAAGTTTCTTCTTGGAGTGCCGTCACTAGCGGTGTTCCACAAGGATCTGTTTTGGGACCATTGCTGTTTGTCATTTTTATAAATGACCTGGAAGAGGGGTTAGAAGGTTGGGTGAGCAAGTTTGCGGATGATACGAAAGTCGGAGGAGTTGTTGACAGTGAGGAAGCATGTGGCAGGTTACAGCAGGATATAGAGAAGCTGCAGAGCTGGGCAGAAAGGTGGCAGATGGAATTCAATGTAGCTAAGTGCGAGGTGATTCACTTTGGGAAGAATAACAAAAAGATGGGGTACTGGGCTAATGGTCGGATACTTGGTAGTGTGGATGAGCAGAGGGATCTTGGTGTCCATGTACACAGATCTCTGAAAGTTGCCACCCAGGTAAATAGTGCGGTGAGGAAGGCATATGGCGTACTGGCTTTTATTGGTAGAGGAATTGAGTTCCGGAGTCCTGAGGTCATGATGCAGTTGTATAAGACTCTGGTACGGCCGCATCTGGAATACTGTGTGCAGTTTTGGTCGCCATACTATAGGAAGGATGTGGAGGCATTGGAACGGGTGCAGAGGAGGTTTACCAGGATGTTGCCTGGTATGGAAGGAAAATCGTATGAGGAAAGACTGAGGCACTTGGGGCTGTTTTCACTAGAGAAAAGAAGGTTTAGGGGTGACTTGATTGAGGTGTACAAGATGATTAGGGGGTTAGATAGGGTCGACAGTATGAACCTTTTCCCGCGTATTGAGTCGGGTATTACAAGGGGGCATAGCTTTAAATTAAGGGGGGGTAGATATAGGACTGATGTTAGGGGTAGGTTCTTCACTCAGCGAGTTGTTAGTTCATGGAATGCCCTGCCAGTAACAGTGGTGGACTCTCCCTCTTTATGGGCATTTAAGAGGGCATTGGATAGGTATATGGAGGATAGTGGGTTAGTGTAGTTTAGGTGGGCTTGGATCGGCGCAACATCGAGGGCCCAAGGGCCTGTACTGCGCTGTATTCTTCTATGTTCTATGTTCTATGTTCTATGGTCCTCCTGGGAGCAGATATGGCGGAGGTGGAGGAATTGGCAATACGGGATGGCATTTTTTCAAGAGGTAGGGTGGGAAGAGGTGTAATCCATGTAGCTGTGGGAGTCGGTGGGTTTGTAAAAAATGTCAGTGTCATGTCGGTCGTCACTAATGGAGATGGAGAGGTCCAGGAAGGGGAGGGAGGTGTCAGAGATGGTCCAGGTAAATTTAAGGTTAGGGTGGAATGTGTTGGTGAAGTTGATGAATTGCTCAACCTCCTCGCAGGAGCATGAGGTGGCGCCAATGCAGTCATTAATGTAGCGGAGGAAGAGGTGTGGAGTGGTGCTGGTGTAATTACAGAAGATCGACTGTTCTACGTAGCAAACAAAGAGTATACTGATGATGTTGTGTGACACATAGTGCTCACATTTGCGGAAGTTGTGCTGCAAAATTTATTTTTCTAGGGTTAATTTCCTGTAATAAAAGTTTGACAAAAATGTACATTCATATCTATCCTTCTATTAGAATTAGCAAATGGAGGAAAGGATGGCACCGTGGCTCAGTGGTTAGCACTACTGCCTCACAGCACCAGGGACCTGGGTTCAATTCCAGCCTAGGACAACTATCTGCATGGAGTTTACACACTTGCTCTGTGTTTGCGTGGGTTTCCTCTGGATACTCCAGTTTCCTTCCACAGTACATGTGCAGGTCAGGTGATTGGCCATGCTAAATTGCCCATAGTATCCAGGGATGGGAACCTACACTGTAGCTTTAGGGTGCAGGACCTGGAATGTAGGGAGGTTAGGAATATGGCATCAATTGCAAAGGAGGGTGCCTGTAAACAGGAAAGTGGCTCGAAGTGTGTATACTTCAATGCAAGAAGTATATGAAATAAGGTAGGTGAACTTGCAGCATGGGTTGGTACCTGGGATTTCGATGTTGTGGCTATTACGGAGACATGGGTAGAAAAGGGACAGGATTGGCTGTTGCAGGTTCCAGGGTTTAAATGTTTTAGTAGGGTCAGAGGTGGGGGTAAAAGAGGGGGAGGTGTGGCATTGCTTGTCAAAGATAGTATTACAGCGGTGGAAAGGACGATGGATGAAGACTCGCCATTTGAGGTAGTTTGGGCTGAGGTTAGGAATAGAAAAGGTAAGGTCACCCTGTTAGGAGTTTTCTACAGGCCTCCTAATAGTCCTAGAGACGTAGAAGAAAGGATTGCGAGGATGATTCAGGAGAAGAGTGAAAGTAATAGGGTGGTTGTTATGGGGGACTTTAACTTTCCTGATATTGACTGGGAAAGCCATAGCTCGAGTTCGTTAGATGAGTCGGTGTTTGTCCAATGTGTGCAGGAGGGTTTCCTGACACAATATGTAGACAGGCCAACAAGAGGTGAGGCCATACAGGATTTGGTTCTGGGTAACGAACCAGGGCAGGTGTTAGAATTGGAGGTAGGTGAGCACTTTGGGGACAGTGACCACAATTCGGTGACTTTTACTTTAGTGATGGAGAGGGATAAGTGTGCACTGCAGGGCAAGAGTTATAGCTGGGGGCAGGGAAATTATGATGCGGTGAGGCACGACTTAGGATGCGAGGCTTGGAAAAGTAGGCTTCAAGGCAAGGGCGCAATTGATATGTGGAGCTTGTTCAAGGAGCAACTATTGAGTGTCCTTGATAAGTATGTACCTGTCAGGCAGGGAGGAAAGGGTCGTGTGAGGGAGCCGTGGTTTAATAAGGAATTGGAATCCCTTGTTAAAGGGAAGAGGGCAGCCTATGTAAAGATGAGGCGTGAAGGTTCAATTGGGGCAATTGAGAATTATAAGATAGCCAGGAAGGATCTGAAGAGAGAGCTAAGAGCAGCAAGGAGGGGACATGAAAAGTCCTTAGTTGGTAGGATTAGGGAAAACCCAAAGGCTTCCTATAGGTATGTCAGGAATAAAAGAATGACTAGGGTAGGAATAGGTCCAGTCAAGGATAGTAGTGGGAAGTTGCGTGTGGAGGCTGAAGAGATTGGGGAGACACTGAATGAATACTTTTCGTCAGTATTCACTCAGGAACAGGACATTGTTGCCGATGTGAATACTGAGTCACAATTAATTAGAATGGACGGCTTTGAGGTATGTAGGGAAGACGTGTTGGAAATTCTGGAAAGGGTGAAAATAGATAAGTCCCCTGGGCCTGATGGCATTTATCCTAGGATTCTCTGGGAAACAAGGGAGGAGATTGCAGAGCCATTGGCCTTGATTTTTATGTCCTCGTTGTCTATAGGAGTAGTGCCAGAAGACTGGAGGATAGCAAATGTGGTTCCCTTGTTCAAGAAGGGGAGTAGGGATAACCCTAGTAACTATAGGCCGGTGAGTCTCACTTCTGTTGTGGGCAAAGTCTTAGAGAGAATTGTAAGGGATAGGATTTATGCACATCTGGATAGGAATAATGTGATCAAGGATAGTCAGCATGGTTTTGTGAAGGGCAGGTCGTGCCTCACAAACCTTATTGAATTCTTTGAGAAGGTGACTAAGGAGGTGGACGAGGGTAAAGCGGTAGATGTGGTGTATATGGATTTTAGTAAGGCGTTTGATAAGGTTCCCCATGGTAGGCTACTGCAAAAAATACGGAGGTATGGCATTGAGGGTGAGTTGGAGGTTTGGATTAGGAATTGGCTGGCTGGAAGAAGACAGAGGGTAGTAGTTGATGGTAAAGGTTCATCTTGGAGTGCAGTTACTAGCGGTGTTCCGCAAGGATCTGTTTTGGGACCATTGCTGTTTGTCATTTTTATAAATGACCTGGAGGAGGGGCTAGAAGGTTGGGTGAGCACGTTTGCGGATGATATGAAAGTTGGTGGAGTTGTTGACAGTGAGGAAGGATGTGTCAGGTTACAGCGGTATATAGATAAGCTGCAGAGCTGGGCAGAAAGGTGGCAAATGGAGTTCAATGTGGGTAAGTGTGAGGTGATTCACTTTGGTATGAGTAACAAAAAGATAGAGTACTGAGCTAATGGTTGGATACTTGGTAGTGTGGATGTGCAGAGAGATCTTGGTGTCCATGTACACAGATCTCTGAAAGTTGCCACCCAGGTAAATAGTGCGGTGAGGAAGGCATATGGCGTACTGGCTTTTATTGGTAGAGGAATTGAGTTCCGGAGTCCTGAGGTCATGTTGCAGTTGTATAAGACTCTGGTGCGGCCGCATCTGGAGTATTGTGTGCAGTTTTGGTCACCATACTATAGGAAGGATGTGGAGGCACTGGAACGGGTGCAGAGGAGGTTTACCAGGATGTTGCCTGGTATGGTAGGAAGATCGTATGAGGAAAGGCTGAGGCACTTGGGGCTGTTTTCATTGGAGAAAAGAAGGTTAGAGGTGACTTGATAGAGGTGTACAAGATGATTAGGGGTTTAGATAGGGTTGATCATGAGAACCTTTTTCCACGTATGGAGTTAGCTATTACGAGGGGGCATAGCTTTAAATTAAGGGGTGGTAGGTATAGGACAGATGTTATGGGTAGATTCTTTACTCAGCGAGTCGTGAGTTCATGGAATGCCCTGCCAGTCGCAGTGGTGGACTCTCCCTCTTTATGGGCATTTAAACGGGCATTGGATAGGCATATGGAGGATAGTGGGCTAGTGTAGGTTAGGTGGGCTTGGATCGGCGCAACATCGAGGGCCAAAGGGCCTGTACTGCGCTGTATTTTTTCTATGTTCTATGGTGCAAACTAAAAAAGCTAGGTGGATTAGCCATGGGAAATGCAGGGGTTACAGAGATGAGGTAGGGTAGGTCTGGATAGGATGCTGTTCAGGGGGTCAGTGTGGACTCAGTGGTCTGAATGGCTACATTCCACACTGTAAGGATTCTGTGATTCCTTAATGTATATAGAACCTTATTCTCCTTTTCCTTTCAGATCACTTACCTGGTCGATGCTGAAATGTCAACCTGTTCCATTTTCAGTGATTGAATGTGTTTGAAAATGTTAAAACTTGTTGTGCAAAAAGCTGACATGACCTTCAAACTAAAGTTTACAAACATTATTAAAAGCACAATATTAATTTCAGTGTAGAAAACTCAAAGGAAAGTACAATAGATGAAACGAATAACTTAACTAGCAGTAGTTACACAAAAATTAATGTGATGTTGTCAGGATGAAGGTCAGAAAAGTCCATCCTTGCCTCTTCTATTGAGGATTATTTTTGGTAAATGCAGAAGGTGTCAACTGACTGGCAGGTAGTGTTTGCAACAAGTACTTGTAGATATGTTGGATCAAGTTAATTTGACCAGTCTATGTAACTCCAAAGGTGTACGTTATTCTAATCTTTTCCTGCACCTAGGTGATTTTTTTTGCTATTTATCAGTCTTGGTATTCTTGATGTTTATTTGTAATTTAATCCCAAATTTTCTGAAAAAAATGAACACCTTTCCTTCTAGGCAGGCATTCCTTCAGAATGGAATGGAAAGTCTCCATGCTTCTGACAGAAGGACAGGACGAGAGGGAGGAAACATTTATTAACATTCTTTGGGATAGACTAGAACAAATGTGTGAAGTGAAAGGAATGCTTTCAACCACTTAGCTGTCAAGTAAAAAACTGGTTTCTATTTTATAGACTCAAAATATTTCTGTTGCTTCTCTCATTTTGTCAGAAATTGATGTTTACCCTAGTACATTCAATCAACAGCCATGCAAGTTAAAATGTTATTAAAAACAAAGAACTTAAGCATTATCTTTAAAATTATTTTCAAATTTCAAAGCAACATAATTCTGTTTTAAAATGACCAGTTCAATTTTGTCATGAAAACATGTCAGGACCTTTGACCAGTTTGCACATTCTACAATTGTACATTGATTATGCTGTTGAGGTTAAAATATGTTATAATTACATTCTACAGATTACATTGGTGCAGATTAATGCCATTGTAGTAATATCTGGGACAGTGTCTATAGCTCCAAGGTTTGGTGTCAAGATCATCGTGCCTCTAAATCATTTGATTCAGTTCATGGCAACAAATATGGGCGATAACTTTGATAGTCAAATGACCTCATTATCTTCACCCCAATTGAGATTCCTTTGCTCAGGTAAATTGCAAAACGTTGCACATATTATACCGTGGCTCTTGCCAAGGCTTTAACAAACAGCAAACCCATTACCAGGAATGAATTAGCTCAGCATGAACTTCTGGGTTCAATTTCATTTGATGTTAATAAAGAACCTTATAGTGTTGCCAAACTTATAAAACCATGAAACTATAGCCAACATCTTGGCAGCTTTTACAATCTCCAAACAATTTTTGTGGAAGAGGTTGGAATTTCCAAGAGGGTAAAAACAATGACTGCAGATGCTGGAAACCAGATTCTGGATTAGTGGTGCTGGAAAAGCACAGCAGTTCAGGCAGCATCCAAGAAGCAGTAAAATCGATGTTCTGGGCAAAAGCCCAGAAATAAAGGCAGAGTGCCTGAAGGGTGGAGAGATAAATGAGAGGAGGGTGGGGCTGGGGAGAAAGTAGCATAGAGTACAATAGGTGAATGGGGGTGGGGATGAAGGTGATAGGCCAGGGAGGAGGGCGGAGCCCCAGGGCATCAATGTGGACTTCAACAGTTTCCTCAATTCCCCTTCCTCCACCTCACCCTAGTTCCAAACATCCAGCTCAGCATTGTCCCCATGACTTGTCCTACCTGACTATCCTCTTTTCCACCTATCTACTCCACCCTCCTCCCTGACCCAGCAACTTCATCCCCTTCCCCACTCATTTATTGTATTCTATGCTACTTTCTCCCCACCCCCACCCTCCTCTCATTTATCTCTCCACCCTTCAGGCACTCTGCCTGTATTCCTGATGAAGGGCTTTTGCCTGAAACGTCGATTTTACTGCTCCTCGGACACTGCCTGAACTGCTGTGCTTTTCCAGCACCACTAATCCAGAATGGAATTTCCAAGAACATTATTAATACAGGGTTTACATGCAGAGGGGAAAAAAATCTAATACCAGCTCCAACCATTTTTTATGAGCATGTATCATGTGTGTATTTCATTACTTTGCAAAGATATTAAAGTTCATGAGATACTTTCCTTACCCTCTGCCTGGAAGAAGATAAACCTTAACAAATGGATCTGAATAACCGTTGTTGTCTCTGGGAGCAAGGTTCCGAGCTTGTAGAACATGAACAATGAGATTTCCAATGTGCTTGTCATAGTTCATTTGTAACTAAGGGAAGAAAGGATTCTAAATGACATTAAAGAAAAGGAGTAGTACCTTTTTTGTTGCTTTTATCTTCTGATCATAGATTAGTTTTCAAGTTACAAAATTAAATTAATTAATTCATTTAGATTTTGTCAGATTGCCCTTTTCTCTTACATAGTCTCTTCTGCCATTTCTAACAGCTTCTTTCAAAAAAACCATCTAATTGTTTGCAAAATAAATAAACTGACAAGAGAATTTTACGTTCAGTGCCATTTTACAATTTCACATTGTAGTATGCCATTAAGTAAATGCCATTTCTAAAGTAGGATTACCATGTTATGAATCAGAGGACCACTGATAATTAACACATCTTGTGTTCAACAAATTATTAAACAAATCGTTGGAGGACAGAAAGTCTTTTTGGTTTGACAGTAGGATCCTGATAGTGGTGAATGCCACTCATGTTGCTACTGGATAGTAGCAGTATGAAGAAGCTTGCTTCACCTGTTGCTCAAAAGTTTGAGATACTTTACTCTTCACAGTAATCTGAGATAGACTTGGCACTTTTGGGACCACAAGTGATTGGAAAATTGTCCTGATGAGTGTAAGATAAAACAAAATTAACAAATCTGTTATTTTGCAGCAATATTTAAATCTTTGGGATTTGCATTTTCCATGAAATGCTCTTGTCATTTGAAAGGAAAGAACAAATTCATTTGTGATTATTATGACTTCAATCTACCATCCCTGAATCTCCCACTGTCAATATCCTTGGGGTTACCACTCAATTGGACTCGCCATATAAACACAGTGGCTCAAGAGTAGGTCAGAGACTAGGAATACTGTGGTGAGGAGCTCACCTCCTGATTTCCCAAAGTCTGTCCATCATCTACAAGTCAGAAATCAGGAATGTGAAAGATGCACTGGACAGATGCATCAATGACACTATCCAGAACAAAGCAGCCTGCTTGATTGGCACAACGTCCACAAATGTTCATTTCCACCATCACTGATGTTCAGGAGCAGCAGTGTGTACTATCTACAAGAAACTGCACTGCAGATATTCACCAAAGATTCTCAGACAGCACCTTCCAAACCCACAGCCATTTCTGTTTAGAGGGACAGGGGTAGCTGATACATAGCAACACCATCCCCTGAAAGTTCCCTTCCAAGCCACTCACTATCCTGACCTGGAAACATATCACTGTTGCTTCACTGTCACTGGGTCAAAATCCTAGAATTCCCTTCGTAACAGCATTGTCAGTCAACCCACAGCATGAACTGCAGCAGTTTAAGAATGCAACTCACTACCACTTTCTCAAGGGCAACTAGAGATGCACAATAAACGTTGGCCAGTCAGCTACACTCACATCTCACAAATGAATAACAGAAAAGAGTGTAAGTATAAAAAATAAAAGATATTATAGAACATAGAACATTACAGCGCAGTACAGGCCCTTCGGCGCTCAATGTTGCGCCGCCCTGTCATACTAATCTGAAGCCCATCCCACCTACACTATTCCATGTACGTCCATATGCCTGTCCAATGACGACTAAATGCAATTAAACTTGGCGAATTTACTACCGTTGCAGGCAAAGCATTCCATACCCTTACTACTCTCTGAGTAAAGAAACTACCTCTGACATTTGTTTTATACCTATCTCCTCTCACTTTAAAGTTATATTTCATTGAAGGAGATTGTGCACAAACTGGGGGTGTGGAGAGAGGAAATATACAGTAAAAGAATTGGGATCAGAAACCATACTTTTGTTCAAGTGATATTGTGGTGCCAATGTAAACTTCCAACAGGGGTCTGAATTGTCTCTTGACGTTCCAAATTCATTTTCAATTAAAGATAGCCATTTATTGTCCGATCATTCTGAACTCCATGGGCAACAAAGTTTAATAATGTATATATTATGCATCTGTTACAACCAAATACGAAGAAAAACCTCCAGAAGAGTTGCATAACCAAAAAAAACATGGAAAATAAGAGGAGGAGTAGACTTTATATTCTGTTGTGCCTGTTTCATCATTCAATATGGTGAAGGATGATATTAAGCTTTAACTTTCATTTCCTGCTGACTCCCCAAATCCCATGATTCTTTGAGGTATGTTCAGTGATGTGGCATCTATATCCTTCAAGGTTTGAGAATTCCAAAGATTCACTACCCTCTGAGTGAAGAAATTCCAGCTCATCTCAGTCATGAATGGCTTCTGTTTTATCCTAAGACTGTATTCCCTGGTTCTCAATCTACAGCCAGGGAGTCACAATTTTTCTGCATCTATCCTGTGGATCCCTGTAAGAATTTCATATGCATAAATCAATTGCCTTTCATTCTTTTCAAAGTTAGAGAATAAAATCTAGTCTCATCGATCGCTCCTTAAAGTCATAGACTTCTACAGCATGGAGACAGGCCCTTTAGCCCAAACTGTTCCATACCGACCAAAATGGCCATTCACAATAAATCAATTTCCTAGCACTTGGTCCATATCCTTCTAAATCTTTTTTATCTATGTATTTGTCAAAATGCTATTAATGTTATTAATGTACCCACCTCAACTACTTCCGCTGGCAGCTCATTCCATATCTGTACCCCCTCTGTGCAAAAAGATTGCCCCTCAGGTTCCCTTTTATTCTTTCCCCTCTAACCTTAAACTGATGCCCTCTAGTTCTTGACTCCCCAACCCTGGGAAAAAGACTCTACCCATGCCTCTCATGATCTTATACATCTCTATAAGGTCCCCCTCAGTCTTCTACGCTCTTAAAAAAAAGTCCTAGCTTGTCCTACCTCTCCCTATAACTCAAACCTTTGAGTCCACTCAACATCCTTGTAGATTTATTCTGCACTCTTTCCAGTTTAATAACATCCTTCCTATAACAAGGTGACGAAAATTGAACACAATACTCGAAGTGCGGACTCACCAACGTCCTGTATAACTGCAACATAATTTCCCAACTTCTATATTCAGTGCCCTGACTGGTGAAGGCCAGTGTGCCAAAAGCCTCCTTCACTGCCCTGTCTACCTGTGACTCCACTTTCAGAGAACAGTGCACCTGAACTCCAAGGTCCCTCTGTTCCACTACAATCCTTAAGGCAAAACCATTCACCATAAAACTCATACCTTGATTTGACTTTCCAAAATAAAAGACCTTACATTTATCTATATTAAACTCCATTTGCCATTCCTCACCCACATCCCCAGTTGATCAAGGTTCTGCTGCGATTTCTAATAATCTTCCTCATTGTCCAAGATACCACTTATTTTAGAGTCATCTGCAAGTTTACTAATCACGCTTTGCACATTCTAATGCAAATCATTGATAAAGATAACAAACAGCAATGGGCCCAGCACCAACCCCTGAGACACTGCATTAGTCACAGACCTCCAGTCCGACAAGCATCCTTCCACTAGTACCTTCTGCTTCCTACCATCAAGCCAATTTTGTATCCAATTTGATGAGGGTAGAGCAGTAGATGTGATCTATATGGACTTCAGTAAGGCATTCGACAAGGTTCCACATGGGAGACTGATTATCAAGGTTAGATCTCATGGAATACAGGGAGAACTAGCCATTTGGATACAGAACTGGCTCAAAGGTAGAAGACAGAAGGTAGTGGTGGAGGGTTGTTTTTCAGACTGGAGGCCTGTGACCAGTGGAGTGCCACAAGGATCAATGCTGGGCTCTCTACTTTTTGTCATTTACATAAATGATTTGGATGCGAGCATAAGAGGTACAGTTAGTAAGTTTGCAGATGACACCAAAATTGGAGGTGTTGTGGACAGCGAAGAGGGTTACTTCAGATTACAACAGGATCTGGACCAGATGGCCAATGGGCTGAGAAGGGGCAGATAGAGTTTAATTCGAATAAATGTAAGGTGCTGCATTTTGGGAAAGCAAATCTTAGCAGGACATATACACTTAATGGTAATGGTCCGAGGGAGTGTTGCTGAACAAAGAGACCTTGGAGTGCAGGTTCATAGCTCCTTGAAAGTGGAGTCGCAGGTAGATAGGATAGTGAAGAAGGCATTTGGTATGCTTTCCTTTATTGGTCAGAGTACTGAGTACAGGAATTGGGAGGTCATGTTGTGGCTGTACAGGACATTGGTTAGGCCACTGTTGGAATTTTGCGTGCAATTCTGGACTCCTTCCTATCGGAAAGATGTTGTGAAACTTGAAAGGGTTCAGAAAAGATTTACAAGGATGTTGCCAGGGTTGGAGGATCTGAGCTACAGGGAGAGGCTGAACAGGCTGGGGCTGTTTTCCCTGGAGCATCGGAGGCTGAGGGGTGACCTTATAGAGGTTTACAAAATCATGAGGGGTATGGATAGGATAAATAGTCAAAGTCTTTTCCCAGGGGTCGGGGAGTCCAGAACTAGAGGGCATAGGTTTAGGGTGAGAGGGGAAAGATATAAAAGAGACTTAAGAGGCAACTTTTTCACGCAGAAGCGTGGTACGTGTATGGAATGAGCTGCCAGAGGAAGTGGTGGAGGCTGGTACAATTAGAACATTTAAGAGGCATTTGGATAGGTGTATGAATAGGAAGGGTTTGGAGGGATATGGGCCGGGTGCTGGCAGGTGGGACTAGATTGGGTTGGGATATCTGGTCGGCATGGACAGGTTGGACCAAAGGGTCTATTTCCATGCTGTACATCTCTATGACTCTAATTTGTCAGCTCGCCCTGGAATTCACGCAATCTAACCTTCCAAAGTAGCCTACCATATGGATCCTCATCAAAGGCCTTACTGAAATCCACATAGACTATGTCTACTGCCCTGCCCTCGTCAACCTTCCTAATCACTTCATCAAAGAACTAAAACAAACTTTGTGAGGCATGATCTCCCACTCACAAAGGTTATACTGACAACTCCTAATCAAACCCTGTCTTTCCAAATGCATGCATATCGTATCCCTCAGAATCTTCTCAACTAATGTACCCACCACAGATGTTAAGTTTACTGCTCTGTAGTTCCCAGGTTTTTCTTTGCAGTCCTTCTTGAATAGTGGCACAACATTCTCTCCCCTCCAGACTTCCAGGACCTGACCCGTGCCTAACGATAATACAAAAATATCCTTCTTAGATAATCCCAGGAATTAGTCTGGAGGACCTCTGCTACATTGTATCTGTGGCAAATACACCCTTCCTTCGACAAAGGGACCAGAACTGCACACCATACAGCTAGTGCTGTCTCACCAAAGCTCTGTACAATTGCAGCAAAATGTCTTTGCACCTGCACTCAAATTCATTACAATAAAAATAAATGTATCATGTGTCTTCCCAACTGTTTGCAGTTCTCGTCACTGCACAATAGGAAGGATGTGTTTGCACTGTAGAACGTGCAGAGGAGATTCATCAGGAAGTTGCTTGCAATGGAGAAATTTAGTTTGGAAGAGAGGCTGGATAAGCTCAGATTGCTTTCTTTGGAGTATAGACGGGTGAGGGAGAACCTGATGGAGGCATAAGATGATGAGGGGCATGGACAGGATGAATAGAAAACAGCTATTCCTCTTAGTCAGGGCAACGCGGTGGCTCAGTGGTTAGCACTGCTGCCTCACAGTGCCAGGGACCCAGGTTTGATTCCAGCCTCAGGCGACTGTCTGTGTAGACTTTGCACATTCTCCCTGTGTCTGTGTGGGTTTCCCCTGGGCGCTCTGGTTTCCTCCTACAATCCAAAGGTGTGCACGTTAAGTGAATTGGCCATGCTAAATCACCCATAGTGTTCAGGGATGTGTAGATTAGTGCATTAGTCAGGGATAAATAAAGGTGATAAGTAAGGGAATGGGTCTGGATGGGTTAGTCTTCGGAGGGTTGGTGTGGACTTTTTGGGCCAAGGGGCCTGTTTCTACACTGTAGGTATTCTAATTCTAATAATTCAATAACATGGGAGCATTATATTTAAGGTGAAAAGCAAGTTTACAGGAGATTTAGCATGCTTGTCTGTATTGGAAGGGGTATTTCAGTGTAAGGATAGGCAACTTATTCTACAGCTTTATAGAACTTTAGATGGCCAGACTTGCACTATTGCGTACAGTTCTGGTTACCACTTTACCAAAAGGATGTGGATGCTTTGGACAGGGTACAGAAAAGTTTTACCAGGGATGTTGCCTGGTATGGGGGACTTTAGCTATAAAGAAAGGTTGGATAGACTTGATTTGTTTTCATTGGTACACAGGAGGTTGAGAGGTGACCTAATAGAAGTTTATAAGATTGTGAATGGCGTGGATAGAGGGCAAAGTATGAGGCTTTTTTCCAGGGTGGTCGGGTCAATTACTAGGAGACACAGGCTCAAGGTGCGAGGGGGAAGTTTAAAAGAGATGTACGAGGCACGTTTTTTACACAAAGGGTGGTGAGTGCCTGAAATGTGCTGCCAAAGGAGGTGGTGGAAGCAGATACAATAGCAACATTCAGGAAGCACACTAAACAAATACATGAATAGGAAGGAAATAGAGGGATACGGATCCTGTAAGGGAAGGCAGTTTGAGTATGGAAGGGCCAAATGTGGCGGCACAGGCTTGAAGGGCTGAAGGGCCTGCTCCTGTACTGCATTGTTCTTGTTCTATTTATGGATTAATTTTAAAAATCCTGAGTGTGGTGAGGATCTGAAATGCATTGCCTGGGAGTGTAGTTGAGGCGGGTAACCCCTCAACCTTTAAAATATACTTGGATGAGCCTATTGCTGGAAAGTGGGACTAGCGTAGATTTAGAACATAGAACATAGAAAATTACAGCGCAGTACAGGCCCTTTGGCCCTCGATGTTGCGCCAATCCAAGCCCACCTAACCTACACTAGCCCACTATCCTCCATATGCCTATCTAATGTCTGTTTAAATGCCCATAAAGAGGGAGAGTCCACCACTGCTACTGGCAGGGCATTCCATGAACTCACGACTCGCTGAGTAAAGAATCTACCCCTAACATCTGTCCTATACCTATCACCCCTTAATTTAAAGCTATGTAGTAATTTAGTATAGATTAGAGTGGTGCTGGAAAAGCACAGCAGGTCAGGTGGCATCTGAAGAGCAGGAAAATTGACATCTCCGGCAGGAGCCCTTCATCATGTAGATTTAGCATAGCTTTGGCGACATAGATTGGATGGATCATAGGGCTTCCTCTGTATTGTATAATTCTATGATTCTATAACTATCTTCTGTATCTGGCTGCTTGCACATTTCAAACAGGTTACCTCTAATTCTTCTAAACTAGAGAAGCAAAGGCCCAGTTTACTCAAACTCACAAGGACCAAATTTTGTAGTGTCTCCAATTCAAATACATTCTTCTTTAACTTAAGAAGTGTTAGCTCAGCAATGTCCTGTATAGTGCATCAAGACAACTTTATTCTTGTCCCCAGGCAATAAAGGCCAACATGCCATTTGTCTTCCTAATTGCATGCTGCACTCTCACACTCACTTTGTGTTCCTTATTTGAACACACAATCCTTCAGAACTTGAATGCTGTATAAGTTTCATGCTTTTCTATTTGTATGATTAAGATGAAGAACATCACACTTCCTCACGATATAATTCATCTACCATTCTTGTTGCCCACTCACTTGCCTGTCTATAGCTTTCTTAAGACTCTGAGGTGTTTTTTTGAAATCTTGGCTTTTCCTGATATATGTTAAAGATCCAGACCTCGGTGCACACATTTGTTTTTCAAAAATTTATTAATAGGATGGGTGTCGCTGGATGTTCCAGCATTGATGTTCCACACCTAACTGCACTTGATAAGGTGGTGTTGAGCTGCCTATTGAACTGCTGCAATTCACTTAGTGTAGGTCCACCCACAATGCTGTTAGAGAGAGAGTTCCAGGATCTTGTGCCAGTGACACTTAAGGAATTGAAGTATATTTCTAAGTCAAGATGGTGAGGGATCTTTCATGTGGTGGTGTTCCAAATTTATCTGCTGACCTTGTCCTTCTAGATGGAAGTGGTTATGCAAATGGAAAGTGCTGGCTAAGCCTTGGTGAGTTTCTGCAGTGCATCTTGTGGATGGTACACTCTGCTGCCACTGAGTGTTGGTGACAAAGGGAGTGAATGTTTGTGAATGTGGTTCCAATCAAATCAACTGTTTTCTCCTAGATGATGTCACGTTTCTTCAATGTTGTTGGAACTGCAATCAACTGCAGGTGGGGAGTATTCCATTACACTCCTGATTTTTGCCTTAAAGATGGTGGACAGCCTTTGGGGAGTCAGGAGACAAGTTACTCTCCTAGCCTCTGACCTGCTTTTGCAGCCTCTGATTTATATGCCCACTTCAGCAACAGGTCAATGTTGATCTTACGGGATACAATGATAGTAATGCCATCGAATGTCAAGATCACTGGTTCTCTCTTTTGGAACTGGTCATTGGCAGGCATGAAGGTGGCGGCATAGTGGCAATGCCATCAAACCAAACCCATAGGCTAATATTCCAGGAACATGGATTCAAATGCCATCATGTTAGATGGAGAAATCTGAATTTATTGGAGAGAGTACAGATACAATTCACAAGAATGGTTCCAGGCCTGAGAAACTTCAGTGATGATGACAAATTGAAAAAGTTGGGATTATTCTCCTTGGAGAGAAGAAGAATGAAAGAAGTTTTATAAAAATTTCTAAAATCATGAGGATAAAGTAGATAAAAGCTGGATAAAGTAGATTAAGGCTGAATGAATTAGATTGGGAAATTTTTCTCCCTATCTTAAAAGGAACTGGAATGTGATCTGCAAAAGAACCAAGGATGAAATGAGGAAAATCTTTTTCACACAGCGAGTGGTTAGGATATGAAATGTCTTCCTAGAAATGTGGTGGGGGCAAGTTCTATTGAGACACTGAATAGGATATTGGATAATTATTTGGATAAAAATAACATGCAAAGTTATGAGAAAAAAGCAGGAGGTTGTCACTGTGTAACGGTGCTCATTTAATGAGCCAGTGCAGGCACAATGAGCTAAACTGTCTCCTTCTGAGCTATCACACTTCTGTGATTCTGTATGTTATGAATGTTATTTGTTTTCTCAGCCCAATCCTGGATTGCTGCATTTGGACATTGATTACTTCAATATCTGAGGATTTATGAATGGTGCTGAACATTTGTGAACATCCTCATTTCTGACCTTATGATGCAGAGAAGGTCATTGATTAAGCAACTGGAGATGGTTGGACCAGGAACACAACACTGAGGAACTCTTGCAGAGATATCTTGGAGCTGAGATGACTGAACTCCTACAACCACAACCATCTTCGTCTGGGCCATGCATGACTCTAAAAGAGGAGCACTGCCCCCTCTAACCGCCCCCCCCCTCCCCCCCCCCAACCAATTCCCATTGACTCCAGTTTTGCTAGGAATGCTTGACACTACACATAGCTCCAATCTCATTAAAGCCTTGGTCCAAACCTGGATAAATGAGCTGAATTCCAGTGTTAAGGTAACCATTACTCTCCTTGACATGAATATGAACAAGTGTGACAATTCGAATGCTTGGAGATGTATCTTGCACAAAGCAAATGGTCATTGGAGGTCAGTCACCTCAGCTGCAGGACATCTCTACAGGACATCCTCAGAGTATTATCCTTAGTCCAATGATCTTCAGCTTCTTCAATGATCTTCCAATGATATGGAGATGCCAGTGTTGGACTAATGTGGGCAAAGTCAGAAGTCACACGAACACCAGGTTATACTCCAACAGGTTTACATGAAATTAAAAGCTTTTGGAACACTGCCCCTTCATCAGGCAGACTTCACCTGACGCAGTGATCTGAGAACTTATGATTTCAAATAAACCTATTGCACTATAACCTGGTGTTCAAGTGAATTCTGACTTTGTCCATTCTAAGATCCAGATTGGGGATTTTTGCTGATAACTGCATAATATTCAGCACTATTTGCATAATATTCAGCACTATTTGCATAATATTCAGCACCAGGTCATAGAGTCACAGAGGCGCACAGCATGGAAACAGACCCTTGAGTCCAACTTGACCATGCTGACCAGATATGCGAAATTTATCTAGTCCCATTTGCCAGCATTTTTCTCATATCCCTCTAATCCCTTCCTATTCATACATATCCAGATGCCTTTTAAATGTTGTAATTGTACCAGCCTCCACCACTTCCTCTGGCAGTGCATTCCATACATGCACCACTCTCTGTATAAAAAAGTTGTCCCTTAAGTCCCTTTTAAATCTTTCCCCTCTCACCCTAAACCTATGTCCTCTAGTTCTAGACTGGCCAACCCCAGGGAAAAGACCTTGTCTATTTACCGACTCCATACCTCTTATGATTTTATAAACCTCAATTATGTCACCCCTCAGACTCACATGATCCACAGAAAACAACCCCAGCCTATTCTATCCATGCCCAATTGTAACAAGTCCTTGGATAATAGTTTTGGGCTAAGATATGGCAAGTAACATTCATGCCAAACAGCGGCAGGCATTGACCATCTCCAATAAGAAAGAATCTAACCATTGCCCATTGAAATTTGAAGGCTTCACCATCACTGAATCCCCACTATCAATTTCCTTTATTTTACATTGACCACAATCTGAACTAGAAGAACTGGATAAATTCTGTGACTATAAGAACAGGTTAGCAGCTGACATCCTGCAGTGAGTAAAGGAATCCTTTTGACTCCTCAAAGACAGTCTATCACATACAAGTCAAAAATCAAAATTGTGATTTAATATTTCCCACATGCTTGGATGGATGAAGCTCCAACAACACTCAAGAACATAGAACATTACAGCGCAGTACAGGCCCTTTGGCCCTCGATGTTGCACCTTTCATACCAGGCAACATCCTAGTAAATCTCCTCTGCACCCTTTCCAAAGCTTCCACATCTTTCTTATAATGCAGTGACCAGAACTGTACACAATACTCCAAGTATGGCTGTACCAGAGCTTTGTACAGCTGCAGCATAACCTCATGGTTCCGGAACTCAATCCCTCTATTAATAAAGGTCAAAACACTGAATGCCTTCTTAACAACCCTGTCAATCTGGGTGAGAGCTTTCAGGGATCTGTGTACATGGACACCGAGATCTCTCTGCTCATCTGCACTCCCAAGATTCTTACCATTAGCCCAGTACTTTGCATTATGATTACTCCGTCCAGAGTGTATCACCTCACACTTGTCCACATTAAACTCCATTTGCCACCTCTCAGCCCAGCTCTGCATCCTATCTATGTCTCTCTGCAACCTACTACATCCTTCGTCACTGTCCACAACTCCACCGACCTTAGTGTCATCCGCAAATTTACTAACCCACCCTTCTAAGCCCTCATCCAGGTCATTTATAAAAATGATGAACAGCAGTGGACCCAACACCGACCCTTGCGGTACACCGCTAATAACTGAACACCAAGATGAACATGTTCCATCAACTACAACCCTCTGTTTTCTTCCAGCAAGCCAATTACTGATCCAAACTGCTATGTCTCCCACAATCCCATTCCTCCGCATTTTGTATAATAGCCTACTGTGGGGAACCTTATCGAACGCCTTGCTGAAATCCATATACATCACATCAACTGGTTTACTCTCATCTACCTGTTTGGTCACTTTGTCAAAAAACTCATAAGATTCGTTAGGCATGACTGACTGTGCATGACAAAACTGTGCTGACTGTCCCTGATCAGATTATTTTTTTCTAGATGGTTATAAATCCTGTCTGTTATTACCTTTTCCAACACTTTACCAACAACTGAAGTAAGGCTCACTGGTTTGTAATTACCAGGGTTGTCTCTACTACCCTTTTTGAACAAGGGAACCACATTTGCTATCCTCCAGTCCTCAGGCACTATTCCTGTAGACAATGATGATTTGAAGATCAATGCCAAAGGCTCGGCAATCTCTTCCCTTGCTTCCCAGAGGATCCTAGGATAGATCCCATCTGGCCCAGGGGACTTGTCTATTTTCACACTCTGCAGTATTTCTAATACCTCTTCCTTGTGAACTTTAACCTCTTCTAGTCTAGATGCAAGTATCTCTGTATCTTCCTCGCCAACATTTTCATTTTCTATAGTGAACACTGTCGAAAAATATTTATTTAGTGCTTCCCCGATCTCCTCTGACTCCACACACAACTTCCCACTATTATCCTTGATTGGCCCTAATTTAACTCTCGTCATTCTTTTATTCCTGACATACCTATGGAAATCCTTAGGGTTAACCCTGATCCTATCCGCCAACAACTTCTGATGTCTCCTCCTGGCTCTTCTGAGCTCTCTTTTTAGGTCTTTCCTGACTTCCTTGTAACACTCAAGTGCCCTAACTGAGTTTTCACATTTTGTCCTAACATAAGCCTTCTTCTTCTTCTTCTTGACCAGGGATTCCACTTCCTTAGTAAACCACGGCTCACGCGTTCTATATCTTCCTCCCTGCCTGACAGGTACATACTTATCTAGGACACACAGGAGCTTTTCCTTGAATAAGCTCCACATTTTTAATGTGCTCATCCCCTGAAGTTTCCTTCCCCATTCTACGCTTCCTAAATCTTTTCTAATTGCAATGTAATTTCCCGTCCCCCAGTTGTAACTCTTGCTCAGTGGAGTACACCTATCCCTTTCCATCACTAAAGCAAACCTGCCAGAATTGTGATCGCTGTCTCCAAAGTGCTCACCTACTTCCAAATCTAACACCTGGCCAGGCTCGTTACCCAGTAATAAATCTAAAGTGGCCTAGCCCCTTGTTGGCCTGTCTACATACTGTGTCAGGAAGCCCTCCTGCACACACTGGACAAAAACTGACCCATCTATAGCACTCGTACTGTAGTGATCCCAGTCAATATTTGGATAGTTTAAGTCCCCCATGACAACTACCCTGCCTCTCTCACTCCTATCGCGAATCATCTTTGCTATCCTTTCTTCGACATCTCTGGGACTATTCAGAGGCCTATAGAAAACTCCCAGCATGGTGACTTCTCCTTTCCTGTTTCTAACCTCAGCCCATGCTACCTCAGTTAATGAGTCCCCAAACATCCTTTCTACAACTGTAATATTGTCCCTGATCAACAATGCCACACCTCCCCCTCTTTTACCATCTTCTCTGTTCTTCCTGAAACATCTGAATCCCGGAATCTGCAACAGCCATTGCTCTCCCTGCTCTATCCATGTCTCCGTAATAGCCACAACATCGAAGTCCCAGGTACCAACCCACGCTGCCAGTTCACCCACTTTATTTCGGATGCTCCTCACGTTGAAGTACATACACTTCAAACCAGGTTCTCGCTTGCCAGTGTCAGATACTTGATTTTGGAACTCCCTACTCTCATCCTCTTCTGTACCTGTCCTACAATTTTGGTTCCCAGCCCCCTGCTGTATTAGCTTAAATCCACCTTAATAGCTTTAGCGAATTTCCCACCCAGGATATTGGTACCCCTCTGGTTTAGATGAAGACCATCCTGCTTGTAAAGGTCCCACCTACCCTAGAAAGAACTCCAATTATCTAAAAACCTGAAACTCTCCCATCTGCACCATCCGTGTAGCCACGTGTTCAACTCCTTTCTCTCCCTATTCCTCACCTCACTAGCACGTGGCATGGGCAGCACACCAGAGAAAACAAGTCTGTTTGTCCTAGCTCTAAGCTTCCATCCTAGCTCCCTGAATTTCTGCCTCAAGTCCCCATCTCTCTTCTGACCTATGTCGTTGGTGCCAATGTGGGCCACGGCTTGGGGCTGCTCTCCCTCCCCCCGAAGGATCCCAAAAACACGATCAGAGACATCACGGACCCTGGCACCGGGAAGCAACACACCAACCATGAGTCTCTCTCGTCCCCCTAACTATCGAGTCCCCAGTGACTACTGCTCTGCTCCTCTTCCACCTTCTCTTCTGAGCAGCAGGTGCCCCACTGCTTTCTCCGGTAAGTCATACCCCCCAACAGTATCCAAAACAATATATTTATAAGAAGCTTGACACCATCCAGAATATAGCAGCCCCTTGATTGGCACCACATCCATAAATATTCACTCCCTCCATCACCATCGCTCAGAAGCAGATGCACTATAGAAATTGACCAAGACTCTTTAGACAGCATCTTCCAAACCCACTACTACACCCATCTACAAGGAAAAGCGCATTTAATACATGGCAAGAACCAAACAGCATCACTGAGCAAATTGTTGTTGAACAAGTGCTGCTTGAAAACACTGTCAAAGACTCCTTCCATAACTTTATTGAGAGTAGACTGATGAGGTGGTAATTGGCCAGTTGGATTTGTCCTGCTTTTGTGGACAGGACCTACCTGGGCAATTTTCCATATTAGGAGAAAGTGTAGACTGTTGATGCTGGAGAAAGTGACTCTAAAATGGTGGTGCTGGAAAAGCACAGCTGGTTAGGCAGCATTCAAGCAGCAGGAGAGTTGATGTTTTGGGCATAAGCCTTTTATCAGGACTCTCCTGCTCCTCGGGTGCTGCCTAACCAGCTGTGCTTTTCCAGTGCCACACTTTTAGACTCAATTTTCCATATTATTGAGTAAATGCCAGCATTGTAGTTGTACTGGAACAGCTTGGCTCGGGGATCTCATGTCTTCAATACTATTACTGGAATGTTGTTTTGGTCTATGACTTTGCAGTATCCACTGTCAGGAGCTGTTTCTTGATATCATGTGAAGGGTTCAAATTGACTGAAGACCTGGTGGTTGCGATGCTGGGGACCATTGGAGGTGGATCATCCACTCGACACTTCTGACTGAAGATTGCAAATGTTTCAGCCTTGTCTTTTGTACTCACACACTGAGCTCCCACATCATTTAAGGATATATGTGGAGCCTTATTCTTCTGTACATCATTTTAGTTTCCATCAACATTAATGATAAAATTTAGATCTGATTCATTCTTTTTGGGTCTACTTCGCTTTGTCTAATACATGCTGCTTCCTCGGTTTGGTATGCCAATGGTCCTGTGTTATACTTTCACCAAGTTGGCACCTCATTTTAGGTATGTTTGGTGCTGTTCTTGACATGCTCTCTGGCATTCTTCATTAATTATAAACCCTCTTACTCCTAATCTTGACCCATGCCAACCAGATATCCCAACCCAATCAAGTCCATTTGTCAGCACGTGGCCCATATTCCTCCAAACCTTCCTATTCATATACCCATCCAGATGCCTTTTAGATGTTGCAATTGTACCAGCCTCCACCACTTCCTCTGGCAGCTCATTCCGTACACATACCACCCTCTGCGTGAAAAAGTTGCCCCTTAGGTTTTTTTATATCTTTCCCATTTCACCATAAACCTATGCCCTCTTGTTCTGGACTCCCCAACAACAGGGAAAAGATTTTGGCTATTTATCTTATCCATGCCCCTCATGATTTTATGAATCACAATAAGGTCACCCCTCAGCCTCCAACGCTCCAGGGAAACCAGCCCTAGCCTATTCAAATCCTCCAACCCTGGCAAAATCCTTGTAAGTCTTTTCTGATCCCTTTCAAGTTTCACAACATCTTTCCAATAGGAAGGAGACCAGAATCGCACGTAATATTCCAACAGTGACCTAACTAATGTCCTGCACAGCCTCAACATGACCTCATAAATCCTGTGCTCAATACTCTGACCAATAAAGGAAAGCATACCACGTACCCAATGCCTTCTTTACTATCCTATCTACCTGCGACTCCACATTCAAGGAGTTATGAATCTGCACTCTAAGGTCTCTTTTTTTTCAGCAATACTCCCTAGGACCTTACCATTAAGTGTATAAATCCTGCTAAGATTTGCTGTCCCAAAATGCAGCACCTCACATTTATCTAAATTAAACTCCATTTGCCACTTCTCAGAACCTTCTCAAGCCCATTGGCCCACCTGAACAAGATCCTGTTGTAATCTGAGATAACCCTCTTTGTTATCCACTGCAACTCCAATTTTGATGTCATCTGCAAACTAACTGTACCTCTTATGCTCACATCCAAAATAGTGGACCCAGCACCAATCCTTGTGGCACTCCACTGGTCACAGGCCTCCAGTCTGAAAAACAACTGTCCAACACCACCCTCCCTCTAGGATAAATCCCCAGGATCTGATCAGGGGTACCCTAGAACTCGGTGGGAAGCTAGGGAAGTGATTGCTGGCCTCTTACTGAGAAATGTATATCATCGATAGTCACAGGTGAGATGAGACTGGAGGTTGGCCAACGTGAATGCCACTGTTTAAGAAAGGAGGTAAGGACAAACCAGGGAACTATAGACCAGTGAGGCTGATGTTGGTGGTGGGCAAGTTGTTGGAGGGAATCCTGAGGGACAGGATGTACATGTATTTGGAAAGGCAAGGACTGATTCGGGATAGTCAACATGGCTTTATACATGGGAAATCATGTCTCACAAACTTGATTGAGTTTTTTGAAGAAGTAACAAAGAGAATTGATGAGGGCAGAGCGGTGGACATGATCTATATGGACTTCAGTAAGGCATTTGACAAGGTTCCCCATGGGAGACTGGTTAGCAAGGTTAGATCTCATGAAATACAGGGAGAACTAGCCATTTGGATACAGAACTACTGACTCCAATCTAAAAAGTGAGACAACAGAGTCCCACATAAACTCATGCTTGTACTTGCAGGGTTACATTGTGCTTTGCTCAGGGGCTGCGTGCATTCCTGTGGGGCTCTGGGCTCAGGAACAGCATGAGTTTATGTGGGACTCCGTTGTCTCACTTTTTAGATTGGAGTCGGTCTAGGTATCATGGCATGGACAGAGAACACAGGGGGCCAACACCTTCAACATGTTGTCTAGCTATCACCATTATTAACAGCTAACCCGAGAACGCAACGTTTTTAAAAAAAGGTTTTGTAATTTACACATGAAAGAAGTGAAACTATCACTGTATTCTAACAGATGAAAGGCTTAACAGACAATCAATTTTTTAATGTATAATTTCAGTTACATCACACTGTAAAGTTTTGCTATAAATTCTGTGTGTTAGGATTGAGCTCTCCACTACCACCTGATGAAGGAGCGTCGCTCCGAAAGCTAGTGTGCTTCCAATTAAACCTGTTGGACTATAACCTGGTGTTGTGTGATTTTTAACTTTGTACACCCCAGTCCAACACCGGCATCTCCAAATCATTCCTTTTTTCAGCAATGATGGCTGTGCCATAAGTCAACCCTCCTCTTTCCCACGTTGTTCTCTTTATTTATGAATCTTTCACATTGTGCTACAACCCAATATAACATATGAATTTATATACTGTTCTTTAATTGTCAGACTTTCAACTTAAAAGAAGATATAAAGATGGAATTATAATCTTATTTTTCTTCAAGTTGTCAACAAATTGTGAAGGGAGTAAGGCATTACAGAATGGCTACTGAATGCTTAATTCAAAGATATTAGACAGAAAAATAAAATATAAACTGCAATATAGTACAAAAAAAATAGTTTTACCTGAATTTCACCAGTAATTGGATGTGATTTACTTGCTGTTTCAGGAGGCTGTAAAAGAATTAAAATAATTTTAAATAGCTCTTTCATATTATCATTAGACATTTTGAATAATTGTTATTTTTAGCTTTGCCACTGAAGGTTGGGGGAGTTAACTGTTTGTTAATTTGTTTATAAACAATGTATTTCAAAACTAATGGACAGATTTCAAGGAAACATCGGAGAGAGATAGGGTATGATTGAAGGAAGAACTAATAGTTTTTGGTGAACATGCAGGCCCAGATCAAAACCCTGGAAGTTTTTAAAGGGTCCATTAAGATTGGAAGATAAAGAGAAATTTCTTTTTGGAATCTTGTGGATTGTTCAATTCAAAATATTATGGACTGTCTCAGCTGCAGTTGCAGAATTTTTCACAGCGGTCAAAATGTTAGTGGAGTTTTCAAAGCAGGTTGATGGATAAAGATTGGCCTCAAAGTTCCTTTTGGATGGAAGGTCTTATTTTAAAAAATCAGCTTTGTAGTCACAGATCATCAATGAAAAAGATATAAAACACAAGGAAGAGCTGCCTAATTTTAATATCGCTGTGTTAACGCAAGGTGGCAGAAGTATTCTACTAAGTGCCTTCTTCACCTGTTGTTCATTGTGTTTGTTTCTTACTTTTGTTCTTTCTGTGATCAGTTGCCCACTGCTAACCTTCTGTCATCCTTCTCATTTATCCCATTTTAATTAGTTGTTCTGAAATTAAACAGGTTTGCTGGGCAAGACCAATGGTAATTATAAAAGCTAAACATAGCACCAACAATGGACTGTAATTTCAGGGATAGCTTGTATCTTTCTTTCTCCTATTCTCTCTCATTCTATTTGTTTCAGGCTGCCTGTCCTTTTACTCTCTTCTGTATCTTTTAATTGCATTTTACAATCCAGAAAAAAACTGATGATTCTTGAATTTTATTTCGATATAAATGTAATGCTTTGCCAAAATATAAGATCAACACAGAGTGAAATAAACGGAGATGAGAGCTGATAAATATTTGTCCAGTTTCTGAAATGCTGTCATTATGAAAATTATCCAGGTTAATACCTACAGACTCCATTTGACCTTAAATCATTAGAAATCCAGTTTTTGAAAGCACATTGCATGAAACTACCTGTATTTGCATTCTAATACGTGACTGTCAATTCAGTGTAATTATGCAAAGATTTTTGCTTTTGACTCATTATCAGCTGGAACCAATGTCATAATTGAAAAACTTGAATTCATTACAGACATTTACAAACTAAAAATTCAATTTCATGAGCTGGATTCAAACTAAACTTAAAAGCTACAAACCTCAGCGCAGTGGTATCTGGTTTGTTGCTGCTAAAATATGAAGTTTGTTCCAAAGTGACATCCATGCCTTGTGTGGATTCCTCCCAAGAAGGCCATGCCATTTTGGGTTAGGCATTATCATGTGTATTGTGAATATCTATTGGATACATGCATATCAATTCTTACTTAATGTGCAAAATCTACTTGGTGGCAATACTGTCATTTTAGAGCTCAGGATTACTTCTGTGCCATGTGCCAGTGAGGCCACGAACGAGAAGATAGTACAGCTAAATATGTGGCTGAAGAGCTGGTGAGGGAGGGAAGGCTACAGGTATGTGGATTATTAGGAACGCTTTGAGGGCAGGAGGTCCCTGTACAAGAAGTTGTATTGAAACTGGAGGGGGCACCAACTTCTAGGGAGGTTTGCTAGTGTCATTTGGGAGTGTGAAAATAGACAAGTCCCCTGGGCCAGATAGGATCTATCCTAGGATCCTCTGGGAAGCAAGGGAAGAGATTGCCGAGCCTTTGGCATTGATCTTCAAATCATCATTGTCTACAGGAATAGTGCCTGAGGACTGGAGGATAGCAAATGTGGTTCCCTTGTTCAAAAAGGGTAGTAGAGACAACCCTGGTAATTACAGACCAGTGTGTCTCACTTCAGTTGTTGGTAAAGTGTTGGAAAAGGTTATAAGAGATAGGATTTATAACCATCTAGAAAAAAATAATCTGATCAGGGACAGTCAGCACGGTTTTGTGAAGGGTAGGTCATGCCTAATGAATCTTATTGACTTTTTTGACAAAGTGACCAAACAGGTAAGTAAGAGTAAACTGGTTGATGTGGTGTATATGGATTCCAGCAAGGTGTTCGATGAGGTTCCCCACAGTAGGCTATTATACAAAATGCGGAGGAATGGGATTGTGGGAGACATAGCAGTTTGGATCAGTAATTGGCTTGCTGAAAGAAAACAGAAGGTTGTAGTTGATGGAACATGGTCATTTTGGTGTCCAGTTACTAGCGGCGTACTGCAAGGGTCAGTGTTGGGTCCACTGCTGTTCGTCATTTTTATAAATGACCTTGATGAGGGCTTAGAAGGGTGGGTTAGTAAATTTGCGGACGACACTAAGGTCGGTGGAGTTGTGGATAGTGATGAAGGATGTAGTAGGTTGCAGAGAGACATAGATAGGATGCAGAGTTGGGCTGAGAGGAGGCAAATGGAGTTTAATGTGGACAAGTATGAGGTGATTCACTTTGGACGGTGTAATCGGAATGCAAAGTACTGGGCTAATGGTACGATTCTTGGGAGTGCAGATGAGCAGAGAGATCTCAGTGTCCATGTACACAGATCCCTGAAAGCTCTCACCCAGATTGACAGGGTTGTTAAGAAGTCATTCAGTGTTTTGGCCTTTATTAATAGAGGGATTGAGTTCCGGAACCAGGAGGTAATGCTGCAGCTGCACAAAGCTCTGGTACGGCCACACTTGGAGTATTGTGTACAGTTCTGGTCACTGCATTATAAGAACGACGTGGAAGCTTTGGAAAGGGTGCAGAGGAGATTTACTAGGATGTTGCCTGGTATGGAGGGAAGGTCTTACGAGGAAAGGCTGAGGGCCTTGAGGCTTTTCTCATTAGAGAGAAGGTTGAGAGGTGACTTAATAGAGACATACAAGATAATCAGAGGGTTAGATACGGTGGACAGGGAGTGCCTTTTTCCAAGTATGGGGACGGCAAACACGAGGGGACACAACTTTAAAGTGAGGGGAGATAGGTATAAGACAGATGTCAGAGGTAGTTTCTTTACTCAGAGAGTAGTAAGGGTATGGAATGCTTTGCCTGCAACGGCAGTAGATTTGCCAAGTTGAAGTGCATTTAAGTCGTCATTGGACAGGCATATGGACGTACATAGAACAGTGTAGGTGGGATGGGCTTCAGATTAGTTTGACAGGGCGGCGCAACATTGAGGGCCGAAGGGCCTGTACTGCGCTGTAATGTTCTGTGTTCTATGATTTAAACAAGTGTGACAGTGAGTACAGCAATTAGAGCAGTAAATCAGCAAGTAAAATGACCAAGGAAGAGTCAGAAACTAAGACCAGTAAGGCTAAGAGGAAGAACAGACAGGAAGAGATTACTAAACAAGGCAGGACTGGCGGTCTGATGTGCATTTGCTTTAATGCAAGGAGTACAATAGATAAGATAGATGAACCTAGAGCTTGGATTAATACATAGGACCATGACATTGTAGCTATTATGGAGACTTGGTTGAGAGAGGAAAAAGATTGGCAGCTTAACATTGTTGGATTTAGAGATTTCAGATGAGATATGGAGGGATGTAAAAGGGGTGGCAGTGGCATTACTGATTAAGGAGAATATCACAGCATTAGTGAGGGAGGACACCTTGGATGGCTCATCCAGCAAGGCCATATGAGAACGGCTCAGGAATAGGAAGGGTGCAAACGCTTTGATGGGATTTTACTATAGCCTCTCAAGAGCTAGCAGGAGATAGAGGAACAGATTTGTATTCAGATTATGGAGAAATATAAATGCAACAGGGTTGTTGTGGTGGTCAGTTTTAATTTCCCCTCCATTGGCTGGGTCTCACTTAGTGCGAGGGGCTTAGGTGGAGGGGAAGTTTGTTAAGTATGTCCAGGACATTTTTTGAAACAAGATATAAATATTCAAACTATTTAATCCAACTACAGGGGCCATAATTAACTTGAATTTGGAGAATGAGCCCATCTAGATGATTGAAGTTTCAGTGGTGGTGCATTTCAGGAACAGTGACCATTATTCTGTAAGTTTTAGGTTACTTATGGATAAGGAAAAGAGTAGTACTTGGGTGAAAGTATTAAACTGCAGGCAGCCTAACTACCATGATATTAGGCAGGAACTGGGGAATGTGGATTGGGGGTAGCTGTTTGAGGATAAAACCACATCAGGCATGTAGAAATCGTTTAAAGGCCAGTTGATAGAGTTCAGAACCAGAATGTTCCTGTGAAAATGAAGGAACATGATGGCAAGATTCAGGAGCCTTGGATGACAAGAGAAAAGAAAAAGGAGGCTTAAGTCAGGTTTAGGAAACTGAAAACAAAGTCCTTAAAGAATACAAGATCAGCAGTAAAGAACTCAAACAAGGAACTAGGAGGGCTAAAAGAAACAGTGAAAGGTCTTTGGCAAATAGGATAAGGAAACTCCCAAGGTGTTTTAGACATATACAAGGAGCAAGAGTGTGGCACAGGAAAGGGTAGGCCCAATCAAGGACAATAAAAGGGAAATTATGCATGAAGCCAGAGCAAGGGGGTAAAGTCCTTAACTATTACTTTACATCAGTATTCACAAAGGAGACGGACATGATGGATGGTCAGTCTTGGGAGGGGTGTGTTGATATTCCAGGGGATAAAAAAGGTGCTGGGTATTTTGAAAAGTATTAAGGTAGACAAATCCCCAGGACCTGATGGAATCTATGCCAGAATTCTATGGGAAATAGGTGAGGAAATTGCTGGGGCCTAGTACGAAATCTTTGTATCCTCTGTAGAGGCCACAGAGGTCTGGAGAATAACTAACATTATTCCTTTGTTTAAGAGGGGCAACAGGAATAATTCAGTAATGTACTGGCCATTGAACAATGTTATTGGAGAAGAGGATAGCATTTATCCACATTTAGAAAAATTTACTTATTTGCAATAGGCAGCATGGCTTTGTGTGGGGAAGGTCGTGTCTCACAAACTAGATTTGAGTTTTTGAGGAAGTGAAGAAGTTGATTGATGAGGGAAGGGCAGTAGATGTTATCTACATGGGCTTTAGCAAGGCCTTTGACAAGGTCTCTCATGGTAAGCTGATACAAAAGTGAAGTCACATGGCATTTGCGGATGAGCTGGTAAGATGTATACAGAACTGGCTTAGTCAGAGATGAGGACAATAGGGGTGGAAGGATGCTTTTCAGTTGAAGATCTGTGACCAGTGGTGTTCTACAGGGATCAGTGCTGGTACCCCTGTTGTTTGTCATATATTCAAATGATTTGGAGGACAATGTAGGTGACCTGATTATTAATTTGAGGATGATGCAAAGATTGTGGGAGCTGTAGTGAGGAGGATTACCAGGATCTACAGCAGGACATGGGCAAACTAGAGACTTGGGCAGAGAAATGGCAGATAGAGTTTAGGGTGAGAGGGGAAAGATATAAAAGAGACCTAAGGGACAACTTTTTCACACAGAGGGTGGTATGTGTATAGAATGAGCTGCCAGAGGATGTGGTGGAGGCTGGTACAAGAGCTAGCAGGAGATAGAGGAACAGATTTGTATTCAGATTATGGAGAAATATAAATGCAACAGGGTTGTTGTGGTGGTCAGTTTTAATTTCCCCTCCATTGGCTGGGTCTCACTTAGTGCGAGGGGCTTAGGTGGAGGGGAAGTTTGTTAAGTATGTCCAGGACATTTTTTGAAACAAGATATAAATATTCAAACTATTTAATCCAACTACAGGGGCCATAATTAACTTGAATTTGGAGAATGAGCCCATCTAGATGATTGAAGTTTCAGTGGTGGTGCATTTCAGGAACAGTGACCATTATTCTGTAAGTTTTAGGTTATTTATGGATAAGGAAAAGAGTAGTACTTGGGTGAAAGTATTAAACTGCAGGCAGCCTAACTACCATGATATTAGGCAGGAACTGGGGAATGTGGATTGGGGGTAGCTGTTTGAGAATAAAACCACATCAGGCATGTAGAAATCGTTTAAAGGCCAGTTGATAGAGTTCAGAACCAGAATGTTCCTGTGAAAATGAAGGAACATGATGGCAAGATTCAGGAGCCTTGGATGACAAGAGAAAAGAAAAAGGAGGCTTAAGTCAGGTTTAGGAAACTGAAAACAAAGTCCTTAAAGAATACAAGATCAGCATCTGGATGGGTATATGAATAGGAAGGGTTTGGAGGGATATGGGCTGGGTGCTGGCAGGTGGGACTAGATTGGGTTGGGATATCTGGTCAGTATGGGCGAGTTGGACCGAAGGGTCTGTTTCCATGCTGTATATTTCTATGACTCTATGACTCTAATCCAGACAGAGGGATCTAAGTCTACAATTCCCTGAAAGTGGCAACACAAGTGATTAAGGTGGTCAAGAAGGCATGTGAGATGCTTCCCTTCATTGGTCAGAATGTATAGTATAAAAATCAGCAAATCATGTTACTGCTGTATAGAAATTTAGATAGGCCAAATTTTGAATATTTTTTACAGTTCAGATCACCACACTACCAGAAGGATCTGGAGGCTTATGAAAGGGTACAGAAATGGTATACCAGGATGTTGCCTGGTTTGGAGGGTGTCAGCTGTGATTGAGATGACACAAACCTGGATTGTTTTCATGTGAACATTGAATGATGAGGGGTGGCCTGATAGAAATGTATAACATTATGAGAAGCTTGGACAGAATGGATAGTTTGAGTCATTTTCCCAAGGTTGAAATGTAAATTATTAGCGGATAGAAGTTGAATGTAAAAGAGGCTAAGTTTAAAGGAGATCTGAGAGGCAAAAGTTTTACACAGAGGGTGGTAAGTGCCTGGAAGGTGCTGCCAGAGGAGGTGGTGCAGGGGGATACAATAGCAATGTTTAAGAGGCATCTTGACAGATACATGAATAGGCAGGGAATAGAAAGATATGGACGGCTTGGAGGCAAAAGGCTTTTAGTTTAGAAAGCCATCATGTGTTAACGCAGGGCCTCTGGACCAAAGGGCCTGTTGCTGTGCTGTCCAGTCAACCCAATCACTCCTGATATGACAAATGTTCCATCCCAGGGATCAGACTGGTGAACATTCGATCAATGGCAATCTCGCTCAACCTGTTCCTTGAGTAAAGAGATTAAATCTGCAAACAATACTCCAGGTGTGGTCTCACCAAGGCCCTCTTTAGATGCAGTAAGACATCCTTGCTCCTTTATTCAAACACTCTTGCAATGAATGGCAACATATCATTTACTTTCCCCATTGCTTGCTTCATCTGCATGCTTGCTTTCTGTGACCGGTATAAGGACTCCCAGGTTCCTTTTGGACATCAACATTTCTCAATGTATCCCCATTTAAATATACTCTGCCATTTTTAGTTTTCCTATGGAAGTAGATAACTTCATACTTATCATTGTTATACTTCAGACACCATATATTGGCCGATTCACTCGATTTGTCAAAATTGTCCTGAAGCCCCTATGTTCTCTTCATCACCTATATTCCCATTTAATTTTGTATCATCAGCAAACTTGGAAATATTACATTTGTTTCCATCATCCAAGTCATTGATATATATTGAGAACTGCTGGGGCCCAAACACTGACCCCACTTGTCAATGTCTTCTACTCTGAAAAAAAGTCCTCTTATTGCTACTGTTTTCTGTCTGCTAACCAACTGTCAATTCATATGTCTATTACCACCAATTCCATGTGATTAAATCTTGCACAATACCCTCATATAAGGATCTTTATCAAAAACTTCCTGAAAATCCAAATACAACACACCCACTGATTTTCCCTTATCTATTCTGCCAGCACAACTTCAAAAAACTTTGTCAAACACAATTTCCTTTTCATAAATCCAAAGTGACTTTGTGTAATAATGTTTACATTTTAAGTGCTGTTATCATGTTCTTCACAATATTTTCCCTTCTGCTGATGTTAGTTAAGTAAGAGTTAAATACGAGTTACTGTGAGAATTAAATCAGGATTTCTATCTTCACAGTTAACAGAATTGTCCAGGCCAACCTTGCATAGAATAAGTGCTGGCATCAGCAGAACTTTCCAGAGAAGCCTTGGGAATCAGAAGACAGAGGATTCCTTTTGCACATTTCTAGGCATAATTCATGGACAGGTACATAATCCAGAGGGAAAACACAGATACTGATAAGGAATTGTGGAAGCAGTACCAGGCACAGTCAGGCTAGGATAAGGTTAAGCAGCCCAAGTCAAGAAAATATGTACCTAGGACTGAAGACATCTATGCACATAAAAGGTTACAATTTGTGGATGTGACTTAGTGTGTCCATGTTGATGGATTTCTTGAATTCAGCAGATGATTGAATGCAGACTAATCAGTCTGTAATTTCCATTTTTCTCTCTCCCTCTTTTAAATTTTTCTACACTCCAATATGCCGGGACTATTCCCGAACCTAGAGCATTTTGGAAAATGGCAATCAATGTCTTCATTATTTCCACGGCCATCTCCTTTAATATGTCCCATCTCAGTCCCATTAATTTCTCTAGCACTACTTTATGAACACTAATTTATTTCAGTTTTTCCTTTGCAAAAGATCTTTGGGAAGATCTCTGTGTTTTCTCTGAAAACAAAGTTGTTCAATTTCTCTGCTGTTTCCTTTCTCTCCACTAACAATTTCTCACAGTTCAGGCTGTAATTCTCCAATTTCAGAGTGAGAAATTTCATGAGAATGGTTTATGAGTGACAAAATTCAGTTGCAAAGGTAGATTGGAGAAGCAGGGGCTGCTCTTCGTGGAGAAGAGAAGACAGACAAGAGATTTAGAACATAGAACAATACAGTGCCAAAATGCCCTTCAGCCCTCGATGTTGCGCTGACCTGTGAACTAATCTAAGACCATTCCCTACACATCATCATCCATGAGCTTATCCAAGGATTGTTTAAATCTCCCTAATGTGGCTGAGTTAACTACATTGGCAGGTAGGCCATTCCACACCCTTACCACTCTCTGAGTAAAGAACCTGCCTCTGACATCTGTCTTAAATCTATCACCCCTCAATTTGTAGTTATGTCCCCTCGTACAATCTGATGTCATCATCTTAGGATAAAGACTTTCATTGTCTACCCTATCAAATCCTCTGATCATCTTGTATGTCAAATCCCCTCTTAGCCTTCTTTTTTCCAATGAGAACAGACCCACGTCTCTCAGCCTTTCCTCATAAGACTTTCCCTCCAGACCAGGCAACATCCTGGTAAATCTCCTCTGCACCTTTTCTAATACTTCCACATCCTTCCTGTAATGGGTGACCAGAACTGTACACAATATTCCAGTTGCAGCGCACTAGCGTTGTGTATAGTTGCAACATGACAACATGGCTCTGGAATTCAATCCCCCTACCAGATCAAACTATTCAAAATTATGCGGTCCATCATATTGGACCTTACAGTGTCCTTGGGTAAGGCAAAGGGTGGAGGGGTTTGCTTTTTAATCAACAACTTGTGGTGCATGGACGTTACAACCCTGGTTAAAAATGTGTTGCTGGAAAAGCGCAGCAGGTCAGGCAGCATCAAAGGAGCAGGAGAATCGACGTTTCGGGCATAAGCCCTTCTTCAGGAATCCCTGGGCAGCCATTGCTCCCCAAACCTTGAATTCCTCACCATCAAATGCCGTCCCTTCTGTCTACCATGGGAATCTACTGCTGCTATATTAACTGCTGTGTACATACCGCCACAATTAAAGGTTGAGGAAGCTCTGGATGTGCTGTACTCCATCACTAACACCCTGGAGATTGAACACCCTGAGGCACTTGTTTATTGTAACTGGCAACTTCAATCAGGCCAATCTAAGGAAGGTGTTGCCCAAGTACCACCAGAATATTACCTGCCCCACCAGGGGCCTGAACATTTTAGACCACTGCTAAACCACTGTGCAAGGTGCCTACCACTCTATCCCCCTTATTTCAGGAACTCCAACCACAAAGCCATGTTTCTTCTCCCGGCTTACAGGCAAAAGCTCAAGCAGGAGATCCCCTCGCAGATACAGGTCCAGTGCTGGTCGGAGGAGGCAGAGGATCAACTCCAGTGCTGTCTGGAATCGGCTATTTGGCCATGTTCAAACAGGCCACAGGTACCTTGGACGAGTAAGCCACCACCATCACAGACTTTATTAGCAAGTGTGTGGAGGATTGCATACCGAGGGAGTCAATCCAGATGTTCCGTAACAGGAAACCCTGGATGAATCAGGACATACAGAACCTGTTAAAAACCAAGCCTGAGGCCTTCAGATCAGGAGACCCACTCAAATATAAGGAATCCAAGTATGACCTTTGCAGAGCCATTAAGAAAGCCATGGAGCAATACCGATCCAAACTAGAGACCCACACAGACACCCAATGACGAGAGCAAGGACTGAATGATATCACAGATTCTAAAAAAAGAAACAGTGCAAGATAGCAGATAATGACACATCCCTCCCAGATCATCTCAACTTCTTCTATGCTCGCTTTGAGCAGAATTTCAGCGGAGAGGTAACACCTATTCTGACAAGTCCTGACAAACCTATCCCAACAGTCACTGCATCAGAGGTCAGACCGGTTTTCTTTTGTGCGAATCTAACGAAAGCGATGGGACCAGACGGAGTACCAGGCTGTGCACTCAGAGCATGTGCAGATCAACTGTCAGAGATTTTCTCGGACATCTTCAACCTGTCCCTGCAGCAGGTCACTGTCCCTGCCTGTTTCAAGAGGGCCAACATCATCCCTGTAACTAAGAGGGCTCATGCAGCATGTATCAATGACTACCGCCCAGTGGCCTTAACTTCGGTGGTCATGAAGTGCTTTGAAAGGCTGGTCATGGCATTAATCAACTCCAGCCTCCCCACTACTCTTGACCCACTCCAATTTGCCTATTGGACCAACAGATCCAGATTAGATGCCATATCACTTGCCCTTCACTCCTCCCTAGAACATCTTGACACCAAGAACATCTACATAAGAATCTACTCATTGACGACAGTTGCCCCACTCTCTGCAACTGGATCCTCAGTTTCCTGACCCACAGGCCACAATCAGTGAAGATTGGGGACAATACGTCATCCTCACCACACTCAATACGGGAGCCCCCCAGGGGTGCGTACTCAGCCCCTTACTGTACTCACTGTATACCCATGACTGTGTCACCAAAGACCAGACTAATGCCATTTACAAGTTCGCTGATGACACCACCATAGTCAATCGAATCTCAGATAGTGACGAAACAGACTACAGACGGGAGATGGAAGACCTGGAAAAAATGGTGCACTGAAAACTACCTAGCTCTTAATGCCGGCAAAACCAAGGAACTCATTACTGACTTTTGGCAGGATGTTACTCATGCTCCCCTACACTTTAACAACACAGAGGTGGAACGAGTGGAGAGTGTCAAGCTCCTGGGGATGGTCATCCACAACAAGCTTTCTTGGACTCTTCATGTGGACACACTCGTTACAAAGGCCCAACAATGTCTCTTCTTCCTCAGGAAGCTGAGGAAACTTGGCATGATAGTGAATACCCTTGCCAACTTTGTATGTGCGCCATCAAGAGCATTCTGTCTGGATGTATCACTACCTGGCATGGCAACTGTACCATCCAAGATCAGACACTGTTACAGAGAGTGGTGAACTCGGCCCGGACAATCACAAAGGCCAACCTCCCATCTATAGAATGCGTCCTCCAGGCCCGTTGTCAAGGAAAGGCCGCCAGCATTCTCAAAGATCCATCCCACCCTGGCAATGTTCTTCTACAACCTCTACCATCGGGGAGAAGGTACAGAAGCCTGAACACATGCACCAGCCGGTTTTGAAACAGTTTCTACCCTATTGTTGTTAGAATACTGAATGGACTCACAAACTCTTAACATTCGCCTGTACCTGTGTCTTTGTTTTTGCTGCTGTTTACCTTTATTTACTTATCTATGCTATTTAACTCTGTGATCTGCCTGTATCGCTGCAAGACAAAGCTTTTCACTGTGCCTTGGTACATATGACAATAAATTCAAGTCAATTCAATTCATGCATGGTCTGTCCAAAGTAGAGAAGGAGAAATTATTTCTGTTCATGGAAGAATGGAGTGATGTGATATAGACTGTGTGATTATTTTTGTATTTTAAAAATCATCAATTTTAAGTTTGATTGAGCGACATGTGGGTTTTCTGTATATCTGGTTAATAATTAACTTCTGAGTGTCTATGCTGCCATAATAACTTAAAACAGTCGCAGAGAGCTACTTTTATAGCACTAATTGGCTTTTGTTTAAATTAGGATGTTTTACAACTTAGCAAGGTAAATCATTATGCTTTAGAATTTTTAAATTTCTTTTCAGCTTGGGGAAAACCATAGCTTCGTGGCACAGACCCTTTGTAATCTTATTTTGTTTCGCACATTCTGTGAAGACCTTGAATAGAGCAATGCCACTATGAAGGGGAGAATATAGTAAATCTAAATTGTCTAAGTAATGAACAAGTGATTGTCCCAAATCAGAAGAAGTTACTTCAATCTAAGTATGTTTAAACTCAGATGCATGACAGCTCCAGGAAGAAACTACCAGGCCCACTGTAAAGGAAAGGCTTCCAGCATTCTCATAGATCCATCCCACACAAGCAATGTTTTCCAACAACCTCTACAATTGGTGAGAAGGTACAGAGACCTAGAGGGATTAAATTAACACTTTCCGTTAAGGTGAGTACCTCAGGGAACCTCACTGTGCTGTATCTTCACTGGCTCTTTCAAGATGGCAGCAGAGTAGGGCTCCTGAGCAGAGCTTGTCCACCCTGATCACTTTTCTTTCTTCTTCTTTTCTCACTTTTCTTTCCTCTCTTTCTCTTAATTATTTATTTTTTCTTAGTCTACTCATCTACTGCATGTCTGGAACAGCACCAGAGTGGGACTCTGCAATGAGGTGGCTAATGCGGCAATGGAGCGTAGCAGCAGCTGGGGCCCTGTATGAGCCCGGATGCTGTCTGTGGTGAAGAATGGCGGCATTGAAAGATGGTGGCAGCAGTGACCAGTCACAAAGGAAGACAGCAGCTACGGTCAGCAGCGCTCGGGGACAAAGTCTTGCGGGTGGCAGCCAAGCCTGGCATGCCAATGGAGGTCAGCGGCGAAGGCAGCTGGTGAACAGGGGCAGGTCTTAGCCCAACGTGGTGAAAGCATGCCCAGTGCTGGGGAGAGCAAGCCCGCTTGAGGAAAGCCCAGCTTGGAGCGCTGTCAGGTCCACAACTTAAGAAAGGACTGTAATATTTGACTTTTTAAAATTGATTTCTTTATTTTTCCACTTTTATACTGAGAAGACTGTGGTACTGAACTTTTTAACTTATTTCTTTATTTTTCTATCTCTATAATTAAGGTTTCTACATACTTCTGTACTTAAAATGGTGCCATGTGTGGTGACATTGCACACTTTTCTGTACTCTTATATTCCATACTTGAGTACACGTGATAATAAAACCTAAATCTAAAACTAAGGTATCACAAAAGGTGTTTCTCTCTAAGAGGGTTGTTTTTGCGCATTATACAAGGGATAAGAGTTTTTGGAACTTGTAAAGGAGTGCTTTAGGATTAATTGGATTATACTTTCCTTCTGCATTTGTGTTATATTCGGCACTTGTGTTAAAAGAACGTAGCTTAATTTATTCCATTTTATCTTCATTTCTTTTGGTTAATAAACTTCTTTTTTATAGATAATTCATAATCTGCAACATTGTGTGTGTTTGTTTTAGTGAGAGATTGCTTGTTAAAACCAAACCAAAACAAACATAATCCAACAAGCTAGGTTTATATCTGGGATCGACAAATTCAATCACAACATGAACTGGAAAGACAAGTGCGATATCATGAGGAGAAAATATTTTATGCAGAGAATGGTTCAAATTTGAACATGCTGCCTGAGAATGTAGTGGAAGAAGGTTCGACTAAAGGTTCACAAAGGAGAATTGAATTATTATCTGAAAACAAAGAAGAAATATATAGTTGAGTGGCCCTTAGTGAATTGTTCCTGCAGATGGGCATTCGGGCCAGAATAAGCTGATTGGCCTTTTTCTATGCTGTCAGCATTCTTTGATTCTATAACTCTCATCTCCGCTGCTGTGAATGGCACAGTTAGGGGCAGCACGGTGGCTCAATGGTTAGCAATGCCACCTCACAGTGTCAGGGACTTGGGTTCGGTTCCCACTTTGGGCGACTTATGTGTGGAGTTTGCACATTTCCCCTGTGTCTACGTGGGTTTCCTCTGGATGCTCTGGTTTCCTCCTATAATCTAAAGATGTGCAGGTTAGGTGAATTTGCTGTGCTAAATTGCCCATAGTGTTCAGGGATGTATGGTTAGGTGCATTAGTTAGGGGTAAATATAGGGCAGGGGAATGGTCCTGGGTGGGTTACTCTTTGGAGGGTTGGTGTGGACTTGTTGGGCTGAATGATGTGTTTCCACATTGTAGGGATTCTATTATTCCATGTGAGTTTTAGTTCTTTAACATCTGAACAGTAAATTGTGTAAAAACAAGCTGATTGTGCTTTGTTTAGTTTAGTTGTACACTGAAATGGAAAAAAAAAAATTAGTTTGAAATCAAAAACTGTGGAAGGAATTACTGTGCTTTTTCAAACAAGTTGCTGGACCACATTGTAAATTTTGTTTACCTTGCTGGTTTGTTAGTAGTGAGGAAGGAGAGATAGGATGGCATGGTACTGGTGAGTGCACACAGAGTGGGATTCAGGTAACAACATCTTGCTGATTGATTTGTGATAGTTGAATGTTGTGGATGTTTGAAGTCATCATCCTGATGACAGTTCTCTGATTTGTTCCTGGGCAGGTGAAGAGCTTGGGGGCTTACAGCAGAGGCTGCTGGGAAGCTTTCGGCCTACTAGAAGAGCAGATTTTGTGTTTCTATCTCTCTGCAGTAAAAGTATGTGGAGTGTCCCACCAGTTCTATAAGCTGTTGCCTTTAACCAGTAAGTCAAATACATTACAAGTGGTGTTGCATTTGTTCTGTGCCTCCTGTGAAGAAACGAAAAACACTTGTAGAAAGGAGACTGAAGAATAAAAGGTCATGGGAAGCAAAAGGAGCATCCCATTAAACCCTGTGGAATGGTGCTACTGAAGTGTTTATCCAGAGTTTACCTCTACCCATAACACCAGTTTGTCAGTGACTGCCCCTATGTGCAAGTAGGGGTTTAAAAAAGGGGCTAGAGTTTTAACTAGTTCAATTATAAGTTGTTAGTTCATAATTTCATTTTCCCTATGGTTAGAATTGATCTGTAGTATATAGTGGTTCTTGTTAAGTACAGGAATCTGGTCATGCTTTCTGTTAACCCGATTCCATCAGGCAGATAACTGAGAACTTTGTGGAATTTAACTAAATCATTAACCTTTGAGGTGATCCCAGGAGTCATAGGATTTGAGAATCTGCTACTTTCCCAAGTGGGCTGTAACAATTCAATATGCCTTAGGAAACCTTTGCTGAAATAAAACATATTCCTTTAATTAATTACCAAACTTGTCACTTTAGGAAACCCTTCCTTCTAAATGTAAAACTTATAAATATTTTTACTTATTCAATATTTCATTGAATTCAATCAGTCCACTAGCATGCTATACTTTTAGTATTAGTGATGTTTAAACTAATGTTTAAAGGCATCTGCTCACCTTGCTGCTGTGTCGTTTTTTGCTAACTGCAGGTGAACCTGGTTGTGCAGGGCTGGGGGCAGCACTCGAAGTGGCTGATGTGGTTCCTGAATGGCTGTGGGCTCCTTTCTCTGTGGCTGAAGTAATGACAGAGGGTGCCTCTTGGGACACCTTCTGTAGTTCTGCAGCCAGCTGTTTTGGGTCAACTCCTGGGGACTTTTGCTTTTCTCCTGAGAAAACAATCAACACTTTATAAAGAAGACCAGCAATAAAACACAAATTGGATGATACTGATCCTACTGTAGATTCAGTTATTGATAAAACACACAAGTGTAACAATTCCAATTTTTTTTAGCTGAAGGTATTAATTGAAGGAATACGAATAATATTTGAATAGGGTTAGCTCTGCACATCAAGTAACATTTCCTAATGATCTCAAGCTGCACATGAATTTCAATGTAAACTGATGCCACTGTTCTTTAAACATGTAATAAAGTGCTTGGAAACAATTAAATACAAATAGCTTAGTGCTGATAAACCTTGAGGCCATAGACAAGAACACATGGTTATAATGTTTTCATGTAACTCTAATTAGTTCCAATCATTAATAGGACATTGTTTATCAGAATTAATGGTAATAACTTTCTCCATGAACTTATTGAGCTCAATGTTTTGAAGGAGCTGGGCAGGGTTCAGTGAAAATGTTCTAAATCAGGAATCCTGGAAAGGCAGAGATTCCATAGAACATAGAACATAGAAGAATACAGCGCAGTACAGGCCCTTGGGCCCTCGATGTTGCGCCGATCCAAGGCCACCTAAACTACACTAACCCACTATCCTCCATATACCTATCCAATGCCCTCTTAAATGCCCATAAAGAGGGAGAGTCCACCACTGTTACTGGCAGGGCATTCCATGAACTAACGACTCGCTGAGTGAAGAACCTACCCCTAACATCAGTCCTATATCTACCCCCCCTTAATTTAAAGCTATGCCCCCTTGTAATACCCGACTCAATACGCGGGAAAAGGTTCATACTGTCGACCCTATCTAACCCCCTAATCATCTTGTACACCTCAATCAAGTCACCCCTAAACCTTCTTTTCTCTAGTGAAAACAGCCCCAAGTGCCTCAGTCTTTCCTCATACGATTTTCCTTCCATACCAGGCAACATCCTGGTAAACCTCCTCTGCACCCGTTCCAATGCCTCCACATCCTTCCTATAGTATGGCGACCAAAACTGCACACAATATTCCAGATGCGGCCGTACCAGAGTCTTATACAACTGCATCATGACCTCAGGACTCCGGAACTCAATTCCTCTACCAATAAAAGCCAGTACGCCATATGCCTTCCTCACCGCACTATTTACCTGGGTGGCAACTTTCAGAGATCTGTGTACATGGACACCAAGATCCCTCTGCTCATCCACACTACCAAGTATCCGACCATTAGCCCAGTACCCCATCTTTTTGTTATTCTTCCCAAAGTGAATCACCTCGCACTTAGCTACATTGAATTCCATCTGCCACCTTTCTGCCCAGCTCTGCAGCTTCTCTATATCCTGCTGTAACCTGCCACATGCTTCCTCACTGTCAACAACTCCTCCGACTTTCGTGTCATCCGCAAACTTGCTCACCCAACCTTCTAACCCCTCTTCCAGGTCATTTATAAAAATGACAAACAGCAATGGTCCCAAAACAGATCCTTGCGGAACACCGCTAGTGACGGCACTCCATGAAGAAACTTTGCCATCAACTACTACCCTCTGTCTTCTTCCATCCAGCCAATTCCTAATCCAAACCTCCAACTCACCCTCAATGCCATATCTCCGTATTTTCTGCAGTAGCCTACCATGGGGACATTATCATTATTTGTGCTCACACTTGCCAACCACAGTCTTTGCTGGTGAAAGCTTATACAAGGTCGCTACTAGGAACTGAGAGAAGGAGGAAGATTATGTCTGCAAGTTTGTGGCGGTTGGGGAAAAGAAAGTGTCTGAGGGACTGAAGGTGTGGATGGGTGCATTTGGGGTATTGCTGAGGTTTTCAAGGAATGTTTGGGCCCTGCTCTTGGAGTATAATTTGTGTGCTACCTGCCAGATCCTACATGTTAAACAAATATATTCTACATAGAAGCACTCAAAGTTTGTGTGAAGATTTGTAGCTCGGGTGCTCGTTGCTGTGGTTCTGTTCGCCGAGCTGGAAGTTTTTGTTGCAAACGTTTCGTCCCCTGGCTAGGCGACATCATCAGTGCTTGGGAGCCTCCTGCGAAGCGCTTCTTTGATGTTTCCTCCGGTGTTTATAGTGGTCTGTCCCTGCCGCTTCCAGTTGTCAGTTTCAGCTGTCCGCTGTAGTGGTTGGTATATTGGGTCCAGGTCGATGTGTTTGTTGATGGAGTTTGTGGATGAATGCCATGCCTCTAGGAATTCCCTGGCTGTTCTCTGTCTGGCTTGCCCTATGATAGTAGTGTTGTCCCAGTCGAATTCATGTTGCTTGTTGTCTGCGTGTGTGGCTACTAAGGATAGCTGGTCATGTCGTTTCGTGGCTAGTTGATGTTCATGTATGCGGATTGTTAGCTGTCTTCCTGTTTGTCCTATATAGTGTTTAGTGCAGTCCTTGCATGGTATTTTGTACACTACATTCGTCTTGCTCATGTTGGGTATCGGGTCCTTCATTCTGGTGAGTTGTTGTCTGAGCGTGGCTGTTGGTTTGTGTGCCGTTATGAGTCCTAGGGGTCGCAGTAGTCTGGCAGTCAGTTCCGAGATGCTCCTGATGTATGGTAGTGTGGCTAGTCCTTTTGGTTGTGGTATGTCCTCGTTCCGTGGTCTTTCTCTTAGGCATCTGTTGATGAAGTTGCGCAGGTATCCGTTTTGGCGAATACCTTGTATAGGTGTTCCTCTTCTTCTTTTTGCAGTTCTGGTGTACTGCAGGGTGTTGTGGCCACAACACACTGCAGTACACCAGGACTGCAAAAAGAAGAAGAGGAACACCTATACAAGGTATTCGCCAAAAACGGATACCCGCGCAATTTCATCAACAGATGCCTAAGAGAAAGACCACGGAACGAGGACATACCACAACCAAAAGGACTAGCCACACTACCATACATCAGGAGCATCTCGGAACTGACTGCCAGACTACTGCGACCCCTAGGACTCATAACGGCACACAAACCAACAGCCACGCTCAGACAACAACTCACCAGAACGAAGGACCCGATACTCAACATGAGCAAGAAGAATGTAGTGTACAAAATACCATGCAAGGACTGCACTAAACACTATATAGGACAAACAGGAAGACAGCTAACAATCCGCATACATGAACATCAACTAGCCACGAAACGACACGACCAGCTATCCTTAGTAGCCACACACGCAGACAACAAGCAACATGAATTCGACTGGGACAACACTACTATCATAGGGCAAGCCAGACAGAGAACAGCCAGGGAATTCCTAGAGGCATGGCATTCATCCACAAACTCCATCAACAAACACATCGACCTGGACCCAATATACCAACCACTACAGTGGACAGCTGAAACTGACAACTGGAAGCGGCAGGGACAGACCACTATAAACACCGGAGGAAACATCAAAGAAGCGCTTCGCAGGAGGCTCCCAAGCACTGATGATGTCGCCTAGCCAGGGGACGAAACGTTTGCAACAAAAACTTCCAGCTCGGCGAACAGAACCACAGCAAGAAGCACTCAGACCACAGGTGACCCTGGCAGGGGAATAAACATGGCTGATGTCTCCAGACCTTTTCACAGTTTCAATAATTTACCAATATCTTAATTGATAATTTATCAGTGACAATATCCCCATTACAAAAGTAGCAGACACTGACCTCAAAACTATTCACAGAACATTCCCAAATAGCCTTGAGTAGTCAACCCATTTGGAATTGCAGATACTGTACGAAGGCAGTTCCTTTGCATGTATTTGGTATTGTACACTTGGAACTTGTGTTTTATGCAAACCAGGGCATGGAGGAGTTTGATAGTCCGCTCTCTCCCCTCTCCTCATTCTTATTCAACTCTGGTGATGTAGGCAAAGGGACTGATTGGTGAACATTTTCAACTACAAAATATTTCCTTTTTAGGGGTTCAAGCTGCTGGTCTGGATTGGACTCAGCTTGTGATGTCCTGCCAGAAGGTGGTGTATCTTCACACACCAAGAACACAATCTAGGTCCTGATCAAAGCACAAGTGAGAGTATTTAAGCTTCTTAGAAAGAGACAAATGATATCAAGAAATGGTTGGAAGCACTTGCACTGGACATTCAAAAAGAATGAACGTGATAGGTCAAATAATTATCAGCCAATCATCTGACCTCATGATGGAATAAACACATTCAGAAAGGCCTGGATTATTCAGAGCTAGCATTGTTTTGATAAGGGAAGGCATGTCATATTAATTTAATTGAAGTTGTTGAGGAAAATCAGATAAGGATAATACAGTAAATGCTGTTTATATGAATTTTAATAAGACATTTGACAAGGTCCAACATGGCAGACTGGTCAGAAACATTAAAGTCTATGGGACACAAGGGAATGTGATGAATTAGTGACAAGAAAGAGAGGGAATAGTTGACTTATTTTTGAGGATGGAATCTGGTTTCCAGTGGTGCTCCACATGGCTCAGTGTTGAGTCCCTTGCTGTTTGTGACATACATAAGTAATTTAGACTTAAATGTGGTAGGTGGGATTAGGAAATTTGTAGATGACACAAAAATTGGCCTGGTAGTTGATTGAGATGATAAAGTAGGATTCTGTCAACTGCAGGATGTTATCAATGGTTTGGTTGAGTGAACAAAAGCGACAAATAAAATTCTATTTAGTGAAGTGTGGGGTTATGCATTTGGAGAGCACAAACAAAGCAAGGGAATACACAATCAATGCAATATTATTGCATAGGGAGAGGAAATAAGAGACCTTGGAGCATATGTTCATAAGTCTTTGAAGGTGGCAGGACAGGTAGATAAAGCAGTAAAGAAGATACATAGGATGTTTTCCTTCAGTGGACAAGCTATTGAACACAAGAACTGAGGTGTGTTGCTGGATTTATATAAGACGCTAGTTTGGCCACTGCTGGAGTTCTGTGTGCAGTTCCAGTCACCACTTTACAGTAAGAATATGAGTGTCTGGAGAGAATATCAGGAGATTTGCAAGAATGTTATGTGGAAACTTTGATAGGTTGAGGTCGTTTTCCTTAGCACAGTGGAAGCCAGGGGTATTGATATTGAGCTATACAAAATAATTAGAGGGGAGGCAATGGCCGTATGGTATTACCACTGGACTGTTAATCCCGAGACCCAGCTAATGTTTCTGGGGACCTGGGTTCAAATCCTGTTACGGCAGGTGGTGGAAGTTGAATTCAGTGTAGGGTGGCATGGTGGCTCAGTGGTTAGCACTGCTGCCTCACAGCGCCAGGGACCAGTTCGATTCCCACCTTGGGTGACTGTGTGTGGAGTTTGCACATTCTTCCTGTGTCTACGTGGGTTTTCTCCAGGTGCTCCGGTTTCCTCCCACAATCCAAAGATATGCAGGTTAGGTGAATTAGCCATGCTAAATTGCCCATGGCATTAAGTGCATTATTCAGGAGTAAATATAGGGTAGGAGAATTGTTCTGGGGGGTTACTCTTTCGTGGGTCGGTGTGGACTTGTTGGGCTGAGAATCTAATCTAATTGAATCATCAATGAGGGGTTTGATTGGAGTGGGTAGGTAATACTTGTTGCCCATCATGGTGAGGTCAATTACCAGAGGGCAGAGTTTAAGGGTGATTAGTTGAAGATTTTGAGGGGACATGAGGAAAAATATTTTCACTCAGAATGTGGTGGGTGCTCTGGTTGAGGTAGAAACCCTTAACTCATGGAATCGTAAAATCACCTAATACAGAAGAGGCCATTTGGCCCATCGCGTCTGCACCAACTAAAGTCTAATCGAAATCTACATCAATCCCACAAAGTACAAAGAACAAAGAAAATTTACAGCCCAGGAACAGGCCCTTCGGCCCTCCAAGCCTGAGCTGATCCAAATGTACTGTCTAAAACTGTCGGTCAATTCCTAAGCATCTGAATCCCTCTGCTCCCCATCTTCTCATGCATCAGTCCAGACGTGTCTTAAGTGAATCTACCGTGCTTGCTTCTATTACCCCTGCTGGCAATGCGTTCCAGATGCCCACCACCCTCTGTGTGAAGTACTTGCCATGTGTATCCTCCTTAAACTTTCCACCTCTCACCTTGAAAGCGTGACCTCTCATTATTGAGTCCTTCACCCTGGGAAAAAGCTTGTCTCTATCCACCCTGTCTATACCCTTCATGATTTTGTAAACCTCAATCAGGTCTTCCCTCAATCTCTATTTTTCTAATGAAAATAAACCTAACCTACTAAATCCCTCTTCATAGCTAGCACCTTCCATACCAGGCAACATCCTCATAAACCTTCTCTGCACCCTCTCCAAAGCGTCCACATCCTTTTGGTAATGTGGCGCCCAGAACCGTGCACAGTATTCTAAATGCAGCCGAACCAATGTCATATACAATTTTATCATGACTTGCCAACTCTTACACTCAATACCCCATCCAATGAAGGCAAGCATACTATATGCCTTCTTGCCCACTCTATCCAACTGTGCAGCAACCTTCAGGGTACAATGGACCTGCACTCCCAGATCTCTCTGCCCATCAACTATTCCCAAGGCTCTTCTGTTCATTGTATAATTCGCTCTAGAATTAGTCTTGCCTAAATGCATCACCTCACATTTGTCTCGATTGAAAGCCATCTGTCACTTTTCCACCCAACCCTACAGTCTATCTATATCCTCCTGTATTCTCTGACAGTCCCTTATGCTTTCTGCTACTCCACCAATCTTTGTGTCATCTGCAAACTTGCTGATCATACAAACAGTGCCCTCTTCCAGATCATTTATGTATATTACAAACAACAGTGGCCCCAATACTGACCCCTGTGGAACACCACTGGTCACCTTTCTCCATTTCAAGAAGTTCCCTTCAACTACTACTCTCCGTCTCCTGTTGCTCAACCAGTTCTTTATCCACCAAGTTGGAACACCCTGCACACCATGTGACTGCACTTTCTCCATTAGTCTACCATGGGGAATCTTATCAAACGCCTTACTTGTATATGACATCACAGCCCTTCCTGCACCTAACAACTTGGTCACCTCCTCAAAGAACTCTATTAAGTTGGTAAGGTATGATCTTCCCCGTACAAAACCATGTTGCCTATCCCTGCTAAGCCCATTCTTTTCTAAACATAAATAGATCCTTTTCCTCAGTACCTTCTCCCGCAACTTTCCCACCATGGTGCTGGTGTAGCTATGGAAGATGGTCTGTTCTACGTAGCCAACAAAGAGACAGGCTTAGCTGGGGCCCATGTGGGTGCCCATGGCTACCCCTTTGGTCTGTATGGTCTGGGAGATGATGGTTTGGTGATGGGGGGGTGGGGTCATGGTCGAGAGGGCGGTAGGAAGGGGTGTCCTCAAGTTGACGTCTGGCTTCAGCAGTGTAGTGGCCAGTGCGCCAGACTACCACTGCATCCCCTTTATCTGCTGGCTTGATGGTGAGTTTGGGATTGGAGCAGAGGGTTTGGAGGGCTGCATGTTGTGAGGGTGAGAGGTTGGAGTGGGGGAATGGGGTAGACAGGTTGAGGCGGTTAATGTCCCGGCAGCAGTTGGAAATGAAGAGGTCTGTCCACCCTCACCCTGCTCTCATTTATCTCTCCACCTTCAGGCACTCTCCCTGTATTTCTGATGAAGGGCTTTTGCCCGAAACATCGATTTTACTGCTGCTTGGATGCTGCCTGAACTGCTGTGCTTTTCCAACACTACTCTACTCCACAGATGCTGCCAGACCTGCTGAGTTTTTCCAGCAATTTCTGCTTTTGTTTCTGATTTACAGTGTTTATCTTCAATATGGTGATATGTTAAGTGTTTATCCAAGTACCTTTTAAAGGTTGTGAGGTTTCCGGCCACAACTACCCTCCCAGACAGGACCATCCAGACCCCCACTACCCTCCCAGACAGGACCATCCAGACCCCCACTATCCTCCCAGACAGGGCATCCCAGATTCCCACTACCCTCCCAGACAGGGCATTCCAGACAGGGCATACCAGACTCCCACTACCCTCCCAGACAGGACCATCCGGACCCCCACTACCTTCCCAGACAGGGCATCCCAGACTCCCACTACCCTCCCAGACAGGGCATTCCAGACAGGGCATCCCAGACTCCCACTACCCTCCCAGACAGGGCATTCCAGACAGGGCATCCCAGACTCCCACTACCCTCCCAGGCAGGGCATCCCAGATCCCCACTACCCTCCCAGGTAGGGCATTTCATACTCACACTACCCACCTAGATAGGGCATTCCAGACTCCCACTACCCTCCCAGATAGGGCATTCCAGACTCCCACCACTCTCCTAGGTAGGGCATTCCAGACTTCACTACCCTCCCAGACGGCATTCCAGACCCCCACTACCCTCCAAGACATGGCATTCCAGACTTCCACTATCCTTCCAGATGGCATTCCAGACTACCACTACCCACCCAGACAGGGCATTCCAGACCCCCACTACCCTCCCAGACAGGGCATTCCAGACCCCCACTACCCTCCCAGACGGCATTCCAGACTCCCGCTACCCTCCCAGACAGGGCATTCCAGACCCTCACTACCCTCCCAGACAGGACATTCCAGACCCTCACTACCCTCCCAGACAGGGCACCCCATACCCTCACTATCCTCCCAGACAGGACATTCTGGACTGTCACTAACCTCTGGGTGAAAACATTTTTCCCACATGTGATTCGGGGTGGGCTGGTAGATGGAAACAAAACTGTTTTGGTCACAGAAGGCAGAGGGTAGTGGTGAAAGGGTGTTTTTCAGAATGGAGACCGGTAAGTGTTGGTGTTCCACAGGGATCAGTCTTAGATCCTTTGTTGTTTGAGTTACATATAAATGATATGAAGGAAAATGTGGGTGGTCTGATTAGTAAGTTTGCTGATGATGCAAAAACTGATAGAGTTACTGAGAATGCTGACGATTGTGAAAGGATACGACAGGATGTAGACAGATTGGCAACTTAGGTACAAAAGTGGCAGATGGAGTTTAATCCAGACAAATGCGAGGTGATGCACTTTGGACGATCAAATTTTGGTGTGAATTATACTGTAAATGGCAGAACCCTTGGGAATATTAACATTCAGATGGATCTGGGCAGCAGGTTCACAGTTCCCTAAAAGTGGCAACAAGGTGGCCAAGGTGATGAGAATACAGATGGAATGCTTGCTTTCATTGGCTGGGACATGGATTAAGAGTTGGCAAACCGTGTTGCAGTTATATAAAACTCTTGGAGTATTGTGTGTAGTTTTGGTTGCCACACGACCAGATGGCTGTGGAAGCTTTGGAGAGACTGCAGAGAAGGTTCACCAGGAAGTTTCCTGGTCTCAGGGCATTGGCCTATGAGGACAGGTTAGAAAGACCAGGATTGTTTTCACTAGAAAGACCTGACAGAGATCTACACAATTATGAAAGGAGTAGATAGGATGGATAATCAAAGGCTTTTTCCCAGGGTTGAAGTTTCAATTACAAGAGGACAAGGATCAAAATGAAAGGGGGAAAATTTAATGGAGATGTGCGAAGGAAATTTTCACACAGAGAGTGGTAGGAACCTGGAATATACTGCCAGAAAAGGTGGTCATAGCAGGCACGTTGGTGACATTGAAGAGGCAACTAGATAGTTACATAAGGAGGGAATAGAAGGATATGGACTGAATAAGAGCAGAAGATTTGCTTTTTAGTTTACTTAAGGTATGATGATCAGTATAGGCTTAGAGGGCCAAAGGGCCTGTTCCTGTGCTGTAATTCTCTTTTGTTCTTTTGTACTCAAATCCTGTTTAAACCTTCTGTCTTTCAGCTGAAAATTGTGCCCCTTGTTATTGACCCTTCAACTAAAAGGGGAATGCATTTAAAAGAAACACCGATCTGTTCCTGAAGCACTAGTACCTGTAAGACTACAGTCCAGGAACTGGCAAGAAGGATGAGAATGAGAGGTTAGTTTATTGAAGCAGGCTGAATGGCTTCTTTGTGTGCCATAAGTTTATTATGGTTCTAGCTACTTTTTAATTAACCTTTTCAGAGATGTTATTGCACACTTTTGTCATAGGTGGGGTAAGAATTCAGGCCTCCTATTTCAAAGGTAGGGAACCTATCACTGCACCACTGGGTGTTACTTTGCTCTTGAGACTCTTTGCAGGAGTTCTTCAGAGCCATGTTCTCAGTTCAACCACTTTCAGCTACTTCATCAATTACTTTCTCACCATCATAAAGTCAGAAGTGCGGATGTTTGCTGATAACTGCATAAGGTTGAGAATCAATTGTGATTCCTCAGATACTGAAGCAGTCTTTCTCCAAATGTAGCAAGACCTGGACAATATACAGGTTTGGGTTGACAAATAGCAAATAATATTTGTACTACAGAAGTGCCAATCAATGACTGTCTACAACAAGAGAATCTAACCTTTGGCCCTTGACAGTCAATGTCAGACCCTCACTGAATCCTTCACCATTTGCCAAGTTGCTTTTCTTAATTGAGCATGTGCATGTTCTTATGATGAAGAGGTCCTATTACTAATTGGGATATACTAGACCTTTTATTTAAAAAGGAGTATGGGGATCATCTTGTGCAATGGTAATAATCCTAGTTCTTGGCCACAAGTTCGAGGTTCAAGATTCACTTGCCCTAGAGGTGTGCTTGAACAGGTTGCTGAAATATAATTTTTAGGGTTATATGGCTCAGTGGCAATGTCCCTATCTCTGGGCCTTAAGATTTGGGTTCAAGTCTGTGTGGAGGGAATCTGCATTGTCCTGTTCTGGACATTGTGAATAAACGCATGTGGAAACAGATTGGCTTTAGCTTCATTCTTCCATCTTGTCGGACAGATGTTTGTCAGATTAACACCCTCAACAACCTTGGGGTTGGGGAGTAACCATTGACCATAAATTGTATTGGATTAGCTGTAAAAATACTGTGGCTACAAGATCAGGTCAGAGGTGAGCAATCTGAGTCTTTAAATATTTTTAAGGTAGAGGTCGATTCTTGTTAAATAATTTGGTGAAAGGTTATCATTGTTAGACAGGTGTGCAGATGTGACACTGTTATCAGATCAGCCATGATCCTACTAATGGTGAGTTTCAAAGAGCTGAAAGATCCACTCTTGCTCTTAATCTGAATATTCATATGTCAACTTGCAGAATTGAAAAATGATTGACAATGATTAAAGTGTGATAGCTTTTCATTAGAAAGAATAATGAAATAAATTACTGCAGGGAAACTGAAAGACGAGGTAGGAACTGAGAAAATAAACAATTTGAATATAAACATGTGATGTGGAGGCGCTGATGTTGCACTGGAATGGACAAAGTCAGAAGCCACACAACACCGGGCTATCATCCAACAAGTTTATTTAAAATCACAAGTTTTTGGAACGCTATTGGACTATAATCTGATGTTATACAACTTCTGACTTTGATTGTAAATGACTAAAAGTTGCACCATCAGTTAACAATACCATTTTAAAAAATGTAAAGCACCACTAGCTTTTATTTCTAAAGCACCAGCAGCTTTTCATTTCTAAAGGTGAAGAATTGAAAAGTAAGTACGTTATACTAATCCTATATTGAAGCTTGGTTAGACCATATTTAGATAATCAGCAGGTTTCATATTTTAGAAAAGGATACAGATATTAGATAGGCATAGAGCAGATTTACAGGATAATTCCAGAAATGTGTGGGTTTACATGTCAGAGAGGGATTGACTGGGTGGGTCTCTCATACCTTTTAAAAAAGACTGAGGGGCTGATCTGTTGAAATTATTTAAATATTAAATAGTTGTGGTTGAGCTGATAGAATGGATGGCGAATGTTTGTTTTTGTGGGACACAGCATATCTAGAGGCTATCAAAGAAGCTAGTTACCAAGAAATCCAATAGAGAATTCAGAAGAAATCTTTACATAAGTGATGCGAATGTGACATTTGCTACCACAAGGAACAGTTTAATTGAACAGTTGTGCTGCATTTAAGGGAAGCTAGATGAACATGAGGAAGAAGGAGATAGAGGGTTATATTAAATGAGGAGAGACAGAACCAGAACAGAATGGAGAATATACACTAACATGGACCAATTTTAGTGAATGGCATGTTTTTGCGAAATAATTGCTGTTTGTTTTTATTTAATCCTGGGAAATACTGGCTGGGTAGAATTTATTACCCATCATGAATTAATTAAGCGTCAACCACATTGCTGTGGTATGTAGTGCTACGTAGACCGGACCAGGTAAAGACAGCAGACATGAATGAACTGGAGAGGCTTTTTCTCAATCAACAGTGGTTACATAGGCACCATTAGACTAGCTTTTTATTGAAATAAAATATTCATCACCTGCTATGGTGGATTTAAGCCCAGGTTCCTGGAACATCACCTAAAGTTATGGATTACTAGCCAATAACATTACCGCCTCCCTCAAATAAATCCAAGCTAAAATACTGAGCTTAGATTAAGTAAATGCTCTCCTACCAGCCTTTGCTTGGGAGTGCAATTCCAAATGCTGGAGGCTCTCTAAATCCGATAGCATGTTGAGGTCCCTGGAGAAACATGATAAGAACATTTTCAGATCATTTAAAATGGCCCAACTGGTGATATGTTTACTTGCAAAGATAATGGGAATAATGGATAATGTACAAGAATGTTTTCCAGGCATCTCTCATTCTTGACGTACCAATGAACTGCCTGCAGTGAGGTTCAAACACCTAATGGATGTGTCTTAAAGTGAAATCTTTATTATCTATGTTTCAACAATTATTACAATGCATTCGATTTTATACAGGTCAATTAAAAAAGAAAATAGGTTTGCATCAAAGAAGGTCCTTGCTTTCTCTTTTGAATGTAGCTAAAAACACTGCTTAGCTATGGAGAACATAAACAGCATATAAACTTTGCATAAGAGAGACAGAAATTCAAAACTCTTCTTCTTGAACTCATTAGTACTTAAATTCAATCCAGGCAGGTAGTCTATAATTGGTCAGGATGCTGACTTTAGTATGTCAGTTCTTGATATGTCCCCAATTCAACATCATGCAGCCAATCTGCATCCTCTTCCCATACTGTGGAATTTATTGCTTCCACATAAAGTCATTTCTTTCTTGCCTGTTTGTATTGATTATGTCAAGAAAGACAAAGTTTTGACAAAATGTCTCTTTTAATTGTGTAAGAGTACATAAATTGAATGTACTCTTGAATGTTTCTACTCTTACGGCCTGAAAAATCTGGCCCCAAGATAGAAAATGCTTCTTGTGCTTCAATTTGTATCTTGTCAAACATTTGGTGCAGAAATGATGGGCTGGATATTAACACCCCATCAGGTAGGCATTTGGCAGACAGTGGATAAAATTGGGGAGGTGCCCAGCTTACCCCTGAGCTCACCCCATAATATGGAGGGTGGGCAAATGTTGAAATTGGCAGCACAATTACTATATGAAAGTAAAAAATCTAAGAGTGAATTGAGCTTAAGAGCTCAACGGATCCCCATAATAAGGTGTTGTTAAATAACTTGTGTGGGCAATCAAAAATGAGTGGGGAGCCTACAAAAAGAAATGCAGTAAGGAAGAGGGATATCTCCTTCAGGGAGTGCCCAGCATACATCAAAGACACTCAGGATCCCTCCCAACCTTATAACTCAGGGACCCGTCCTCTCAGGATAGTCAGAATTGTCTCTTTGTGCAATACTGGCAGTGCCAGTACTGAGCACAGGCATTGCTGTAGATGATATAACTACTGGTCAACAGCTCCTGAGGGTGGGAATTCCTCCTGACAATGATGAAAGTTCAGCAATTAGGTATGATGAAGGGCTTTTGCCCGAAACATCGATTTTCCTGCTCCTTGGCTGCTGCCTGACCTGCTGTGCTTTTCCAGCACCACTCTGATCTAAATTAGGTACGATGACCCATCTGAAAAGCATCCTGGTTGCAGAGTGGACTTCTTTCTGGTCTGTCAGCTCACTGCCAACTTTCATCCAGTCTGGGGTAAGTAGTCACAGGAACATAGTAATAGGAGGATGCCATTCGGCCCCTTGAGCCTGTTCCACCATTTAGTGAGATCATGGCTGATCTGTGGCCTACCTTTATATACACTGATTTGGTCCATATCCTTTAATTCCATTGCTTAACAAAAAATTATCTGTCTCAGATTGAAAATTAACAACTGATCCAGCATCCAGTGTTTATAGAAAAGAGTTCCAAACATCAACTACCTTTTGTGTAGAAGAGTTTTCTAATATCTTTCCTGAATAGTCTGGCCCTAACTCTCCCCAACCAGCAGAAATAGTTTACCCTTATTTACCCTGTATTTTCTAGTCCACCTTTACTATAATTTTTTATGCAATGACTTGTTGAGATTATGAAGCAGGGTACCTTGTTTCTTGTCTCCAACTAAGAAATCAACAATTGCAAGACACATAACATGCAATGCACAACAACAAATTCCTAGTTTTCCTACTTGCTAATCTAGCTAGTCTCTGGGATTGGCCTTATCATGTCGCTTTAGATAAAGGAGCAAAGAAAACCAGCAGGATTGTATTGCCATTATTGGCAGTTGCCAAATGTCTAACTAACATTGCTGTTTGATGGAAGATCTTGGTGTATATGAAATCCCACTCCAGAGTGAGGTGCTCTCTTCAATGCAGGAAGACAACTATGGGAACAGAAATAATTCAGTGCTGGACATACAAATTCATCCAAAAATGCATTTAACCTACTTTCATTTGTTGTTATCTGCTGTAAATTTAACAATATATCTTTTAAACTTAAGCATAGGACTCTTTTGTGCAGAAGTAGTGTCCCCATCTCTGAGCCAGGAGGCCCAGATTCAATTATTCCAGAGATGTGTCCTAGCATGTCTGAAGAGGCTGACATAGAAAATATTTTTAAGCTTAATTATGTAATGTTGTTCGTTTCATGAAGATTCTGTATTGCAATGTTTTTATCCTCATTTTAAGCCATACACACATAAAAAGCATTGAAATTAATTTGGGAAGGATGTACAGTTTTAAGCAAAAAGAACAAACATGATGTTAAACACCATTTTTACTTGAAAGAACATTGAAATGAAAAAGTCCCTTCCCCAGTGTTATGATATTCTATTCTTGAGTATACACCAATTATCAGAGATGGTAGTTGGCATCATATGCCAAGTTTCATAAAGGTTTCACCTTAACATAATGTAAAACAAAAGTTATGAGGTTTGAATGGTAAACAGAAAGGTGGGGAAAAACTCACAGTCTTACACATATTTCAGCTTCCCCAATTGGAACACCAATAATGCCTTGAACCTCCTCGTACGTTTTACCAGTCAAAGGAATTCCATTCCATTCAAGAACTTGCATTCCTACCAAACAAGGCACAGAGAGTGAGATTATTAAAAAATGCACAAATATAGTACTGGCTTTATGAGAGGTTCAACCAATTCTTGTAATCCTAGCTAAATAACTTCCTCTTCAATTGACTCTCCACTTGCCTATTCCAACCTTTAATAATGAACAACGTAATAAATTGCCCAGATAAAATGGTTACTATTTCAGTCACTTATCATTTACATATTTTGCTGATCTGAAAGTAATTGCTGTTGAGAACCGCCCTTTTTGAAATATTGCAATGCTTTGATATGTCTTGGATGTTCTATTCCAGAAAGACATGTGATGAAGAGCGAAAGCGGAGCCTACCTTTACACACCTTGACAAGCACAATTTATAGAGTTACAAACATGCACTATAGCTATCGTCTTAGTCTGCTTTCCAGTTGGACCACCACCTGTACACAATTAAGTATTCAGTTACTTAATAATTAACAGCTATTGACAGCATCCAAAATGTTGAACTCACATTGGAAGTCAATAATATTTAAGACACTTCAAATAATTGGAATTATTTCACAGCAAACGGAAGGAAAATATTCTTTAAAACAGACCACGCATGCATTTCCTTTCCAGATCAAATCAAAGCACATTTCAAATTTTTCAGTGAAAAAAGAAAAACTTTTCAGTCAAAGATAAGAAGAAACAGTCAAGGTGATGCAAAACAGTTGATGCTCTGAATTACACTTACTGTAATTTTAGCGAGTCAATAGAAAGGGTCGATAATTATGGCCAAAAATTTTGAGTGCTGCACAAAATAAATGGCAAAATAAACATTACAATAAATACGCATTTATAAAGACCACCATCTTTCCGATACTGGAATCTTTCAGCTTCTTTATTACCAAACTATAGCAATATACCTACCACCAACACAACACATGAGACAGCTCAGAAAACAAATTATTTTATGTGCACATATTTAATAGTGAAGCTGCTCCTGAATGATTTGCAGACAAAGAGCCACAAAGAGAGTTTGTTATAGTTTTTTCCATCAACTAAAAATGTTTCCATATTTATTGTATAGTCGTTAGAGACACACAACTTTCTCAAACCATGGTAACTCAGTGGTTAGCACTGCTGCCTCACAGTACCAGGGACCCGCGATCGACTCCATCCTCAGGTGACTGTCTGTGTGAAGTTTGCACATTCTCCCCGTGCCTGCATGTGTTTCCTCCGGATGCTCTGGTTTCCTCCCACAATCCAAAGATGTGCAGGTCAGGTGAATTGGCCATGCTACATTACCCATAGTGTTCAGGGATATGTAAGTTAGATGCATTAGTCGGAGTAAATGTAGAGTAGTAGGGGAATGGGTCTGGGTGGGATACTCTTCAGAGGGTCATGTGGACTTGTTGGGCCTAATGGCCTGTTTCCACATTGTAGGGATTCTATTCTACCATTGATTTCACTATGGCGAATAAATGTGTCAAACTATCATTCAGTAACACCAAGAAATCTTAGGAGAAACTGTATTCAAATTATTTTGCTACCTTTATCTTCCTAATAGGAGGGTGGAGAGCTCAGTTAGCAGCAAGGTTAGTATTTGGTTCGGAATGACCACAACTACATTGCGTTCAATTTCTATTCTGGCACAGGTTGACTTGGGACCTGTCTCCTCAGCTCATCCTTGAGGTAATAGTAAATCCCCACTGACAAATATTGCTGAGGGTAAAAGATGGTTCAGTACACAGCATCAACAAACTCGCAGACAAGGAACAGCCTTTGTGTAGGGCACAAAAACCATCTCTCCAACCACGTGAATGAAAATTGGCACAATTAATTACAGTTAACTATGGGAGAAATTCAATTGCCAAGTACCCTGTTCTAACTGTGTATGAATTTCTGTACATTGGATGTTGAAGTTTATGTACAGTATTCATTACCTGCTGAGTTAGAATAACCTGTAATAATTTCTGTTTCATATCTCTCTGGCCATAGAGATATATCTATCTTCAACACTCCTGCTCACTTTTTTACACCCTCTTGTGACATCTGCTTTATATGGAAATGAATTCTACAGGATAGATTTTAAAGCTACAGAATGTGGCAGTAAGAGATTCCTGAGATTCAAACATTGATAATGTACTTTCATGATTGAAGCAGAAATCAATATTTGAGATGTGTTCAGACTTCCCTGCATTTGAACAGATAATTCAAAAGCAGCACACTTTTATAGCAGAAAGTGAGGATGGCAGATACTGGAGATCAGAGTCAAAAATTGTGGTGCTGGAAAAGCACAGCTGATGAAGAGCTTATGCTTGAAACATCAACTCTCCTGCTGCTCAGATGCTGCTTGGCCAGCTATGCTTTTCCAGCATCACACTTTTTGAGCACAGTTTTATACCCAGTCTTAATCTGAAATTTCAACATGAACAATAGGATGTAATTTCATTTTTTTAATATCTGTCCTATCAACAGTAGTCTCACATTCTGCTCATCTTCTTATAAGACCAACTAGCACATCAATTGTATTTGAATAATATTGCTTTTTAAGATCACAACTTGAATACCATTCATAGTCTGCATAGAATGCTGCAATATTTTATTAAAATTAGTCTTTCTGAAAGTCTTCTGCTGAAAATATTCAAGAATAATCTCTTCAATGATGCCAAGTATCTGTGTGTTATATGCATGAAAAGATGATCACCAATGTATTTTTATTTCTGTAGTATTTCCTTTCAACACTCTAGGGTGAGAGTCAGCAGGTCTCAGGAATTGGTCAAGTTTTAACCTCATTACTTGCTCCAATACGGTTTTTCACTAATATTAGTTTTTTTCAGTTCCACATCCTCATTAGATTCTTTTGATCTTAATTCTTTCAGGGACACATCTTCAGTTTTCCTCTGTGAACCAATATTTGTTCACCCTTGCTGTTGCATAGCTTCACCTTAATGGATTCTACATTCTGTTCTTCCTAATGGAGATCCTCATTCACTAATACACAAATCCCATCTCTTATTATCAGCACTACCTCACCTCCTTTACTTTTGTGCCCAAACCTAAATATCAAATTATTTAACAGTCAGTTTTCAGTCTTTGTAACCCTATAGACACAACTTCAAAATGTAAATTAAATTATACTCTTTGACTTCAATTACACCATCAATTCACCATCTTGTTGTGAATGCTTCATGCATTCTGACAGAGTGCTTTTCATTCGGCCTTTTCAAGACTATTCTGTAATTTGACCCTGGCTGATGCTCGGATTTGTTTTTGGTGTTTTCCTGTTCCATCTACAATTTTTATACATTCCAAAATCTGCTTTATTTTCAGTCTTTCTGAATTCCCTGTCAGGTTCCCATCTCCCTGACCAGCCAGTTTAAAACAACAACACTAATCAATCACCCTGCGAAGATATTCGTCCTGGATTACCAGAAGGCATTTGACAAGGTATTGCACAAAAGGCTGCTGCATAAGATAAAGGTTCATAGAGTTATGGGTAATGTATTAGCATGAATAGAACATTGGTCAACTAATAGAAAGCAAACAGGGGGGATAAATAGGTGTTTTCCTGGTTGGCAATCAGTAGTTAGTGGTGTTCCTCAGGAATCAATGCTGGGACTGCAACTGCTGACAATTTACATAGATGATTTAGAGTTGGGGACCAAGTGTAGCATGTCAAAGTTCACAGATGACACTAAGATGAGTGGTAGAGCAATGTGTGCAGAGAAAGTCTGCACAGCGATATAAATCGGTTAAGTGAGTGGGCAAGTGTTTGGCAGATGGTTTACAATGTTGGTCAATATAAGGTCATCCATTTTGGTAGATTAACAGCAAAATGGACTAATAATTAAATGTTGAAAAATTGCAGCACATTACTGCGCAGAGGGACCTGGGTATCCCTGTGCCTGACTCTCAAAACTTTGGCGTTCAGGTGCAGTAGGTAATTAATAAGGCAAATGGAGTACTGTCCTTCATTGCTAGAGGGATAGAGTTTAAAATCAGAGAGGTTATGCTGCAGCTATATAGGGTGCTGATGAGGCCCCACCTAGACTACTGTACACAGTTTTGATCTCCTTACCTGAGACCGGATATACTGGCTTTGGAAGAAGTGCAGAGGAGGTTGACGAGGTTGATTCTGGAGTTGACAGGGTTGGCTTATGAAGAGAGATTGAGTAGACTGAGACTATTCTTATTGGAATTTAGAAGAATGGCGGGGGCGGGGGGGGGGGGGGAATCTTATAGAAACATATAAAGTTATGAAAGGAATAGATAAGATAGAAGTAGAGAGGCTGTTTTTTTAGCTCTCCACTTTGCAGGCACCCTGCCTCTATTCCTGATGAAGGGCTTTTGCCCAAAATGTCGATTTTCTTGCTCCTCGGATGCTGCCTGACCTGCTGTGCTTTTCCAGCACCACTCTATTCTAGGCTGTTTCCACTGGCAGGTGCAGCCTCAAAATAATGGTGAACAGATTTAGGACCGAGTTAAGGAGGAACTTTTTCACTAAAGGTTTGTGAGTCTGTGGAATTCCCTGCCAGTTTATGAGAGTTGTGAGTGACTTGCACTTCATCGAGAGGTAATTGCCAAAAAACACGATCTTCATAAAAACTGAACTCTTTCCCAATTTCTTCAGACTCTCATCCACAGGAACATGGGCATCAAGAGCTTTAATTACTTCCTCATTCGTGGCCTTTTCCTCATTGATCCCATGCCTGCCTGTGGTATCACATACACAGTCACACATCTCATATAGCAGTGTACTAACCTGCTCGCCTCTCATTTGCAGTGTCAGCCAAAATTGTGCAATATTTGACACACTTTCAGGCCAATATCACAAAGCTTCTGTTTGGTTGAGGCCTGCATCCTGCTCAAAGTTTTCTCATAAATGCAGAAACTTTCCCAAAATGACTCTTTGACTTGCTGCCGCCATGTAATATTCTTGGTATTATGTAACTGATATCAAATACTTACAGAAGGGATTGGAGTCAGTGAAACACTAACTTTATTAGAACATGCCTACTGACATCTAACTGTGTAGTTGTATAAAAGAAAGCAAGTCCATGTGACATTAAATCACTTTCTTAATGATGCACACTGTCTTTGAACGGGATAGTAGTATTAAAGGTAGAAGTAGCCCGTTACAACAAACAATCAACAAATTTAATCAAGGAGAAAGATCTTTATAGAAGCCAAAATGCAAGATACTGGATTAGTTTTGGCTCAATTTGAACATTGAAACAGGTTTGAATGTGTTAAAATTGTGTCCGTTTAATATCACAAACTGGTGATGGTTCACAAAGAATAAAAGCCTGGTCAGTGAAATAAGTTCTTCTGAATAAATCCTGAACAAATGCAATAGTTGACAACTTGATTCTTTAATCATCCAGCAGAATAATCAAATCTGGATTTGTATCACCCTCTACCCAGGGAGTTGTATTTTGCACTAATCCATTTTATGACCGGATGAAAACCAAATTGTTGATTCATGAAGGGCACAACATATTCATCAACCACAGAGAGACAATCTCTATGTACAACCTTTACAACTGAAACGCGTGTTAAGCTCAAAACATGCGCAGCATTTAACAGTGAGGTTTTCTGTTGTCTACTTGACTTCCCAATGACACCTGGTTCAGTTTCATGAAGCTAAGTGACCAACTTTATACTGAGACACCAGCTGATTTCTTGACCGGATATCTGTAATTGCTTCTAATGATGGATTTTGAAATATTTTGTAACCAGAGGATTCACAAAGCACTGACACTTGTCTCTCAAGCTGTAACAGTAGTATTCTACAAATTAGTTTGCTTTTAAATGAGGATATTTAAAATTTGAGTCTTAAAACTAATTTCAACTTAAAAGATATGGCAAATGAAAAACAAACACTGATGACAGGTCATCAACTGTCAAGACAAATGTTTTTCTTTTCACATCTGCTGCCTAATCTGCTAAATATACCCAGCATTTTCTGTTTTCATTTAAAATCCCAATTTACTACAACTGACTAGCACTGAGAAAAAGGTGAATACGTCCTAATTTTAAACCTGACCATTGGAAGGTTAGCCAAGTAACTATAATTCTACCTACGTGATCACTCTCTAAGGATTTAGGGGCAACAATCAAGAGCAAGAATCATAGTTGGTGTTTTTTGCCTCTTTGTTCCAGAGGCATTGAGGTCCTCCAAAAGGAGATTGGCTAACTTAGCAAAACAAAACTGTAACCCCATTTACCTACAATATGGCAGGTGATATGACTGTTAGTTAACTGGGGACCTTATAGCCAATTTTCTATCTTAACGGTTGAGTGAACCAATTGCTTTATTTGCAGCTTCATCAACAGAACACTGCTTACAGAATTCCTGATGTGGAGGTGCCGGTGTTGAACTGGGGTGGAAAAAATTAGAAGTCACACAATACCAGGTTATAGTCCAACAGGTTTATTTAAAATCACAAGATTTTGGAGCACTGGTCCATCATCTGACGAAGGAGCAACGCTCTGAAAGCTTGTGATTTCAAATAAACCTGTTGGACTATAACCTGGTGTTGTCTCACTTTTGACTTCGCAGAATTCCTAACTGCCAAAACAATGTTGCCAGAAAAAGTCACAAGCATAACTTTTGATCACTCAATGACTTTATCGTTACAAGAAGATTCGTACTTCGAGTGGGTTTTAACCAATGATAATGTTAATAATAAATCTTTAAAATGGATATTTTCCTATGATACTCTGTTTATTACTTTCTGTCCTAATAAAGAACTAGGTTTTCCAATGATGATATGAAACTGCCAACCAGTTCCTAAATAAAAACTGAAAGAACTACAGATGCTGTGAATTAGAAATTGAATCAGAAATCTGGTTCCTGATGCCCACCTCAATGACAGCACTGTTTGTGATTATTTTTAAATATAAAATTTCTACTTGAAAGGAACAGATCTTGGAGTTGAAGTAATGGCATTGAATGCCTCTGAGAGACAGGGAACTGTCTGCATGGCATCCAGCAGCTATGGCAGATGGCAGCCATGATGGGGCCTGCCACTGCCTTGTCACTGACAATAGGCAGTTCCTTGGAAGGTCAGCAGCATTAAACTAAAGGAAAGTGACCATCTAGCCAATATGAAGGCAGTATGCATGTATGGAGCAAGATCCTTCACACATAGACTTTTGGTCGAACAGAGAAATATTATTAGTCCTCTCCAATTTGAATCTGATTGCTTTACACAAACAAGCATACAACTATTTGTTTCGGTTGCTTTTGAAAGTTTCAGTCTTGACTTCCACAGCTCATTAAGCTTGTTAGTGCAGGCTTCCTCTGCCTGCACTTTGAAAATTGCAGATTGTCCTGCAGACATTGAAAGCAAGAGAAATCCTCTGGGTCCTTGATCTGTAAACTGCATCCATAGTTGACCCTGTCAGTATTTAAAACTCAGCCCAAAATGTCAAATTAGAAAGCAAACTTGTCTTGGATCCAAATATAGCATAGCAGCATAATAAATGAACAATAGACCAGTTGAGACAATGATGAAGTTTGGATTATCTTTGTGATGATAAAATAAGACACTTCAGACAAAAATAACAATATAGATGACACCAAACCAGAATCCAGAAAGATTATGTCTGATTGAAAATATTTTATAAGGAAAGTCACTGAATCTGTGAAGAATTAGGCGATATTTCTCATTATAATTAGGAAGAGTCCATTTACCTTCCGCGAGTTTTCCTGATTGCTCTGCATGTCCCCCAGGAAAGATCTTGGCGATGTAAGCACCAATTTCCCCATTTCGTCCTGGAATCTCTTTCCCACCAATAATCCTGATTCCTAATCCATTTCCTTGAAGAATAATAAGTAAATGTCAATAATAAGAAGCATCAAATGTTTTTGGACCAAGTAGTTCAACAAATCAGTTATTTAAATTTCATGTTAAATGAATCTGTTTAAATGTAATACAGGGGTTGGACCACAATTTGTTATGAAGTGATATCTTACCTCCATAATCATTTCTTGGAAAGTTCTCACATTTGCAACAGTTCTGAGCAGAGGTGAGTTAAAGAGGAAAACAAACTTTTCAAGACCAATTCAACAAAATCTTGTGTGCACACAATAGCTTTGCTCTAAGTGGCTGGCTAAATACAAAATCGTTGGGAAAATATGCTGTCCCTTTTTTGAAGATCAGATTAATGTTAAAGTTGGTGTTCATGTGCAGTGACCCACTGATGACACAAAAACTTTGGGTGGCATTTGATTGGGGTCTGAGTCACATGGGAAATGACAAAATTTGTGGCAGCATCAGACAAGAAATCCAGCCAGGCCTATCTCGATGTCCGGTGCATTTTGTTCCATTTGCTGAGCAGAGGGTGAGATTCTCACTAGGCCATAGTGAGTTGCCAATGGGGGAGGAAATGCCATGTTAATGGTCAACTCACCTAATTAATGTACAGCTTCCTATTTAATCAAACATACAGAACAAGCTTCAAGAGTTCTTGATTTGGAATCAGAGAATGTATCTTGCAAATTCAACTCACCACTTGCTTTGATAGATCTCCATGTTGGAAGCCAGGCATCAACTTCTCAAAGTATGTTCATGGGTACTGGCCACATGAACCCTATTTCCTATGCTCTTGAGAGAAGAGGAAGTCCTGTGTCTGCATCACCCTGTCCAGCAGGACTTCCAGGTCCCTGTCAGCAATTTCCCCTGCCTGCCACGTCATGGATAAATGATAAGAGTAGCGCAGAACAGTTCCACGCTGATGCACACTGGGCTTTTTCAACAGGCATCTATTGAGTGGTGAGTTGTTCCAGGAACAGTGTGGTAAAGGTGGGCATAGAATTGCATATGAGGTAGTTAATAAGTTGCATCTGGTAAGATAAAGTGAGGATCACTTGGCCTCATGGTGAGAATCCCTCCCAAAAAAAACTCAACATAACTCCCAGTGAATGACAAGTCACACACTTTTGGACAAGTGATCGAGTTTGTGTTGATTTGAGAATGCTGTTTAAGGCAATAGGGCAAGGGCTAAAGAAATTGAGTCTGAAGGTGATAAAAATCTGGATAAGGATTTTGAATGAGGTCAGACTAAAGTTATATGGAGGGGATGGATAGGAACTGGGATGTGAATCTCAGGCTACTCCAAGAACATGTCCTTGAACCACCACCACCACCTCTTCCTCATGCACATTCTCCTGTTTGACTACATTAGCTAAAGGCAATGGATCAATCACACCAGTAGTGATGATACCTCTATCTCCCTCTTGTGTTTCTCAACCCTTGTAATTCCCAGTTTTATACTGCAGATCCAGCTGCAATCTAAAATGAAACACAATTTCTTACAGTGGAATGTTCCAACACAATGTCTTTAGCCTGATCGCACTAGTTTCCTTGATCAGAATAGATATTTCACTATTTCAGCATCGTATTGAGCCACAAACTGTCTCCATGTGCTCCACATAATAAAATACACCTAGATTCACAGCCAGAATATCACCTGTGCATGGTGCAGAGAATCTCTTAACTCCAATGGTTTCCCAGTCAGGCTTCCATTCCATAACTTCTGACAATTTTAGTTCATCCACACTTTGGCAAGGTGAATCTGTCCTGCACCGAGTCCTACTCACTAATCATCCTTGTCACTGCTTACTTACACTGAACATTGGCTCTTCGATGCTTCAAATTTAAAAGTCAGATGGGCATTATTCTGAAACCCTAGTCCTCAATCGCTACACGTGGATGCCCAGTTTGGGTTCAGCCAGGTCCACTCAGCTCCTGATCTCATTCCAGCCTTGGTTCAAACATGGACAAAAGAGCTGAATTCCAGAGGGAAGGGAAGAGTGATTGTTCCTGACATCAAGACTACATTCAACTGAGTATAGCATCATGGAGCTCCAGCAAAACTGGAGTCAATGGGAATCCAGGAAAAAAAATCTTTTCACTGGTTGGATCATACCTGGCAATCTTAGGAAGATTGCTGTGGTTATTGGAGGTCAGTTGCCTTAGCTCCAGGACATCTCTGCAGGAGTTCCTCAGGTCCTAGGGCCAACCATCTTCAGGTGCTTGATCATGACCTTCCCTCCAGCATAAGGACTGAAGTGGGGATGTTCTCCAATGATTGCATAATGTTCAGTACCATTTGTGGCTCCTCAGATAGAGAATATACTGGCTTGGGCTGACAATGGCAAGTGATGTTTTTGTCACACAAGTGCCAGGAAATGACCAGTTCTAATAAGAGATAATGCAACCATACCCCATTGACATTTAATAACATTATCTTCACTGAATCCTCCACTATCAACATCCTGGGGATTATCATTAACCAGAAACTGAATTGGATTAGTAATGTAAATACTGAGCAGGTCAGAGGCTAGGAACACTGCAGTGTGTAAGTCACCTCCTGGCTCCTCAAAACCTGTCCACCATCAAAAAAACTCAAGTGAAGATTGTGAAAGAATATTCCCCACTTGCCTGGAAGCTTGACACCAAACAGGTTAAAGCAACCCGCTAGATCACAATCATATCTGTAAACATCCATTCCCTCAGCCGCTGCAGTGTGTACTATCTACAAGATGCGCTGCAGAGATTGACAAATGACCTAAACTCATAACCACTTCCATCTAGAAGGACAAGGACAGCAGATACATGAAACATCACCGCCTGCAATTTCCCCTCCAAGTCACTCACCATCTTAACTTGGAAATATACTGCTGTTCCTTCAGTGTTGCTGGGTCAAAATCCTGGAATTCCCTCCCTAATGGGTCTACCTACAGCACATGGATTGCAGCGGTTCAAGAGAGAAGCTCGCTACCACCTTCTCAAGGGACAATTAGGGACAGATAATAAATGCTGGCCCAGCCAGTGACACCCACGTCCCAAGAGTGAACATGTATGAAAAAAGCTCTATTTCCCTTGTAGTTTTTCTCCCTTAATCCATCATTTACAGAATCACAGGATTGTTGCTGTGCAAAAGAAGGCCTATTTGGCAAATTTTGCCTGCATTAGCTCTTCAAACGAGCATCATTACCTAATGCCAATCTCTTCTCTCCATATCCTTGCACCCCATTTCTACTCCAAAAATCATCCAATGCCCTCATGAATGCCTTATTTAAGCCTGCCTCCACCATATTTCTAGGCAGTGCATTCCATATGTTTCTTTTTCCCACATTGTCCTTGTTTCATTTATACATAATTTTAAATCTTAAGTCCTTTCATTTTTGTTCCTCTCAGAAGCAGAAACAACTTCTCTCTATCTATTGATCAAACCCACTCCCAGCCTTCTTCTCTCTAAGGAAACCTGTCCCAAATTTTTAAATCTTTCCTCATCACTGAAACTTCTCATTCCTGGAACTGTTCTTGTAAATTGCTTCTGCACTCTCTCCAATGTATTTACAGGCATGGACTATTTTCTAAATGGTGAGAAAATTTATAAAGCTGAAGTACAAAAGGATCTGGGAGTGCTAGTCAGGATTCTCTCAAGGTTGACTTGCAGGTTGAGTCCATGATTAAGAAAGCGAATGTAATGTTATCATTTATCTCAAGAGGGTTGGAATATAAAAGCAGCAATATGCTTCTGAGACTTTATCAAGCTCTAGTTCGGCCCCATTTAGAATACTGAGTCCAATTTTGGGCCCTACACCTCAGGAAGGACATACTGGCACTGGAGTGTGTCCAGCGGAGATTCACACGGATGATCCCTGGAATGGTAGGCCTAACATACAATGAACAGCTGAGGATCCTGGGATTGTATTCATTAGAGTTTAGAAGGTTGAGGGGAGAGCTAATAGAAACTTACAAGATAATGTATGGCTTAGAAAGGGTGAATACTGGAAAATTGTTTCTGTTAGGCGGGGAGGCTCGGACCCGTGGGCACAGCCTTAGAATTAGAGAGGGTCAATTTAGAACGGAAATGAGGAAACATTTCTTCAGCCAGACAATGATGGGCCTGTGGATTTCATTGCTATGGAGCACAGTTGAGGCCAAGACGATATATTCCTCAAGGCTGGGTTTGATAAATTCTTGATCTCGCAAGGAATTAAAGGCTATAGGGAGAGTGCGGGTAAGTGGAGTTGAAATGCCCATCAGCCATGATTAAATGGCAGAGTGGATATGATAGGCCGAATGGCCTTACTTCCACTCCTATGTCTTATGGTCTTATGGTCAGTCAGTTGGTCAGAGAACCAGACCATGAACTGAGTACAAGTCATCAAACCACCAAAGAAATTTGTGACAAGAAAGTAGGAAATCCCAAGCTGTGCAACCTCCAAAATAGCTGAGAACCAACCTCACAGAAAATTGGCAATTACAAGCAACTGCCTTCATGACTTGATGTGAACCCTTTGCTTTACAACGTCAAATTCATTCAAGAAATCCCAAGCATGCCCTATGGATGACCAGATATCAGAGAACAGAACCTGAATTAACTTTAATGTTGAAAAGTGTAAAATCCTTGTTTGTGTCCAGTCTTGGTATGTGTACATGTGATTGGGAGTTTGAAATTGCAATTATTTAGGGTTTGTTTGAGAATAAACTGCCTTTATCTTAAAATTCACAACTTGTTGATGATGTTATATGCTGAGCGCTGGAAAGTAGGACTTGTGTTGGTTTAGCGCACAGACTTGTTGGCCAATGGGCTGCTTCTGTAAATTATTTATTTTCAATACATATTTCACACTTCCATAAAAAACATACTGGTTACAAGCAATAAGACAGAACATAAAATCTGTTCATGACACTACCAAAGAGTAGAGTGGATAGGGAGAAATTGTTCCTATTGCAAAAAAGATCAAGGACAGATTTAAAGTGATTTGTGAAAGAAGCAAATGTGTCGTCAAAGAAATAAAAATCACCCAATGAGTGGTCTGGGTTGGAATACACTGCCTGGAAGTATGGTGGAGGCAGGTTCAATTGAAGGATTCAAGATGGCTTTGGATGGTTATTTAAACAGAAAACCATGTGCAAGAATGGCAGGGTAAAGGTATGAGAATGGCACTAAGTTATGATGCTCATTTGGAGAACTAGGGCAGAATGCTGGGCTGAATGGCCTCATTGTGCACGAAAATAGGTCTCTGATTCTGTGATTCAATTTATCTTTTATTCGCTTGGGAATATTATTAGTATTATAAAGGGTGTGTCAGGTTACAGCGGGATATAGATAAGTTGCAGAGGTGGGCAGAAAGGTGGCAAATGGAGTTCAATGTAGGTAAGTGTGAAGTGATTCACTTTGGTAAGAGTAACAAAAAGATGGGGTACTGGGCTAATGGTCGGATATTTGGTAGTGTGGATGAGCAGAGGGATCTTGGTGTCCATGTACACAGATCTCTGAAAGTTGCCACCCAGGTAAATAGTGTGGTGAAGAAGGCATATGGCGTATTGGCTTTTATTGGTAGAGGAATTGAGTTCCGGAGCCCTGAGGTCATGTTGCAGTTATATAAGACTCTGGTGCGGCTGCATCTGGAGTATTGTGTGCAGTTTTGGTCGCCATACTATAGGAAGGATGTGGAGGCACTGGAACGGGTGCAGAGGAGGTTTACCAGGATGTTGCCTGGTATGGTAGGAAGATCGTATGAGGAAAGGCTGAGGCACTTGGGGCTGTTTTCCTTAGAGAAAAGAAGGTTTAGGAGTGACTTGATAGAGGTGTACGAGATGATTAGGGGTTTAAATAGGGTTGGCCATGAGAACCTTTTTCCACGTATGGAGTCAGCTATTACGAGGGGACATAGCTTTAAATTAAGGGGTGGTAGGTATAGGACAGATGTTAGGGGTAGATGTCAGCGAGTCGTGAATTCATGGAATGCCCTGCCAGTAGCAGTGGTGGACTCTCCCTCTTTATGGGCATTTAAACAGGCATTAGATAGGCATATGGAGGATAATGGGCTAGTGTAGATTAGGTGGGCTTGGATCGGCGCAACATCGAGGGCCAAAGGGCCTGTACTGCGCTGTATTTTTCTATGTTCTATGTTCTAAAGTTGGATCCTAAAGTGGATAGAAACTTGTATAGCTTTACATTTGTATTTCTATACTGTATGGTTGTGAAAACAAGGATTTTGTTTCATTTTTGAGTTCTGTCAGTGGTGGAAGGGTGTTTGCAAACGTTTTTACATGGATTTAAATAAATCCTTTAAATAGTGAATAGTTCAGAGGTTTAGGAAAACAAGAGAAGAAAAAAAAATGACTATTTCCTTTCAATAAGTTGCCCTACAACACCAGGAGGCACAGACAGTTCTTTTAAAGACCAAATTATCCACAAGTTGAGTGAATATGCAGTCTTCTTTTGCATAGAAGTAAATCATGCAGAGAGAAAAGAAAACTTGTGAGAGTCACAGAGCAGTTTAGCAGTCTCCAGAACATTCTGGGCAGGAAGAGAAATTTTCCAGCAACAGACAGATGTGGAAGAAGAGTTTAAGGAATTCATGATAAGAGATAAAAGAGCTGTGTTAATAATGTATTTAAGTGTCTCATGAAGAGACTTAACCAAAGAAGATGACATCAATTTGAATGCAACGGTTTGCTGGAAAGGAACCAAGTAAAACCTTGCTAATTGAATAAGGAACTTTAGAGAGACCCTTCACTGAAGTTTGGTCGTGTTTAAAGTCATTAATACCAAAAGGACTGAACCTTTATTTTGATTTTACTTATCTATTCTTGTACAATATAAAAGTTTCTTTTGTCCTTTTGCATGAAATAAATTTAAATGGCAGAGTGGACATGATAGGCCAAATAGCCTTACTTCCACTCCTATGTTTTATGGTCTTATGGTCAGTCAGTTGGTCAGAGAACCAGACCATGAACTGAGTACAAGTCATCAAACCACCAAAGTAATTTGTGACAAGAAAGTAGGAAATCCCAACCTGTGCAACCTCCAAAAGATAAATTGAATCACAGAATCAGAATCAGAGACCTATTATAGTGCACAATGAGGCCATTCAGCCCAGCATTCTTTGTCAAAAGTACATTAGCAGTCTCTTCTGAATATGTCCAGTGATTGACCTTCACAATAAACAAATTTAATAAAAAATTACAATCTATCAAGCTAGGTTTTACTCTGGGATCTGACTTATCCAGCATCAGCACTAACTATGGTCATACCAGCTATAACATCTTTTTTATTTTGTTACAGGTCTACAAAGGGCCTTGAGGCATTTTCTTCATTAAATGAGCTTTAAAAAAATGAAAGCTGATGATATTGTTAAATTGTTGAAATGTACTGACGCTAGAATTAAGGCCAATATTCTGACAGAAATCATATCAACAAGCAAAAGAAGGAATCAAGGGCAGAGGAAGGGTAAAATGTTGCAAGAGGAATTTTGGAAGAAGTTGGAAAGCGGCACCAACTCAACACCCAAAAACATCACCTCCAATGGGGATGAAGAGTAATTAAAATAACCACTCATTAGCGTTTTTTTAAAACATTTTTACAAAGCCGTTTATCATTTGTTAATCTGTAAATTTTAGACCATAAGACCTTATGACACAGGAGTAGAAATTAGGCCAATCGCCCCATCGGGTCCCAGGATTGATCTCTGTGGTACACTGCTGGTCACAGGTTTCCAATTATAATAACAACCCTCTACCTTCACCCTTTGCCTCCTATTTGCAGGCAAATTTTGGATCCAGTTTGCCAACTTGTCTTGGATCCCATGGGCTGTTACCCTTTGGACCAGCCTTCCATGTGGGACCTTGTAAAAGTCCATCCTGGAGTCCAATAAACTATATAAACTGCACTGCTCTCATCAATACATTTTCAAAAAGTTCAGTTAAATTATTCAGACAGGATCTGCCACTAACAAATCTATGCTGACTATCCCATATCACTCCTTGCTTTTCCAAGTGTTGTTAATCCTGTCCCTTGGAATCTTTTCCAATAATTTCCCGACCACTGATGCCAGACTAATTGGTTTGTAATTACCTGGCCTATTCCTGCTGCCCTTCTTGAACAAAGGAACCACATTAGTTTTCCTTCAGTCAGTCAGCACTTCACCTGTGGCCAGCAAAGCATTATGGGTCTCCTCCAACGTCTCAGCAGGTCTCTTCCCTTACATTCTATAGAAGCCTGTCCTTAAACTTCACACATCTGTTGTCCCTTTGGTCTCCCAGAGGTCCCACTCTTTCCCTGGTAATCCTCTTCCTATAATTGGCCTTGCAAAAAGCCTTTGTGTTTTCCTTGTTTCTATCTGCCCCTCTTTACTCTCTTAATTTTAGATGCTCTTACTCTCTATGTCCGTTCTGTAGATAAATAATATTAAAGGAACTTTCTCAATGTCACATTTACCCACTCCAGCACAAGTTGATTACACTCATTCCTCTTCCCTGGACCCCAGCAAGGGGTCATTGCAATTAAATATTCAAAAGCCTAGTTTGCTCTGTTTCCCTAATTTTTGAAATGAAACTGAAATCTATAAAACATCCTCCTTAGCCTTTATCACAAACAGCTTTTCCTGCTTTGCCCCAGAAGCAGTTACTCTTCTGTTTTGCGAGGTCCAAAATGCTCCCATTTAATAACTGAGGGGTTTTTATTTGAAATTGTAGGTCATATAGGAATTTCCTAAAATTGAGACTGTCTTCCTACTTTTCAGAAATATTGGTTTTACTTTAACTTCCACTCATGATGCATCTGAATTATAACTTCAGAAGGCAAACATGATCGTAATGGTAAAACCTTCCAAAAAACTCTTCAAAAAGCACAAATGTTGCATCAAATATTGAAAAAACATTATTACTGGATGTACATTAACATTTCAACAAACTATTTGGGTTGGCACGGTGGCTCAGTGGTTGGCACTGCTACCTCACAGCAGCAGGGACCTGGGTTCGATTCAACCCTTGGCAACTGGCCGTGTGGAGTTTGCACATTCTTCCCATGTCTGCTGGTGCTTCATTGTCCTCCCACGTTCCAAAGATGTGCAGATTAGGTGGATCGGCCTGCTAAATTGCTAATAGTGTCCTGGGGATGTGCAGGCTCGGTGAGTTAGCCATGGGACAAGCAGGGGTATAGGGTTAGGATGGGTCTGGGTGGGATGCTGTTCGAATATTAGTGTGGACTTGATCGGCCAAATGGCCTGCTTCCACACTGTAGGAATTCTATTATATTATTATATCAACTAACCTTGGGTGTTATTTCCACATAATCTACTGTCAATTCATTTCCAGCACATTTTGATAATATACAAAAGAAATAGCTGTAAATGTCATGAAATCAAACCAGCTGCTAATACCTGCCTAATACACAACTTGGGAAAAGAAGGAACCTGATACAATGCATTTATTCTTGAGCACCAAGAGAAAGGAAATAGAAATAGTTGTGTAGTAATGTCACTGGAAAAAGAAACATGTTGTTGAAACCTTTTGACTTGCACTCATCAGGACAGATGCAAGAATTGGGCTGGCATAGTGGCTCAGTGGTTAGCACTGCTGCCTCACAGTGCCAGGGAGCCAGATTCAATTCCTACCTTGAGCGACTGTGTGGAGTTTGCACGTTTTCCCTGTGCCTGCGTGGGTTTTCTCCCACAATCCAAAGACAGGTGAAGTGGCCATATGAAATTGCCATAGTATTAGGTGCATTAGTCAGAGGTAAACATAGGGTAGGGAGTGGGTTACTCTTTGGAGGGTGGTTGTAGATTTGTTGGGCCAAAGGGAATTTAATTTAATCTAAGAATGCCAAATTTCAAAGAGAACAGTGATTTATTCTGCATGAAGTGGAGAATGCCGATAGATTTGTGAATGGACTCCGATTAGTCAAGGCATTACCATGGAAAATGCATTAGAGTACAATTGGTTCGAAGCTTTTGAAACTAAAAACAAGGCAAGTCAGCTCTGGTTGTTCACGTAAAATAAAACTGCAAATGCTGGAGATTTGAAACAAAAACAGAAATTTGTGGAGAAACTCAGCAGGTCTGGTATCATTTATGGTGAGAAAATAGAATTAACATTTCAAGCCCCCCATCCCCACCTCTGTGACATTTCATCAGAAATCAGTTCTGACTCGAAACATTAACCTTGTTTTCTTTCCACAGATGCTGCCAGACCTGCTTAGTTTCTCCAACAATTTCTGATTCTGTTTCTGATTCTGATTGTTCTAGGCCTGCGATGGGCAATGCACCATAGAACAGTGCTCCCAAACTTTGGTTTAATTTAAAAGACTCAATGCCTGGGTAAATTATTTCTGTCTGAAGTAGACTGGGCCCTGCACATGAAGGTAGATTAAACTGAATGCTCTCATTTTGCCATCATTTTTAAAAAATAAATCAACATGCAGATGAACCAGATGTTCATCACATGAGCAAAGACTACAATCACTCTACAATGAGATTAAAAATCACACAACACCAGGTTATAGTCCAACAGGTTTATTTGAAGCACTAGCTTTTGGAGCACTGCTCTTTCATCAAGTAGCTGTCCTGAATCTAGTGTTTCCAAATAAACCTGTTAGACTATAACCTGATGTTGTGTGATTTTTACCTCTGTCCATCCCAGGATGTAGGTTTGCTTACTGAGCTGCAAGGTTCATTTCTAGGCATTTTGTCGCCCTACTAGGTAACATCTTCAGTGGGCCTCAGGCGAAGCACTGCTGATAATTCCTGCTTTCTATTTATATGTTTGGGTTTCTGTGGGTTGGTGATGTAATTTCCTGTGGTGATGTCATTTCCTGTGGTGAAGTCATTTCCTGTTCTTTTTCTCAGAAGGTTGGTAGATGGGGTCTAACTCAATGTGTTTGCTGAAAGAGTTCCGGTTGGAATGCTATGCTTATAGGAATTCTCGTGCATATCTTTGTTTGGCTTATTCTAGGATGGATGTGTTGTCCCAGTCGAAGTGGTGTTCTTCCTCATCTGTGTGTAAGGATACTAGTGAGACAGGGTCATGTCTTTTTGTGACTGTAGTGGCTAGTTTTCTGCCTGTTTGTCCAATATAGCGTTTGTTTAGTCCTTCCTCCAGATAAGGAAGGACACCACTTTGACTGGGACAACACATTCATCCTAGGACAAGCCAAACAAAGACACACATGAGAATTCCTAGAAGCATGGCATTCCAACCGGAAAGTTATCAGCAAACACATCGGGTTAGACCCCGTCTACCACCCTCTGAGAGAAAGAACAGGAAGTGATTTCGCTACAGGAAATGACATCACCACAGGAAATGACATCATCAACCAACAGAAACACAAAAATATAAATAGAAAGCAGGAATTTTCAGCATTGCTTCGCATGAGGTCCACTGAAGATGTTACCTACTGGGGTGATGCAATGTCTGTAAATGAACCTTCCAGTAAGCAAACCTACATCCAGAACCTCAACCTGAGCTATAAATCTTCTCAAAACTCGCTCTGTCCACCCCAGTCCAACACCGGCTTCTCTACATCACTCTGCAATGACGAATGCTTGGCAGAGGATTTGCTTTAAGATTACTCGTGTTAGTACAGCCAAAAACAAATCCACCAGAGGTCATCGAATATAAAGTATGGGACAGGATCTTTCAGCCATCGGTCTGCACCAATAAAGACTATTCTCAATCAGCACTAGTCCCACTTTCCAACACTGGTCTAAAGTCAATTTTCAAGTAAATGGAGTACATGACCATACAAACTTGATTACCCTGGGATCAAAGTGCATAATGATCAAAAGCATTCTATAACAGAAAGCTCCCACAGGACTGAAAACAGAAGAAATTCAGGTTTCTCACAAGCTATGAGGATCTCCACATAGCTTCACACCAACAGCTAGATGATTTAAACCACACTATCTAAAGGCAACTTAACATTTGAAGTCAGTTGGGAGTCAGTCCCATGCTGAACTAAGAAGAAAAACATGCCTAAATTTAAACAAAGAATGCAGGCTGTACTTAGGAACTATGCGGAGTCAACAGAACAAAACCTAAAGCAGGTTTTAAGCCAAAAATAGAAACAGAACACTAAATGCAGTGCTGAATACAGAGGAGTGCAAAAGGTAAAGTATAACTTGAAAAGAAAAAAAAGCAAAATGCAGACAGCACCGCAGAAGTTCTACTCAAAACAAACACAGAGTGCTCTCATAGTGACTAAAACGTTCCTGTATAATAATAGTAAAAGGCTAAAAACAGACAGAACAGTAAACACCAAAATCAATATTATTTCCAAGTTCAAACGTTTAAACAAAGAATGCAGCTATGCTTCTTAGACCAAGCAGTTGCAGAGATGGTGAAGCAAGATGAGAAAATGCTAACTGCAATTTGTATTGAGAGGTTGCATGGAGTCAATACCTTGGGATTAGATTAAGAGGACAAAAGATCCTGTGAAGATATGGAAAGTGCGAAAAAAATCAGTTGTATGTATGAGTAAATTTTAGAATTTATCACTTAGAATTGACGATCACAACATCAGCCACAACAATTGATCAAACAATTCACAGATTCGCTATCAGGGAGAATTATTGAGATTTTTCAGAGATTGAACTATCAGAATGGTAAATGAAATTGGTGACTGCCCCAACACCTATCAAAACTCCTTTAAGACAAAACATGAGAACCAACAAATGTCAGAAAACATAAAGCTATTGAAAACGGACAACGGGAACTGGAAATACTAGGTGCAGCTGGTGGCATTGGCACTATCGGCAGGACACATAAAGCAAGCAAGTTGTGTGACAAGTGCAGTCTATTGCACCCACACTGAAATTGCCCTGCATCCAGGATCTGTGCAAGGCATGTGGAACCAAAGGACTTGAGGTCCCTCTAAGCATGAAATCTGATTTGATAGACACAGCCAGAGGGTGCAACAAGGAACAAATAAACAGAAACTGGAAGAGCAGCATAGTAACAGGAGCATGGGATTCACACAGACCTGCAATACTGCAAGTCGATACATAATGTTCACAGTGAGTCAAACTGGAGTCAAGACCTAAACAGGATCAACTTCTGACCAGAGAATGAACAGGCTTTTCATGTCATATTTCTGACACAATATGGGAATAAGGTCAAGCAATAAGGATTATGTCACAATCACATCATTTTCCCAAAGAAAACTGGCAAGACACACACTTAAAACCAAGACTAATCTAAGAGTTAATACAAATATCTGACCAGTCTGATTTACAAAGAAAATTGATCTGGATCAATGGAATTCAGATGTATCACTGACAAATACTGAGTTAGCGGTTGTCGCCAATCCCTTTCATTTGTAGTGATAAAAACAATGTGTTACAGTTTTGGCAATTCAGAATAGAAACCTCAAATATTTTACTTGATAGTTTTGAGAGGACCAGCCGTGGCAGGACTAGGTACAGATTTCAACATTATGGTTATCCATGAGATCACCATAGTAGCCAAAAATGGCAGATGAGACCAAGAAAACTCACATTCAGTCAGTCCAGAATTGACAACAATCAAACCCTGTCAGGGCTGATACAATAGGAAGTCCCACCACTTCCAACCGATTGCAGAAGGTGCAGGGGTCAGGGACAAAGAAAACTTAATTGGCTTCTGGATAACATGGAATACAATGACACTACCCATTGTGTGCATCACCACACAGTCACTTTGGAAATGCTGCACACTACACACTAGGGTTTCTAGTGATCCCTGGATCCCATGATGGAATGTATAAAAACAAATGTTGTGGACAATTGTGCACAGACCTCACTATTCTTTTACTACAGTATTCTTGCAACATGTTATTTGCCTTTTTAATAACTTACTGTAATTAAAGAGAGATGACTGGTGATGAGTTTAATCTGAAGGTCACTACATCTCAGGTTGAGAAGGCAGGATAGTCATGGTAACTTCAGCAAGTACAGGAATTGAACAGGAACTGTTGGTATTATTCTGCATCATAAACCAGCTGCCTAAGCCAACTGAGTTAACTGACGCTCACCCTCACTCAGGCCTCAATCCTCCATTCATTTCATTTACCACCCTTAAATCCATGAACAATATTAATTATCAGTGTGGTATCTTATTGAATATAATTTGGAAATCCAGGCGTGCTGCATCTATTGGTTCCCCTTTATCTAAATGACTAACCTCACACTAAAACAACTTGAATAAGCATGTCAATTATAATTTCCTTTTTCTAAAACCATGTTGACTTTGTCTGATCATGTTACAGTTTTCTAAGTACCTTGATAAAATTCCTGATTGATAGATACCAACACTATCCCAGGGTGAACTAGCCATTTGGATACAGAACTGGCTTAAAGGTAGAAGACAGAGGATGGTAGTGGAGAGTTGTTTTTCAGACTGGAGGCCTGTGGAGTGCCACAAGGATCAGTGCTGGGTCCATTTATATAAATTATTTGGATGTGAGCATAAGAGATACAGTTAGTAAGTTTGCAGATGACACCAAAATTGGAGGTAAAGTGGACAGAGAAGAAGGTTACCTCAGATTACAACAGGATCTTGATCAGATGGGCCAATGGACTGAGAAGTGACAGATAGAGTTTAATTTAGATAAATGTGAGATGCTGCATTTTGGGAAAGCAAACCTTAGCAGGACTTATACACTTAATAGTCAGGCCCTAGGGAGTGTTGCTGAACAAAGAGAGCTTGGAGTGCAACATAGCTCCTTGAAAGTAGAGTTACAGGTAGATAAGATAGTGAAGAAGGAATGCTTTATTGGTCAGCGTATTGAGTACAGGAGTTGGGAGGTCATGTTGTGGCTATACAAGACGTTGATTAGGCCACTGTTGGAATATTGTGTGCAATTCTGGTCTCCTTCCTATTGGAAAGATGTTGTGAAATTTGAAAGGGTTCAGAAAAGATTTACAAAGATGTTGCCAGGATTGGAGGATTTGAGCTATAGGGAGAGGTTGAATAGGCTGGGGCTGTTTTCCCTGGAACGTCGCAGGCTGAGGGGTGACCTTATAGAGGTTTATAAAATCATGAGGGGCATGGATAGGATAAATAGACAAAGTCTTACCCCTGGGGTGGGGGAGTCCAGAACTAGAGGTTTAGGGTGAGAGGGGAAAGATATCAAAGAGACCTAAGTGGCAACTTCTTCACGCAGAGGGTGGTATGTGTATGGAATGAGCTGCCAGAGAAAGTGGTGGAGGCTGGTACAATTGCAACAATTAAAAGGCATCTGGATGGGTATATGAATAGGAAGGGCTGGCAGGTATGACTAGATTGGGTTGGGATATCTGGTCAGCATGGACAGGTTGGACTGAAGAGTCTGTTTCCGTGCTGTACATCTCTATGACTCTATGACTGATATTACACCAGCTGACGTTTGGTTCACTTTCTCTCTTGCCCTATTTCTCTGAATTGTGAGCCTTTTCCATTCTATCAGAGTTTCACAACCTACAGGGTCAATATTTCTCTTTCTGCAAATCATATTATGGCTGCATCAGTTGTCTGACCTGTTAACTGACACAATATCTGTTCAACACTTTCACACCGATTGGAAAACCAGGTCACAAGAAAGCATCAGAAGCAGCTCAGTGCACAGCAGCTAACGAAACCCAGTGCTCTAATGTGAATTAAGGGAAAAACTCAAATGTTTGACTCAATTTCCTCGCAAATGAGAGTCATAGAGTCCTACAGCATGGAGACATACTGGTCCATGCTGACCAAAATGTCCACCCACCCTAACTCCATTTCCCTGCACTTGGCCCATATACTTCTAAACCTTTCTTATCCATGTATTTCTCCATTTGCCTTTTAAATGTTGTTAATGTATCCGCCTCAACCACATTCGCTGTTAGCTCATTCCATATGCATACTACCCTCTGTGTAAAACGATACCCCTCAGGTTCCCTTTTATTCTTTCCCCTTTAACCTTAAACTGATGCTCTCTCGTCCTCAATTCCCCAAACATGGGAAAAAGACTGAGTGTATTCACCCTATCCATACCTCTCATGATCTTATTCACCTCTCTGAGGATTCCCCCCTCAGTCTCCTATGAACTAAAGAAAAAAGTCCTAGCTTGTTCAACCCCTTACTGTAACACAGACTGTTGAGTCCAGGCAACACCCTTGCCAATTTCTTCTGCACTCTTTCCAGTTTAATAACTTCCTTCTTATAACAAGGTCTCCAAAGCTGAACACAATATTCCAAGTGCTGCTGTACAACTGCAGCATAACTTCCCAACTTTGATACTCAATGACTGATGAAAGCCAGTGCGCTAAAAGCCTTCTTCACTGCCCTGTCTACCTATGACTTCACTTTCAGAGAACAGTGCACCTTAACTCCAAGATCCCTCTGTTCCACTACACTCCTTCACTCCTTAAGGCTGTACCATTCATTATGAAACTCCTACCTTGATTTGACTTTCCAAAATGCAAGATATCACGCTTATCTATATTAACTCCATTTGCTATTTCTCAGCCCACTTCCTCAGATGATCAAGGTCCTGCTGCAATCTCTGATAACCTTCCTCACTGTCCACGATACCACCCATTTTCGTGTCATCTGAAAACTTACTAATCATACCTGCACACTCTCACCCAAATCATTGATATAGATAACAAATGGCAATGGGCTCAGCACCAACCCCTGGGGTACACGGCTAGTCAGAGGCCTCCAGTCCAACAAACATCCTTTCATTATTACCCTCTACTTCCTCTCATCAAGCCAATTTTGTATCCAATTTGCCAGCTCGCCCAGGATTTCATGCAATCTTACCTTCCAGAGCAGCCTATCATGTGGATCCTTATCAAAGGTCTTAGTGAAATTCATACAGACTACGTTTACCGCCCTCATCAACCTTGTTGGCCACTTCATCAAAGAACTTTAACAAATTTGTGAAGCATGATCACCCACTCACAAAGCCATGCTGACTACTCCTAATCAAACCGTGTCTTTCAAAATTCATGCATATCTTATCCCTCAGAATCTTCTCAAGTAACTTACCTGACATGGATGTTAGGCTGACTGGTCTATAGTTCCCAGGTTTTTCTTTGCAGCCCTTCTTGAATAACAGCACAACATTCACTACCCTCCAGACCTTTGGTACCTCACCTGTGGCTACTATGATGTAAAAATATCAGCCAGAGCCCCCACAATTTCTTCTCTTGCATCTTGCAGTGTTCCTAGATATATCTGGTCAGGACGAGGAGATTTATCCACCTTCATACATTACAATACCTTCTCTCCTATAATGTGGACTGTTCCCAACATAAGACCACAAACTTCCCCAAGCACCCAAGCCTTCATGTCTTTCTCCATGATAAATACAGAAGATAAATATTCATTGAGGCCCTCACCCATCTCCCATGATTCTATACCATACTTGTCCACTTTGGTTCTTGAGGGGCCCTATTATCTCTCCAGTTTTTTTTCCCTTTAATATATTTAAAGAACCTCTTTGGATTCACCCTAATCTTCTCAGCCAAGGCTATTGCGTGCCCTCTTTTTGCCCTCCTGATTTCCTTCTTCAGTAAACTCCTGTATTCCTTTTATATCTCCAGGGATTCCCTTGATCCCAGCTGCTTGTACCTGAGCCATGCCTCCTTTTTTCTGGTCAAAGCTATAATACCTCGTCATCCAAGATTCCCTATTCCTGCCAACCTTGCCCTTCCCCCTCACAGGAACATATAGATCCTGACCTCTAGCTATCTCACTTTTAAAGGCCTCCCGCTTGCCAGAGGTCCCTTTGCCTGCAAACAAACTACTCCAATCAACTCCTGCAAGCTCCTTCTGGATCAGTGGTGCTGGAAGAGCGCAGCAATTCAGGCAACATCCGACGAGCAGCAAAATCGATGTTTCGGGCAAAAGCCCTTCATCAGGAATAAAGCTTTATTCCTGATGAAGGGCTTTTGCCCGAAACGTCGATTTTGCTGCTCGTCGGATGCTGCCTGAATTGCTGTGCTCTTCCAGCACCACTGATCCAGAATCTGGTTTCCAGCATCTGCAGTCATTGTTTTTACCCTGCAAGCTCCTGTCTAATTCCATCAAAATTTGTCTTGACCCAATTTAGAACTTGAACCTGTGGGCCAGTTTTGTCTCTCTCCATAACTATTTTAAAATCAATAGAACTATGGTCACTGGTCCCACAGTGCACCCCCACTGTCACCTCCGTCACCTGTCCTATACTATTTCTCAAGAATGGGTAGAGTTTTGCTCCTTCCTGAGAAGGAGGCTCTATATACAGCTTGACAAAACTATCCTGAATGCACTTAACAAATTCTACCCCATCTAAGCCCTTTATGCTCTGGCAGTCCCAAACTATGTTAGGAAAATTATAATCCCCTGTTATGACAACCCTATTGCTCCTGCAAGTCTTCTCGATCTCCCTGAATATTTGTTCCTTCAATTCACGTTGACTATTTGGAGGCCTAGAGTACAACCCCAATAACGTCACCATCCCCATCTTATTTCTTATTGCCAGCCACAAAGCCTCACTGGACGATCCTTCAGTTATTGCATCTCTGACTAATGCTGTGATACTTGCCTTAATCAAAGATACTAACTCCCCCTCCCCTCCTTCCACCACTTCAGTCCCCCCCTAAAGCATCTGTACCCTGGCACATTAAGCTGCCAGTCGGTCCCTCCCCTAGCCGTGTTTCTGTAATGGCTATAATATTCCAATCCCACATATCTATCCATGTCCTGAGTTCATCAGCCTTACTTGTCAGCCCTCTTGAATCAAAATAAATGCAGTTTAATCCAACAGGCATTCCATGCTCCCTGTTGTGTTCCAGCCTGACCTGTCTCTTCAACTTAAGGGTGCTGATGTAATGATTGCAGCTTATAGTACAACCACAAATTCTGAAAACTCATGAAAACTAATCTATAGGAAAAGACACCCATTATTTTAAATGGTGAGCTTTTATGAAAATTCAAAAGTGGAATATGTGCATCTCTGGCTGGGCCCTATCCCTAGTACCCTTGGGTAAGTGGTGGTAAGTTGCCTTATTGAACTGACCCAGACTATGTGGTATAGGGATGCTCACAATTCAATTAGCGGTAGAGTTGGGGGATTCTGTGCCACACATTGAGGGAATAGTGACATTGTTCATGCCAGTGATATTGTCATGAGGTGGGCTGCAGATATGCAAGGTAAGGCAAACCATAAAGGTTTTTCATTCAAACAAGAAAGTTGGTTCAGAAATCAACATCAACATTACTGCTTACCCAGATATAATCATAGTTCCTCAACTTTACTGGACGGGTGCTGTTTGGCTTCTCATACAAAACATAAAATTGAAATAGAACATAATGTTGCACTCTCCACATTTTTTTCATTCATTCACGGAATTTGGATATTGCTGGCTAGACCAGCACTGCACTGCCCAAATGGCAGTTAAGAGTTGACCATATTTCTGTGGTTCTGGAGACACACGAAGGTCACGTAGGGGCATAGTCTCAATGGTTAGCACTGTTGCCTTGTAGTGCCGGGAACTCAGGTTTGATTCCAGCCTTAGGTGAGTTTCCTCTGGGTGCTCTAGTTACTTCTGACAGTGCAAAGATGTGTAGGTTAGGTGGATTGGCCATGCTAAACTGCTCGTAGTATCCAGGGATGTGCAGGCTAGGAAGATTAGCCATGGGAAATGCAGGGTTATGAGGATTGGGAGAAATGTTCTTTGGAAGGTTGGTGATCAGTTTTTCATGACAATCTAATGATTCATGATCCTTATTAGACTGTCTAGATTTTTTTCACTGAATTCAAATTCCACCATTTGCCATGACAGGATTTGAACTGGAGTCAAGATTAGAGTGGTGCTGGAAAAGCACAGCAGGTCAGGCAGCATCTGAGGAGCAGGAAATATCGACGTTTCAGGCAAAAGCCCTTCATCGGGATTTGAACTGGAGTCCCTGTAAGATTACTTTGGTCTCTGGATTAACAGTCCAGTGATAACACCAGTGGACCATCACCTCCCTCTAATATGTATGACAAGAGTAGAAGATTGCTAACTGATTTGAGGCTACTGTTGCTGTAACAGAACTTGTCATTTAATCCAAGTGGTTTGCTTCATTGCAAGAAAAATATGAATTTATGAGTAGGCGAAGGCCACTCGACCTCTCTTGGGCATCTCATGGGAATTACAATATCCTGTCCAGAAGTGTGCAAATAGTGACTGATAACAACTTTTCCAGAATATTCCAGTGTCCTTCCATTCAGAGAATGTCTGGGATATGTATGAAAGAACAGAAATCAACAAGTCCATGAGCAAAGGAAATGATTATATTGAAAACAAAGTGAGGGAAAGTCATCAGTGTCTGCAATAAACAATTGGAAAGATTGTGGAAACTTATCTCGAGTTGTACTTTAGGGAGAATGCTGTTGCCAAGGAAGCTCTTGGTATGATATTGTATCAAACAGCAAAGATATTGACTTGTGTGCCAAGGGTAAAGCTCCAGGTGCTATCTCATCTAAACTCAGCTAGTACAGGAAACCAGGACTGCTGCAGAACCTGTGCAAACATCGTCTCTGTGAGAACAAAAACTGAGGCAGTGCTCAGGATTGGAGTGATGCACCCAAACCTTCGTGCAGTTTCCACCATTGATCTGATCTCAGTCTGGCAGCTGTGAGAGAAATGTCATGAACAAAGGTAATCACTTTATATTGCTTTAATTGATCTCATCCAGGCACTTGAACATAGGAGCTAAACTTGTATACTTAAACTGTTTCAAAAACTGGCTATGTACTAAAGTTATTCAGAGTGATTGCCTTTCTCTTTGACAACAAATCAGCAATGACAAGGCAACATCAGAGTCCTTGGAGAACTACACTAGCGCACTTTAGCACATTCTTCACTTGCTCAAAGCGATAAATAAGTTTCATCTTGCACTCATTGTAACAAAATTATAGGAACACTAAATCTCAAAGGGAGCAATTATACTACCTATCAAGAGGGTACTGATTGGCTGGAAATGTAAGTCTGACTGGGAGAGGCATTGCCATGGAGAATGCAAATGGTGATGGATGTCCTGTAAGTGTTTGTTGAAAATTGCCCAATGAAACATCTCACCAATATGTTTTAGAGAAGTTACATTTACACAGCCTGAAGACATCCATTCACATGGACATATTGTTTCATTTGCAAAGGACAGGGCCCTGGGTGTGAATTTACTTTCAGCACACTATGAAATCAACTGATAATCTAAGATTGATTGTAGTGTGAGCTAATTCTTAGCATGATAAGAATTGTTTTCTAAAATTGAATGATGTCACATGTTGTGTACTATGCTCTGAGTTTTTGCAAGCAAAGACTGGTCAGGTACAATGAATTCTCAACCTGTTGTGAACAGTTGAAGGCATGTGATGCTTGATGTAAATCTGTCAGGAATTGAGATGTCTGCCTACTAACCTGGCATCACTTTGGCACTCTGACAAATTATCCTTTTAGCTGATTGCAACAGGCAAAGTACTGACTGTATTCAGCTGGAATATGCTTTCAAAACTCAAAACATATTGTCCAACATGAGATGTGATTCTGAGGTTGAACAACATTTGCTGGACAATTCAAATTGTGCAAGCAATTTCACTAAAGACCAATTTAAGATGATCAATTAGAATCACAGTGTGGCTCACCAACATGTTTTACAGAAGTTACAAAAATACATCCTGAATACATCCATTCATATCAGGGCCCTGTCCTGTGCAAAGAGAAAACACATGTCCATATGTGGCATTGTGTTTAATGAAAAAAAACTTGGGTGACAGATATGCTCTGGCGCATTCCTCATGGCAAAAGATTTACCAAATTTGCCTGATTTGGATTTAAACATAAGCTTGTTAGTTAACTGTTTCTCCATCCATTCTCAATGAAAGTGAACCTACTGAATTATCAGTACCCTCCTCTCATGCAGTGCAAATTGCTGGTCCTTTTAAAATTTGGTACTCTTGTGATCCTTTCCTGATGAGTGAAAGGCAAAATGTTTTAACAGCATATCTCTTTCACAGTAATTCTATTCAAGCAAATGATGATTTTGATACTTGTTTCTTTCATAAGCCTTCAGAATATCAAATAAAGCTATCCACATACAAATCAGAACTAACTGGAATTTGGTCAATCTCACTTGCTGAGACCTAAGACAAACATCAGAGATATGGTTTATGCTGAAGATACCACACTATCATTACACAACAAGGAGGATCTTGAGCAACAAATAAGCAAACGCTTCCAGGTCTGTGAAGAGTTTGCTTTGACCATTGGCATCTGGAAGACAAATGTCAGGTAATGTTGTCATTCTATCATCTCTCAGCATTGACAATGACACATATATGATGACACATATCTCAGCTCCACAATCAGCAGCAATCATCACCTGGTGTTGAAATTAACACATGAATCACCAAAGCTGCAGTGGGTATGCCCAAGCGGAGCAAGAGAGTGTGAAACAACAATATGTGAACATCCTCAAACTGTGAGGGTGGAATTATCGCCTCCCTAGTGTGGCGTACCTAAGGGTGGGAAAGGTGATAATAAATGTCGAGAAAAAATCCTGAATGTTGAGAAAAAAGTTTGAATTACCTCCAAGCTTAAATGGACTTTAGAATCTCACCATTGAGTGGTAATACCTTACTTCCATGCATTGCATCTCACTTAAGCCACAATTTGCCCAAATTACATTCCATTTCCAATTCTTCTCTCCTCCAGTGAGAAACTAGATGGCATAAATTCCCAAATTATAAATCAGATCTCACCAAGTCTTTGTCCCAGTCACCATTCCACTGCTTCTTCAGTACGACATCATTCTATGGTCCATGGCCACAATCTTCCTTCAGCCTTTGCCCAAGCCAGTTGGCAAGCCACCAGCACACAGGATGCATCTAATGACTCTTAGCTCGCTTTCTGAATGCTCGCCTACTTTACCACACATTTAGAGTCATAAAGATGTACAGCATGGAAGTAGACACTTTGGTCCAATACATCCATGCTGACCAGATATCCTAAATAAATTTAGTCCCATTTGCTAGCATTTGGCCCATATCCCCTTCCTATTCATATATCCATCTAGATGTCTTTTAAAATTGTAATTGTACCAACCTCTACCACTTCCTCTAGCAGCTCATTCCATACAATTCACCACCCTCTGCGTGAAAAAGTTGCCCCTCAATTCCCTTTTAAATTCTTCCCCTCTTAACTTAAACCCATACACTCTAGTTTTGGTTTCCCTCAATCCCAGGGAAAAACCCCTCATGATTTTATATACCTTTATAACCTTACCCCTCAGCCTCCGATGCTCCAGGGAAAACAGCCGCAGCCTATTCAGCCTCTCCCTATAGCTCAATTCTTCCAACCCTACAACATCCTTGTAAATCTTTACTGAACCCTTTCAAGTTTCACAATATTCCTCTTATAGCAGGGAGACCAGAATTGCATGCACTATTCCAATAGTGGCCGAACCAATGTCCTGTACATTTGCAACATGACCTCCCAACCCCCATACTCAATGCACTGACCAATTAAAGGCTATCATACCAAAGGCTTTCTTCCACTATCGTATCTTCCTATGACTCCACTTTGAAGGAACTATGAACCTGCACTCCAAGGCGTCTTTATTCAGCAACACTCCCCAGGACCTCACCATAAAGTGTATAAGTCCTGCTCTGATCTGCCTTTCCAAAATGCAGCACCTCACATTTATCGAAATTAAACTCCATCTGCCACTCTTCGGCCCATTGGCCCATCTGATCAAGATCTCACACTCTGAGGTAACCTTCTTCACTGTCCACAACACTTCCAAATTTGATGTTATCTGCAAACTTACTAACCATATCTTTTACGTTCACATCTAAAACATTTATATAAATGACAAAACGTAGTGGACCCAGATTGTGGCACACTGCTGGTCACAGGCCTCCAGCCCAAAAAGCCAGCCCTCCACCACCACCCTCTGTCTTCTACCTTTGAGCCAGTTCGTACCCAAATGGCTAGATCTCCTTCTATTCATTGTGACCTCATTTTGCTAACCAGTCTACCTTGAGGAACCTTGCCAAAAGCCTCTCTAAAGTCGATACAGATCACATCCACCGCTCTTCCCTCATCAATTTGTATTGTTGCTTCTTCAAAAAGCTCAATCACACACTTGTGAAACATGATTTCCCATGCACAAAGCCATGTTGACTATCCCTAATCAGTCCTTCCCTGTCCCCCAGGATTCACTCCAACAACTTGCCTACCACTGACGTCAGGCTCACCGGTCTATAGTTTCCTAGCTTTTCCTTACTACCTTTCTTAAATAGTGACAATATATTAGCCAACCACCAGTCTTCTGGCATCTCGCCTGTGGCTATCAATAAAACAAATATCTCAACAAAGGGCCCAGAAATCACTTCCCTAGCTTCCCACAGAGGTCTAGGATACACCTGATCAGGTCCTGGGATTTATTTACCTTTCCGCATTTTAAAACATCTTGTCCTCTATAATTTGGCCATTTTTCAAATGTTGCTATTTATTTCCCCATGTTCTCTACCTTCCGTATCCTTGTCCATAGTAAACTCTGATGTAAAATACTCACTTAGTATCTTCTCCATGTCCTCTGGTTCCATACATAAGTAGCTTTGCTGATCTTTAAGGGGCCGTACTTTCTCCCTGGTTACCCTTTTGTCGTTAATGAACTTGTAGAATCTCTCTGGATTCTCCTTAACCCTATTTGCTAAAGCTTTCTCATGTCCCTTTTGTACCCTCCTGGCTTCCCTACTGCCTTTATACTCTTCTCGTTGGATGGTGCCAGCCTCTGTCTTCTTCACATTGCTTTCATAGCTCACACTCACTGATTTACCAGGCTGCCAGCCTCTGTGTGGCTCACATTGCTTTGTTAGTGCACAGTGTCTTTCATAATCAGTTTCATGTTGCCAGTCTCTGTAGCTTGCTTTACTTTTCCCTGCAGAGGGAGAAGGAAGCAGCTTATGATAGTCAGAGAATTGATCAATCAGTCAGTTAAAAAGGGAGTGGAAATGTGTCTGTAAGGACCTGCTTCTTGGCCCTTCACTTTAAAGTGTTTTAAAACTTTTAAAACTGAGATTACATAATTTGACTTATCCACAGCTGAGTGTAACCATGCATGAGGCTATTACTGCAATGCTGTTTATAGAGGGCATCAAATTGACAAATCTGATGTCTCCAGTCAATATAGCCTACTCAATCAGCAGTGCAATCACCATTACAGTTCCTGGAATTACATTGTTTGTCATTGCACAACTAACTGCTTCTTGCAACAAAATGTGATTCAGTTGTCGAATTTGCATGATTGAGTCATTGTGCTTTGTATCCATGGTCATTAACTGTTATTGTTCTTGTAAGTTTTTTTAAAATTTAGAATTAACCTGGACAAAATTTCACAAACCACTTCATTCTCCTAAAATAACCTTGTTCATCGTTGTATAATAGTTCAAAGCTTGTGAGAAGATTTGTAGCTCGGGTGCTCGTTGCTGTGGTTCTGTTCGCCGAGCTGGAAGTTTTTGTTGCAAACGTTTTGTCCCCTGTCTAGGTGACATCCTCAGTGCTTGGGAGCCTCCTGTGAAGCGCTTCTGTGGTGTTTCCTCCAGCATTTATAGTGGCCTGTCCTTGCTGCTTCCGGTTGTCAGTTTCAGGTCCAGGTCTATGTGTTTGTTGATGGAGTTTGTGGAAACGACACAACCAGCTATCCCTAGTAGCCACACACGCAGACAACAAGCAACATTAATTTGACTGGGACAACACTACCATTATAGGGCAAGCGAAACAAAGAACAGCCAGGGAATTCCCAGAAGCTTGGCACTCATCCACAAACTCCATCAATAAACACATAGACCTGGACCCAATATACCGGCCACTACAGCGGACAGCTGAAACTGACAACCGGAAGCGGCAAGGACAGGCCACTATAAATGCTGGAGGAAACACCACAGAAGTGCTTCACAGGAGGCTCCCAAGCACTGAGGATGTCACCTAGACAGGGGACGAAACGTTTGCAACAAAAACTTCCAGCTCGGCGAACAGAACCACAGCGTTGTATAATAGTCCACAATAAATTGCCAATATAAAATGGGTGCATGTTATTTATCATAACTTAAGCACAAATACTCTAATGATTTTAAATATGACACAGGTGAAAATGGCCTTCTTAAAAAAAAATTTGCTCCTTTTTGTACGCATTTACTTCTGTCATTTTATTAGTTTTCACCGAAGTAGATCATTGTCCATCAGTTCCTTAGCATTGCATCTTTTATGTTTATCAAAAGACTATTTTCATGAGTGAAAATGGGCAAATTTAACTGCATCATTAACTTTTTTGGATGCTTTATTGAGCAAACCAATTGAAACCTGTCACCACTTGAGCTGGTGCATCGTCGACCCAATGGGTCTGATGTATCTTCGAGCGCAGACCTAAATTGCCCAAACTTTATTCATTTACACAAACCCTTTTTTGTAAATTCACAACATATTTGCAATGTCATCATTAAAACTTGAACCAAAGCTCTTAAGTGGTATTAGAGTCATAGAGATGTACAGCATGGAAACAGACCATTCAGTCCAACCTGTCCATGCCGACCAGATATCCCAACCCAATCTAGTCCCACCTGCCAGCACCTGGCCCATATCCCTCCAAACCCTTCCTATTCATACACCTTTTAAATGTTGCAATTGTACCAGCCTCCACCAAATCCTCTGGCAGCTCATTCCATACACATACTACTCTCTGCATGAAAAAGTTGCCCCTTAGTTCTCTTTTATATAATTCCCCTCTCACCCTAAACCTATGCCCTCTAGTTCTGGGCTCCCCGATCCCAGGGAAAAGACTTTGTCTATTTATCCTATTCATGCCTCGCATAATTTTGTAAACCTCTATAAGGTCAGCCCTCAGCCTCTGACGCTCCAGGGAAAACAACTCCAGCCTGTTCAGCCTCTCCCTATAGCTCAAATCCTCCAACCCTGGCAACATCCCTGTAAATCTTTTCTGAACCCTTTCAAATTTCACAACATCTTTCCGATAGGAAGGAGACCAGAATTGCACACAATATTCCAACAGTGGCCTAACCAATGTACTGTACTGCCACAACATGACCTCCCAACTCCTGTACTCAATACTCTGACCAATAAAGGAAAGCATACCAAATGCCTTCTTCACTATCCTATCTACCTGCGACTCCACTTTCAAGGAGCTATGAACCTGCACTCCAAGGTCTCTTTGTTCAGCCACACTCCCGAGGACCTTACCATTAAGTGTATGGGCATGACTGGCAGCTTAATGTTCCAGGATACAAATCCTACAGGAAGGATAGAAAGGGGGGCAAGAGAGGAGGGGAGTGGCATTTTTGATAAGGGATAGCATTACAGCTGTGTTGAGGGAGGATATTCCCGGAAATACATCCAGGGAAGTTATATGGTTGGAACTGAGAAATAAGAAAGGGATGATCACCTTATTGGGATGATATTATAGATCCCCTAATAGTCAGAGGGAAATTGAGAAACAAACTTGTAAGGAGATCTCAGCTACCTGTAAGAATAATAGGGTAGTTATGGTAGGGGATTTTAACTTTCCAAACATTGACTGGGACTGCCATAGTGTTAAAGGTTTAGATGGAGAGGAATTTCTTAAGTGCGTACAAGACAATTTTCTGATTCAGTATGTAGATGTACCTACTAGAGAAGGTGCAAAATTTGACCTACTCTTGGGAAATAAGGCAGGGCAGGTGACTGAGGTGTCAGTGGGGGAGCACTTTGGGGCCAGCGACCATAATTCTATTCGTTTTAAAATAGTGATGGAAAAGGATAGACCAGATCTAAAAGTTGAAGTTCTAAATTGGAGAAAGGCCAATTTTGATGGTATTAGGCAAGGACTTTCGAAAGCTGATTGGAGGCAGATGTTCGCAGGTAAAGAGATGGCTGGAAAATGGGAAGCGTTCAGAAATGAGATAACAAGAATCCAGAGAAAGTATATTCCTGTCAGGGTGAATGGAAAGGCTGGTAGGTACAGGGAATGCTGGATGACTAAAGAAATTGAGGGTTTGGTTAAGACAAAGAAGGAAGCATATGTCAGGTATAGACAGGATAGATCGAGTGAATCCTTAGAAGAGTTTAAAGGAAGTAGGAGTATACTTAAGAGGGAAATCAGGAGGGCAAAAAGGGGACATGAGATAGCTTTGGCAAATAGAATTAAGGAGGATCTAAAGGGTTTTTACAAATATATTAAGGACAAAAAAATAACTCGGGAGAGAATAGGCCCCTCAAAGATCAGTAAGGTGGCCTTTGTGTGGAGTCACAGAAAATGGGGTAGATACTAAATGAATATTTTACATCAGTATTTACTGTGGAAAAGGATATGGAAGATATAGACTGTAGGGAAATAGATGGTGACATCTTGCTAAATGTCCAGATATACAGAGGAGGAAGTGCTGGATGTCTTGAAACGGTTAAAGGTGGATAAATCCCCAGGACCTGATCAGGTGTACCCAAGAACTCTGTGGGAAGCTAGAGAAGTGATTGCTGGGCCTCTTGCTGAGATATTTGTATCATCGATAGTCACAGGTGAGGTGCCGGAAGACTGGAGGTTGACAAACGTGGTGCCACTGTTTAAGAAGGGCGGTAAAGACAAGCCAGGGAACTATAGACCGGTGAGCCTAACCTCAGTGGTGGGCTAGTTGTTGGAGGGAATCCTGAGGGACAGGATGTACATGTATTTGGAAAGGCAAGGACTGATTAAGGATAGTCAATGTGGCTTTGTGCGTGGGAAATCATGTCTCACAAACTTGATTGAGTAGTAACAAAGAAGATTGATGAGGGCAGAGCAGTAGATGTGATCTATATGGACTTCAGTAAGGTGTTCGACAAGGATCCCCTGGGAGACTGGTTTGCAAGGTTAGATCTCATGGAATACAGGGAGAACTAGCCATTTGGATACAGAACTGGCTCAAAGGTAGAAGACAGAGGGTGGTGGTGGACGGTTGCTTTTCAGACCGGAGGCCTGTGACCAGTGGAGTGCCACAAGGATCGGTGCTGGGTCCTCTACTTTTTGTCATTTACATGAATGATTTGGATGCGAGCATAAGAGGTACAGTTAGTAAGTTTGCAGATGACATCAAAATTGAAGGTGTAGTGGAAAATGAAGAGGGTTACCTCAGATTGCAACAGGATCTGGACCAGATGGGCCAATGGGCTGAGAAGGGGCAGATGGAGTTTAATTCAGATAAATGCGAGGTGCTGCATTTTGGGAAAGCAAATCTTAGCAGGACTTATACACTTAAAATGGTATTAATTGATAGAAGCTGAGTGTTTTTTTTGTGAATTGGAAGAGCTTTCGGTCAATCAGATAAAACAAAGGAGACTGTTATGCTGTAAGAAAAATCTTGGAATATTTAGAACACTGAAGCTTTAACGATATGGAAGAACTGGGCTTATGGTTTTGAAGGCTATTGACTAAACAGTAATATTGATACATTTTTGATATTGCATATATCTTAACGTTTCGATAGGACTTAGGTAAAAATGCAACAAAGCATAGAATGATAGTAAGGCAACATACAGTAAGGCAACTAATCTGAGAAAAAACAGAGGAAAAGCGAGAGTAAGCAACATTATTTTACCTGATACTGTCTGGTCCTTTAGATCCCTTTGAATTCTGACCCGAGAATGTGGGAAGTTGTATTGAACAAGCTTCCCACCGCCCTATGAAATAAGAACCAATTTTTATGCTTTAATGTATTTTTCTTGAAATAACACATTCAACAATTTTGATTTACACACAAGTAAACATGTGAAGGAACAACATTGTGTATTTATATCTTGCCTGTATATTGTGTACAGATGTCAATTTATTTACTCTCAATGAACAGAAGAAAATTATGTTAATAGTTTGGCATATTTCACATGCTCCTTTTGGTAATTTCTTGGTAAAAATATTGGATTCCAATGTTCTCCAAACAGAGTTCTCTCTGATCCCTTAGGATCTATTATTTAAAACTGCAGAAAGATAGATCAATGACTATATTGTATATTCGATGCAAACTGCAAAATTACCAAAAAATTTGCTTCATTCTGACTAAATCAGAATTAAGAAGGCCAATGCAGAAATCCAAATTCATAAATGATTTCTTACTTCTGTGGACTGTTGTTGAGATTGTCTGGAGTGTGTTAATTTCTCTGGAAGTTTGCGATTTATGGCAGGTGCATCCTCAAGGCGAGACTCACGTGGCTTGTCAAACCAATCTGTTTCTTCACGACGCAGATGATATGCTTTGAAAATCAAGGAAATGTCAGTTCTCCAAATCAGACAATGGGAGTTCAGGATGGCAGCTCACTGCCAGTTGAGGACATGATATGTACAATTTGGTAATTGCAGCATGCAAGTCTATGCATTTTCCAATATGTTCATGCAAAGTTACAACCAGACTATGACCATCATTAGAAAGTGCAAGTGAAGAATAGGAAGGCAATTTGTAAACAAATCACAGATTTATTAACTGGAGACTAAAGGTGTGCAAACCATCTGATGTTTAAATCATTAGATAGTTTTCTGAGCTTTAACAGAGTCTTGTTTTTGCATAGGACTATTGCGAATGCCCTATTATTATCACTTGTCAATTTTTTTTATGTGAGAAGTTATTTTCAGGAATGAATTATATAGTTAGCTGTAAAATATAAAATTAAAACCAAATATCAAGTAACTTCAGCATCCAGGGTTATAGCCTGATTAGTTGATTGAAAAGATTTTAGATTAAACAATTAATTTTCAGACTAGTGATGAGAAAATGAAAACTAATCAAGACAATATAAATTATGCCATAGATTCTGGGAAACATGCATTGCTTAGTTTGAAAACCAAGTGTCAAAAACCTGAACAAATTAGGATAATGTAAGGATATAATAGTAGGAGTGGAAAAAAGGTGAGTCAGCTAGATACTTTTAATGATCTGCATGATAGACATTGCCTGACTAATCAAGGGTTAGATCATTCACACGAGTGTGTGAGAAATCTATCCCAAACTTTTAGAAGGAAATTTTAATGAACGCAGATCTCTAAAATCAGTTCTATGTCAAAAAGGTGGAAGCGTAGCACCACAATTTGGTTTGGGATTTGCATTTATCAAATCTAAAGCAGTGAAATTCTCGGTTTGAACAGGAAGTGTGTTTCATATTTCATGGCCGAGGCGAATAGCAGAAACTAGAAACCCAGTAACAATAATACACACAGATTGGCATTTTGTTTCCTTTAGTATTTTTAATATACAAATCTTCCCAAGAACCAATGACCATGCCTTGTAAAATCACTCAGTGCTCCTTCATTAGTTCGCAAACTCAATTTAACAAAGCTCAAAATCCAACCAAATCATTCAACTCACAATTCATTTCAATGAACTTAGTTTGGTTGGGTTCAGTTAATTGTTTCAATGCTGTGCACACCCCTGTTTGATATAAAGTGAGAGAAGGGAAAAAAAGAAAAAAAGCAATATCAGAATAGTTCGGTTTCTCAGAAAATCTTGCTTTTATTTTTATGTGATGAAGGGCACCAAAAACTGTAACTGCAGTGACCCTCTGTTAAATTAATCATCATCTTTAAACTAAATTCTTCAACCTCATTGTGTACATATTTATTCATTTGGCCAAGAAAAACACATACTATAATAATAAATTCAGAATGTATAAAGCAACAACAAAAGCTTTTATTTGATAAGCATTAACAATGCTAACAAGAAATCTATAGAACTTCTTTGGGAAAAAAAGGCTTCAAAATTGAGAAATAAACTTTACGTTCCTCTACTCTAAAACATCATTTAGTACTTTACAAATATTTGGAGTGGAGTTTTATAACAAATAAAAAATATGGATAGTATTGTCAGGTACACACTGACTGAGATGATATCTCAGACTGCTTCTAAATCAGAGACTTTGAGTTCGAGTCCCACTTCAAAACTTGATGGCCAAGGAAAGAAAGTTCCTGACTTAGCCAATCAGATTGTAAATTGCCCTTCAAATTCTTACAACCTGTAGGTAAAAGTAGGAGAGATTCCTGGTCAGCCATGTGATGAAAACAACATTGGAGCCTCAATCATCACTACCCATAGTGTCAGGCTACAACACACAGGGGCAAGTGTATGTTGCATAGCAACCTGGGCTCTCCGAGTGCATCTTAACATACCACCCACTCCTGCCTGATGCCATTCATCATTCCATTGTTGAATGCTGCTGTCATGTTAAAGGTATGGCACAGGATGCACAACCTATCTGAGAAGTCATGCATTTGTGCATTCTGTTTGTTCTTCTTGTTAACCACTGCACATGGGCATTTCCATAGCATAGCTAACTATACATACAAAAAAAAGAAAAATAAACTGAAAAGAATCTCAAACCTAATTAAAACACAATTCAAAATGATCAAAACAAAACTCTTCTCATATTTTATTCTTCATTATTTGCTTCAATGAAAAACTGACAAAAGTCATAACGACTTTATTTCCTCATTTTTATTAATTCATTGTATAAGAATAAAGGAAATCCTAACATTCTGTAGTTACAGACTGACATTACCATAGTTATGTTGCTAACTTCTTTAGAACTGCACAAAGTTTAGGCCAATAAGTGGGAATGGGAATGGATTTAAACAGCAACAAAATGTAGACTATTTCACATAGACAAAAAGGAAATTCTGCAGGAAATTGAAAGACAGGTCTCTCACAAAGTCTTTCCTGATAAGTGGTTTCATAAATTAAATAACATTGTACACATTCAACTGAAATAACTGTTTGCAGAGTTGTAACACATAATTTTCTTAATTGAAAATGGTTAACAGAGAATCCTCAATATGAAATGAAACTTCTAATGTTTGTAACATGCCTGAAGGAGAAAACTTTTCTCTGCTGAGGTACACACAAATACACAAATGAAAATAAAGTACAGGCAAGGACAAGAGAGTCTATAAGGAATGAACAAAAATTATAAACATGCAGTGAACGGAAATTTTGTTGATGATGACACAACATCCTGAGTCCCATTTTACCTTCACTGTCTGACATGGCATGTTGGAAGTCATCCATAATAAATGCTATGTCACGGTCATATCCACGTGTCCGTGACTCCTCCCTCATGTGCTGTTGTACTTCAGGTAGAGAGTGGCTTGAACCAAACTGTTCCCGTGTATCGGCAGATATTGGTGGCAATGGGCCAGCTGCTGCTCGAGCCATTCCCATTGGCTGTCCAACAGGACTTAAGGGACTTTCTTCCTCCGAATTCTGGGCAACTATGGTAATTCTTCCTCTGCTGTGACTAATAGGTAAACTGGATGGCTTTGTTCGTACAGAAGGAGAACTCTGTCCATAGGCAATATCTAATGGATCATTTTCCTGACCTTTTATGCGCAGTGATGTACTGGAAGGGTCTCTTTTAATTGTTAGGTCAAGTCCATAAACTGAAGAGGGCCTGGACCTGCTTCCACTGGTGTATGCTTTGTCAATTTCATCATCAAATGTAGATCTGACAGTTGGACCAAGAAACTTCTGCTGGTCACGAATATTCTTTCTTAGGCTAAATGTAACATCATCTTGAATAAGCCTTGCTCGAGAGGGAGCACCAGTTACTGCTGATGTAGTTCCCATGTAGTTGGTAAAGTCAGGCTCCACATCTCTGGCTTCTTGAATTGGTGAAAACTTAGAGAATTTGGGGTCTAGCAGCTGCTTTTTATGTTTGCTTTGCTTTTGGTAAATAATAGATGGTGGCAATTGCTTTGCAGCTTGCTTTTCAAGAGTCAGCCTGCTTATACTGTATTTTTCAGACTTTGGGAAGTGCCTGTAGCTGCTATCTGCATGGTAGTATTGGGGAAGGCTGGAAAGATGTTCTAAGCTTTCCGCTCCCCTGCGAAACTCTTGTTTGATTTGTTGCTTCAATAGTTTTAATTCATAAGGATCCTCCATTGTATCTTCATCTGCTTTTCCAAAGGAATGCAAGCGGGTTGAGCTCTGCAAAGGCCCAATAAAATCTTTCATGTCTGCAGTTCTGCGTGCTTCACTTGTGCGAAGTAGGCGTTCATTCTTTTGCACTTGTTTTTGAATATCGTGAAGGTTAAATCCAGTTGCAAGGGAACTAGATCCTTTAGTGAGTTCACCAATGTCATCAATTAGAACATAATTCTGAGGTGTACGGTGCTCTAGATCTGCATAATAGGATTCTGCAGAAAGGCTTGACATTGGGCTACCTGCCATGGTTCCCCTTTCATGCAGCCCTATTCTCAGGTCTAAATTACTGTACTTACTGCCTAAATGAGGAACTACATAAGTGCTATCTGCTGAGGTGGAAGCCATCAGAAGAGACTGATTATGGATCACCTCATAGTTTGTAGTTATTTTTGGTTCAAGGTCAACAACTGTGGTCTGCCTTGGTTTCTGTTGAATCAGCATCATTTGTGATGGATGTGGATAGGCTGTTGGCTGGGTTTGAGAAGGAGGGGGCTGTTGTTGATAAGTGATTGTGGGAACAGTCTGATAAGTGGCTGGGGTTTGATAGGGAGAAACTTGCTGGTATAATGCCTGCTCTTGAAAAGGAGATTGCTGCTGGTATTGAGTTTGGGTTTGAGTCAGTGGAGGAGTAGGGTACTGGTATTGTGTGTAATGGCTTGGAGTGGTCGCATACTGAGGCTGTGACTGTGTCTGAGGTGAGAGAAACTGATCATAATCAGGCTGTGGTGCAGTTCTAGGTCTCTCTAAACCACATTGCGCGTCCATTCTGGTCTCTCTTATGTTGCTTACTTCACTGTCTGACATATAATCTCTTTCCTCGGCGACACCCTGCAAATAGGCTCGCTCCCGTTTCTCTCTCTCCTTCAGTAAAGCTTCTTTTCTTCGATTGATGCCCATTTCCAAATATCGTAATTTGGCATCAATTTCTTTTTCTTCTTCATCTAGTTCTGCCTGTTTTTTCCTAAGTTTGGAGGATTCCCTTTCTACAAGTTCCAACTCTCTGTCAATGTCCTGGAGAATTTTCGCTCTGGCCATTGTATTGGTTCTGCAAACTCTTCTGTGGGAAACAGAGTTGACGGTGGGGAAGGTTGCTTGGCTCCCAGCAAGAACGGCCTCTTCTGGAGGAGGATTAGGAAGGGTTCTCTTCACCTTTTTCTGAGTACCTACTGGTGTATTGTTTTGAGAACCTTTTGCCTGAAACAGATATGAAGATCTCTAATCAATATTGCTTGCAATGATAAAGAAATTACAACTAAAAGATTAGGATGTAAGTAAAAATTAATAAAAAATGCAATTAAAACCAATAAGATACATTGTGTGCTATTTCAGGTAAGAGGGTAGCATACAAAAACAAATACAGCAGATGCTGGAAATTTGAAATAAAAAGGGAAACTGTTGGAAGACCTCAGCAGGCCTGGTTGTATCTGAGGAGAGAGAAACAAAGTTAATGTTCCAGGTCCTACAACCATAAAGGTATAGGAGGCCTTTCAGCCAGTCTATTCTGTCCCACTGTATAAAAATCCATTAGTCCTAAAATACCTCTGTATTCCCTGGCCCTGTAAGTTTATTTCACTCAAGTGCTGATCAATTTATTTTTGAAATCATTCATTGCTCCACTTCCATTGTCCTTGGAGGCAATAGTTCCAGGTTACATTGAGTAAGACAATTTCCAGATCATTACCATTCACTGAACAAGATGTTCTTTCTCAAATCTCTCCTGGAACTCTTGTCCAAAATATAACATCTGTGTCTAACAATGCTTGTGCCACCAGTTAATGAGAACAGATTTTGTTCACCTTGTCTAAAAGTGTCATAGTCCTGCGCACTTTGATAACATTTTCCCCTAATATCCTTTACTCAAAAGACAATAACAGATAACATTCTTCAATCCTAGAAAAGTGGGTGGCATGGTGGCTCAGCGGTTAGCACTGCTGCCTCACAGCGCCAGGGACCCAGTTTCAAATCCAGGCTCGGGTGACTGTCTGTGTGGAATTTGCACATTCTCCCTGTGTCTGCGTGGGTTTCCTCCGGTTTCGTCCCACAATCCAAAAGATGTGCAGGTTAGGTGAATTGGCCGTGCTAAAGTGCCCACAGTGTTCAAGGGTGTGTAGGTTAGGGGCATTAATCAGGGGTAAATGTGTAGTAGTAGGGTAAAGGAATAGGTCTGGGTGGGATACGCTTTGGAGGGTTGGTGTAGACTTGTTGGGCTGAATATTTCCACACTACTGTATAGGGATTCTATGAAATCTATGAATATTGCACAACATTTTCTGATAAACATTTTCTCTACTCTCTCCAAAGCATCCACATCCTCTAGTTGTGTGACGACCAAAACTGTACATAATATTCCAAATATGGCCAAACTAAAGTTTCGTACAACATGACTTGCCAATTTTTATACTCTATACCTAACCAATGAAGGCAAACCATATGCCTTCCTGACCACCTTATCCACTTCTGTTGCCACTTTCAGGGAACTATGATTGTGTCCGCTTAGATCTCTCTGTATGTTAATGCTTCTAAGCATTCTGCCATTTATTGTACACTTCCCTCCTGCATCAGACCTTCCAAAATGCATCAATTTTTATTTGTCCGCATTAAAGTTCAAGTGCTATCTCTCTGCCCAAGTCTGTACACTACATATATCCTACTGTATCCTCTGGTAATTCTCTTCACTGTTCACAGCTCCCACATCTTTGTGTTATCTGCAAACATACTAATCAGATCACCTGCATTCTCCTCCAGATCATTTATGCATACACATGACAAACAACAGGGGGTCCCAGCACTGGTCCCTGCAGAACACCACCTGCCACAGATCTCCAATCTGAGAAGTGCCCTTCCATCCCTTTTCTCTGTCTTCTATGACTAAGCCAGTTCTGTATCTATCTTACCCAATCCCATGTGACTTCACCTTTTGTATCAGTCTGCCATGAGGGACCTTGTCCACACAGACAACATCGACCACAATGCCCTCATCAATCAATTTTGTCACTTCCTCAAAAAAATCAATCAAGTTTGTGAGACATGACCTTCCCTGCCCAAAGTCACGCTGCCTATCATGGATAAGTCCGTATTTTTCCAAATGTGGGTAAGTCCTATCCTTGAATTTTTTCTAATAATTTCCATGCCATTTACATAAGGCTCAATGGCCTATAATTTTCTGCATTATCCCTGTTGATCTCCTTAAAGAAAGGAACAATGTTAGATCTTCTCCAGTTTTCTGGAGTGACTCCCGTGACTAAAGAAGATGCAAAGATTTCATAAAAGGCCACGACAATTTCCTCACCTGCCTCCCTCAGCATTCTGGGACAGATCCATCAGGTCCTGACTTAGAATATCAAAATATCTGTCCCAAGACTCGCCATCCATCATGTCCTTATCCTTCATGAATACTGACACAAAGTTTTTATTAAGGACCTCACCCACTGCCTTCAGCTCCACACATAAATTCTCTCCTTTTGACTTGAGTGTGCCTATCCCTTCTCTAGCAACTCTCTTACCCCTTATATATGTTTAAAATGCCTTGGGATTTTCCGTAAACCTCTTTGCCAAAAACATGTCACGGCCTCTTTCAGCCCTCCGAATTCCTTGTTTGAGTTCTTTCTTGATATCTATTTATTCTTTGAGGTTCTGTCTGTTTTCAGTTTCCAAACGTTATGCATGCCTCTTTTCTCTTTTTGATGACATTTTCAATTTCTCATGTCATCTAAGGTGCCCAAATCTTGCTGTCAGCAGCATCAAGTGAAAATAAGGTGTCAATCTGGTGAAGTCACCAAACAGGACTACTTGCATGCCAAATAGTAGTAAGAGACAGACAGACCTAACTGATCACACAAGCAACGGATTAGATCTAAGGTTTGCAGTCCTCCCACATCTAGTCATGAATGGTGGTGAACAATTAAACAGCTCCCTGGAAGAGGAGGCTCTGCAAATACCTACATCCTCAAAAATGGAAGAGACCAACACATCAGTGCATAAGGTAAGGCTGAAAAATTCACAGCAATCTTCAGCTAGAAGTGCCAAGTGGATGATTCATCTCAGCTTGCTCCAGTTGTCTCCAACATCAGAGATGCCTGTCTTTACTCAATTCAATTCACTCCATGTGATATCAAGAAAAGGTTGGAGGCACTAGATACTGCAAAAGCTATGGACTCTGACAGCATTCCGACAATAGTACTGAATACTTATGCTCCAGAACTGTTGCTCCCTTCGCCTAGCTGTTCCAGTACAGTTATAACTGCCAGTACCGACCCGACAATGTGGAAAATTACCCAGGTATGTCCTATACACAAAAAGCAGAACAAATCTATCCTAGCCAATTACCACACCATCAGTCTACTCTCAATCATCAGTAAAGTTATGGAATCTCAGCAATAATCTGCTCACTGAAGCCCAATTTGGGTTCTGCCAGGACCACTCAGCTCCTGACCTCATTACAGCCTTGGTTCAAACATGGACAAAAGAGCTAAGTGCGCTGATGATTACACAATGTTCAGCACCATTCACAACTCCTCAGATACTGAAGCAATTCTTGTCCAAATGCAGCAAGATCTGGACAATATCTAGGCTTTGCCTGACAAGTGGTAATTAGCATTTATGCCACAGTAATGCTAAACAATGACCATCACTAATAAGAGATAATCTAATCACTTCCCTTTACCATTCAATGATGTTACCATCACTGAATCTCCCACTATCAACTACCTGGGAGTTATTATTGACCAGACATTCAACTGGACTCTTCATATAAACACACAGGTGACAAGGGCAAAGTGAGGACTGCAGATACTGGAGATGAGAGTCAAGAGTGTGGTGCTGGAACGCACACAGGTCAGGCAAAATCCAAGGAGCAGGAGAATCACATTTCTGGCATTAGCCCTTCATCAGAAATTAGGCTTATGGGCTGGGGGGGTGGGGGGAGGTTGGTGAGAGATAAATGAGAGAGGGGTGAGGTTGAGGGGAAGGTAGCTTGAGAATGCAATAGGTAAATGAAGGTGAGGGAGAAGGTGATAGGTCGGAGAGGAGGGTGGAGCGGATAGATGGGAAAGGTGATGGATAGGTCAGGAGGGCGGTGCCAAGTTGGAGGCTTGGGACTGGGATATTGTGGGGGGAGGAGAAATGAGGAACTGGTGAAATCCACATTAATCTGTAGGGTTCTGAGGCGGAAGATGAGGTGTTCTTCCTCCAGGCGTCGGGTGGTGAGATTTTGGTGATGGAGGAGGCCCAGGCCCTGCACGTTCTTGGTGGAGTGGGAGGGAGAGTTGAAGTGTTCAGCCACGGGGTGGTGGCGTTGGTTGGTGTTGGTGTCCCAGAGATGTTTTTTGAAATGATCTGCAAGTTGGCGTCCTGTCTCCCGATGTAAAGGAGACCATATTGGGTGCAAGAGATACAGTAGATAACATTAGCGCAGGTACAGGTAAATTTCTGTCAGATATGGAAGGATCCTTTGGGACCTTTGGAAGTGGTGGAAGATCATGCAATGTATACGGAGGTTGGTGGGGTGGAAGATGAGGACCAGGGGGGTCCGGAGTAGGGGATGCAAAACCTGTGCCCACACCCCCATTCAAGGCTACAAAAGACAGAAATCTGACAGAAATTTATCTATACCTCTACTAATGTCATCTACTGTATCCGTTGCACCCGATGTGGTCTCCTCCATCGCCAAAAACTTACTACCCAATGTCTGGAAGAAGTGCCTCATCTTCCACCTTGGGACCCTGCAACCACACGGAATCAAGTGGATTTCACCAGTTTCCTCATTTCCCCTCCCCCACATTATCCCAGTCCCAAGCTTCCAACTCGGCACCGCCCTCCTGACCTGTCCATGACCTTTCCCATCTATTCGCTCTACCGCTCTACCGTCCTCTCCGACCTATCACCTTCTCCCTCACCTTCATCTACCTATCGCACTCTCAGCTCCCTTTCCCCCAACCCCACCACCTCCTCCCATTTATCTCTCAGCATCCCCACCTCCCCCACCTCCTCCATTTGGGAGGATCCTGCAGATTCTGCCTACTACATGGACTAGTAATTTTTGTTGTTATAATCATTGTATGCTGTGTGTCAATAACTTGTTTAAATACTGGCTGTCAGAGTCTTATGAAAGTTGATAGTGCCATCTAGATGCTTATCATGAAATAATAAAAGGAGGGAATGAGAATGTGAATAAGGTATGATCAGGTAGGGAAAGAGTTAAGTTTAGGGTTACTTGAACAAGGCTCAGCTAGCATGACTTTGACCAGATAATAAGTTGCAGTAAACAATAAGGTGCTGGAGGCAAGGGTAATGGTTTAATGAGTGTAATGCCAGTTAACGAGGTAAAGAACATCCATTGTGTAATGACAGATGGCTTAATAGAGTAATAGAGTCATGGAGATTTACAGCACGGAAACAGACCGTCAGTCCAACCCGTCCATGCTGACCAGATATCCCAACCCAATCTAGTCCCACCTGACAGCACCCAGCCCATATCCCTCCAAACCTTTCCTATTCATATACCCATCCAAATGCCTTTTAGAACATAGAACATAGAACAATACAGCACATAACAGGCCCTTTGGCTCACGATGTTGTGCCGAACATTTGTCCTAGCTTAAGCACCTATCCATGTACCTATCCAATTGCCGCTTAAAGGTCACCAATGATTCTGACTCTGCCACTCCCACAGGCAGCGCATTTCATGCTTCCACCACTCTCTGGGTAAAGAACCTACCCCTGACATCCCCGCTATACCGTCCACCCTCCACCTTAAATTTATGTCCCCTTGTAACACTCTGTTGTACTCGGGGAAAAAGTCTCTGACTGTCTACTCTATCTATTCCCCTGATCATCTTATAAACCTCTATCAAGTCACCCCTCATCCTTTGCTGTTCCAATGAGAAAAGGCCTAGCACTCTCAACCTATCCTCGTATGACCTATTCTCCATTCCAGGCAACATCCTGGTAAATCTTCTCTGCACCCTCTCCAAAGCTTCCACATCTTTCCTAAAGTGAGGCGACCAGAACTGCACACAGTACTCCAACTGTGGCCTAACCAAAGTCCTGTACAGCTGCAACATCACCTCACGACTCTTGAATTCAATCCCTCTGCTAATGAATGCTAATACACCACAGGCATTCTTACAAGCTCTACACCTGTGTGTATGTGTACTTGTGTATGAGTTTGTGTGAGAGAGTGTATAGTGTTGGGGGGTCACCTGTAGTGTGACATGACCCCAAGATCCCGGTTGAGGTCATCCTCATGGGTACCAAACTTGGTTATCAGCCTCTGCTCGTGGACTCTTTGTTGTTGTGTATCCCAAAGTACGCCTTGGAGAATGGTCACCTGAAGATCCAAGGTCAAATATCCTTGACCACTGAAGTGTTCCCTGTCTGGGAGGGAACATCCCTGTCTGGCGATTATTGCATGGTGTCCATTCATCGTTGTCGTAGCATCTGCTTGGTCTTGTCAATGTACCATGCCTCGGAGTAAACATAATCTCTCACACACACTCACACAGACCCTCTCTCATATATACACTCTCTCTCAGACACATACACGCACACATATCCACCCATACTCACCCTCTCACAGGAATATACTCCATCACACTAGTGCACACACTTTATCAAACATGCATACACACACACTCTCTCATAAGCACACACACTCTCTCCCTTTCTCCCACACACACTCTCTCATTCCCTCACATGCATGCACACACACATATAAATCTATGGGGTGAAATTGCATTTGCAGATACATTCTATTTTGTTCAAAAAGCACATAGTCTGTAGGCAGTCAGTCCATGTGACATTTTATAAATCCCTACTTTGGAAATAGAACCAGTTTGACTCAAGGTTGGAATACAGGCAGACTCTGAACTCACACTTTTAATGCAATGTCTGAGCTGAGATGTTCACCTTTTTTTATAAAACCTTAAGTTATTTTGGGAATGTGACTTGAAAGAAGTTCTGGGATTTAAATATTAATGAATCGAAACCTACAACCCAATTCAAAGTGATTAAAGATTTAACAGCAATATAGGTTTGTTCAATACATCGCATCAGTTGTATGACACTATGATCTTTTACTATAAATTCTGTGTCCTATGATCCTGCTCCACTAGCTACCTGATAAAAGCTAGTATTTCCAAATAAACCTGTTAGACTATAACCTAGTGTTCTGTGATTTTTAACAAGATCCTCAAATCTATTTCCTAAAACCATGATCTTTGACTGTGAGGAGTAATCTTTCATACAGCACCCTACTGGATGCCTTTTGGAAATCCAAATATGCTACATCTATTGGTTTATCTTCATATATTCAATTTGCGTCATCCTCAAAGAGTTCTAATAAGTTTGTCAAACACAAATTCCCGTTCACAAAATCATACTAATGATGCCTAACATTATAATCAATCCACAGCATCAACTTTGGCTCATTGGAGAGGGCAGGAGGGCAAGCCAAGAGCAGCACCAGGCACAACTAAAAAATGAGGTGTCAACCTGGTGAAGCTGTACAACAGGACAACTTGCTGCCAAGCAGCTGGAGTAGCAAGTGATAGACATATAGAATCTAAGTGATTAAAGACTTAACAGTAACTTAGGTTTGTTCACATCAGTTGTAATACACTATGATCTTTTACTACAATTCTGTGTCCTATGATCCTGCCCCACTAGCTACTTAATAAAAGCTCGTGCTTCTAAATAAACCTGCTGGACTATAACCTGGTGTTGAGTGATTTTTAACTTTGTCCACCTCAGTCCAAAACTGGCACCTCCACATCATTGCTCAAATTAAGGAAGGCATCAGTCAAATGTGTGGCCAGAGGTGCGACTATAGGATCAGACTCATGAGCAACACAAGGAACCACAGAACACACAAACAGTGACATAGAATTGTCTTGGTGCACAATCATACTCATTAGGGAGTAATTCACTCAGAGAATACAACCCTAACTGACTCAATCTCTTCTCATACATCAGTCTTGCCATTCAGGAATCAGTCTGGTAAACCTTTGGCGCACTCCATTCATAACCAAAGCATCTTTCCACAAGTAAGGAGACCAAAACTACACATAATATTGAGTGTGGTATCATAAAAGCCCTATGCAATAGTAGCAAGACATCCTGCTCCTGTACTCAAATCCTCTCACTATGAAGGCCAGCATAGTATCTGTCATCTTCACCACCTGCTGCATGTGCATGTTTACTTTCAGTGACTGGTATATGAGGACACCCAGGTCTCAGTATACTTCTCTCTCTCAATTATAGCCATTCAGATAATTATCTGTTTTCCCATTTTTACTACCAAAGTGGATAACCTCAAATTTATCCATATTACACTTCATCTGCCACACATTTGTCCACTCACTCAACTTGTCCAAATCACATTCAAGTATCTCTGCATTCTCTTCACAGCTTAATTTCCCACACAGCTTTGTATTGTCTGAAAATTTGGAGATGTTACATTCAGTTCCCTCATTTAAATCATTAATTTATATTGCGATTGGCTGGAATCTAAGCACAGATCGCTGTGGTACCCAACTAGTCACGACCAGTCATTCAGAAAAAAAACCTTTTTATTCCTATTCTTGGTCTCCTGTCAGCCAATATATTTTCTATTCCTCTGATAACATTCTTCACTGTCCACAATGCCACCCATTTTAGGGTCATCTGCAAATTTACTAATCATGCCTGCACATTCTCATCCAAATCATTGATGTAGATAACAAACGGCAATGGGCCCAGCACTAGCCCCTGAGACATTCCAGTAGTCACAGACCTCCAGTCCGACAAACATCCTGCCACTATTACTCTCTGCTTCCTACCATCAAGCCAATTGTGTATCCAATTTACCAGATCCCCCTAGATTCCATGCAATCTAACCTTCCAGAGCAGCTTACTATGTGGAACCTTATCAAAGGCCTTACTGAAATCCATATAGACCACGTCTACCGCTGTGCCCTCATCAAGCTTGCTGGCCACTTCATCAAAGAACTCTAACAAATTTGTGAGGCATGATCTTCCACACACAAAGTCATGCTGACTACTCCTAATCAAACCCTGTCTTTCCAAATGCATGTATATCTTATCTCTCAGAAACTTCTGAAGTAACTTACCTACCACAAATATTTGGCTTTCTGGTCAATAGCTCTCAGGTTTTTCTTTGCAGTCCTCCAGAATAAGGACACAAGATTCGCTACCCTCCAGACTTCCAGGACCTCACACGTGGCTGACAATGATACAAAAGTATCAGCTTGGGAACCCACAATTTCTTTTCTAACCTCTTGCAGTGTTCTTGGATATATCTGGTTATGATCAGGAAATGTATCCACCTTCATACGTTCTAATACATACAACACTTTCTCTATTGTGATATGGACTATCCCCAAGATATGACCATGAACTGCCCCAAGTTCTCAACGTTTCGTGTCTTTCTCTATGGTAAACAGAGGAGAAATATTCATTGAGGACCTGACCTATCTCCTGCGGTTCTACACATACACTCCAGGAATTCCTCGTCTATGAAAATGTTACTTATTTAGTTTGCACAATCACCTGTAATTACAGATGTTCCCTTATTGCATACATCTTTGATTTCCTCATTAAGGTGTAATTCAGCATTTGATGTCCTCTAAACACAATGACAACTCTTTCTGCTTGTTTTATTAATTATAATGATCTGCCACAGATTGCATTTATGTATTTAGCCAATTGACATGGGATGACCAATTCTGAATAAGAAAGCTCAGGGAAACTTTATCATGAGAAGAGCTGGTGAAATTGGAGGGGGTTGGATGAAGGGAGGGGCTTTGATCAACTGCTAAGATTCTGATGCTGTCAGCTCAGACCAGAGATGGGTTTGCGGTTAGGGAAAGATAAGCGGTTGGATACAGTCCAAGTCTAGAATGAGAGAAATATGAAAGAGATAAGCAGACAAGGATATTATTGATAGAAAGCCAGGACAGAAGAGAAGCTGAATACATGGTGGTGCAGGCTAAGAACAGGGGAGAATAGTAGGCAATGCTGAAAGCAACCCATTATATAACAGGAGTGAGTGTGGGCATGAGTAAAAAACTTGAAAGACAAAATCAGGCTTAAATTTATTGAACTTTATGTTGAGTCCTGGAGGCTGTAGGATTTTCAAGCGGAAAATGAGAAACTGTCTTTCCAGCTTATGCTGAGCTTGCAGGAATACTGCAGCAAGCCTGAGACAGAAATACTGGCATGGGAACACCTTTGAAGCTGCAGGGTCATTTTTATGGATGGAACGTAAATGTTCGGCAAATCAGTTGCCCAGTCAATGCTTTGTCTTCCCAATGTAGAAACAGACCACACTGTGAGCAGCAAATACTTTAGGTTAGATTGAGTGACATGTAAGTAAATCGCTGCTTCACCTGCAAAGTGTGTTGGGGCTTGGATACCGAGGATGGAGGAGGTCAATGGGCAGGTGTTATACCTTCTGATGTTGGAGGAGGAGCGTGGACCAGGGTGACCCAGAGGGACACTGGGAAAGGCTGACAAGAGTGGGAAAAGCAAACATGTGACTGGTTGTGGCATCCCATTGGAGGTAATGGAAATGGTGGTGCACGGTCATTTGGATGTGGATGTTGACGGGAAGGTAAACTACATCATGTAAGGATAAAGATGGACTGTAATGAATGTACTGGAAAGTGAAATTCATTGAGATGGGTCTGGGATGGGATGGGGCTCACCATCCTTGTTGCTGTAATATGTTGGTCACTCAGCTGGTGTGACATCTTTACCAAGCTGGTGCACATGTTGTGACCAGGACCATGGAGACAAACTGCAGCCTCCATTGGAGTGTCCCCCTTTGCTGTCTACAATTAAAAGCTCATGTCTGGATTTGTCCAGTTGCTGGCTTGTCTGTGATGTTCCCTATTGGACAATAAAAAGATGCAGGATTCCAATTGATACTGGGGGCTAGATGTCCATGCATTAGGGGGTATTTAGATGGCATGTAGCTGGGGACATGTAAACTGTGTTGCCTGGAGTTTAACCAGTGACAAGAGGGTGGGAAAATGGGTTGTATGCGTGAGGGAGGGCCAGCCATGGTAGCTATGTGCTGTGAGGCTGTGCATCTTTGTGTGTGTTGTGCCATTCCGAAGTCAATGAGGGGCAATGCTGGACTGTCAACACTTGTAGGGTGTACAGCAACCTTTCAAAGATGGCATGGGTGCAAGGATTGCTGATCTTTCGATGGATATCTTCTGAGTGCTGAGTTGTCCGCGGAATAGCATGTGATAAGGTGAGGCTGGGATCAGATGTGCAGGATGCTAAAGGAGTGGGGTAGGAATTTAATGAGGTGACTTTGGTAAGACACAATGAGAAATCTCATTAGGCCTCACTGTGAGAATCCCTCCAAAATTTTGATGTGACTCACACACTTAACTGAAAAAAGTAAGATTCAACCCAGAGAGATTGTTTGATGCTCTCTCCTTGCAGGTTGATGGCTCTCTGCTGCCTGGCCCCATACAATTCATAGACATCTGGTAAGGAGCAAGGAGCCAATCAAGATGCTATAGTCAAGCAGTTTTCCTTCAGTTCGGAACCTATGGGCTCTGTGGAGATTTCTTTTGTATCACTGTTCCAGGAAAACACAACATTGTCCACAACTCACAACGTGTTCTCATAAACAGGATTTTTAAGATTGCAGCCACCTCTTTTCAGTCTCCTTGGTTTAAAATAGCATTTTCCTCTTTTAGGCCAGAGTCCAAAAATAAAGGAAACACAAAAACATTTTTTTTATGTTATATGCCAACAACCTGGATCTTGGTGTACAAGACACCGTTGCTAAATTGATAGATAGTTTGAAATTTGGAAGCATTGTATACTGTGATGTGTATGGTTGTGTCTGTAACACATTATACTTTCCTAATCTTTCTGCCAATCAATTTAAACCCTCCGACCCTCTGCCAAAGAAAATATTCACTACATCCAGACCCTCAAAACCTCAAATATCGCAAGCAAATCTCCGCAGCCTCTCTGTTCCAAGAAGAACAACGCCAGCTTATCCAATCTTTCCACATAACTGCATTTTTCTTAACCTTATATCGAAGGACATTCTAAGTGGGCATTAAAATGTACATCAACAGTGACCTTTTCCTCTGAACTATCTACTCCTTAATTACATACGCCTGTTTTACATTCACACCATCTTTCACTCACACAAATAAAACTACTTAATTCCACTACGGTATCATTATACTAATCATAATTCATTATAATCTGTGGTTACTGTGGGATAAAACATCACAGACAATTGTTTCTCTGTAAAACCCTTCTACATAGACTCATAGAGCTATACAGTATGGAAACAGACCCTTTGGTCCAACCTGTCCATGCTGACCAGACATCCAAAATAAATCAAGTCTCATTTGACAGCATTTGGCCCATGTCCTCTAAACCATTCTTATTTAAATGTTGTAATTGTACCAGCCTTTACCACTTCCTCTGGCAGCTCATTCCAAACATGCACTACCTTCTGTGTGAAAAAGTTGCCCCTTTGGTCCCTTGTAAATCTTTCCCCTCTCACCCTAAATGTATGCCCTCTAGTTCTGGACTCCTCCATCCCAGGGACAAGACCTTGTCTATTTACCCTATCCATGCCTGTCATGATTTTATAAACTGCTGAAAATGTGTTGCTGGAAAAGCACAGCAGGTCAGGCAGCATCCAAGGAGCAGGAGAATCGACGTTTCAGGCATGAGCCCTTCTTCAGGAATTCTCTTCAGGAGCCCGAAACGTTGATTCTCCTGCTCCTTGGATGCTGCCTGACCGGCTGCGCTTTTCCAGCAACAAATTTTCAGCTCTGATCTCCAGCATCTGCAATCCTCACTTTCTCCTAGATGATTTTATAAATCTCTATAAGGTCACCCCTCAGCCTCCAATGCTCCAGGGAAAATAACCCAGTCTATTCAGCTGTTCTCTTTTGCTCAAACCCTCCAACCCTGGTAACATCCGTGTAAATGTTTTTTGAACCCTTTCAAGTTTCACAACATCCTTCCTTTATCAGGGAGACAAGGACTGCACATCTGGATCACAGTTTTATTCATATCCAGTCAGAATTAAATTGCAAACTGAAAATTTCACAATCTCCTAATCCAGAGCTGTCACCAAATATATTATAAGAAACATATATTCAAAGACTGATGTCAGAGAATATGGGCTCTGTATGGGTTTATCAACAATCTAATAAATGTTGCCATTTGCATCTTTGCAGCAATTATTGTAAATATTGCACATAACAAATCATGTCCAGAAATTGATCACATTTATTAACATTGCTTGTTTGTCTCCTAATACTTCACTAAGCAAAAAGATCATTTATTATTTAAATACAAAATGATTTGGATGCCTCTGTAATTGCAAAACAATTTGCCTGCTCTCCACATTGTTATTGATTTAAGTGTTGCTCACTGGTCAATTATTAACCTCCAGTTCAGATACTATTTAGTTTGCAGAATGAACAGTACACAGAATTGTTTTTGTTCTGATTTGCATAACAAATGCATTTTCCAGACAAAATGAGACCTCGGGTTGTTGTGCTCTGCATTGCTGAACAAAGGACAAGAACATATAATAATCAATCTTGTCTTTTTCCCCATGAAATCCTGCAGTATAATGGAGCATACTGTCTAAAATAACAACGTTAAAAATCATACAACACCAGGTTATAGTCCAACAGGTTTAATTGGAAGCACTATCTTTCGGAGTGACGCTTCTTCATCAGGTGGTTGGGTTAGGGTTAGACAACCACCTGATGAAGGAGCAGCGCTCCGAAAGCTAGTGCTTCCAATTAAACCTATTGGACTATAACCTGGTGTTGTGTGACTTTTAACTTTTTACACCCCAGTCCAACACCGGCATCTCCAAATCATAAAATAACAACAGCTACTTTGTAAAAGACTCACCTGACATGATTATGTTCCATCATCTGCAGAACAGTGATCCTAACTGGTCTTATTCTAACAGTGTACTACAGATGCTGTCATTTGAATGAATCACTCTCGTTAATTGGCTGTCATAATAAATAATTGAAATTGTCTGAACTTTAACAATCTGAACTCAGTTTGAAACCTTATTGCTGATCTTCCATCCACTAAAGAGAAATGAAATACTTTAAGACACTTCTAACTGTTTAAAGTGTAAGTAAATTTACAATTATTGACATTAAATTTGTGCTGTAACTTTATGGTTTACTTTAGACATGGATCTTTATTATTTGAGTAGACAAATAAGACCACAATGTGGATAACAATTTACATATAGGCACCTTACCACTGAAGGCAAAACAATGTAACACATGATAAAGTTTTTTTTTATTTCAATCTTCTGTTCCCCTCCCTTTCCCTTGTTTCAGGCTCTGTGCCTCTGCACTGTCCTCCAATGGAGAAGACATGCTGCAGTGTCTCTTTTCAATTGGCTGACTACGAGCAGGAAATCAGCACATGCTACATAATGGACACAAACTCCTATTGCATTATTTGATGAGTCAGCACAACTGAGTTACACCAACCACAAAGCACCCACCTCAAATATGTTTTTATCTCATCTCTTCTCCAAAGTGAATTGTAGAAAAAAGTTAAAAATAAGACCTTGCACATCTAACTAATTCACGGTTTAAGGCACAAATGGAAGAGAATGCTTTTGGCTGTAATAAATGTTTAAACAAATACTTGCAGGATTTCAGGAAGATTACTCTAAAAGCCCTCTTCATAATTCATCAATTAGAGCTTACAGGTTTCATGAAATGATTCATCTGATCAACTCCAGATCTTTTAAAATAAATAGGATTTTGTTTGAGATGAAAGATGTACTCTGTTGACTTTGATTATATCAACCATTATGTGTATTCAATGATTGATTCATTGCTCTATTTTTGCAAGCACACATTTTGTGTTATCATTAATTAAAATGCATATAAAATATGCCATTCTTCATTCTGAACAAATATGACAAAATTCAAGACCAAGCAGAATTATATCTATCTTGAAAGGAAATGAGACAAAACATGTTTCCTTTACTAATTGTCAGATGGCAAAGTAATGCTTCCCTTGAGGCATATAAATGAGTTACTGGAAATAGATTCCATTTTGCAATTGGATTATGCAGACAGATGCAAGAAATTACTTTTCCATTAGAATATGCACACTCCATGAACATGAATTGTATCACTTAGTAATTCATGATTAATAAAAAATCAAATCAGAGCATCATGTTGAAAAATGCTAAAATTCTGTTGTACAGCAATCTCTTTCAAGATTTTTTTAAAAATCAGAATATCTTACATATGTTAAATATCATCAGCAACTACTTAGGGTAGTTTGAGTTTTTCTGCATTGTGCTGAATTGTCAGATACCGCTATGACAACTCCACTCACTTTTTCTAATTATTTTCTCTTTTTAATTAGCCACAGGATGTGGACATCATGGGCTGGGCCCAGCACTTATTGCTCGTCTCTAGTTGCCCCTTGAGAAGGTGATGGTGAGCTGCCTTCTTGAACCACTGTAGTCCAGCTGCTGTAGATTGACCCACAATGCCCTTGAGGAGGAAATTCTAGGATTTTGACTCAGTGAAACTGAAAGAATTAAGATATATTTCCAAGTCAGGATGGTAGTGGCTTGGAAGGGAACTTGCAGGTGATGATGTTCCCGTATATCTGCTGCTCTTGTCTTTCTAGATTGAAGTAGCTAAGTGCTTGGAAGGTGCTGTTTAAGGATTTTTGGTGAATATCTGCAGTGCACATTTAGATAATACACACTGCTGCACCTGAGTGTTGGTAGCGGAGGGAGTGGATGCTTGTGGATTTAGTGCCAATCCAACAGGTTGCTTTGTCCTGGATGATGTCAAGCTTCTTGAGTGCTTTTGGAGCTGCACCTATCCATGAAAGTGGGGAGTATTCCATCACACTCCTGATGGGTGCTTTGTAGATGGTGGGATAGGATTTGGGAAGTCAGGAGGCCAGTTGCTTGCAGCAAAATTTCTACTCTCTGATCTGCTTTTGTAGCCACTACATTTATTTGGTGTGTGCAGCTCAATTTCTGGTTAATGGTAGCCCTCAGGATAATGACAAGTGCTCCAGATACACTCACTGCTAGTACAGCATCATGGCTACAGCGGTTTCAATAACTGTGGCAATGGTGGCAATACTCTGGTCAATGGTACCCTCAGGATAATGACAGTGAGACAGGCTGTCAGTGTTCCAGATAAACTCATTGCTGCTACAGTGGTTTCAATAACTGTGGCAATGGTGGCAATATTCAAGCTACAAGATTGCAACGGCACTTGAACCCTTATGTTTGGTGCTTCAGATTTATTGCAAACACTACTACCTCCTGATTGACCCATTCATCAGATACTTTTCAAAGACAATAATTTTTGGCAAAGATTAGTAACAGTTCCTCCATCTAACCTTCAACATTGCCAATGCTTACCGAAAAGTTAAAAAGTATTTTGAACCGATTGAACAGCTGCAAAGTTTGGCCTTTCATACCAGCATTTACACTTAAATGGCTGCACCCCTTGAAATTTCATCTATGATTAAATTTTCAATTCCCTTGTTGAAACCTGCATAAAGTCAAAGTTGTACTACAAACTGAGTAATTAAGGAAAAAAACTGACAAAAATTCCATTCGGTTTCTATACATATTTATATATGTATACATATATGCAATAGGCAGTTAGCCATACTAACTGGAATTGTTAGTTGTGTTATGAGATGCCAATGTTACAGGCGCACAGAGCACTACGTGGATTCACCGCAGATTTTGCATACAAAGCAATGTTTGATGCTACAGACAATCAGAAACAATTAGGTGGGAGAATGCTTACCAAGTAGCTGTCATTATACTGGAAGTGTAACCTAGAGTTTTCTTCTGCTGTGGGACTCAGTGGTTTTGGATCAGACATGGATCGCTGAATCACTTTGATAGTTCGAGGACTTAGAGGCTGATGTTTTGGTGGTTCAAGAGCCATTAGTTTCTGTGAGTTTTTGTCAACTGAAGGGGATTTCTCATAGGGCACAAATGCTGTCTCTTTGCTTGGGGTCATTGGTGAGATTGGTGAGTACAAAACTTTTGGAGATTTCGGTGGGGATGGAACAACTTGGAAGGCAGAATCCGCTCGAAGGTGATTTGAATACCCAATCTCTAATGGTGTTGGACGCTTTTTATCAGTTTTTTGTGGAGATACAACTGTAATGACCTTATGAGTCAGGTACTGGGGGCTTTGTCCATCTGAATCTGTTTCAGTCTGACAACCTAAACTTTCACCTTTGTATGTTTTCTCTGGAGCTGAAATGTGCTTTACAATTTCTATTTTCGATTCAACTTGAGCCCTTATGGAAGGTGTTCTTATGATTCCCTCAGGTTCAGTTTGAACAGAAATCTCAGCTACAGTCTGCATAGCAATATTAGAGAGTTTTGCAAAATGTGGCCGTTTTGCTTTCTCCATCTCTGCTCCACCATCAGCATATTTCCCAATACGAGACTTTCGTCTTCTGGAGGGAATGTCCCAGTCCTCCTGATTATCTTCATCATCAGTCTGAACACTGCTATCCACACTCTTCTTAGTTCTCCTTCTTCTACTAGTGTAGCATCTTTCTGTCCCTTCCTCATCATCAGTTTGGACTCCACTGTCAACTATCTTTTTGTATGATCTTAGATCCTGCATTTTTCCATCAATATCATCACTATATTGTCCTCCCAATCTGGGCATGGAGCTCCTCTTTCTCAGTACTCTTCCCTCTCTAGCATCAATGTCTTTCAAAGACATTTCTGACACTGAGCTTAGCATGCAAGGTTGTGGCAAATGCTGAGGGATGCCTTCTGACTGAGCTGTATACCATGGCTGTGGTTCCTGGCCCATCATGGCTGGAGCTGTTGTATTAATATCCTGAGCATGCCAGAACTGACCATTTTCAGCTGTTGTGTACTGGGATTCTATGATTGCTTGATCTGTTGTTGTCTGAGGTGCGCTTGAACCAGAAGGATCATATGTGTACTGATATATTTGTCGAATCTTTTGTTCCTCAAGTTGCTGCTGTAGTTGTTGTTGTAGTTGCTGTATTTGTTCAAGCTGCATCTGTTGCTGGGCTATTGTCTCTTGCTGTATAATAAACTGAGCTTGCCGCTCTTCCTCTTGCTGATACAGGAGTTGTTGCTTCATTGTTTGCAATTCCTGAAGTTCTCGCTGAACAATAAGCTTTTCTTGTTCTCGAAATATCTGGATCTCATGTCGTTCCCGTTCCAGCTCCTCAGCTAAACGTATCTGCTTCATCTTCTCAAACTCCAACATTTCTCTTTCTATTAACAAATGTTTATTTTCCTCAGATACAGGTGAAGTCATTGGTGAGAGCTTGGACACTGCTACAGGTTCAATACTGTGTTTCTGTGTGTAATCGGTTTCAGTCTGTATAAAATTGACTTCAGATGATGTGTCGTGGTATGTTGCTGAAATTGTTGTCAGGTTAGACATAAGCCCAGATGTATCCAAACCTTGAGAAGCCCCAAGACCCATCTCTCTTCCTGTATCAGCTGTTGTCAAGTAACTGGAAGACCTGGACACTGGCTGAACGTGCTGCAATGCTGATAGTGAAGGCATTGTATCACTACTATGGAGACTAAGAGAAGTGCTGAATATTGAACCTGGCTGAGTAGTAATTGCAAAGGTGGATGGAATTGGAGTTGCTACAGAAGAATATACAACACCACCAGAAGAACGTAAAACACTTTGCATGCCGTAGTGGCTTCCAATAGTTGGTGTTACTCTTGCTTGAGAATACTGTGACATGCCAGAGTCTGTAATCACTTGACGGGTCTCTGGGTAACTCAATGTTCCCTTGTTGAGGTGATCTTGAGGCTGAGTACAAACTGCAGAATAGTCCATTAATTCACCTGTAATTATAGTGTAATAAACAGAGCTCATTCCTAGATAATCAAATTGATTTGTTGGGATAATCATTGGCATTCCATCCAGATGCTTAAAGCAAAGTTTGCATGCAAGTCTTCACCATCATCAATAGTGCCATTACACATGAAGCAAAAAATAATGCTGAAAAGAAACATGCAGTACATGCAAGCAGCTGTGTGCAAAGATAACAATCAACAAGTAAATTGCATTCCATTTTCACATGCTTAAGTTTTGTATCAAAGTAAAAATGATAAGATTCAGAAATGATGCAACAAAAAGAGATTAGCTTAGTATGAGTTGAGGGTACCCATGCTGTCTGAATTTTAAGGAAAGATCTGTTGCTGTTTGATACTGACCTGTTGTCAGTTTTCCTGCAGTAAGATCCACTGCTGCATCAGTGCTACTACTGCAATAGTCAAAACTATGCTTGCTTTTGTATAGAAACAGACCAGCTTCAGCCAAGTTGGTGTCAGACATGGAAGGTTTCATGCTCCCAAATCCTCTGTAACCATGGGTTGCACCATGGCCATATGAATAATGATCATCTCTGTACCCATAACGATCTTCAGGGAGGGTGGAAGCAGGTTGCTGTGTCAATGATGAACAGCTGCGACCAAATGGAAATTTGTAAACCATATCACAGCAAACATTGCGTCTTCCTGCAGTAAGATCCACAGGCTTATCTTCCTCTTCTACAATTGTAGTAACAATTCCAGTTGTTAATTCATCCACTGACACCATCATTCGATGGGGTTTTGTGGTACTTAAATCAACTGCTTCAACTTCGGTTGATTCCACATCTGTCCATCCATTTGTTGTGCTACCAGGAGCTTTCGTCACTGGTTTATTGCTAGACCAGCCAGAAATGGAAGCAGCAGTACTGTAGGTCAGGTTGATTGGAACTTCTATTGTGTCTGTGGCTGGGGACTGACAACGAGCAGCATTGTATGTTGCTTGATCAACCTTGGTCGTTAGCGGAATTGGTATAGAAACGGAATGGCCAAGGTCCACGGGCCCTTCCAAAGTGTCAGTGGTTGCAGTGAAAGTGGCGCTACCTGTACAGGTAACTACAGTCATACTTCCTGTAGATATTGCCAGTGTTGAAACTGAAATTTGTTCACCTGATTCAGTTTTACTTAGATTCACAATGGCAGGCTGAATCGTACTAATATGACGTAAGCCACTAGAATCAATGACTAAAGCATGTCTTCCTCCATCTACAGAGAAAGTAGACAAATCCATCCCATTGTCGGTCATATCTACGTCTAAATTTGACAAAGTACGAAGGTCAATTACATCAGTAGTGAACTGTGCCATGTGCTCTAGTGTTCTCCCATTTTCTGGAAATTGTGGAAGCTCAAAATATTTTCTTTCAGGAGGTATGGTAATAGCGACACTAACTGTGCCCCTACCTGGTATTTTATCAGACAGCATTGAAGCTGGTGGCTGTGGGACTTCTGTTGTCATTTCATGTTCCACTGTTGATACAACACCCTGTGCCAAACTCTGGTAAAAATAAACTGTTTCTGTTTTTCCCTTTTCAATTATTTTCTGAGTTTCCAAAGATTTGGTAAAGTGAGCCAAGGACATGGCCGGTGGTAGACCTTTTGAAGAGGACACTGATGATTGGATGGACGATGCTTGGCAGGTGATAGGTTCTGTAGGAGTACCGGGTTCAGATGGCAGAGTGATTACTACATATGTAGCTTGTGAATGCATTGTTAACTTTGGAGAAGATTTATTTGAATGTGGTGAGATAGGAGATGTAGGGGAGATCAACTTGAAATCTCCTGGCGAAGTCAGGTTCAAAGACAAAGTTGTATTTGAGTTTAAAGGTTTGTGTTGTGATTCACTTGGTCTATGTACAGAAATAGGAAGATGAGGAAGTGATGGCTTTGGTGGAATTGCGGGCCGTATTCCATCTGTTGGTCTTGTGGTAAAAACTAATGCTGATGGAATTGAGGCTGGCTTTGGAGGGACAGGAGGTGGCATTGGATGAAATATTTTCCCAGTTGCTGTTACACTTCTCTGATCTAAAGTATTTACTTTACAGATTGATACATCAGTTGTGGATCTTTTCTTTGGGATGGTAACTGACTTTGAAAAAGCTGGAGGAGGTAAAGGAGGAGGAGGGGGTGGTGGTGGTGGTAGAGGGAATGGTGAATGAGTGGGAAAATGTGCTGATGATCTAATGAAGGGTGAGCACCTTTCAGAAGGAAGAGAAGGATCCTTGGTTGTAATTTGTGCTTGTGAAGGAGTGATGGTCACAGAATGGGTAAGTGTTGTTGAGACAGAGAACCCTGATGCTGGACTTGATGTGGTTGCAATTTTCACTTTTCCTGGTAATGAAACAGGCAATGTAACTACTGATGTTGGGTCTGTCATCCCTGAGAATCCACAAACAGCAACCTGCACTGAGGCTGCAGTCACTGACACTGAAGTGATAGTTTTATCTGAAATACTATCCAGAGAAGATTGCTTATTTAAAAGCTGGCTAGTTTCCAGCACCGCTGAAGTCACTGCTGTGGAAGTGAGAACATCCGAACTGTCTAGATTAGGAGGCACTGAGATCAGTACGTGGCCAGATCCAGCTGATAACCCAGAAGAACTGGTGGTTGAAGTGGGATGCACTTGGGACATTCCTCCTGTTGTGGAGGTTAATGGAGTCACTGTAGTCTTAACAGTAGATCTGGGTGTTGGTGCTGAAGTGTAATTGTCTTCACTTGTGGTTATACTAAGGACAACAAAATCTGTTGTCCTTGATCCACCGACCGACCCAGTGGAACAAACTGGAGAACTGATAGTTGTGGTGACAGTAGAGGCAACAGGAAAAGCCTTGGATGTTACAGTTGATGTTGATGCCGTATTGCTGGCTGTCGTCCCTGGTTTGCTCTGTTCTACTATTTGAGCAGTTTCATATGATATCCCCCTGTTATCTATATAGTATTGTTCTCCATATTCTACATCAACGTCATCTTCTATGGAAAAGTGCTGAGTAATTTTGACATCAGGAATGGCATGCGTCATGCCATTTATTGATGAAATTTGAACTGGCTTTGTTCCAGAAAGTGGCATTGAGGTTAACGGTTTGTCTTGCACCACATTTGAAGCAGCTGTACTTGTTAGTGAAGAGTCGCTAGTTGCCTCTGACTCAGCAGACATGGAGTCAGGTGAACTTGGCTGAGTTGGACTGGTGCCAGGAGTCAGCAATGCACTTTGTCGTTTCATAAGCTCCTCATAAGCAGCATCAGCATCTAATAACTGCTTCTCAATCTTTGTGGAAACTTCACTGGTATCTAATGGAAATGCAACAAATGTTTCTTTTGCAAAAGGAACAGAGGAAGGCAAATCCTGTGGATGGAGGTTTATACCTAGAGGTTGCCTGTAATGAAGACATTGTGCATCATCGACATTAGTGTTTTTCTGCATTATTTCTTCATAAATTTCATCTGGACTTCTTAATTTCTTTTCAGATCCTTGTACCAAACCAGTGCTGGTCTCCAGTCCGGTGTTAAGAAAACGGTTATCCATTGTTTCATTGTACTTATCTTCAACTAGAGACTCATAGATATAATCTTCGATTAACATTCCCCCATATAAAGGTTCCTTGTCAAATACATCATCAGGTTCTTTTTGATTCTTAAGTAATTTTGCTTTCTGCATCATCTCTTCATATGCTTCTTCTGCACTTTTCAAAGACCTCTGATTAATAGCACCAACTTCGTGCATAGTGCTACCTGCATTCTCATCTGTAGGAGAATATAGTGACACTGATGTTGGCAATTTATAAACTTTCTGTACCTCTATAATTTTTTCTGGATGTATCTCAAAACCTTCTGGCTCAGATTCAATGCTGGGGGAATATTCAGAACATGAAGAGCGATGTAACTCCTCCATTTCTGCTGCTTGTCGCAACTCTTCTGTTGGTGAAGCATCTTCAATTGGTGACAGATTACTAGGAGGGGTTTTCGGACGTTCACGTCTTCTCTGAGCTCTTAGCTCATCTTTATCTTTTTTTGATTTCTTTGTTGAACTCTTTCTTTGTTGCTGTTCTAACTCTCGTTGCTTCTCTTGTTCTCGCAGAAGTTCTTCTTCCTCCCGCAACTCTTCTTCTTCAGAAGAGTCTTCAATAGTAGGCAACAGAGGACCAGGTGATCTGTGTCTTGCCTTTCTTTGCTGTTTACTCTCTCCAAGCATCTTCTTGTGACTTGGACTACTGTCACTGTCTTCATCCAATGATGATACTGATGTAGGTGAAGTACCAGGTGTAAAACTGGATGTGGCATGCAGACTAGATGAGCCTTCACCTCTTGATCTATCTTCTGGTGAGTCAGTTAAGCTTTCCATCTCTAGCTCTGGTTCTTCTTCATAGTATAATCCATCATTTTTGATTTCAGAACCATCTTCTACATATTTATTTGTAATAGTACTGTTCAAATCTATTGTTTTAAAACGTCTAAGACCTCCACCAGCTGAGAGAGACAAATCTTCATTGTCTTGACTTTTAGTCTCTCTGTATTTAGCCTCAGGACTCTCATCATATACTTCTTCATCATCGTCATCATCATCTACATCATGCCATGAATGGCGCCTCCCTGGATCATCATCATGACTGGCACTACTTCGCTTTGAAAGACGTTTGTGCTTAACAGTTGGCCCTTTACTCTCCAGACGTCCTTTTCCACTTATCTCTTTCAACTGAGTCCTGATATATTCATCTTCTTCAGAACCTGATGCATCTTCTTCTGCACTCATCTCAATAATTTGTTTTCGAATAAAGTCTTCTTCATCACCAGATCCTTGGCTATCACTGCTTGATGATCCAATACTAACTTTCCTCTGCCTATGAGGACAAGGTGAGTGCTCACTTTCACTACTGTCTTCAAGAGAATCATATCGTTGCCTTCTTATTGCTTCATCACCCTGAGACCCGTAACTTTCGTTGTAGTCTTGACGAGCTATTTTATCTTCATGATCATGATCTTCCAAAGCTTCCTCGTCTTCTTCCTGAATATCTTCAAGATCTTCTTCATCTGAGCTATAAGACTCTGGTGTAATTGATAAGGTTCTTGGTCTGTGTCGCTCTCTTTCATGATCAGAATAAGGTCCATAAGGATCTTTATGTTGGCCTGACTTCTCATGATGTACTGTATTTGCCTGAGCTTCTAAGATTGAAAGAACAGTACTTTCCAGCTTGGCAAGATCTGATGGACTTGAAGGGCTACTTTCCTGAGAAATGGAATCTTTCCGAGCCGGTTCTTTGAGCAAATCTTTATCTTCACTTTGAAGGAGGGTTGGAATTTCACCGAGTGAACTGGATATGCCATCCGAGGAATAGCCTGTGTCACTCAGACCCTGGGGACTTCTCTGCTGCTGAATTGCTGATGAATCTGACTTTTCTTCCTCTTTTTCCTGTTTGGGAGGATAAATTATTGAGTAAAATATGAGGGTAATATTAACCACATTAATTTACAACTTCAACAATTACATAAAACTTCATAAAGTCAATAAGACACCATGCTATAAGGACAGCAGACCAACCATAACAAAGACATAAAGTGCTGGACAAACTCAGCAGGTTCGGTTGCATCTGTGGAGAAAGAAACAGAGTTAATAGTTTGAGTCCAGTGATTCTTCTTTGGAACTGATAGTAGCAAAGGAAAAGATAGTATTTATGTTGATGACGGGTGTAGAGGGGAGAAAGATAGTATTTATGTTGATGACGGGTGTAGAGGGGAGAAAGATAGTATTTATGTTGATGACGGGTGTAGAGGGGAGAAAGGAGTGAATGGATTGGCACAAACAAAACCAAGAAAGAGGAGAAAAAGCTCCATCTCCACTAAGTCACTCATTCCTTTTCCCTCCACTCCTGTAATCAGCGTAAATATCCCCTTTCCCTAACTACAATCAGTTCTAAAGAAGGGTCACTGGACTCAAAACACTAACTCTGCATTCTCTCCACAGATGCTGTCAAACCTGCTGAGTTTTTTCAGCAAGTTCTGTTTTTGTTTTAGATCTTCAGCAACCACGGTTCATTGTTTGAATTTCGAAACAACTTTGCAGAAAATTTAAATTTGCAGCAAAAATTTTATATCAAAATATCCAACAATTGGTATTTCATCTTTTTCACTTTAATATGGTTTCCTCTTTGGAAACAACATTTGACCACCAATTACTATCAAATTGAACATGTCCAAAAAGGCTATTTAATTTCCAACATAAATCATCCCTATTTATAAATTGAACAGTGGCAAGAATGTGTAATCATTTTTAACGAAAATGATTGGTGATATGGCATAGAGGAACCTAAACCAGTGACTCTTAATAAATATTTCACTAAATAATATCCAATTAACTTCCTGAAAGATTGGATAGTTTCACGTTAGACCATTAAATATGTCTATCTATAATGATCCTGTGTTTCTGACACTTCAGGCAAATACTTGTAACTTCTTTGATTTTTGACTCTGCTGGAGTTAGGAAATGTCTTTCAAACAATCCATATCTTCCACTGGAGTACTTACCATTAAAAGATACAATGACATTATTTTATTTTCAAAAAAAGGTAAGTACATTGTTTAAATAAAGTTTACTAATTAACATGCAACAGTGAAATATTGTAAATATCTGGACTTGAAAGGTTTTTCAAAATTACAATCTGCTTCTGGTTCAATGATATTAAAGAGCTTAAAAGATATTTGGATAAGAACATGAATAGGAAAGATTTGGAGGGATATGGGCCAAGAGTGGGTAGATGGGGCTAGTTTAGCTTGGGATTATGTTCGGCATGGACTGGTTTGCCCAAAGGTCTGTTTCTGTGGCCTAAGACTCCAAAATATATGTTATAGTCCAACAAGTGTATTTAACATTTGGAGGGCTGCTCCTTTGTCATCATAAATAAGAATGTAAATTGAGGCTCTCCAAATATTGGATCTCTCTTTATAATCTCCAAAAGGAAAGGCATAGTATTATGAATTGGAATGATGAATAATTTAGAATTAGCAAGTTTTGAGAAGATCTGTAGCTCAAGTTGTGGTTCTGGATGTAGGTTTTCTCACTGAGCTGGAAGGTTCATTTTCAGAAGTTTGGTCACCATGCTAGGCAACATCTTCAGTGAGCCTCCGGATGAAGCATTGCTGATGATTCCTGCTTTCTATTTATATGTTTGGGTTTCTTTGGGTTGGTGATGTCATTTCCTGTGGTGATGCCATTTCCTATGGTGATGACATTTCCTGTTCTTTTTCTTGTTGATCAACAAACACATTGACTTGGACCCGACTTATCACCCCTTGAGAAAAAGAACAGGAAATGACATCGCCATAGGAAATGACATCACGAAGCCAAAGAAACCCAAACATTTAAATAGAAAGCAGGAATCATCAACAATGCTTCGTCCGGAGGCTCACTGAAGATGTTACCTGGTATGGTGACGAAACGTCAGTAAATGAACCTTTCAGCTCAGCGAGCAACCTACATCTGTAACTTAGAATTGCATCTCCCCCAAAAGTAAGCATAAAAAGGTGCTTACATGCAGTTTTCTTTGCATTTTTGGGCCACCTCATTTGAACATTACAGTCTGCATTAAAATGATGAAGTTAAAGCAGCAATCGTCTGAGATCATAATTCAATGGAAATGTGAGAATGAAAGGAAACTGTAAAAGGGCATCAGTAGCATCATGGTTATATTCAGAGAAGCATTAATCCATTCCCAGTTCATAGAATTTGCAAAGTGCTCACATGGGTGGCCTGCCGTTAATAGTTCAATCAATACATATCCAATAGACTCAATAACCTTCTTTATCTACATAATACTTATTAAGAAATATCACATGTCTATCATATAGGGCCTTAGGAGCAACAGGAGAAACTGTGGTTATCGTGAAGCAATGGGAAAATAAATGTCATATTTATACAAAACTGAAGATGTTGTTGGCTGCAGAATTCTTGTCAAAATGATTCTGTTACCTCATAATTTAACAATTAACTTCATCAATCACACTCACAATAAGGACAATATATTGCGTCAGTGCTTGCCAAGGGAAAAATACAAAAGCATAACACAATCCAGAAGATTTCATTTCATTTCAACCATTTGATTGTAAGTCTGCCCAGATATGGAGGAATTGTCTTATGAGGGAGAGATTGCATGAATTAGATAATTGAATTTAGAAGAATGAGAGGCAACATTATTGAAACTTTGCAGATTGTTAGGGGACAGGGTACATGTGGAGAGATTGTTTCCCCTGTGGGACAGGCTGGCAACAGAGGGCATCATTTCAAAATAATGGTTTGGACATTTACGATAGAGATGAGGAGGAATTTCTTCTTTCAGAGAGTTGTGAATCTGTGGGATTTGTTACCACAGAATTCTGTAGAAGTTTGGTTATTTAGTATATTCAAGGCTGAGATAGACAAATTTTCAATTGGGAAGGGATTCAGGGGTGATTGGTAAAATGCAGGAATGTGGAGTTGAGGATGAACAGATTATCCATGATCTCATTGAATGGCAGAGCAGACTCAATTGGCTGAATGGCCTACATCTGCTCTTGTACCTTATGGTCTTAGATCTAGGGGAAAAGTTTCTTCCTAATTTCTGTCTCCATGTCCCTTATAATTTTATACATTTCAATCATGTCCCCTCTCAATCCCTGTGCTCCAAGATAACAACCTAAATCCATCCAATCTTTCTTAATAACTAAAACCTTCAGCCTAGGCAACATCCCGGTAAATCTCCCCAATACTCTCTTCACTGCAGTCACTTTCCTTCGAGAACGTAGATTCCAGAATTCCACACAATATTCTAGCCGTGGCCTAACTAATGGTTAATACAGTTCCAGCATAACCTCCTTGCTCTTAAACTCTGCGTCTCAGCTAACAAAGGTAAGCAACCCATATGCCTTGTTAACCATTTTATCTAAATGCCTGCTACTTTAAACGATCAGTGAACATGCACACCAAAGTCCTCTTATTCTCAGGGTCTGACCTTTCATCATTTATTCCCTTGCCTTATTTGTCTTTCACCTCACACTTATCCAGATTAAATTCTATTTGCCACTGACTAGCCCATCTGAGGAGCCCATTGACATCCTTCTGTAATGTAACACTATCCTCCTCATGATTTACCATGCCACTAAGTTTCATATCATCTGCAAATTTACTTGTGGTATGAGATTCTTGCTCCCTGTATGGATGAGGAAAAGGGCTGTGGACAGGATGAGCCAGCTGACCAAGGCACCATGGTGCAGAAGGCCATTCAAGAGGGGGGAGCAAAAAGACAAGTAGTTGTTATAGGGGATTCTATAACTAGGGAGACAGATCCTTTGCAAGCCGGATTGGGAATCTCTCATGGTGTGTGCCTGCCCCGAGCCAGGGTGCAGGACATCTCCGACTGGTTTGAAAGGATATTGGAGTGGGAGGGGGAGGATCCAGTTGTTGTGGTCCATGTTGGCACGAACAACATAGGCAAGGCTAGGAAGGAGGACCTGTTTGGGGATTATCAAGCACGAGGTAGGAAATTGAAGAATAGGTCCTCATGGGTCATAATCTCTGGATTACTGTCCAAGCCATGTGCTAATTGGCATAGGGATAAGAAAGTTAGGGAAGTAAACACGTGGCTAAGAAATTGGAGTGGGAAGGAAGGATTCCATTTCATGGGACATTGGTATCAGTTTTGGAGGAGAAAGTGAGGTCTGCAGATGCTGGAGATCAGAGCTGGAAATGTGTTGCTGGAAAAGCGCAGCAGGTCAGGCAGCATCCAGGGAACAGGAGAATCGACGTTTCGGGCATAAGCCCTTCTTCAGGAATCAGTTTTGGAACCAGGGTGATCTGTACCGTTGGGATGGTCTCCACCTGAACCGATCTGGAACCAGTGTTTTGGCGAAAAGGATAAATAGTGTGGTCACTAGGACTTTAAATTTGTGAGTCGGGGGAGAAGAGAAAGGGAAAGCAACAGGGAGTATGGAGTCATGTAGAAGGATAAGCAGCAGGTTAGCATGTGTGCAGGGTTTTTGTTCAAGGCAGACTAGGAATGAAGCAAAAAGGAATGATAATTTAGGACATATTACTAGAGATGTTGGAATCATGAGGATAAGAAAATTAGCATTAAGATGCTTTATCTAAATGTTCATAGTATTTGTAACAAAGCAGATGAATTGACGGCACAATCATTGTGAATAATCATGATGCGGTAGGCATCACAGAGACATGGTTGCAGGGGTTTCAGGACTGGCAGTTAAACATTCAAGCATTTACAACTTATCAAAAGAACAGGGAGATGGGCAGAGGGGGTGGAGTTGCCCTGTTAGTTAAGAATGAGATTAAATCTATGGCACTGAATGACATAGGGTCAGATGATTGGAGTCTGTGTGGGAGGAGTTGAGGAACCACAAAGGCAAAAAAACCATAATGGGAGTTATGTACAGACCTCCCAGCAGTGGTCAGGACCAGCAATGCAAGATGTACCAGGAAATAGATAGGGAATATCAGAAAGGCAAATCACAGTGATCATGGGGGACTTCAATATGCAGGTGGACTGGGTGAATAATGTTACCGGTGGATCCAAAGAAAGGGAATTCATGGAATGCTTACAGGACGGCTTTTTGGAACAACTTGTGATGGAGCCCACAAGGGAGCAGGGTATTCTGGACTTAGTTATATGTAATTAGCCCGACTTTTGAGGTATACAAGATAATGAGAGGAATGGATAGAGTCAATAGCCAGAGACTTTTCCCTAGGGCAGGGTTGACTGGTACGAGGGGTCATAGTTTTAAGATATTAGGTGAAAGGTATAGAGGGGACATCAGAGGAAGGTTCTTTATGCAGAGAGATGTGAATGCATGGAATGTGTTGCCAGCGATGGTGGTGGAAGCAGAGTCATTAGGGACACTTAAGCGACTGCTGGACATGCACATGGATAGCAGTGAATTGTGGGGTGCATAAGTTAAGTTATTTTATTTTACATTAGGACCAACCCTCAGCACAACATCGTGGGCCAAAGGGCCTGTTCTGTGCTGTACTTTTCTTTGTTCTATGTTCTATAAAAGATCTTAGAGTGAGGGAACACTTAGGAGGCAGCGATCATAATATGGTAGAGTTCAGTCTGCAGTTTGAAAGAGTGAAGGCAAAATCAGATGTAATGGTGTTACAGTTAAAAGGTAATTACAGGGACATGAGAGGAATTGACGAAAATCGATTGGAAGGAGAGCCTAGTGGGGAAGACAGTAGGTAACAATGGCAGGAGTTTCTGGGTGTAATTAAGGACACAGTACAGAGCTTCACCCCAAAGCAAAGAAAGATCATGCAGGAAGGGACTATACAGCCATGGCTGACAAAGGAAGTCAGGAAATGTATCAAAGAAAAAGAGAGAGCCTGTAATGTGGCCCAAGGCACTGGGAAATCAGAAGATTGGGAAGTCTACAAAAACAAACAGAGGATAACAAAGAAAGAAATAAAGAAGGAGAGAATCAAATATGAAGGTAGGCGAGCCAGTAATATTAGAAATGATAGTTAAAGTTTCTTTCAATGCATAAAAAATAAGTGAGAGGCAAGAATAGAAATTGGTCCACTCCAAATTGATGCTGGAAGGCTAGTGCTGGGAGATAAGGAAACAGCAGGAGAACTTAATAAGTACTTTATGTCAGTCTTCACAGTGGAAGACATGAGTAATATCCCAACAATTAAGGAGAGTCAAAGGGCAGAGTTGAGTATGGTTGACATTACAAAAGAGAAAGTGATAGAAAAGTTAAAAGGTCTAAAAATTGATAAATTTGCTGACTCCGATGGGCTACATCTTAGACTTCTGAGGGAGGTGGCTGAGGAAATAGCAGAGGTGCTAACTGTGATTTTTCAAAAATCACTGGAGTCAGGGAAAGCCCAGATGATTGGAAAATCGCTGTTGTAACCCCCTTACTCAAGACAAAAGATGGAAAATTATAGGCCGATTAGCCTTACCTCAGTTTTAGGTAAAATTCTAGAATACATCATTAAGGATGAGATTTCTAAATTCTTGGAAGTGCAGGGTCGGATTAGAATAAGTCAGCATGGATTTAATAAGGGGAGGTCATGCCTGACAAACTTGTTAGAATGCTTTGAAGAGGTAACAAGTAGGTTAGACCAGGGAAACCCAGTGGATGTTATCTATCTAGACTTCCAAAAAGCCTTTGATAAGGTGTCTCACGGGAAGCTGCTGAGTAAGGTGAGGGCCCATGGTGTTCGAGGTGAGCTACTGGCATGGATTGAGGATTGGCTGTTTGACAGAAGGCAGAGAGTTGGGGTAAAAGGTTATTTTTCGAAATGGCAGCTGGTGACAAGTGGGTCCTACAGGGTTCAGTGTTGGGGCCGCAGCTGTTCACTTCATATATTAATGATCTGGATGAAGGGACTGGGGGCATTCTGGTGAGGTTTGTCAATGATACGAAGTTAGGTGTGCAGGCAGGTCGTACTGAGGAGGTGGGGAGGCTGCAGAAAATTTAGACAGTTTAGGAGAGTGGTCCAGGAAGTGGCTGATGAAATTCAACGTGAGCAAGTGCAAGGTCTTGCAGTTTGGAAAAAATACAGGCATGGACTATTTTTTAAACAGTGAGAAAATTCATAAAGCCAAAGTACAAGGGGATCTGGGAGTGCTAGTCCAGGATTTTCGAAAGGTTAATTTGAAGGTTGAGTCCATAATTAAGAAAGTAAATGTAATGTTGTCATTTATCTCAAGAGGGTTGGAATGCAAAAGCAGCAATGTGCTTCTGAAACTTTATAAAGCTCTAGTGAAGCCCCATGTAGAATACTGTGTCCAATTCTGGGCCCCACTCGTCAGGAAGGACATACTGGCACTGGAGCATGTCCAGCAGAGATTCATATGGATGATCCCTGGAATGGTCGGCCTAGCATACAATGAGTGGCTGAGGATCCTGGGATTGTAATTCATTTAAGTTTAGAAGGTTGAGGGGAGATCGAATAGAAACTTACAAGATATTGCATGGCTTAGAAAGGTGGACGGTGGGAAGTTGTTTCCATTAGGCAGGGAGACTAGGACCTGTGGAGGGGGTCAATTTAGAACAGAAATGAAGAGACATTTCTTCAGCCAGAGAGTGGTGGGCCTGTGGAATTCATTGCCATGGAGCAAAGTGGAGGCCGGGAGTTAAATGTCTTCAAGGCAAAGATTGATAAATTATTGACCTCGCAAGGAATGAATGGATATGGGGAGAGTGCAGGTAAGTGGAGTTGAAACGCCCATCAGCCATGATTAAATGGCGGATTGGACTCAATGGGCTAAATGGCCTTGCTTCCACTCCTATGTCTTACAGTCTTACTGATCAACTCTCCTACATTCAAATCTAAATCATTTAGAGCTACAGAGGTAGAGCTGGAGAATGGGTCTAGCTGGGTAACATGATATATATCGACTTTTAAGCCTGCCAAATCACTCAGACTGTTTTCTCTACCTGTAGTAATTTCTTTAAACTTACCACAGTTTTTCTCCCTAATTTCTATACCAATCTACATCCTGCAGCTCTATCACAAATTACCACTGTGGTTTTAAATGGGCTCAACTCTTTCCTTTAATCTTTTATCCTCAATGTATTTGAAAATAATTTAGCATTTTCCTCTGTTTTACCTGCCATTAACTATCATGCCTAATTTTGCTCTCCTGATTTCCTTTTTAAGATCCCTCTTGCACATTCTGTTCTCCTCTCGGGCTTCTGCTGTTTCAAGTCCTCAGTATTTCCCTTTATCAAACTCTCAACATCCAGGGTTTGCTGGAGATTTTGGACCTCCCTTTATTTTTATTGGAGCATGTTGGCCCTGTCCTTTCCTTATACCTCTCTTCAATACATCCCACTACTTTGACAAGATATACCTGCTCCTTTGGCCAAACTATATCTGATCCTATTAAAGTTGGCCTTTTCCTAGTGCACGGGTCTGTGTAGTAGAATCACATTTATAGACATGCAAGATACATTGTATTCCATTAGGTAGAAACTCTACCCAGTCTATTGGTTTCTGAGTATAACTGCAACCCTTTTTTTCACAAAACATGTTTCGTTTACAACTTCTCAACATCTATGCGTATATTTTTGGTGTCCTGGCTGTTTCTCATTTGCTCCCTGGTTATTTCTGTCCAATCAATTTTGTCTCTGGCTCCCTCAGGTGGATTTTTCTCTGGTCTGAGCTGCTGCCTCATTGCTGCTGACAGCCTTCAGGTGATTCGAGTTTCATGCTGCATTAAACAGCATGAATGCTGCAGTCTGCCATGACTGGGGACTCCAAGAATGCTGTTTGATAATTCACTCAGAGATTCAAATGTGTCCTACAACTTCCAAAAAAAATTTACAAAATGCAATAATCACAGGGTAAGTCTGAAGTACCAATTTCTCCAAGTCCTTATTATACTCCTGACATTGTGAAGCAATGCTAAGGTGAATTTTATATTAATCAGGGAATTACTTTTAATAAGTCAACAAATCATATTATTTGTTATGAAAGCTGTTTTTCTTAACTATCAAGTGAAACAAGAATTGCTGGGCACAATAATGATCTTTGCAACTCTGGCTGTTTCTGAAATACTCTCATTTCTATAACCATAGTTCCACTTCTACCTATTGAAACCATGGTGTTGCAGCTTTATTGGAAGTAACAGATATATTTCTGTTTAATTTAACTGTGTGCAGAGCTCTGGTTACATAGTTATTAGAAATCAAAAAAAATCTGAGAAGCCTTGTCAATTGAGACAAGCTTCACTTTATCTTCTGCTATTTTTCTGTTTCCTTACTCTTGCTTCATTTCCCATGTTCTTGCTAGTTTTTCCAAAATTCTTTCGTTTTACGATTTTGACATATTCCTTTTGCTTCTCAGTTTGATTGCTGCAACCATTGATTCATGATCATGAATGATTACATTCTCCAGCATTGACTGACATTTCTATTTCTTTACTCTTCCTAATGAAAATCAAATGTTTATAATATTCAAGAATGAATATTTGTCCCCAGGAGTCATACATCTGTTAACCCTAATCCGAACTATCCCGAGATTATAGTTCTTTTGGTTTACAAGAATCGGAATGTACTGAAGGAATAATTTATTTGGCAGTGTTTGAACTCGTAAATGGGCAACTCAAACAAACCTCAAGATCAAAGAAGTACCAAGGAGACAAATTCATTTTCTGATAAAACAACAGAAACATTACTATTCTGACACACACAGAGCAGACTTTCCTATGGGATTTGAGATCCTGACATTGGCACCAAATGGGATCCCTCGGCCCACTTTGTCAGCAGTTGCAATTTTCCAACAGACAGCCTCAGCGTCCTAATTGACCACCTGCTCATTTGCCATTTAAGGTTATTGGTCCAATCAGAGGCCTCATAGCTCTGCAGTCTCCACTGTAAAAATGTTAAAATGTATCTGCAATTTCCTACAGTTGCCGTCACTTGCAGGGGTGGTGGATTTGAAGACTTGTCCTTTAATGTAGTTCCATGTATTAGTAAGGATTGGTCTTTGAGACAACACTATCTTCAGAGACAAGAACTGATCCTTTATCTGCATGATCAGAACATTCAAACACTTCCAACTTACTGGAGAGTAACGATATGGAACTCAGTTTATTTTACGCACAGCACATGCCCTACATATACTTTTGGGCTCATTACTCACTCGGTGGTGTCTCCATTAAATATCTGGCCTACTTTTACATCCAAGGCAACTAAAATCTGCAAAATGTCTTGAGATTGAATGAATTAATTGGGCAGCATGCTGGCTCAGTGGTTAGCACTGCTGCCTCACAGTGCCAGGGTCCCAGGTTCAATTCCAGCCTTGGGCGACTGTCTGTGTGGAGTTTGCACATTCTCCCCGTGTCTGCGTGGATTTCCTCCAGGTGCTCCAGTTTCCTCCCACAGTCCAAAGATGTGCAGGTCAGGTGAATTGACCATGCTAAATTGTCTATAGTTGTTAGGTGCATTAGTCAGAGGGGGGGTGGGTCACTCTCCGGAGGATCGGTTGTTGGGCCGAAGGGCCTGTTTCCACACTGGAGGGAATCTAATCTAATCTAATGTTCTCTAACTACGTAACTCAACTTTACTTTTGGAGGTGCCGGTGTTGGATTGGGGTGTACAAAGTTAAAAATCACACAACACCAGGTTATAGTCCAATAGGTTTAATTGGAAGCACACTAGCTTTCGGAGCGTCGCTTCTTCATCCGATGGTAGTGGAGGGCTCAATCCTAACACACAATTTATAGCAAAACTTTAGAGTGTGATATTACTGAAATTATACATTGAAAAATTGAGTGTTAAGTCTTTCATCTGTTTGAATACAGTGATAGTTTCACTTCTTTCATGTGTAAATCACAAAACCTTTTTTAAAAGTTGCATTCGCAGGTTAGCTGTTAACAATGGGTGATAGCTAGACAATATGTTGAAGGTGTTAGCCCCCTGTATTCTCTGTCTATGCCATGATGTTTAGATTGATTCTAATCTAAGAAGTGAGATAACGGAGTTTTACATGAATGCAAGCAGTTTTTGAGCAAAGGACAATGTGACCCTGAAAGTACAAATTCACCCCACAAAATATGTGTGCATGTGGGTCTTTGTCTGTCTGTGTGTGTCTGTCTGAGTTGGGGGTTGAGTGTGTGTGTGTGTGTGTGTGTGTGTGTGTGTGTGTGTGTGTGTGTGTGTGTGTGTGTGTGTGTGTGTGTGTGTGTGTGTGTGTGTGTAGTAAGTGTAGAGTGTCTTAAGTCTATGAGGAGGTGCATGTGGGAGTGTGTGTGTCTGTAAGGGTGTGTGTGGGTGTCTGTGCGCGTGTCTGTGTATATGTGTGTATAGGAGTGTGTGTGTGTGTGTGTGTGTGTGTGTGTGTCTGTGTGTGTGTGTGTGTGTGTGTGTGTGTGTGTGTGTGTGTGTGTGTGTGTAGGCCTGTCTGTGTGTGTGTGTGCATAGTGCAATGGTGGTCACCTGTAATGTGACTTGAACCCAAGGTCCCGGTTGAGGCCCTCCCTATGGGTACCGAGCTTAGCTATCAGCCTCTGCTCGGCCACTTTTCACTGCTGCCTGTCCCGAAGTCCGCTTGGAGGATGGTCACCCGAAGGTCCGAGGTCGAATGTCCTGGGCCACTGAAGTGTTCCCCAACTGGGAGGGAACCCTCCTGTCTGTTGATTGTTGTGCGGTGCCCATTCATCTGTTGTTGTAGCCTTTGCTCGGTTTCCCCAATATACCATGCCTCAGGGCATCCCTGCCTGCAACGTATAAGATAGACAACATTGGCTGAGTCACATGAGAGCCTGCCATGTACAAGGTGGGAGGTGTCCCCACCTGTAATGGTGGTATTAAACATGGGGACACCTCCCACCTTGTACATGGCAGGCTCTCATGTGACTCAGCCAATGTTGTCTATCTTATACGTTGCAGGCAAGGATGCCCTGAGGCATGGTATATTGGGGAAACCGAGCAAAGGCTACAACAACGGATGAATGAGCACCGCACAACAATCAACAGACAGGAGGGTTCCCTCCCAGTTGGGGAACACTTCAGTGGCCCAGGACATTCGACCTCGGACCTTCAGGTGACCATCCTCCAAGGTGGACTTCGGGACAGGCAGCAGTGAAAAGTGGCCGAGCAGAGGCTGATAGCTAAGTTCGGTACCCATAGGGAGGGCCTCAACCGGGACCTTGGGTTCATGTCACATTACAGGTGACCACCATTGCACTATGCACTCTCACACGGACACACACAGAAACACATATACACACGGACGCGCGCGCAGACACCACACACACCCTTACAGACACAAACACTCCCACACTCTCACATGCACCTCCTCACAGACTTAAGACACTCTACACTCACTACACACAGACGCATACACTTTCTCACATTCACAATCCCCAACCCAGACAGAGACAGACAGACAAAGATCCACATGCACACATATTTTGTGGGGTGAATTTGTACTTGCAGGATTACATTGTACTTTGCTCAAACACTGCATGCATTCATGTAAAACTCCGTTATCTCACTTTTTAGATTAGAATCAATCTAAACATCATGGCATAGACAGAGAACACGGGGCTAACACCTTCAACATATTGTCTAGCTATCACCATTGTTAACAGCTAACCTGAGAATGCAACTTTTTAAAAAAAGGGGTTTTGTGATTTACACATGAAAGAAGTGTATTCATGGTATTCAAACAGATGAAAGACTTAACAATCAATTTTTCAATGTATAATTTCAGTTACATCACACTGTAAATTTTTGCTATAAATTTTGTGTGTTAGGATTGAGCCTTCCACTACCACCGGATGAAGGAGCAGCGCTCCGAAAGATAGTGCTTCCAATTAAACCTGTTGGACTATAACCTGGTTTTCATCTTTACTTTGATATTGCACAATCCTTCGATCTATATTTAATTACCCTCCACCCCCCAACTCTACTTGAAGACTTTGCTGAGCCTTATTTTCCCGCTTCCAACTCTCAGAGCTGTTATTAATTTTCCGCATCTCACTTGAACTGTTGCAGATATCACTGTCAGCTGCTACCTGTGCATCTATTCACCTTCATCTTCTGCCCTCTGCTGGTTTCACTCTCAAATATTGCCTGAACAGTGAGCTTTTCTATAACAAAGTGAACCTTAAAATTATCATTTACCATCATAAGCGATAAAGGGTTAATTAGTCTCAACTGAAATCTTTCACAATGAGCAGAAAAACTGAGCTCTACTGACAAAACTGGCAAGTCATGTCCAGCAGAATGTGACAGATAGCTCATGGAGACAAGGATCAAAGACATTTTCTCTGCCCAATCCAGGTCAACGATGTGGATGTACGAACCAAATGTTAGACTTCTGAGTTTATTGATGGCACAAAATGAGGTGGGAATATGAGTAGTGAGGAACGTGCAAAGATTTCGCTGCTCCTCGGATGCTGCCTGAACTGCTGTGCTCTTCTAGCACCACTAATCCAGAATCTGGTTTCCAGCATCTGCAGTCATTGTTTTTACCACATGCAAAGACCTGATGAGGGGATTTAAATAGGCTAACTGAGTGCAAGATGATGGCAGGTGGGTTATAACACAGAAATATGTGGAAGTCTCCACCTGATATGAAAAACAAACTCCCTGTATTTCTTAAATTGTCGGAGAAGTGTTGATACTCAAAAGAACCAGAATGTCCTTGTTGATAAGCCCATGGAAGCTAAAATGTAGGTCTGGAAATTAATTAAGAAGGCAAATAGAATGTTGGAACTAAGAGTCAGACTCAAAAGGTTAACTCTGTTTTTCTCTAATCAAATGCTTTTAGACCTAATGAGTTTCTCAAGCAGTTTGTAATCAACCTGTTCAAAGATGATATTATACAAGCATGTTGCTGGGGTTGAAATATAGGGAGAGGCTGACTAGGCTGTGGCTATCTTCCTTGGAATGCTGGAGACTGAGGGGGGATCTTATAGAGCTTTATAAAATCATGATGGAAATGGATAGGGTAAATAGTCAAGGTCTTTTCCCAAAGCTGGGGAGCCCAAAATAGACAGCATAGGTTTAAGGTGAGAGGGGAAAGATTTAAAAGGGACCTAATTGGCAACAGTTTCACACAGGGTGGTGCATGTGTTGAATAAGCTGCCAGAGGAAGTGGTGGAGATTGATATAATTACAACATTTAAGAGGCATCTGGATGGGTATATGACAAGGGAGGGCTTAGAAGGATATGGGCCAAATGCTGGCAAATGGGATGAGATTAATTTAGGATATCTGGTTGGCATAGACGAGTTGGACTAAGGGTTTCAAATCTGTCCATCCCTAAGACTCTATGACTCTGGAGAAACAAGGATATGAATCTGGGCCTCCTGATCTATAGGCAGGGACATTACTAATGTGCCACAAGGGCCCCTGCTTTTAAATGGTATGTTGGCTTTAAGAAAAGGGTTTGAGCAGAAGACTATAAAAGTCTTCCTGAAATTGTACAGAGATTGCACCTGAGCTGTTGTATTCAGTTTTGGTTTCCTTACCTAAAGAAGGATAAATCTGCCATTGAAGGTGGGAGGCTGGAATGATTCCTGCGATGATGACTGTGTCTTGGGAAGGTGGGAGTCTCTAAGGAGTGAATGACGATACTGGGCCTGTCTTCTCCATAGTTTAGAATAATAGTGTGATTTATTTGAACCTTAGAAAATGCTTTGAGGGATTGACAGCACAGGTACAGGAAGGATGTATTCCCTTGGCTGGAGTATTTAACATCAGGAGAAAAGGTCCAGAATAAGTGACAAATGATTTAGGACTGAGATGAGGAGGAATTTCTTGACTCAGACTGTGGTGAATTTTTGGGATTGTTCATCTTAGAAAACTGTGGAGTAAACTTAAGCAGTGTCCCTGGAGATTAGATTAGATTACTCAGTGTGGAAACAGGCCCTTCGGCCCAACAAGTCCACACCGCCCCGCCGAAGCGCAACCCACCCATACCCCTACATGTACCCCTTACCTAACACCTACGGGCAATTTAGCATGGCCAATTCACCTGACCTGCACATCTTTGGACTGTGGGAGGAAACCGGAGCACCCGGAGGAAACCCATGCAAACTCCACACAGCCTGAGGCGGGAATTGAACCCGGGTCTCTAGCACTGTGAGGCAGCAGTGCTAACCACTGTACCACCGTGCCGCCCACTAAGATATTTTGAGAACATGCTGTGAGGCCGGTGATAATAATGAGTTAGTCTGCCTTGGGGGTTCCATGAAAAGATTTTAAGAAATGGCTTGTCTCCAGCTGTTAGCCACAGAGCTGCTAAGGATCAACATTTCCTTCACCTGAGGTGATGTCCTAAATAATTGGTACAAGTCCAGATTTGGGGCAGGTAGAACTGGTCAGCATTGTGCTAAATTATACCCAAATGCCAATTTCTACTCCATTTGGCGAAATTACATGAAACTGTCTTAAGAGTTGGGAGGTCATGTTGCGACTTACAGGACATTGGTTAGCCCACTTTTGGAATATTGTGGGCAATTCTAGTCTCCCTCCTAATGAAAGGATGTTGTGAAACCTGAAAGAGTTCAGAAGAAATTTACAAGGATGTTGCCAGGGTTGGAGGGTTTGAGCTCTGGGAAGAGGCTGAATAGGCTGAAGTTGATTTCCATGGAGTGTCGGAGGCTGAAACGTGACCCTATAGAGGTTTACAAGATCATAAGGGGCATAGATAGGATAAACAGACAAGGTCTTTTCCCTGTGTTAGGGGAGTCCAGAACTGGAAGGCACAGGTTTAACGTGAGGAGAAGGATTTAAAAGTGACTTTTTCACGCAGACGGTAGTGCGTGTATGGAATGAGCCGTCAGGGGAAGTGATGGAGGTTGGTACAATTTACAACATTTAAAAGGCATCTGGATGGGCATATGAGTAGGAAGGTTTCGAGGGATATGGGCCAAGTGCTGGCAAATGGGGCTAGATTTATTTAGGATACCTGAGTCGAGAGTGTATGCCGGAAAAGCACAGCAATTCAGGTAGCATCCGAGGAGCAGGAGAATCGACATTTCGGGCAAGAGCCCTTCATCAGCTCTTGCCCGAAACATCAATTCTTCTGTTCCTTGGATGCTGCCTGACCTCTGTGCTTTTCCAGCACCACACTCTCGACTCTGATCTCCAGCATCTGCAGTCTGCACTTTCTCCCTATTTAGGATATCTGGTAGGCATGGACAAGTTGGACTGAAGGGTCTGTTTCTGTGCTGTACATCTCTCTGACTCTATGGCACTGCTGCCTCACTGCGCCAAGGGCCTGGCTTCAATTCCAGCTTCAGGCAACTGTCTGTGTGCAGTTTGAAGGCTCTCCCCATGTCTTTGTGGGTTTCTCTGGGTGCTCCAGTTTTCTCCCACAGACAAGGGATGTGCAGGCTAGGTAGATTAGCCATAGCAAGTGTTGGGTTTTTGTGGTAGGATGGGTGTCGAGGTGGAATACTCTTTGGGCGATCTGTGTGGACTCAATGGCCAAATGACTTCTTTTCATACAGGAAGGTGTCTATGATTCAGTGAATTCTTGGTAATAACAGGAAATTAACAAAAGTAAGATGTTTACTCACCATTGTAACTTTTTCTTTGTCAGTCTGTGCTAAATCAGGTGTTTTTAGCTGCTCATTCTGCACCTTTATAACTTCAGACAGCTGTTTTTGAACAGCTGAATCAGATGTAGCCTCTTCAGACTTCATCACCTTTATTGCTGTTTCCTCTTTTTCAATTACTGGCTCTAATTTCTTTGGTGCAGCAGTTTCTTCCACTTGTTTAACAGCATCTTCTTTTGCCACTGGCTCTGGTGGAAGCTTCTGATCTTCATCTGTTGCAAACTTCTGTTTTGTGATTTGTTTTGTAACTTTCAAATCCTGATCCAAAGATGTCTCCTGTTTGACGACAGTTGGAGCTTCTATTGGTTTGGCAGCAGGTTTTACTGCCATTTCCTTTGTTTCTGCATCTTTTCGAGCAGTTGTCATAAGGCTTACCTTTTCTGGCTGCATTTCGTTTGTCTGAGGAATAGTTGGTTGGTCTGCTGAAGGCTTTGAAGGACCTGCAGAAGATGGATCTTTCTGAGATTGCTTGGTTCCAGGCTGAGCAGGAACAGTTTGCTTCGGTTTTGAGATTGGATGGGGAGGTGGCATTTTCCCAAGGTCTCCAAGTTGTCCACTTAGTGCTCGTTGTGTTTGGCAGGTCAAACACAGCCATTCCTGGACCTAAAATATACAAACATTGTTTAAATGAAAATATGTATCTTGTTTCATCAGTTCAATCACTGGACATTTTTTTAAAAACATTTTTATAGCACAGAACACAAAATCCATCAAAATAAATGGTTGCAATTTCTTATTTTAATCAGATGCTAGTCCATAACACACAATTCAGCAAATAAATTCCTCATTGATGGATTCCTAGGGTGAATTTTCCTTTCCTAAAACTTGATGTATTCTCAATTTCTGAAGTGGCAAAAACCAGAAAACTGCTTGTTGACTTTGAAACCTTTGTTATACAAAAATCTTTATACAGCAATTTTCAGAAAAGGCAAAAATAATTACATTATTTTCTAACATTTTTTCTTAAAAAGTCCCACTTTCAGAACACCCATTGTACTGGCCATCAACATAAAAGAATAATCAGACATTGTGTATCCTGAAGTGCCTGTTAGTGCTGTCAAAGAATGCATTTATATTTTGTGAAAATATTAGGCTCGTTTGCCCAGTAAATAAAATAATTGGAGATCTGTTAGAAACAAACCAGGAAACGTAATCATCATTATAAAACATGCATCATGTTAATCCATGCAGCTTTTACAGCAGATGTTATTTTATCATTATTAGTTACCTCCTAATTTTTAATTCAATTTGTATGAAAGATTGAGCAATAACTTCTATAACCTTAAATTATAATATCTCATGTCCATTTGGTACTTTACCCTTCGTTACCTCATTGCATTGCTTTCAGAAAGAGGTCCAAAATCACACCAAGCTATAGTCCAACAGGTTTATTTGAAAACACTAGCTTTTGGAGGGCTGCTCCTTCATCAGGTGCTAGTGAGAGAGGAAGACCTTCGACACAGAATGTATAAGGAAAAGATCAAAGGGTCATACGACTCATGCAAACAATTGATGACTCTTAAATCTTTTATCAGTGAGAATAGAGGAGCAGGTTTTGATTGATTAATATGCAAATCCCAAAATTTATTTCAAGTCACTACCCCGAGATAATTTAAGATGCATTCAATAAAAAGGAGGTGACACCTCTGGTCAGACAATGTATTTGACGCATGAGGTCTTGTTTGGAGTCTGTCTGTATTTTAACCTGGAGTCAGACTGGTTTTATTTCCAAAGTAGGAGTTTATAAAATGTCACATTGATTGATTGCCTACAAATTGTGTGCTTTTTGAACAAAATCGAATGTATCTGCAAATGGAAATTCACCCCCCCCAAGATTTATATGTGTGTGCACGTGTGTATGTGTGTGTGTGTGTGAGAGAGAGAAAGTGTGTGTTAGTATGTTTGAGAGAGTGTGTGAGGGAGTCTATGCAACAGAGAGTGTGCGTGAGTGAGAGTGGATATTTGTGTGAGAGAGAGTGTGAGTCTATATCATACACTGTCATGTACATGGTGGGTGATGTCTTCACGTGTAATGATCGTATCGATGCCGATGCTCTGACATGTCTTGCATAGGCTACCCTGACAGGGTTGTATGGTGTTGCAGTTGATGTAGTCCTGAAGGCTGGCAAGTTTGCTGTGAACAATGGTCTGTTTAAGGTTTGGTTCAGAAAGAGGAACATTTTCATTTTAAGAGCAAACATTCACTGAATTGAGTTGCAAATATGTGAGAAGTGCTGTTCACTTCTCTGAACTACTGGAGCTGATCTCCTCAGTTCTATGTAGAAGGCAACTGTTCCCTGCAAGAAAGGAAGAGGAGATGGGCTAGCTCTGTGAATAAAAGATAAGATCAGTACAATATTGAGAAATAAACTTGGTTCAAAAGATCAAGATGTCAAGTCGATTTGAATGGAGATAGAAATAGTCAAGAAGATAACAGAGGGAGTAGATTGTGGACGGCACGGTGGCACAGTGGTTAGCACTGCTGCCTCACAGCACCAGAGACCCGGGTTCAATTCCTGACTCCGGTGACTGACTGTGTGGAGTTTGCACATTCTTCCCGTGTCTGCGTGGGTTTCCTCCGGGTGCTCCGGTTTCCTCCCACAGTCCAAAGATGTGCAGGTCAGGTGAACTGGCCATGCTAAATTGCCTGTAGTGTTAGGTAAAGGGGTAAATGTACGGGAAAGGGTGGGTTACGCTTTGGCGGGTCGGTGTGGACTTGTTGGGCCGAAGGGCCTGTTTCCACACTGTAAGTAATCTAATCTAATTGTCAGCCCCATAATGGAGCTGGAGACTAAGACAAAGAAAATGCAAGGAAATGACCTGGGCTTGAAATAAAGACACCACAATAATCAGGGTTTGTGCAAATAGTACACTTCACAGACTTGTCAAGCAGCAGCCTGACACAGTCATGTTGATAGAATTACATCTTACACACAATGTTCCAGACACCATTGTTATCCCTGGATATGTCCTGCCACATTGTCAGGACAGACCCAGTGGAGGTGGCAGCACAGTGGTATACGATTGGAGGAGAGTTGCCCTGGGAGTCCTCAACATTGTCTTTGGACCTCATGAAGTCTCATGGCATCAGGTTAAACATGAGAAAGGAAACCGCCTGCTGATTACCAAGTACTATCTTACATTGGCTGATGACTCTGTGCTACCCGATATTGAACAACATTTAGAGGAAGCACTGGGGGCAGCAATAATACAGATGGGGCGGTGGGGGGTGAAGATTTTAATGTGCTCCACCAAGGGAAGCTATCAGCAGCACTACTGATTGAGCTGGTCAAGTCCTAAAAGACATAGCTGCTACACTGGGTCTGTAGCAGGTGATGAGCGAGCCAACACGAGGGAAAAACATACTTGACATCATCCTTCTTAATCTGCCTACTGCTATATCATCTATCCATGAGTGTACAGTAAAAGTGACCACTGCACAGTCTTTGTGTAATTGAAGTCCCACCTTCACATTGAAAATATCCTCCATCATATTGTGTACCACTATCACTGTGCTAAATGGGACCGAGTTCAAACAAACCTAGCACTCACAACTGGGCATCCATGAGGCAGCAGGGAAGTGGGCTGCCCTCCTGATTGATTCAGCAATAAATCCTGAGATTATTCTAACACTGGTTTATTTAAACTTATACATGGATGTAGGACTCATCATACAGTGTTGTATTTATTTCCCAATCATTTCAAACAACAGTTGATATTCTTTTTTGCAATATTACAGTTACTCATCGCAACACCTTAACTTTTTAGGGTTTTTCTATATGTCCAAATTAAATACAAAGAATCACACCCACGTAAATATGTTCAGCACGCTCTCAGACAGTACACTCCAGACCCTAACCACTCAAGTGATCCTGCCTCCCCCACACCCTCAGTACATTCCAGACCCTCACTGCTCAAGTGCATCTACCTCTCCCACACTCTCAGATAGTATATTCCAGTCCCATAACACTCGAGTGACATTCCTGATGAAGGGTTTACGCTTGAAACATTGACGCTCCTGCTCGTTGGATGCTGCCTGACCTGCTGTGTTTTTCCAGCGCCACACTTTACGACTTTGACTCTCCAGCATCTGCAGTCCTCACTTTTTTCCACTTGAGTGAACCTGCCTCCACACACACTCAGACAGTGCAGTCCAGACCCTAACCACTTGTGTTGTGCAAAACATTTTCCTTCAATGTTGTCATTGCTCCTTCTGCTAATCAACTTAAACTTGTGTCCACTTATTCTCTATCCTTTCGCTAATGGGAACAGTTTATTTCTATTGATTCTGTTTGGACTAGTCATGATTTTTGACATTTTGATGTGATTTCCTCTCAGCCCTCTTCTCCAAGAGGAATAATCCCAGCTTCTCCAATCTATTTTAAATCTGAAATTACTCATCCCTGAAACTGTTCTTATGAACCTCTCCTGCACTTTGTTCAATGCATTTGCATTCCTTCCTCAAACGTAATGTCTGAATCTGGATGCAATCCTCCAAGTGAAGCTAAGCTACTGTCTTTCATTTTTCAGGATAACCTCCTTGCCTGTGTACTCTATGGTGCTATTATTAAAGGCCATGGAATAGTCTGGTTAATGAACCATGCTCTCAACCTACCATGTTCAATGGCTAGTGTAAGTACACAACTATATCCCTCTGCTCTTGTACTCATAGAATTTCTAGAGTGTGAAAACGGGTTCTTCAACCCAACACTGATCCTCCGAAGAGCAACCCACCCAGACTCAGTCCCCTACTGCTCTACATTTACCCCTGACTAATGTCCCTGACCACCAGGGGTAATTGAGCATGGCCAATTCACCTACCCTGCATATCTTTGAGCTTTGAGAGGAAACCGGAGCACCCGGAGGAAACCCACACAGACACTGGAGAATGTGCAAACTCCACCCACCCAATCGCCCGAGGCTGGAACTGAACCTGGGTCTCCGGCGCTGTGAGGCAGCAGTGCTAACCACTGAGCCACCGGGCTGCCCACAGTGATGATAGCTATACCTTTGATTTTCAATAGTATCGCCATACTTTTGCATTTCACATTTATCCACTTTGAATTTCATCTACCACATGTCCATGCATTCACTATCCTTTTGAAGTTCTAAACTTCAGCACTAGCCTCCTCACAGTCCACAATGATTCGCAATTTTGATTCTCCTTATTTGAAACTGTGCCCCATACACAAAGGTATCAATCATTATTGCATATCAGAAAAAGCAGAGGTCTCAACATTGACTCCAAAGGAACTGCACCACATAACCGCTGGAAATAAAAAAGTCCCCAATAATCCTCCCTGCCTTCTGTCACATAGACACTTTGTATCCTTGTTGCCACTGTTCCTTTTATTCCATAAGCTATAATTTTTTAATCAAGTCTCTCTGTGGCATTGTATCAAATACCTTCTGTAAGTCTACGAACATCTCATCAACAGTAATACCTCTGTCAATGCTTTCTGCTATCTTTTTACAAAAGAAAGCTCCATAAAGTTAGCCATTACATGAATTTAGCTGCCTGTCTTTATTCATATGCTCAGTTTACTTCTTATTTGCTTTTTCCCTAACCCTCTGAACCTTCTTTGTTCAGGCTGGTCCTCAGCTGAATTTTTTTACCTGACATCTGATATAAGGGCATTTTTTTATTTTTCACTTTAATTTCTATCTCTTTCACAAACATATGAATAAGGAGCAAAAGTAAGTCATTTGATCCATCAATAAATTCATGGCTAAACTGTTTGTATAGCAAATTTCATGTTCCCATCCTGAGAACTCTGGCTTTTTATGGCCAATCTTTCCCTTTTGTAGGAATATACCTTGATTCATCCAGAAATAAGTCCTTTTTGAAGGTAGCCATTTATTTACCACTTTTCCTGGCAAGCTTTCAACCTTTATTCTGTCAAGATCCATTCTAAATATCTTGAAGTTGGCTTTCCCCCATTTCATTATTTGCACTCTGGATTGTGATGCCTGTTTTCCTGTTGTTGGTCTAAACCTTATGATATAATGAGGACTGTCCCTAAATGTTCCCCCACTGACACTCAATCTAATTGGATGATGTGGCCAATCTCGCAGTTCCTTTTTCTCTTTGAACTGGAAACATGCTGTAGAACGTTCTCCTGAATACACTCTAGGAAGTCTTGCCCCTCTCTGCCCTCAGTAAGAGATTACTGAAGAGATTACCTTAAGGAAGGTGCTGGAAATAGCAGTCCCAAAGGATCTAGCAGCTAAGGAAGCTCAACAGCTAAGCTTGACCATGAGAGTTAACAAAGTGATGGCTCTGAGAAGAATACCAATGTAGACTCAAAACTAACATTTGTGAGGAAGAAAAAGGTCACACATCAGCAAATTACTGCTATAAAAAAGATGTATGCAGAAACTGCAGCTGAAAATGACACATTAAATAGGGGTGTTTCAGGAACTGATTAGTGGGAAGAAAATCTACACAGTACAGAAGAGGCATGAGAAATGTCCACTCTCTGTCTAAAGAGGATATATTATTACACATACTGACCATTGCTGATAACACCAACCAATAATAGGTTACTCCCTTACTGAATGACAAATGGTTAAGAATAGAGGTGGACACCAGAGTGATGGTTCCATTAAAACCTGAAATTGTGTGTCAGAAGCAGCTGAAAATTTTACTAAAAACATAAACAGGTGAAGTGGTGCCTTTAAGGGCAGTATCAGTATGAACATTCAGTTATTCAGATTTGTCCTCCAATATTACCAAAGGAAATTTTCAAGCTTTATTGGGAAGAACATAGAACATAGAAGAATACAGCGCAGTACAGGCCCTTCGGCCCTCGATGTTGCGCCGATCCAAGCCCACCTAACCTACACTAGCCCACTATCCTCCATATGCCTATCCAATGCCCGCTTAAATGCCCATAATGAGGGAGAGTCCACCACTGCTACTGGCAGGGCATTCCATGAACTCACGACTCGCTTAGTAAAGAACCTACCCCTAACATCTGTCCTATACCTACCCCCCCTTAATTTAAAGCTATGCCCCCTTGTAATAGCTGACTCCATACGAGGAAAAAGATACTCCCTGTCGACCCTATCTAAACCCCTAATCATCTTATACACCTCTATCAAGTCACCCCTAAACCTTTTTTTCTCCAATGAAAACAACCCCAAGTGCCTCAGCCTTTCCTCATACGATCTTTCTACCATACCAGGCAACATCCTGGTAAACCTCCTCTGCACCCGTTCCAGTGCCTCCACATCCTTCCTATAGTATGGCGACCAAAGCTGCACACAATACTCCAGATGTGGCCGCACCAGAGTCTTATACAACTGCAACATGACCTCAGTACTCCGGAACTCAATTCCTCTACCAATAAAAGCCAGTACGCCATATGCCTTCTTCACCGCACTATTTACCTGGGTGGCAACTTTCAAAGATTTGTGTACATGGACACCAAGATCCCTCTGCTCATCCACACTACCAAGTGTCCGACCGTTAGCCCAGTACCCCATCTTTTTATTACTCTTACCAAAGTGAATCACCTCACACTTAGCTACATTGAACTCCATTTGCCACCTTTCTGCCCAGTTCTGCTGCTTATCTATATCCCGCTGTAACCTGCCACATCCTTCCTCACTGTCTACAACTCTTCCGACTTTCGTATCATCCGCAAACTTGCTCACCCAACCTTCTAACCCCTCCTCCAGGTCATTTATAAAAATGACAAACAGCAATGGTCCCAAAACAGATCCTTGCGGAACACCGCTAGTGACGGCACTCCAAGATGAACCTTTGCCATCAACTACTACCCTCTGTCTTCTTCCAGCCAGCCAACTCCTAATCCAAACCTCCAACTCACCCTCAATGCCATACCTCTGTATTTTTTGCAATAGTCTACCATGGGGAACCTTATCAAACGCCTTACTAAAATCCATATACACCACATCTACTGCTTTCCCCTCATCCACCTCCTTAGTCACCTTCTCAAAGAATTCAATAAGGTTTGTGAGGCACGACCTGCCCTTCACAAAACCATGCTGACTATCCTTGATCACATTATTCCTATCCAGATGTTCATAAATCCTATCCCTTACAATTCTCTCTAAGATTTTGCCCACAACAGAAGTGAGACTCACCGGCCTATAGTTACTAGGGTTATCCCTACTCCCCTTCTTGAACAAGGGAACCACATTTGCTAGCCTCCAATCTTCTGGCACTACTCCTGTAGACAACGAGAACATAAAAATCAAGGCCAATGGCTCTGCAATCTCCTCCCTTGCTTCCCAGAGAATCCTAGGATAAATGCCATCAGGCCCAGGGGACTTATCTATTTTCACCCTTTCCAGAATTTCCAACACCTCTTCTCTACATACCTCAAAGCCATCCATTCTACGTAATTGTGACTCAGTACTCACATTGACAACAATGTCCTGTTCCTGATTGAATACTGACGAAAAGTATTCATTCAGTGTCTCCCCAATCTCTTCAGCCTCCACACGCAACTTCCCACTACTATCCTTGACTGGACCTATTCCTACCCTAGTCATTCTTTTATTCCTGAGTGGAGAAAATTAAACTCCACTGGGCTGAAGTAAATCCCCTTTCAATGTTTTGGTCTCATCTGGTTTCTGCAGCAGAAGTCCATAGTTGTAGCAATTCCTGGGTGAAGAAATCTTATTCTGGATGAGGGATGCAGAATGTTCTCTGGATGGGGATTTCAGTGTCCACCACCAAGAGTAGCTCAGTACAGTCTGTTCTGATATAACATGATAGTGCGGTACCCATGTGATCCCGTATTATAAGAAAATCTCGTATTAGTAGCATTTAAACCAATGGTACCGGAACCGCACTGTAGCCAATACAGGAAAGGAAAACTCGTGTTCTGCAAATAACGATCTAAATTCTTCAATCGTATTATAGTCAATGTGCTTTGAAGAAACAGGGGCTATAGTAGAACTGGCTGTAGCAGCACTACTGAACAAGCTGGTCAAGTCCTCAAGGACTTTGCTGCTAGACTGGTGGTGAGGGGACCAAGCAGAGGGAAAAATATACTTGACCTCGTCCTTACCAACCTGCTGGCTGCAGATGCATTTGTCCATGACAGTATTAGTAAGAGTGAACACCACACAGTTCTTGTGGAGACCAAGTCCGACCTTCACATTGAGAATATTCTCCATTGTGTTGTGTGGCACTAAAACCGTACAAAGTCTATGTTCTGCCCTAAAGAGAGACTTCAAACAGATCTTGCAACTTAAGACTTGGACATCCATAGCACTTTGGATCATCAAAGCAGCAGAATCATAATTCTAGTCAATCTGCAACCTAATGGCCCAACATATTCCCTACTCAACCATTATCATGAAGCCAGCAGATAACCCTGGTTCAATGAATAATGCAGCACCAGGCACAACTAATAGTAAGGTGCAGCTAGAAAAATGTAGGTGACTTGAAAACTATACAGCAAGTAATAGGCAGAGCTAAGCAACTTCATAACCAGATAATTAGACATAAACTTTCCAGTCCTGCTACATCCAGTCATGAATGGTGGTGGTCAATTCAACAACTCAGAGTAGGAACAAGCTTCTCAAATATTCCCATCCTCAGCTGTTAGGGAGTACAGCAGATCAGTACAAAATATAAAGGTGAAGCATTTGCAACAATTGTCCATCTTAGTCTCCCCCATAGGTCCCCAGCATTACAGATACCAGGCTTCAGCCAATTTGATTCACTCCACCTGATATCGAGAAATGGCTAAAAGTACTAGGTGCTGCAAAAATTATGATTAGATTCCTGACAGTGTGGAAACAGGCCATTTGGCCCAGCAAGTCCACATTGACCCTCCAAAGAGTAACCCACCCAGACACATTCTCCAACCCTATATTTACCCCTGACTCATGTACCTAACACAATGGGCAATTTAGTACAGCTAATTCACCTAACCTGCATATCTTTTGACTGTGGGAGGAAACCCACACAGACACAAGGAGAATGAGCAAACTCCATACAGACAGTCACCTGAGGCAGGAATCAAACCCAGGTCCCTGGCACTGGGAGGCAATAGTGTTAACCACTGAGCCACCGTGCCGAACTATTATGAGTTCTGACAATGTTCCAGCAATAGTACTGAAAACTTGTGCTCCAGAAATTGCTGCTCCCCTAGCGAAGCTGTTCCATTAAAACTACAAGACTAGCATCTATCTGGAAATGTCAAAAATTACCCAGGTTTATCCTGCCCACAAAAATCAGAACAAATCTAACTTAACTAATGAGAACCCCATCATTATACTCTTGATTATTAGGAAAGTGATGGATGGTGTCATCAACAGTGCTGTCAAGCAGCATTTGCTCAGCAATAACCTGCTCAGTGACTCCCAATTTGGGTTCCACCAGGGCCATTCAGCTCCTGACCTCAGTACAGCCTTGGTTCAAACATGGACAATAGAGCTGAATTCCAGAGGGGAGGGGAGAGTGTCAGCCATTGACAACAAGGTCACAAGTGTGGTATCAAGAACCCAGAAAAACTGGAATCAATGAAAATTGGGGGAACCTGGGGCTGTGAGAGATCAGTCATCTCAGCTCCAGGACATCTCTTCAGGACTTTCTCTGGCTGGTATCTTGCACTCAACCATCTTCAGCTGCTTCATCAATGACGTTCCCTCCATCATAAGGCCAGAAGTGGGGATGTTCATTGTGCAAACATCAATGCTTAGCGCCATTTGTGACTCCTCAGGTGCTGAACCGGAGGGTCTTCACTTGAACCAGAGGGGTACTAATATCCTGGGTGGGAAATTTGCTAGTGCTATTCAGGTTGGTTTAAACTAGCTCAGCAGGGGGATGAGAATCAGAGGTGTGAATTAGATTTAGATTAGATTAGATTAGATTACTTACACTGTGGAAACAGGCCCTTCGGCCCAACAAGTCCACACCGACCCGCAAGTTTCACAGGTGTGCACAGGAGGATGAGAGTAGGAGGGCACGGACAGGATTTCACAGTCACAGAAATGTGGAGGCAGACAGCAAGCTGGTTTGAAGTGTGTCTACTTCAAAGCCAGAGGTATCTGGAATAAGGTAGGTGAGCTTGCAGCATGGATAGGTACCTGGGACTTCGATGTTGCGGACATTTCGGAGACATGGATAGAGCAAGGTGAGGAATGGATGTTGCAGGTTCCAGGGTTTAGATATTTCATTAAGATGATTCTCTGGGAAGCTAGGGAGGAGGTGTTGGAGCCTTTGGTTTTAATCTTTGAGTCATCATTGTCTACGGGTTTAGTAACAGAGGACTGGAGGATTGCAAATGTTGTGCCTTGTTCAAGAAGGGCAGTAGAGATAACCCAGGTAATTATAGACCAGTGAGCCTTACTTCTGTTGTAGGAAAGGTTTTGGAAAAGATTATAAGAGATAAGATTCATAATCATCAAGCAAGCAACAATTTGATTGCAGATAATCAACATGGTTTTATCAAGGGAAGGTCATGTCTCACAAACCTCATTGAGTTTTTTGAGAAGGTGACCAAACATATGGATGAGGGTAGGGCAGTTGACGTGGTGTACATGGACTTCAGTAAAGCCTTTGCTAAGGTTCCACATGGTAGGCTGTTGGAGAAAATGCAGAGGCATGGAATTGAGGGTGATTTAACAGTTTGGATTAGAAACTGGCTTTCTGAAAAAAGGCAGCGAGTGGTGGTTGATGGAAAATATTCAGCCTGGAGTCTGGTTACTCCTGGTGTGCCACAAGGATCTGTTTTGGGACCACTGCTGTTTGTCCATAAGACCAGAAGACATAGGAGCGGAAGTAAGGCCATTCGGCCCATCGAGTCCACTCCGCCATTCAATCATGGCTGATGGGCATTTCAACTCCACTTACCCGCATTCTCCCCGTAGCCCTTAATTCCTTGTGACATCAAGAATTTATCAATTTCTGCCTTGAAGACGTTTAGCGTCCCAGTCTCCACTGCACTCCGTGGCAATGAATTCCACAGGCCCACCACTCTCTGGCTGAAGAAATGTCTCCGCATTTCTGTTCTGAATTTACTCCCTCTAATTGTAAGGCTGTGTCCACGGGTCCTAGTCTCCTCGCCTAACGGAAACAATTTCCTAGCGTCCACCCTCTCCAAGCCATGTATTATCTTGTAAGTTTCTATTAGATCTCCCCTAAATGACTTAGGCGCAGGCATAGGTGGATGGGTTAGTAAACTTGCAGATGACACTAAAGTCGGTGGAGTAGTGGACAGTTGGGAAGAATGTTGCAGGTTGCAGGGAAACTTGGATAAACTGCAGGATTGGGCTGAGAGGTGGCAAATGGAGTTCAATGCAGCTAAATGTGAGGTGATTCACTTTGGGAAGAAAAACAGGAAGGCAGAGTACTGGGTCAATAGAAAATTCATGGTAGTGTGGATGTGCAGAGGGATCTTGGAATCCATGTACACAGATCCCTGAAAATTGCCACCCAGGTGGATAGTGCTGTTAAGAAGGCATATGGTGTGTTAGGTTTCATTGGTAGAGGGATTGAGTTCCGGAGCTGTGATGTCATGCTACAAAAAGACAAAACGCTAGTGTGGCCGCACTTAGAATATTGTCTACAGTTCTGGTCACCCCATTACAGGAAGGATGTGGAAGCATTGAAAAAGGTGCAGAGGAGATTTACCAGGATGTTGCCTGGTCTGGAGGGAAGGTCTTATGGGGAAAGGCTGAGAGACTTGGGTCTATTCTCATTGGAAAGAAGAAGGCTAAGAGGGGATTTGATAGAGACATACAAGATGATCAGAGGATTTGATAGGGTAGACAGTGGAAGTCTTTTTCCTAGGATGATGATGTCAGCTTGTACAAGGGGGCATAACTACAAATTGAGGGGAGATAGATTGGAGACAGATGTCAGAGGCAGGTTCTTTACTCAGAGAGTGGTAAGGGCATGGAATGCTCTGCCTGCCAATGTAGTTAACTTAGCCACATTAGTGAGATTTAAACAATCCTTGGACAAGCACATCAATGATGATGGGATAGGGTAGGGGAATGGGCTTAGATTAGTTCACAGGTCGGCACAACATCAAGGGCCAAAGGGCCTGTTCTGTGCTGTATTGTTCTATGTTCAATGTTCTATGAAGCAGTCCATGTCTAAATGCAGCAAGACCTGGACAATATCCAGTAACATTTGTACTATACAAATGTCAGGCAATTACCATGTCCAACAAGAAAATATCTGTCCATCGCCTCTTAATATTCAATCACATTACCACCACAGAATATTCCACTATTAACATCCTGGTGGTCACTATTGACTAGTCATATAAATACATTGGCTACGGGAGCAGTTCAGAGGTGAGGGGTCTTGCAGTGAATAACTCTCCGAAGCCTATCAACTGCCCGATGAAGGAGCAGTGCTCTGAAAGCTTGTGGGTGCTGGCAGGTGGGACTAGATTGCGTCTGGATATCTGGTCGGCATGGACGGGTTGGACTGAAAGGTCTGTTTCCATGCTGTACATCTCTATGACTGACTCTATGACTATGACTCTATGACTACAACCTGGTATCACGTGACTTCGACTTTGTGAAGGACAGCTTGGGATGGACAATAAATGCTGGCCTAACCATCAATGCCTGCATGCCATGAATAATTTTGAAAAATCTGCATTTATTTGTTGAGCTGAATGGTTTATACTCTCTGCCATGCATCTGACATATAACAATTGCATGTTTAGGAGAAACATCTTCACCTAGAAGTTTATCAGAATTTGGACAGTTTTTACTCAAAGTTTGTAGAAGCTGACTCCATGAATAAGTTTAAAATGGAATTGAGCAGAAAACCTAGAAGGTTAAAAGGTTACAGTCAAATAAGGAGTGAAAACATAACTTTTCATTCTATCGGCAATAATTAAAATGTTTTAAGGCAGTGAATAAATCTGATTTGGAGAGGCTAACAATTGCTGAAAATAGGAAGTTAACAGAAACCCAAATCAATTTTATTTATAAGATATTAACCTCAAAAATAAAGGTTAGTTTAATTCAATTTTCAAACTGTTTTTCAATGTAATGAGGGTACCCAAGACTAAACCATTCATTTCATCAGGCTTTTTTCAGCAATTCCCTTTAATGCTTTTGATAGGTTTGATCCAAAGAACTCAGTTGATGAAATTTGAGCACAGCCAGACATCGACACAATGGAACTAACATCACCACAAGCAAATGCGGCAGTTTACCATTGTCACTGACTCACTAAATCCGTTCCTTTCTCTTTGCTTTTCTCTTTGTAGATCTTGAGATGAAGAATTCCAGTACTCAGAAAACAGTAAAAGCTATTGTTCAGTTCTACCAGTATCACTTTTGGATTAGCCATGATCATAATAATTGGCAGATTGTGCTTGATAGGCTAAATAGCTCCTTCCTGCTCCTGGCTGCAACATTTATTCATTTCTTTGGCTTGCTGGTCAATTTTTGTTGATTTCTCCTCTCTTGAAAGCACTTTTTAATGTTAAAGGCAGTTTATAAATGTTTATTTAATGCTTTTTACACATGCTATTTCTGAGTAAGTATAGTTACTCAGTGTTGACAAGTTTTTAATGTACAGAGAAGTCATCACCCCAGCTTAAACGTGCCCGTTCACACCTTCGGTACGACTGGGTCAGTGGACAGGTTTTAAACTAAATAGTGGGCAGAGGGATCAGGTTGGGGAAAATTCTATGAATGAAATAGAGAAAATAAAATTAATGAGCATGGTCATAGTACAAAGAACAAAGAAAATTTACAGGAACAGCCCCTTCGGCCCTCCATGTCTGTGCCGATCCAAACCCCCTGTCTCAACCAATCGCCCAATTCCTAAGGATCTGTATCCCTCTGATCCCCACCTACTTATGCATCTGTCCAGATGCACCTTAATTGAATTTACCATGTGTGCCTCTACTATCTCTGCTGGCAACACGTTCCAGGCACCTACCACCCTCTGCGTGAAGTAGTTGCTGCGTGTATCCCCCTTAAGCTTTTCACCTCTCACCTTGAACATGTGACCTCTCATTATTGAATCCTTCACCCTGGGAAAAAGCTTATTCTCTATCCCACCCTGTCTATACCCTTCATGATTTTGTAGACCTCAATCAGGTCCTTCCTCAATCTCCTTTTTTCTAATAAAAACAAACCTAACCTACTCACCTCTCTTCATAGCTAGCACCTTCCATACCAGGCAACATCCTCGTAAACCTCCTCTGCACCCTCTCCAAAGCGTCCACATCCATTTGGTAATGTGGCGCCCAGAACTGTACACAATATTCTAAATGTGGCCGAACCAATGTTGTGTACAATTTTAACATGACCTGCCAGCTCTTTTATACTCAGTACCCCGTCCGATGAAGGCAAGCATACCATATGCCTTCTTGACCACTCTATCCACCTGAGCAGCAACCTTCAGGGTACAATGGACCTGAACTCCCAGATCTCTCTGCTCATCAACTTTTCCCAAGGCTCTTCCATTTACAGTATAGTTCGCTTTAGAATTAGACCTTCCAAAAGGCATCACCTCGCATTTGTGCACATTGAACTCCATCTGCCACTTCTCCGCCCAACTCTCCAGTCTATCTATATTCTCCTGTATTCTTTGACAGTCCTCTATGCTTTCTGCTACTCCACCAATCTTCATGTCATCTGCAAAGTTACTGATCAAACCAACAGTGCCCTCTTCCAGATCATCTATGTATATTACAAACAACAGTGGTCCCAGCACTGACCCCTGTGGAACACCACTGGTCACCTTTCTCCATTTTGAGAAACTCTACTACTACTATTCTGTCTCCTGTTGCTCGACCAGTTCTTTATCCACCTAGCGAGAACTCCCTGCACACCATGTGAGTTCACTTTCTCCATTAGTTTATCATGGGGAACTATATGATAGTCAAGATAGGGAAATGGTGATCAGATCAGAGTGTTTAAATCTAAGAGTGTTAAACATATTGAATGTCAAAAGATCAGGATGTAAAACCAGTTTGGGGAGAGATGAGAACTTCTGAAAAGGTTAATCCATGGGATTTGCTCATCAGTTGGCTTGACTCATTAATTAACAAAACTTAATCGCCCTTGGGATGGTGTAATGGATGTGCCTTCTTGATCTTTAGATTAGACTCCCTACAGGCACTTCGGCCCAACCAGTCCCATTTCCATCTGACTAATGCACCTAACACTATGGGCAATTTACCATGGCCAATCCACCTGACCTGCACATTTTTGGACTGTGTGCGGAAACCAGAGCACCCGGAGGAAACCCACGCAGACAGGGGAAGAATGTGCAAACTGCACACAAACAGTCACCCGAGGCTGGGATCGAACCTGGGACCCTGGTGCTATGAGGCAGCAGTGCTAACCACTGAGCCACCGTGATCTATTGCAGTCCTTGGGGTGTAAGTAGACCTACAATGCTGTTAAGAAGGGAAATTCAAGATTTTGACTCAGGAGCATGGTTTGGAAGAGCTGGTGTTGGACTGGGGTGGACAAAGTTAAAAATCTCACACCAGGTTATAGTCCAACAGGTTTATTTGGAAGCACTGGCTTTTGGAGCGCTGCTCCTTCATCAGGTGGTTGTGAAGTAGGATCATAAGACACAGAATTTATAGCAAAGGATTACAGTGTCATGCAGCTGAAATCATATATTGAACAAACCTAGATTAAGTCTTTCATCTTTTAGCATGGATTTGCCAGTTTCGGTTCTTTAATATGTTAATCGCAGAACTTCTTTTAAGTCACATTCTCAAGATAACTTCATGTTTTATAACAAAATGTGCCATCTCAGCTCAGATAATGCATTAAAGGTGTGAGGTTAAAATCTCTCTGTATCCCAATCTTGAGTTAGACTGGTTCTATTTCTAAAGTGCAATTTACAGGATATTACATGGATTGACTGCCTATAGGTTATGCATTTTTTGAGCAAAATAAAATGCATATGCAAATATAATTCTGCAAAGATAAGTTCACCCCATAAACATGTGCATGCAGAAGAGAGGGACAGAGTGAGTGTGTGTATGTTAGTTTGCACGTGTGAGTGCATGTGAGAATGTGTGCGCAAGCTTGGTAAAGTGTGTGTGTGTGTACCAAAATTAGCGATCTGCCTCTGCTTGTCCATTTTGTGTTGTTGCCTGTCTGACGTTCACCTTGGAGGATGGTCATGTGAAGGTCCAAGGCTAAATGTCCCTGACCAGTGAAGTGTTTCCCGACTGGGAGGGAACACCCCTGTCTGGTGATTGTTACATGGTGTCCATTCATCCATTGTCATAGCATCTGCTTGGTCTCCCCAATGTACCATGCCTCGGGTACATTGACAGCAGCTTTTGAGATAAACAACGTTGGCCTGCCATAAGTACCTGCCGTGTACATGATGCGTGGTGTCCCCCCATGTAATGGCAGTATCCATGTCCACACTCTGACAAGTCTTGCAGCAGTTACCGTGACAGGATTGTACAGTGTCACTGGGTCAAAATCCTGGAATTTCCTCCCCAAGGGCATTGTGAGTCTACTCACAGCACATGGAATACAGTAGTCCAAGAAGGCAGCTCACCACCACCTTCTCAAGGGCAATAAATGCTGGCTCAGCCAATGACACCTACAACTCATAAATTAGCAAAGAAAACAAACCTCTCTAGATCTCAGCGTTCTCAATGTTGCTGGGTCAAAATCTTGGAACACCTTTCCTATTATCACAGTGGTGTCCACACACCCAAATGACTGCAATGGTTCAAAAGACAGTTCACCTTTGTCAGTACAATTAGGAATGGGTCATAAATACTGGCCCATATTTCATGATGAATAAAACAACCTTGTCTTAACTCTTCCTGTTCATGTTTTCATTTAATTAAATTCTAATAGTTGGGATGTCATGTTGAGGTTGTCCAGGACATTAGTGTGGTCACTTTTGGATACTGTGTACAGTCCTGGTTGCCCTGCTACAGGAAGGATATTATTAAATTGAAAAGGGTGCAGAAAAGATTTACCCAGGATGTTGCTGGGACTGGAGGGTTTGAGTTATAAGGATAGGCTTTTTCATTCTAGCGTAAGAGGATGAGGGGTAACCTTACAGAGGTTTATAGAATCATTGAGGGCCATAGATAAGGTGAATAGCAAAGGTCTTTTCCCTAGAGTGGATGAGTTCAAAACTTGGGGACATATTTTTAAGGTGAGAGGGAAATCATTTAAAAGTGAACTGAGGGACATCTTTTTCACACAGTGTGGTTCATATATGGAATGAACTGCCAGAGGAAATGGTAGATGCAAGTATAATTACAATATTTAAAGGACATTTGGACAGGTACATGAATAGGAAAGTTTTAGAGGGACACAGGACAAATGCAGGCAAGTGGGACCAGTTTAGCTTGGGAAACTTGGCTGGCATGGGTGAGTTGAACTGAAAATTTTCAGATGACACGAAGATTGGTGGAGTAGCTAAACGCATAGGGGACTGTCAAAGAATACAGGAGAATATAGATAGACTGGAGAGTTGGGTGGAGAAGTGGCAGTTGGAGTTCAATCCGGGCAAATGTGAGGTGATGCACTTTGGAAGGTCTAATTCTAGAGCGAACTAGAAATGGAAGAACCTTGGGAAAAGTTGATGGGCAGAGAGATCTGGGAGTTCAGGTCCATTGTACCCTGAAGGTGACTGCACAGATGGATAGAGTGGTCAAGAAGGCATATGGTGTGCTTGCCTTCATTGGACAGGGTATTGAGTATAAGAGCTGGCAGGTTAAAATTGTACAAGACTTTGGTTCGGCTGCATTTATAATATTGTGTACGGTTCTGGTCACCGCATTCCCAAAAGAATGTGGATGCTTTGGAGAGGGTGCAGAGAAGGTTTACGAGGATATTGTCTGGTACGGAAGGTGCTAGCTATGAAGAGAGGTTGAGTAGGGTAGGATTGTTTTCATTAGAAAAAAAGGAGATTGAGGAAGGACCTGATTGAGGTTTACAAAATCATGAAGGGTATGGACAGGGTGGATAGAGATAAGCTTTTTCCCAGGATGAGGCTTTCAATAACGAGAGGTCATGCATTCAAGGAGGTGGTTTAAGAGGGATAATGCGGAAAATACTTTACACAGAGGGTGGTAGGTGCCTGGAATGCATTGCCAGCAGAAGTGGTAGAGGCAGACACGGTAGATTCATTTAAGGTGTGTTTGGAGAGTGCATGAGTAGGTGGGGAGCAGAGGAATACAGATGCTTAGGAACTGGGCAATAGGTTTAGACAGTGGATTTGGATCGGCTCAGGCTTGGAGGGCCGAAGGGCCTGTTCCTGAGCTGTAAATTTTCTTTGTTCTTTGTTCTTTCTTTGACGCATCTGTTTCCAGGCTTTATGACTCTATTACTCTAAATGTTATTGTTAAAGTAAGATACTGAATTGGAAACAGCTAGTGATGTGTTCAAGACTAAAATTTACTGTTTTGTACACATAGGCCACTGATCAACAGAGTTTATTTGCAGATTAAAACCAAGAGTCTTTCTTAGGTCTTCCTGCTGAGCCCCAGGGGAGTTTGTCTGCATAAAGATCAATAAATCTAAAGTAGATTTAAATCAGCACAAATGCAATTGAGATTTTACAAATTAGTTTCCTGATTTATAGAAATGGTTTTGAAGAAAATTCTATCTTTGAATGAAAAATCAGTTGATGATTGTAACATCCTGTAGATTGAATGATAGCCAGAAAGGTTTAATGATCATTTTTGTAGTGGATCCCAGTGATTGAAACAATTTGTGAACGTGTTTTCTACTACTCCATAGCATTGGAGAAATGATGGAGATGTTTTTAGTCATTGAGACAATGTGGTGTAATTTCATTGCATGCATTTATTGCCCATCCATAATTACCCTTCAATGAACATTTCCCAGAAGTTGAGTTTGTAATTTCAACATGGATTGAAGAATAAAGCCTGGATGGAAGGAAGCTCCCAAGGACGAAGAAAGAAGAAACAGCCACAATTACATACCTTCACATGGGCACTATCATAAGCAGTAACCAGGAGGGAATTATATTTTTCATTCAGCTGAGAAGTGAAACTGCAGATAATTAGTGTTAAGGCAAGTTGAATTTGAAGGTGGTAGTACAGGTCGTTCTGTTATAACACATGCTTGGTCAACACAAATTCGCAGAAACACGACTGACAAATTGGGGATGCTGTTTCTAAAGTGCGAACTTTTAAAATGTGTGTTGACTGTAACATGATTACAGCACCAAAACTTTAAGCGCTGTTTCTAAAGCGTGATTTTTCTATAACATGGCACAAGAATGCAACCATTGCGTTAAAGAAGAACTGACTGGATCACATTTCTGTAACAAAACTTGAGTCAACAAACTAAGTCCTACTGAGTTTAACTTTTCCAAGGATTACCACTTTGACATGGTGGAGAGCCTTGAGTGTTCCATCGATCCGGAAAGTGATGGTGTCAGGAATTCTCAAGTCCTGGCACAGCCATCCATGACTGTAAGGTCGGAAGGAAGAAAGCAGATAAAATGCAAACCAAAACAAGTTCTCAATGGCAATCCAGATAAAATGTATTTACGTGATATCAACAGCTGCTATGGAAGGTCTGCAGCAGTTGGGAGATCCCCAACTGTCGTGGTTTCCTTGCCACTGGAACCGGATCTACCTTCTGTTAAGGACTATCTGCCTACTGATGTGCAGCAGCATTCCCATGTTAAAAGATGTCCTACATAAGGCACCAAACTAGAGGAATTCATCCCCCCACGGAATGTCCAAGGTTGACAATTATACTTGTTCGCGAGTGATGGCCAACAAGTGAATTTACGTCAATAGTCTGGGCAAGACAGTCTTGTGATGTAGGGTAGTTTCCCTACCTCTTGGCCAGAAAGTCCACATTAAAGTCCCAACTCCAATAGAGGTGTGTTATAGCATGCCCAAATAAGTGAATTTTTAAAAACAAGGTTTCAGAAGGGAGAAGAGAACTCACCTTACGTAAGTACAAATTATTGAGTCATGAAGCATAGGAACAGGTCCTTTGGCCCATCGTGTCTATGCTGACCAAACAAACAGTAAACTACAATAATCCCTACAACTGACGTCAGGCTCACAGGTGTGTAATTACCTCGATTATCCCTGCTACCTTTCTTAAGCAAGAGCACATTAGCAATTCTCTAGTCCAGTAGGACCCTCCCCCGCCGTGTTCAAAGATGCTGTAAAGATATCTGTTAAAGGCCCAGCAATTTCCACTCTCGCTTCCATCAGTAACCTGGGATAGATCCCATCTGAAGCTGGGGACTTGTCCACCTTAATGCCTTTTAGAATATACAACACTTCCTCCCTTCTAATGTCGACTTGACCTAGAGTAATTAAAGATCTATCCCTAACCTCAAAAATTGCCATGTTTCTCTCCTCAGTAAATACTGATGTAAAGTCTTCATTAAGAATCTCACCATTTTCTCTGGCTCCACGCATATCTTTCCTCCTTTGTCCTTGTGTGGGCCAACCCTTTCTCTAGTTACTCTCTTGCTCCTTATATATGAATAAAAGGCTTTGGGATTTTCCTTAACCCTTCTTGCTAAGAATATCTTATGACCCCTTTTAGCCCTCTTAATTCCTCATTTCAGATTGGTCCTACATTCCCAATATCTTCCAAAGCTTCATCTGTCTTCAGTCACCTAGACCTTTATGTACACATCCTTTTTCCTCTTAGCTAGTCTCACAATTTCATCTGTCATCCATGGTTCCCTAATCTTACCATTTCTATCCCTCATTTTCACAAGAACTTATCTCTCCAGAAATCTAATCAACCTCCCTTTGAAAACCTCCCACATATCGAATGTTAAATTCCCCTCAAATAGCTGCTCCCAATCTACATTACCCAGCAATGGGTGGCACGGTAGCACAGTGGTAAGCACTGCTGCCTCACAGTACCAGAGACCCGGGTTCAATTCCCATCTCAGGCAACTGTGTGGAGTTTGCACATTCTCCCCGTGTATACGTGGGTTTTCTCCAGGTGCTCCCAGTTTCCTCCCACAGTCCAAAAAATGTGCAGGCCAGGTGAATTGGCTATGCTAAATTGCTCGTGGTGTTAGGTGAAGGGGTAAATATAGGGGAATAAGTCTGGGTTGATTGCTCTTCGGAGGGTCAGTGTGGACTGGTTGGGCCGAAGGGCCTGTTTCCACACTGTAAGTAATCTAATCTAAAAGCTCCTGCCAAATTTGGCATAGTTGGTCTTCTCCCAATTCAGCGCTCTTCTTTTAGGCCCACTTTTGTCTTTGTCCATGAGTATTCAAAAACTTATGGAATTGTGATCACTATTCCTAAAGTAATCCCCTACTGAAACTTCAACCACCTGGCCGGGTTCATTCCCCAACACCAGGTCCAGTGTGGCCCCTTCGTGAGTTGGACTATTTACATATTGCTCTAGATAACTCTCCTTAATTCTCCATCCAGACCTCTAATACTAAGTGAATCCCAGTCAATGTTGGGGAAATTAAAATCTCCTATCACCACCACACTATTGCTCTTACTTTGTTCTATGATCTCTCCACATATTTGTACCTCGATCTCTTGCTCGCTGTTGAGAGACCTGTAGTACAGCCCCAGCATTGTTACCGCACCCTTCCTATTTATGAGCTCTGCCCATAATGTCTCAAAGGCATTACAACTGTTCCCGCCTTCAGCACAGTTGTAATATCCTCTCTGACCAGTAATGCAACTCCTCCACCCTTTTACCTCCCTCTCTCTCCCACCTGAAGGATTCATATCCTGGGATATCAATGTCCTCCAGGGTTACTGCCCTGAACATAAATTAGCAAAAGAAAAGTAGGATATGAACAAGATACTGGATTATACTTATAAGGATTTAGAGAACTGAGACACACAAATTCCAGGCAAAACGGACCTTTTTAATCTACAATTCAGTTAGTTCGTATATGTTTAGTGGAATTTAGAAAATTGATAAGAGATTTGATTGTATATTTCTTCGAGAAGCATTACCAAAAAAATCTACCTAACAAATTTGGTATCACTAATGTTTTTCCCATCACATGAAGCTAAGTTTGGCAACAGAAGATGTCGCTGGAAATGTGTTGCTGGAAAAGCGCAGCAGGTCAGGCGCTCCAGGCAATTCTTAACTGCACAGTGTTATGTTCTACATGGTGATAAAATATAACAGGATAATTTAACCTATGAAATTTCAGAACAAATGCAACAAAAATACGGACACAGGTTTGTGAATTTCCCAAGAAAATTCACTAATTTTTCACAGTTGGTGAGAGCTTATTCATTTTCTTGGCATGCTGCTCTCCCTTCTGTTTTAGTCACTAAAATGATAAAAGATATTGTGGTTAGAGCTGAGAAAGAGAAGACAATTCAACCCTTTCAGTCTCTCCATCCTTCATTGAGATTACGGCTGATCTGTGATGTAATTCAATGAAGCTTCACTATCTCCATATCCCTTAATTTTTTTAGATAAATTTTTGGAAACAGACCCTTCGGCCCTTCAAGTCCACACTGACCCGCCGAAGTGCAACCCACCCAGACCCATTCCCCTACGTTTACCCCTTCATCTAAGACTACAGGCAATTTAGCATGGCCAATTCACCTAATCTGCACACTTTTGGACAGTGGGAGGAAACTGGAGCACCCAGAGGAAACGTACGGGGAGAACGTGCAAACTCCACACAGTCAGTCACCTGAGGCGGGAACTGAACCCAGGACTCTGGCGCTATGAGGCAAAGTGGTAACCACTGTGCCACCGTGCCGCCCACTAATATCTTTGATAAACAAAACGTTCTCAATATTGGATTTAAAATTACAATTAATCTGGCATCAGTTGCAATTTCCTGCAAACTTCAGTATTGTTTATTTTGTAACAATCGCTGTGGGGGAATCGCAAACCAATCACATTTTCTGAATGAAGACATTATCAACAAGATTTTACTGTCTGTGCCTTTTACATCACAAATTATATTTAAATTAACAGGGAAATGGTTATTCAAATAAAAAGGTCAATTTTACTTTAAATGGTTTAGCTCTAATTAAACCATGAATACTATATGAATGTAGACTAAATAGCTACACAGTTCTTTATTCATGAAGGGTAGGTCACCAGTCCTATCAAGAACACATTAACACCAAATTTCATGAGTACAATGATCATCAAAGACATCCACAAATTCCATCCCTCAGGTCATAATCGTTCTGATAGTGTAGCTTTCCAGAGTTTCTGTTTAACCAACTAACAAATAAACTATAGTTTATGACAAAGCCACTTTTGGGAAAACACTCAACCTTTTAACATCTCCAGACGTTTCACTCAACCTTTCAAGCTTTTGACATTTTTAGGTAGTTTGCACAGTGTCACCAAAACCATCTACCTCCTTTCCTGCCAAAAAGAAAAATAAACTAACGGTCTTCCAGAGGGCAATTTTAGCTTCTTCTAATTCTACACAAATTCTGTATGTCTCTTCCTGTTTCTGTCTGCTTTCTCTTTGTGTTGGTGGGGATTGCTTTCATCATCCAGCTCCCCTACTTCATTTGTGACTTGTACTTCTGGAGGCATTTTCTTCACCATCTTTAGATCACTACTTTCTGAGGAAATATATAACCTCCTCACTTCATGAAATGTGATATCTCGACTGACTCCCACAGCTACCTAGATTACACCTCTTCCCACCCTACCCCCGTAAAAATGCCATCCCATATTCCCAATTCCTTCGCCTCCGCGACATCTGCTCCCAGGAGAACCAATTCCAATACCGAACAACCCAGATGTCCTCCTTTCTTCAAAGACCGCAATTTCCCCTCAGACATGGTTGACGATGCTCTCCACCGCATCTCCTCCACTTCCTGCTCCTCCGCCCTTGAACCCTGCCCCTCCAATCGCCACCAGGACAGAACCCCACTGGTCCTCACCTACCATCCCACCAACCTCCAGATACATCAGATCATCCTTCGTCATTTCCGCCACCTCTAAACGGACCCCACCACCAAAGATATATTTCCCTCCCCACCCCTATCAGCGTTCCGGAGAGACCACTCCCTCCGCGACTCCCTCGTCAGGTCCACACCCCCCCACCAACCCAACCTCCACTCCAGGCACCTTCCCCTACAACCGCAAAAAATGTCTTCCACTGTGAAGACTGACGCAAAGTACTCATTAAGTTCTCTTGCTATTTCCTTATCTCCCATCACTAGGCTTCCAGCATCAGTTTGAAGTGGCCCAATGTCTACTTTTGCCTGTCGTTTGTTTCTTATGTATTGAAAGAAACTTTTACTATCATTTCTAATATTACTGGCTAGCCTACCTTCATATTTGATCCTCTCCTTCCTTAATTCTTTCTTTGTTATCCTCTGTTTACTTTTGTAGCCTTCCCAATCTTCTGATTTCCCAGTGCTCTTGGCCACTTTATAGGCTCTCTTTTTCTTTGATACATTTCCTGACTTCCTTTATCAGTCATGGCTGTCTAATCCCTCCCCGGATAATCTTTCTTTTCTTGGGGATGAACCTCTGTACAGTGTCCTCAATTTTACCCACAAACTCCTGCCATTTTTGCTCTACTGTCTTCCCCGCTAGGCTCTGCTTCCAGTCTATTTTCGTCAGTTCCTCTCTCATGCCCTCATAATTACCTTTATTTAACTGTAACACCATTACATCCGATTTTGCCTTCTCTCTTTCAAACTGCAGACTGACCTCTACCATATTATGATCGCTGCTTCCTAAGTGTTCCCTTACTTTAAGATCTTTTATAAAGTCTGATTCATTACATAGCACTAGGTCCAGAATAGCCTGCTCCCTTGTGGGCTCCATGACAAGCTGTTCCAAAACGCCATCCTGTAAGCATTCCATGAATTCCTTTTCTTTGGATCCACTGGCAACATTATTTACCCAGTCCACCTGCGTATTGAAGTCTCCCATGATCACCGTGACCTTGCCTTTCTGACATGCCTTTTCTATTTCCCGGTACATGTTGCGCCCCCTGGTCCTGACCACTGTTAGGAGGTCTGTACATAACTCCCATTATGGTTTTTTTGCCTTTGTGGTTCCTCAATTCCACCCACACAGACTCCACATCATCCGACGCTATGTCATTCAGTGCCATAGATTTAATTTTGTTCTTAACTAACAAGACAACCCCACTTCCTCTGCCCACCTCCCTGTCTTTTCGATAAGTTGAAAATCCTTGGATCTTTAACTGCCAGTCCTGACCCCCCTGTAACCACGTCTCTGTGATGCCTACCACATCATAATCATTCATGATCTGTGCCATTAGTTCCAGGATTTTGACCCAGCAATGGAACAGTGATATATTTCTAAGGCAGGATAGTGAGTGACTTGGAAGGGAACTTGCAGGAGGTGATGTTCCCATGTATCTACTGTCTTTGTCCTTCTAGATAAAAGTAGAATTGAATGTGAAAGGTGCTGTCTTTGGCCGGGTGGTCTAATGCATGAATCACATAAGGTTAGTATGCAGATACAGGAAGTATTTGGGCAAGTTGATGCAATGTTATCACAGGGAGAATTGAAATACTGAAATTGGGAGATTATACTTCACTCATGCAGAGCACTGATGAGACTATATCTGAAGTATTTTGTAGAGTATTGGTCACTTTATTCTAGGAAGTATGTAAATGATTTGGAACAGTTTAGAAAATGTATACCAGATTAATATCTGGAAATTGGGTGGATTTGTTTTATGAGGAAAGCTAAGACAACCTAGGCTGGTATCTGCTAAAGTTTGGAAAAGTAAGTGACAACATGATTGAAACATTTAAAATCTTGAATGTTCTTACCACAGTAAATGTAGAGAGGAATGCCACTGCTTAAAAATCGAGTGCTGCCTTTTCAAAACAGAGATTAGGCATTTTTTTTTCTCTGAGGGTTGAGTTTATAGGATTGTTTTCCTGAAAAGGTGGTGGATTCAGAGTTCCTGAATATTCTTTAGGCTGATGTAGGTTCTTTGGAAAGGATTTGAAAGGTTGTCAGGGATATGTAGGAATGTGAAATAGAGGTTACAAGCAGATCAGCCATGATCTTATTGAATGGCAGAACAAGCTCCAGGGACTGTTGGCTTACTCTTGCTCCTGTTTGGAGAAACTGTCAAAAAATCTGGGCCCAATTTTTTCATTTTCAATCACTGAGTAACTTAAAGCTAACAATAATAGAATGATAAACTAGCCACCAGTAGTTCTAACCTATTACTGTCTCCAACATATATTAATATGTATACTGTAATTCAATAACTTATATTATTTATTGACTTGTGATCATAGACTGTCCTATCCCCCCCAGTCCAGGAACTCCCCACATACGTTCAAGACACCACCCACGCCCTCCACCTCCTCCAAGACTTCCGTTTCCCCGGCCCCCAACGCTCATCTTCACCATGGATATCCAATCCCTCTACACCTCCATCCACCATGACCAGGGCCTCCAAGCCCTCCGTTTTTTCCTCTCCAGACGTCCCCAACAGTACCCTTCCACCGACACTCATTTGTTTGGCCGAACTGGTCCTCACCCTTAACAATTTCTCCTTCGAATCCTCCCACTTCCTCCAGACCAAAGGGGTAGCCATGGGCACACGTATGGGCCCCAGCTATGCCTGTCTCTTTTTTGGGTACGTAGAACAGTTGATCTTCCGTAATTACACCGGCACCACTCGACACCTCTTCCTCCGCTACATTGATGACTGCATTGGCGCCACCTCGTGCTCCCGCGAGGAGGTTGAGCAATTCATCAACTTCACCAACGCATTCCACACTAACCTTAAATTTACCTGGACCATCTCTGACACCTCCCTCCCCTTCCTGGACCTCTCCATCTCCATTAATAATGACCGACTTGACACTGACATATTTTACAAACCCACCGACTCCCACAGCTACCTGGATTACACCTCTTCCCACCCTACCTCTTGCAAAAATGCTATCCCGTATTCCCAATTCCTCCGCCTCCGCCGTATCTGCTCCCAGGAAGACCAGTTCCACCACAGAACACACCAGATGGCCTCCTTCTTTAGAGATCGCAATTTCCCTTCCCACGTGGTTAAAGATGCCCTCCAACGCATTTCGTCCACATCCCGCACCTCCACCCTCAGATCCCACCCCTCCAACCGTAACAAGGACAGAACGCCCCTGGTGCTCACCTTCCACCCTACCAACCTTCGCATAAACCAAATCATCTGCCGACATTTCCGCCACCTCCAAACAGACCCCACCACCAGGGATATATTTCCCTCCCCACCCCTTTCTGCCTTCCGCAAAGACCGTTCCCTCCGTGACTACCTGGTCAGGTCCACGCCCCCCCTACAACCCACCCTCCCATCCTGGCACCTTCCCCTGCCACTGCAGGAACTGTAAAACCTGCGCCCACACCTCCTCCCTCACCTCTATCCAAGGCCCTAAAGGAGCCTTCCACATCCATCAAAGTTTTACTTGCACATCCACTAATATAATTTATTGTATCCGTTGCTCCTGATGCGGTCTCCTCTACATTGGGGAGACACGGCGCCTCCTAGCAGAGCGCTTTAGGGAACATCTCCGGGACACCCGCACCAATCAACCACACCGCCCCGTGGCCCACCATTTCAACTCCCCCTCCCACTCTGCCGAGGACATGGAGGTCCTGGGCCTCCTTCACCGCCGCTCCCTCACCACCAGACGCCTGGAGGAATAATGCCTCATCTTCCGCCTCGGAACACTTCAACCCGGGGCATCAATGTGGACTTCAACAGTTTCCTCATTTCCCCTTCCCCCACCTCACCCTAGTTCCAAACTTCCAGCTCAGCACTGTCCCCATGACTTGTTCGGACTTGTCCTACCTGCCTATCTCCTTTTCCACCTATCCACCACACCCTCTCCTCCCTGACCTATCACCTTCATCCCCTCCCCCACTCACCTATTGTACTCTATGCTACTTTCTCCCCACCCCCACCCTCCTCTAGCTTATCTCTCCACGCTTCAGGCTCACTGCCTTTATTCCTGATGAAGGGCTTTTGCCCGAAATATTGATTTTACTGCTTCTCAGATGCTGCCTGAACTGCTATGCTCTTCCAGCACCACTAATCCCGAATCTGGTTTCCAGCATCTTGAGTCATTGTTTTTATCTAACTGTAATGACAGCTAACTGGACACTCAACGTGTACTTTGCATTTGCATAGCTGCAATTAGATTTAAACATGGAATACTGGAGACATTCAGTAGGTCTGGTAGCATATGTGAAGAAAAAAAACAGAGTTAATGCTTTGTGTCAGAACTGATGTTACCAGGCCTGCTGAGTTTCTCCAGCATTATCTGTTTGTTGTAGATTTGTTTTTATTTCTATGATTAGATTTATGTGTTCTTTTAACTGAAGTGACGAAGCAGCAAGTGGAAAGACATGGAGAGGAAAAAACAAAACTGAACCATTAACTTCTTTACGTGTCATTCATTCCATTCACTGATCTCTCTCTCTCTCTCTCTCTCTCTCTCTCTCTCTCTCTCTCTCTCTCTCTCTCTCTCTCTCTCTCTCTCTCTCTCTCTCTCTCTCTCTCTACTTGTCATCACTAATGTAAATATCAAATAAAATAAACCAGGCACTGAAACAAACTTAGGTGAAGAATATTCAAAATTGATAGGTTTTGGTGAATAAAGTGTTGCATTAAAGACTTGGCTCACATGTTGTCAAACTCAAAGCATTCACAGCAGTACACTGTGCACAAACAGAAACATGAAACACGCTGAGCCAAGTTATATACCACTGAATAGTGATTTATTTAAAGCATTCCTCTGATGTCTAACAAAAACTGGATCTTGAGTTAAATCAGCTTTGCTGCATTTCTTGTGCTAAAATATTCTGAACAAAACAATTATGTGGAGAAGGGAGACTTGGTTTTCTGACTGGTTCATATTTCACTTTAACAATACAAGTTGAATGAATACTTTCCTATCGCTACAGAGATTCTGAATAAAATATATCTGTTTTAAAAACCTATATAGGTCCAGCCTGGTGCCTATTTCATGGAGGATTACAAAATATTGAGAAATTATAACTTCACACTTTTTTTTAGATTACTTACAGTATGGAAACAGGCCCTTCGGCCCAACAAGTCCACACCGACCTGCCCAGACCCATTCCCCTATATTTACCCCTGACAATTGCACCTAACACAATGGCCAATTCACCTAACCTGCATATTTTTGGACTGTGGGAGGAAACCCATGCAGACATGGGGAGAATGTGCAAACTCCACACAGACAGTCCCCTGAGGCGGGAATTGTACCCAGATCTCTGGTGTTGTGAGGCAGCAGTGCTAACCACTGTGCCACCGTGTTTCGGTTGTAAAATTGATCTAGCCCAGAATCCTGTTGCAGTCATGACATTTGAAACGTGGAACATAATTACAGAGCAGTACTGGTTTTCCTGTGGTATGTTTAGCAGCTGCTTCTTCTGCTAATCACACAGGACACAAGGATAATTGAAAAGGTGCAACAAAATCTTTCCCACACAGGAAAAAAAAATAATGTTAAGTGTCTTGTGAATCACAACCAAAAAAACAGAAATGGCTCAGAGAATTCTGGAACATCCCCCTCCCCTCAGTCCCTTCCTGCTGCAGTATTACAGCTGCTCATGGAATAAAAGGGACAGTAGTTTCATGGATCTAAGCTTGATTGAGTGACAGAAAACTAAGAGTAACAGAATATAGAAGAGTACAGCATAAGTACAGGCCCTTCAATTCACTGTGCCTGTGTTAACCACATTGATGTTCTAAACTAATTACATCTGCATGCATGTGGTCCATATCCCACTATTTCATGCCTGTTCATGTGTCTGCCTTGCAAACTTTGCTATTGTATCTGCTTCTACCACCTCCTCTGGCACAATGTTCCAGACACCCAACACCCTCTGTGTAAAAAAACCTTTCTTCACACATCTCTTTTGATCTTGTCCCCTCTCATATTAAACCAATGTCTTAGAACAGCTGGTGCTGGAGCCTGCCAGGGAGAAGGCAATTCTGGATCTGGTATTGTGCAACAAACCAGAGTTGATCAGGGACCTCGAAGTGAAGGAGCCATTAGGAGGTAGTGACCATAATAGAATACGCTACTATCTGTAATTTGAGAGGGAGAGGGTACAATCAGAAGTGACAATATTTCTGTTGAATAAAGGGAACTATGGAGCTATGAGCGAGGAGCTGGCCAAAGTTCAATGGTGCAATACCTTAGCAGGGATGACAGTGGAGGAATAATGGCAGATATTTCTGGGTATAATGCAGAAGATGCAGGATCAGTTCATTCCAAAAAGGAAGAAAGATCCTATGAGGAGGCAGGGGTGGCCGTGGCTGACGAGGGAAGTTAAGAAACATATAAAGTTAAAAGAGAAGAAGTATAACATAGCAAAGATAAGTGGGAAAACGGAGGACTGGGAAGCTTTTAAACAACAACAAAGGATTATGAAGAAGGAAATACGCAGAGAAAAAATGAGGTACGAAGGTAAACTGGCCAAAAATATAAAGGAGGATAGTAAAAGCTTTTTTAGGTCTGTGAAAGGGAAAAAAAATGGTTAAGACTAAAATTGGGCCCTTGAAGACAGAAACAGGGGAATATATCATGGGGAACAAAGAAATGGCAGAAGAATTGAATTGATACTTCAGATCTGTCTTCATTGGGGAAGACACAAGCAATCTCCCTGAGGTAACAGTGGCTGAAGGACCTGAATTGAAGGGAATTTATATTTTCCTGGAATTGGTGTTGGAGAGACTGTTAGGTCTGAAGGTTGTTAAGTCCCCGGAGCCTGATGGTCTACATCCCAGGGTACTGAAGGAGGTGGCTCCAGAAATCATGGATGCGTTGGTGATTATTTTCCAGAGTTCGATAGATTCAGGATCAGTTCCTGCGGATTGGAGGGTGGCTAATGTTGTACCACTTTTTAAGAAAGGAGCAAGAGAGAAAGCAGGAAATTATAGACCAGTTAGTCTGACCTCAGTGGTGGGAAAGATGCTGGAGTCAATTATAAAGGATGAAATTACAACAAATCTGGATAGCAGTAACAGGATAGGTCAAAGTCAGCATGGATTTATGAAGGGGAAATCATGCTTGACTAATCTTCTGGAGTTTTTTGAGGATGTAACTCTGAAGATGGACAAAGGAGATCCAGTGGATGTAGTGTACCTGGACTTTCAGAAGCCTTTGATAAAATCCCACATAGGAGGTTAGTGAGCAAAATTAGGGCGCGTGGTATTGGGGGCAAAGTACTGACTTGGATTGAAAATTGGTTGGCTGACAGGAAACAAAGAGTAGTGATAAACGACTCCCTTTCGGAATGGCAGGCAGTGACCAGTAGGGTACCGCAGGGATCAGTGCTGGGACCGCAGCTTTTTACAATATATATTAATGATATAGAAGATGGTATTAATAGTAACATTAGCAAATTTGCTGATGATACAAAGCTGGGTGGCAGGGTGAAATATGAGGAGGATGTTAGGAGATTACAGGGTGACCTGGACAGGTTAGGTGAGTGGACAGATGCATGGCAGATGCAGTTTAATGTGGATAAATGTATGGTTATCCACTTTGGTGGCAAGAACAGGAAGGCAGATTACTACCTAAATGGAGTCAAGTTAGGTAAAGGGGCAGTACAGAAAGATCTGGGTGTTCTTGTACACCAGTCAATGAAGGCAAGCATACAGGTACAGCAGGTAGTGAAGAAAGCTAATAGCATGCTGGCCTTCATAACAAGAGGGATTGAGTATAGAAGCAAAGAGGTTCTTCTGCAGCTGTACAGGGCGCTGGTGAGACCGCACCTGGAATACTGTGTACAGTTCTGGTCTCCAAATTTGAGGAAAGACATTCTGGCTATTGAGGGAGGTTCACGATGTCAATACCTGGAATGGCGGGACTATCTTATGTTGAAAGATTGGAGTGACTGGGCTTGTATACCCTTAAGTTTAGAAGACTGAGAGGGGATCTGATTGAGATATATAAGATTATTAAAGGATTGGACACTCTGGAGGCAGGAAACATGTTTCCGCTGATGGGTGAGTCCCGAACCAGAGGACACAGCTTAAAAATAAGGGGTAGGCCATTTAGGACAGAGATGAGGAGAAACTTCTTCACCCAGAGAGTGGTGGGTGTGTGGAATGCTCTGCCCCAGAAGGCAGTGGAGGCCCAGTCTCTGGATTCATTTAAGAAAGAGTTGGATAGAGCTCTCAAGGATAGTGGAATCAAGGGTTATGGAGATAAGGCAGGAACAGGATACTGATTAAGGATGATTAGCCATGATCATAATGAATGGTGGTGTAGGCTCGAAGGGCAGAATGGCCTACTCCTGCACCTATTGTCTATTGTCCCATAGAATTTGACATTTCTGGGAAACAGACTCTGACTACTGTAAGTAATCTAAACTATTCACCTTAGCCATTCCTCTCATAATTGTATGTACTTCTATCAGGTCACCCTCAGCCTCTGAAGGTCTCGCAAAAACCATAAGACCATAGATGTGCAAAGTCCAAAGATGTGCAGATTGCCCATAGTGTCCAGGGGTGTGCTGGCTAGGTGGATTAGCCATTGGAAATGCAGGGTTACAAGGATACGGTAAGAGGATGGGTTTAGGTGGGATGTGGTCAGTGTGGGTTTGATGGGGCACATGGCCTGCTTCCACACTGTAGGGACTTTATGATATCTATGATTCTATGATAATATTATCAGATATAGGAGCAGAATTTAGGCCATTTGGCTCATTGAATTTGATCCAGCATTTGATCATGGCTAATATGTTTCTCAACCCATTCTCCTGCCTTCTCCCCTTATCTCTGATCCCCTTACCAATCAAGAAACTACCTCTGTCCTAAATGCAGTCAATGACTTAGCAATGGAAAGGGATAGGTATGTACCGCAGGGCAAGTGTTATAACTGGGGGAAAGGCAATCGTGATGCAATTAGACAAGATTTAAGATGCATAGGATGGGGAAGGAAACTGCAGGGGATGGGCACAATTGAAATGTGGAGCTTGTTCAAGGGAACAGCTACTGCATGTCCTTGATAAGTATGTACCTGTCAGGCAGGGAGGAAGTGGTCAAGCTGGGGAACCGTGGTTTACCAAAGAAATTGAATCTCTTGTCAATAGGTAAAAGGCTATTCCTGATGAAGGGCTTTTGCCCGAAACATCGATTCTACTGCACCTCAGATGCTGCCTGAACTGCTATGCTTTTCCAGCACCACTAATCCAGTCTCTTGTCAATAGGAAGAAGGAGGCTTGAAGGCAAAGGTGAGATGTGAAGGCTCAGTTAGGGTGCTTGAGAGTTACAAGTTAGCCAGGAAGGACCTAAAGAGAGAGCTAAGAAGAGCTAGGAGGAGACATGATACATCTTTGGCAGGTAGGATCAAGGAAAACCCTAAAGCTTTCTATATGTATGATAGGAATAAAAGGACAACGAGGGTAAGATTAGGGCTGCGGGATGAACTGAACGCTGGGTTAAGGCGTCCGATGCCGACGCTCATACACAGTTTTACCCGGTAAAGCGAATGATTAGAGCCTTGGGGCCAAAACGATCTCAACCTATTCTCAAAGTTTAAATGGGTAAGAAGCCCGACTCGCTGGCTTGGAGTCGGGCGTGGAATGCGAGTGCCCAGTGGGCCACTTTTGGTAAGCAGAACTGGCGCTGCGGGATGAACCAAACGCTGGGTTAAGGCGCCCGATGCCGACGCTCATACGCAGTTTTACCCGGTAAAGTGAATGATTAGAGGCCTTAGGTTGAGATCATTTCGGCCCCAAGATTAGGGCCAGTCAAGGGAAGTTGTGTGTGGAGTCTGAGGAGATAGGAGAGGTGCTAAATGAATATTTTTCGTCAGTATTCACATTGGAAAAAGACAATGTTGTCGAGGAGAATATTGAAATACAGGCATTAGGCTAGATGGGATTGAGGCTCATAAGGACAAGGTCTTAAGGTCTTAGCAATTCTGGAAAGTGTGAAAACAGCTAAGTCCGCTGGGCCAGATGGGATTTATCTGAGGTTTTTCTGGGAAGCTAGGGAGGAGATTGCAGAACCTTTGACTTTGACCTTTATGCTATCATTGTTGATAGGAATAGTGCCAGAAGACCGGAGGATAGCAAATGTTGCCCCCTTCTTCAAGTAGGGGAGTAGAGACAACCCTGGTAATTATAAACCTGTGAGCATTACTTCGGTTGTGGGTAAAGTGTTGGAAAGGACTAAAAGAGATGGGATTTATAATCATCTAGAAAGGAATAAGTTGATTAGGGATAGTCAACACAGTTTGTGAAGGGAAGGTCATTCCTCACAAACCTTACTGAGTTCTTTGAGAAGGTGACCAAACAGGTGGATGAGGGTAAAAGTAGTTGATGCGGTGTATATGGAACTCAGTAAAGTATTTGATAAGTTTCCCCATGCAAAAAATACGGAGGCATGGGATTGAGGATGATTTAGTGAACTGGAGTAGAAATTGGCTCGATGAAAGAAGATGCTGGTGGTTAATGGGAAGGGCTCATCCTAGAGTTCAGTTACTAGTGATGTACTGCGAGGATCTGTTTTGGGGCCACTACTGTTTACCATTTTTATAAATGACGTAGATGAGAGCGTAGAAGGATGGATTAGTTAATTTGCGGATGACACTAGGTCGGTGGAGTTGTGGATAGTGCTGAAGGAAGTTGTAGGTTACAGAGGGACATAAATAAGCTGCAGTGCTGGGCTGAGAGGTGGCAAAATGGAGTTTAATGTGAAAAAGTGTGTGGTGATTCACTTTGGAAGGAGTAACAGGAATGCAGAGTACTGGACTAATGATAAGATTCTTGGTAGTGTGGATGAGCACAGAGATATTGGTGTCCATATACATAGAGCTCTGAAAGTTGCCACCCAGGTTGATAGGGCTGTTAAGAAGGCATATGGTGTGTTAGCTTTTATTGAGCTTCGGAGCCACGAGGTCATGCTGGTACGACCTCACTTGGAGCATTGCATACAGTTCTAGTCACTGCATTATAGGGTGGATGTGGAAGCTTTGGAAAGGGTGCAAAGGAGATTTACTAGGATGTTGCCTGGTATGGAGGGAAGGTCTTATGAGGAAAGGCTGAGGGACCTTAGATTGTTTCCATTCGAGAGAAGATGGTTAGTGGTGACTTTATTGAGTCATATAAGGTTTAGATAGGGTGGATAGTGAAAGCCTTTTTCCTTGGATGGTGATGGCTAGAACGAGGAGATATAGCTTTAAATTAAGGGATTATAGATAAAGGACAGATGTCAGTGGTAGGTTCTTTACTCAGAGAGGAGGAAGGGTATGGAACGCACTGCCTGCAACAGTAGTAGACTTGCCAACTTTAAGGGCATTTAAATTGTCATCCATATATTTATCCAATGACCATGGAGTGGTATAGGTTAGATGGGCTTCAGATTGGTTTTACAGGGTGGCGCAACATCGAGGGCCAAAGGGCCTGTACCGCACTATAATGTTGTATGTTCTATGCTTATATAGCCTTCGGTGGCATGAATTCCACAAATTAACCTCCCTCTGGCTGAAAAGGTTCCACTTCATCTCAGTTCTCTTGGATTATCCCTTGACGTGGGATATCCCTGTGATCTCAGGTCCTAGTCTCGCCTGCTAGTGGAAACATCTTCACCCAAGTCCACACTATCTTCTCAGTATTTTGTCTGTAATTTTTAATCAGATCCTCCCTCATCCTCAACTCCATTGAGTACAGACCCAAGAGCCTTTAACTGCTTCTCATACAACAAGACTTTCATCCCCAGGATCATTCTTATAAACCTCCTCTGGACTCCCTCCAATGCCAATTCTTCCCTAGATACTGGGCCCAAAAATGTTCACAATGTTCCAAATGCAATTTAACTAGAGCCTTATACACCCTCATCTCTGATCTTGTATTGTCGCCCTCTTGAAATGAATTCTAACATTGAAATAAATGCTAAATTGCATTTGGCTTCTGAAGTGAAGCATGACTGAATCTGCATGTTAACCTTAAAAGAATCCTGAACCAGGAATTCTAAATCCCTTTGTTCTTCAGAATTCTGAGCCTTTCCCTGTTTAGAAAATGTACCCCTGTTCTTCCTACCAAAGTGCATAACCTCACATCTTCCCACATGGTATTCCATCTGCCACTTCTTTACCCAGCCTCCCCACTTCCTCAACATGACCTATCCTTCCACTTGCCTTTGTGATATCTGCAAATTTAGCAACAATACCCTCAGTTCCTTTGTCCAGATAATTAATGAATAACATAAATAGTTATAGTCGTAATGCAGACCCCTGCGAAATTCCAACAGTCACTAGCTGCCATCCTGAAAAAGACCCCTTAAACCCCCAACTCTGCCTCCTGCCAGTCAGCCAATCCTCTATCCATGCCAATACCTTGCCAAATACACAATGGGCTCCTATGTTACTTAGCAGCTCCCTGTATAGTTTCTTGTCAAATGCCTTCTGGAAATCCAAATAGATCATGTCCACTGGGTCTCCTTTGTCTAACTTGCTTGTTACTTCCTCAAAGAATTTTAACAGATTTATCAGCGATGATCTCCCCTTGATGAAGCCGTGCTGACTCAGCCCTTTTTTAACATGCGCTTCCAAATACTTCACAATCTCATTCTTAATAATCAACTCTAAACTTTTTCTAACAACCTCGGTCAGACTAACTAGCCAACATTTTCTTGTCTTCAACATCCCTTCCTTCTTCAACAGAGATGTTACATTAGACAGTGTCCAGTCTTCTGAGACTCTTCCTGACTCCAGTGTCACCTGTGTCACAAAGCTAGTCCTTTTTTTTTGTTTAAAAGCTGTTTCTTGGCTCAAGGAGACTCAGTCCTTGATTTTTTTTCAGAGAGGTGATAAACCAGGCTGGGCTCCAATCAAACTGGTTTGGTACAGAGACGAAAAGGATTTTGAGAGGCCTTTTGTTTATATGTAAACAGATGGGACTTCGGGCCAAAGTGGTCATGTTTTAGAAGTGACCTGTAGAATGAAAGGGGAGTGGTCAGCTCTCAAGCTCAGCAGTTTAGTTCAGTCCAGAACTGGTTGGGAGTTCAACAGTGAACTGGGCGGACACTTTCTCTTCTCTCCCTTCTAACTTCAACCTGGAAACTTCTGATCCTTTTTTGTACTGTGTTTAAAGGGGGTTTGCTTATTGGGACAATTGTGTATATTCAGAACAGTATACTTAAGTCTAGTTTGGATAGACTGAGTTCTGTAGGGGTCCTTTACTCTGTTCTTCATGTTTCATTGTGTAATTTTTGTCTGTTTTAAACTTGGTAGTCAACCTCGCGAACTTAATCTGGGTAATTTTCACTGTACATTTACTGAACCAAATTGCAAAGTTATTATCTGGGCTGCCTGCTTCAAGATGTTTTGAGTGGTCTGACCGAGTCCATAACACCTGAAAGATCATCAATGTCGCCACAATCTCATCAGCTATCACCTTCAGAACACTTGGGTGTAGTCCAACCAAGAATAGAATCCAAGTTGGTACAATCTCTCCTTCTAGCTTATACAGTCTATTTCTGGGAAACCTCTTTTGCACCCTGTCCAAAGCCGCCACATCCTCTCTATAGTGCGGCAACCAGTTCTGGACACAGTGCTCCAAATGTGGCCTTGCCAATTTCTTATAAAGTTGCAGCAAGACTTGCCAACTTTAATACTCACTGCTCCAACTGATGAAGACAAGCATGCCATATGAATTCTTTATCACCTTATCCACTTGTGTTGCTACTTTCAGGGAGCTATGGACTTTCACCCCAAGATCCCTTGTATATCAGTGTTCCTCAGGGTCGTGACAGTTACTGCATACTTTCTGCTTGAATTTGACCTCCCAAAGTGCACCACCTCACACTTGTTCAGATTAAACTCCATCTGCCAATTCTCTACCCAACTTTCCAACTGATAAATATCCTGCTGCATCCTTTGATATCCTTGCTCAGTATCCACAACTCCAACAATTTTAATGTCATCTGCAAACTTAACAATCAGACCACTGACATAGATCATAGAACATTACAGCGCAGTACAGGCCCTTCAGCCCTCAATGTTGAGCCATCCTTGAAACTATTCTGAAGCACAGCGAACCTACACTATTCCATTCTTGTCCATATGCCTATCCAATGACCATTTAAATGCCCATAAAGTCTAAAGTCTACTACTGTTGCAGGCAGTGCATTCCACAGCCCTAATACTCTCTGAGTAAAGAAATTACATCCGATATCTGTCCTATACCTATCATCCCTCAATTCGAAGCTATGTCACCTGACGCAATATTCCAAAAGTGGCCTATTTCTCATAAGAACTTCCCTCCATACCAGGCAACATCCTAGGAAACCTCTCTGAACCCTTTCCAAAGCTTCCATATCCTTCCTATAATGCGGTGACCAGAACTGTATGCAATACTCCAAGTGCAGTCACATCAGAGTTTTGTACAGCTGCAGCGTGACCTCATAGTTCCAAACATCGATCCCTTTACTAATAAAGGTTAACACACTGTATGCCTTCTTAACAGCCCTATCAACCTATGTGGCAAATTTGAGGGATCTATATACATGGACACCGACATTTCTCTGCTCAGCTACACTACCAAGAATCTTACCACTAGCCGAATAGTCTGCATTCCTGTTACTCCTTCCAAATGAATCACTGACAACATTTCTGCATTAAACTTCATTTGCCACCTCTCAGCCCAGTCTGCAGCTATGTCCCTCTATAAACTACAACATCCTTCATCATTATCCACAGCTGTACTGCCCACAAATTTATTAACCCATCCTTCTACACCCTCATCCAGGTCATTTATAAAAATGACCAACAGCAATGGCTCAAAAACAGATCCTTGCAGTACACCACTAGTAAATGAATTCCAGGATGAACATTTCCCATCAACCCACTCTCTGCCTTCTTTCAGCTAGCCAACTTCTGATCCAAACCGCGAAATCACCCTCAATTTCATGCCTCTGTATTTTGTGCAGTAGCCTACCATGGGAAAACTTATTAAATGCCTTACTGAAATCCATATACACCACATCAACGGCTTTACCCTCATCCACCTGTTTGGTCACCTTCTCAAAGAACTCAATAAGGTTTGTGAGGCACAATCTACCCTTCACGAATCCGTGTTGATTATCCCTAATCAACGTATGCCTATGGAGATGATAATAAATCCAATCTCTTATAACCTTTTCCAACACTTTACCCACAACCGAGGTAAGGCTCACTGGTCTATAATTACCAGGGTTGTCTCTACTCCCCTTCTTGAACAAGGGAACAACATTTACTGTCCTCCAGTATTCCAATACTATTCCTGTAGACAAAAAAGATCAAACCCAAAGGCTCAGCATTCTCTTCCCTGGCTTCTCAGAGAATTCTCGGAAAAATCCCATCCGGCCCAGGGGATTTATCTAATTTCACACTTTCCAGAATTTCTAACACCTCCTCCTTCTGAACCTTACTCCTTGTGAACCTTACTCCTTGTGAACCATAGAACATAGAAAATAGAAGAATACAGCGCAGTACAGGCCCTTCGGCCATCGATGTTGCGCCGATCCAAGCCCACCTAACCTACACTAGCCCACTATCCTCCATATGCCTATCCAATGCCCGCTTAAATGCCCATAATGAGGGAGAGTCCACCACTGCTACTGGCAGGGCATTCCACGAATTCACGACTCGCTGAGTAAAGAACCTACCCCTAATATCTATCCTATACCTACCCCCCCTTAATTTAAAGCTATGCCCCCTTGTAATAGCTGACTCCATACGTGGAAAAAGATTCTCACTGTCGACCCTATCTAAACCCCTAATCATCTTGTACACCTCTATCAAGTCACCCCTAAACCTTCTTTTCTCCAATGAAAACAACCCCAAGTGCCTCAGCCTTTCCTCATATGATCTTTCTACCATACCAGGCAACATCCTGGTAAACCTCCTCTGCACCCGTTCCAGTGCCTCCACATCCTTCCTATAGTATGGCGACCAAAACTGCACACAATACTCCAGATGCGGCCGCACCAGAGTCTTGTACAACTGCAACATGACCTCAGTACTCCGGAACTCAATTCCTCTACCAATAAAAGCCAGTACGCCAAATGCCTTCTTCACCGCACTATTTACCTGGGTGGCAACTTTCAGAGATCTGTGTACATGGACACCAAGATCCCTCTGCTCATCCACACGACCAATTATCCGACCATTAGCCCAGTACCCCATCTTTTTGTTACTCTTACCAAAGTGAATCACCTCACACTTAGCTACATTGAACTCCATTTGCCACCTTTCTGCCCAGTTCTGCAGCTTATCTATATCCCGCTGTAACCTGCCACGTCCTTCCTCACTGTCTACAACTCCTCCGACTTTCGTATCATCCGCAAACGTGCTCACTCAACCTTCTAACCCTTCCTCCAGGTCATTTATAAAAATGACAAACAGCAATGGTCCCAAAACAGATCCTTGCGGAACACCGCTAGTAACGGCACTCCAAGATGAACCTTTACCATCAACTACTACCCTCTGTCTTCTTCCGGCCAGCCAACTCCTAATCCAAACCTCCAACTCACCCTCAATGCCATACCTCCGTATTTTTTGCAGTAGTCTACCATGGGGAACCTTATCAAACGCCTTACTAAAATCCATATACACCACATCTACCGCTTTCCCCTCGTCCACCTCCTTAGTCACCTTCTCAAAGAATTCAATAAGGTTTGTGAGGCATGACCGCCCTTCACAAAACCATGCTGACTATCCTTGATCACATTATTCCTATCCAGATGTTCATAAATTCTATCCCTTACAATTCTCTCTAAGATTTTGCCCACAACAGAAATGAGACTCACCGGCCTAGAGTTACTAGGGTTATCCCTACTCCCCTTCTTGAACAAGGGAACCACATTTGCTCGCCTCCAATCTTCTGGCACTACTCCTGTAGACAACGAGGACATAAAAATCAAGGCCAATGGCTCTGCAATCTCCTCCCTTGCTTCCCAGAGAATCCTAGAATAAATGCCATCAGGCCCAGGGGACTTATCTATTTTCACCCTTTCCAGAATTTCCAACACCTCTTCTCTACATACCTCAAAGCCATCCATTCTAATTAATTGTGACTCAGTATTCACATCGACAACAATGTCCTGTTCCTGATTGAATACTGACGAAAAGTATTCATTCAGTGTCTCCCCAATCTCTTCAGCCTCCACACGCAACTTCCCACTACTATCCTTGACTGGACCTATTCCTACCCTAGTCATTCTTTTATTCCTGACATACCTATAGAAAGCCTTAGGGTTTTCCCTAATCCTACCAACTAAGGACCTTTCATGTCCCCTTCTTGCTGCTCTTAGCTCTCTCTTCAGGTCCTTCCTGGCTACCTTATAACTCTCAATCGCCCCAATTGAACCTTCACGCCTCATCTTTACATAGGCCGCCCTCTTCCATTTAACAAGGGATTCCAATTCCTTATTAAACCACGGCTCCCTCACACGACACTTTCCTCCCTGCCTGACGGGTACATACTTATCAAGGACACTCAATAGTTGCTCCTTGAACAAGCTCCACATATCAATTACGCCCTTGCCTTGAAGCTTACTTTTCCAAGCCACACATCCTAAGTCATGCCTCACCGCATCATAATTTCCCTGCCCCCAGCTATAACTCTTGCCCTGTAGTGCACACTTATCCCTCTCCATCACGAGAGTAAAAGTCACCGAATTGTGGTCACTGTCCCCAAAGTGCTCACCTACCTCTAACTCTAACACCTGGCCTGGTTCATTACCCAGAACCAAATCCAGTATGGCCTCACCTCTTGTTGGCCTATCTACATATTGTGTCAGGAAACCCTCCTGCACAAATTGGACAAACACTGACCCATCTAACGAACTTGAGCTATAGCTTTCCCAATCAGTATCAGGAAAGTTAAAGTCCCCCATAACAACCACCCTATTACTTTCACTCATCTCTTGAATCATCCTCGCAATCCTTTCTTCTATGTTTCTAGGACTATTAGGAGGCCTGTAAAAAAACTCCTAACAGGGTGAACTCATCTTTCCTATTCCTAACCTCAGCCCAAACTACCTCAGATGGCGAGTCTTCATCCATCGTCCAACCTTACTCCTTGTGAACCTTACTCCCATCCAGTCTCGTAGCTTGTTTCTCCTCGACAACATTGTCTTTTGTCATTTTCATCCAAATCATTTGTATACATATTACAAACAGCAGAGGTCCCAGCACTAATCATTGTGTAACACAGAACTCTAGTCATAAACAAAACCCTCCACAATTACCCTCTGTCTTCCATGGCAAAGCAAATTTTGTATCCAACTTGCAACTCACCATCGATATCATTCAATTTGATCTTTTTGGATTAGTCTATCATAAGAGACCTTGTCAAATGCTTTAGTAAAGTCCAAGTAGATGACATCTACTGCCCTACCCTCAATCATCTTTGTCTCTTTCTCAAAAAACTCAATTAAGTTTGTGAGACAAAACCTCCCCCACACAAAGCTATTCTGACCATCCCTAATAAGTCCTTTCTTCTCTAAATGCAGATAAATCCTGTTCCTAAGAACCTTTTCCAATAATTTCCTTCCCACTGATGTCAGGCTCACTGGTCTATAATTTCCTGCATTATCCTGTTGCCCTTCTTGAACAAAGGAACAACAATATTCTCCAATCTTCTGGGACCTCACCTATGGCTAATGAGAATGCAAAGATTTCTGTCAAGGCCCCAGCAATCTCTTCCTTTGCCTCCTTCAGTACCTCAGGAAAGTTACCATCAGGCCCTGGTACTTACCTACCTTAATGTTTTTCAGGACAACCAACACCTCCTGCTTCTTATAGTGACATGCCGTAAAATATCAACAAACCTTTCTCTAAATTTACCATCATCCATGTCTTTTTCCCTGGTGAATACTGATGCAGAACACTCATTAAGAACCTTGCCCACTTTCTCTGACTCTATTCATAAATTCCCTCCTTTGTCCTAGAGTGGATGTTCTTTCCCTAGTTACCCTCTTGCTCCTAATGTATGTATAAAATGCCTTTACGGCCCCTTCTAGCCAACCGAATTTCTTTTTTAAGTTATTTTATGTTTCTTTTATTCTCCTCAAAGGTCTTGTTTCATTTGTTTCCTAAATCTTACTTATGCTTCCTTTTTTTTTTTAAATCTGAACTAACCACAGGAACATGCTGGTCTTGAATTCTGATCAATTGGCTTTTAAAAGACTCCCACATGTCAGTTCCGCATTTATCTTCAAAAAAACTGGCTTCAATTTTTCCAGTTCCTACCTACTATTGTTGTAATTATGCCAACTTAGCACTTTCACCCAAGGACCATTCTTATTCTTTTCCATAATGATGTTAAAACTTACTGAATTATGATGACTTCCAAAATGTTCCCACTCTGAAACTTTGATCACCTTGTCTGTCTCATTCCATAACACAAGGCCTAGCTTCCTATCTGCATGGTGTTTCAGAAACCCTCCTGGATGTACTTCATAAATTCTTCCCCATCTAAACCCCTGGCACAAATGGAGCCCCAATCGATATTGGGGAAAATAAAATCACCCACTATAACAATCCTGTTCTTTTTAGATCATTCCATGATTTACTTACACTTAGAGTCATACAGCATGGAAACAGATCCTTCAGTTCAACCAATCCATGCCAAACATAATCCCAAACTAAACTAATCCCATTTGCCTGCTCCAGGCCCATATCATTCCAAACTTTTCCTAATCATGTGAATATCCAAATGTCTTTTAAATATTGCAATTGTACCCATACAATTGGTAGGAAGGTTTGAACTGGAGTTTTCCAGGGGTTGATGTTGGGACCCTTGCTTTTCCTGGTATATGTAAATAATAGTCATGTAGATTTTGGTATACAGGAACTACAAAAAAGCTGTGATGTATGTCAAAGTCATAAGCATCGTAAACTTCAAAAGAAAAGAAACAAGTTGGTGGAATGAGCAAATAGGTGGCAGATGAAGTTCAAAGTAGCAAAGTGTGATGTGATAATAATTTTGTTGGAAGAACATTGAAAGACAATATAAATAAAGAATACAATTCTAAAGAGGATGCAGCAGCAGGGTAACCTGGTGTATATGTATACAAATAATAAAAGATGGCAAGGACAAGTACAGCAAGCAGTTAATAACGGATCCACCTTGCAGAAGAAGTTTAGTTTTTGCGTAGCTTTGGTGGTACAAACTCAATAAACTGTAGGGCATCTTCTGTACTGTATGATTTTATGTTTCTATGATCTTATGACAAAAGACTTATGGGAATGGTTCCGGGGATGCGGAATGTTGGTGATGAAAACAGATTGGAGAAATGGGACTCTTCTACTTGGGGAAGAGAAGGTTGAGTCAAGAAGTCGCTGAAGTAAGCAAAATCATGAGAGGTCTGGAAAATGCTCCGCTCAAGAAATGGCCAAGAATAACAGGACACAGACTTAAAATAACTAGTAAAGGAAGTAAAGTGGTTAGAGATCTGGAATACACTGCATGAGAGTACAGTGAAGCAACTTTGTGATTCTGTGATATATTGCAAACATTTAAAATGCTTTTACCTGTTCGGGTTTTAAATAGTTAAGTCTGTGTTGCCAGATCCTACCTGATTCTGGATCAGTGGTGCTGGAAGAGCACAGCAATTCAGGCAGCATCCGACGAGCAGCAAAATCGACCTTTCAGGCAAAAGCCCTTCATCCTACCTGATGTCAAGCTCCACTTGCCCAACAATCCTTTGGGGACTTACATTAGTTACATATTTCCTCAATGGTTTGAATTTTGAATCCTTGTCCTCACCTCTGACTCCACTGGTCTCTTTAATCTTCTCCTATGTGATGCCCACTCACACCATCTACCTCGGCCTCATAACTGTTCCCTCTTCATTTGCCTGAATTCTATTCTTTGGAAACAATTCCATCACTCCACACTTTAAGTTCCTAACCAAAATACATCCCTTTAAGTAAACCTTTTGCCATTTCAAATATCTGCTGCAAACTCTCAGTACTTTGTGTTTCTCTCCTCAAGAACCTCATTTTCTATACTAAAGTTACAAAATGCTCACGTAGATTAATTCAACCATGGAAACACATGAAGTATCCATGAAACCTATTTTTGATAAAAATTAAGTTTCAGAATGCACTGAACATTACTGAAATGATTGAAAAGACAATGATATTGACATGACTTTTTCAAAATGCCAGTGTTACATGTGATTCAATATTTTAGACAACGTTACAACAATCAACAGTGAGTTCAATAGTGCCATTTCACAAATAATAGCAGGAATAAATGTTCAGTGGAAGATTTGTGGGTCCATTGTGTGTTGGTTATCATTCAGTGTCTCATTTCACATCAGGATTTCTTTCTTGTTTCTCAAAAAGCCTCTCCAAGAGACAATAAGTGTTTTTTTTATTTCACAGCCGTCCTTCACAGACGAAGGACAATTATTTAGCACTTGTCGAAAAAATGAAAAGGACACAATGAGCATATTTTTAGCTTGTGAGCATCAGACAGGTAAGTTTTACGAAGATAGCTCTTCATTGGTTATTACTGCAGCTAATATATATTCAGTTTTCAGTATCTGACAAAAATCATTCACATTTTACTACATAGATGATGAGTCAGCAGAGCAACTAGTATTAAATCGCCTTTTGTTTTGCAATAGAACTTCGCTGACAGTCCATTTCTGTGATGTTGTGGATTTATTTTTCAATCTTGGCCTTTTTCTAATTTCTTAGTGACATTAGATTTGTCTCATCAAGGTTGGATTGTCTGATTGACAGCATAGCTCATCAGGAATCCCAGTATATGCTGCACTGTTGAATACTGTTCCAGCTCATTTTCTTAATGTGTAGCACGACTGAGAGCTTTCCATTCCAGGAATTGCTGAACCAAGCACAGTCAAATCATCCTTTGTGAAACTATAGGAACTTGAGATTATAATCAAACACAGTTATTATCAAATGAAGCAAGGGTGGATTAGGGGAATGAAGGAAGTGAGAGATGGATGTACTTCAGGATATCATTGAGGAGAATAATAGTGATAAATGAAAAGGACGAGTAACAAGAACGGGAGAAGAGGAAACTAGATTTGAGACAAGCTGGCAGGTAATATTCCTAATATCCTCTTTTATATCTCAGTTTACAGTTCTGGGAAAGTTTCTGTCAGAAATATGGTTTATCTTTATTTTGATTCCATTACATTTGGAGCAAAAAACGTTTGCTTTCAATATCAGGAATTTGCAGCTGATTTTGTTAATTCAGAACTTATATTGCTCTACTGGATTCTGACAGAGCACCACATTTGGCGAGGTGCAGGGCATTGAGAGAGTCTGTGTCTTATTCTCAAGATTGTGAAAACTGTCTCTAATTTAGATGGTATGATTGGTGCAGAAGGGTGATTCAACACTGACTCAGGATTTAATTTTCCAAGCCTCCTAAAAGCCACACAACAAATCCTGTTGATTTTGCTGGTGGTCTCTCAGACGTTGCCTATCATTGGCTGGTACTCAATGCCCAGTCAAGAGGTCCAGAATCAGGATAAGTTGCCCTCTGAAAATCACCCTTCCCTTGAATCCAAAACCCCACGTTGTCCGACTGTCCAGATGATTAGATTAACTCCTTTATGTGCAACTAGAATAGAAAGCACAGAAATCAACCATCATCAGTTACTCTTCTGTGGAATAACATAAAATAAAAAACTGCAGATGCTGGAAATCTGAAACAAAAACATAAACTGCTAGAGAAATTCAGCATGCCTGGCAGCATCTGTGGAGAGAAAGCAGAGTTAATGTTTTGAGTTCAGAGACTCGATGAAGAGTCTGGTTCTGATTAAGAGTTACTGGACCTCAAACATTAGCTCTGTCTTCCCCCAACAGATCCTGTAATCTTATGTGGCATTAGTCTCAGAGAAGACGACTCAGAAAACTGAAATGTTTCTTTCCCTTATTGTTTCTCCTGCAGCCTCCAATTCTTATTGGAGATGATGTTTGCTCCAAATGTTTCTGAATTTCTTGACAGCTCATGCTTTTTCACTCTCCTTCTGATTCCCTGTGCATAGGAAACCACTTGGACCAATATCTAAATCAGAGAAACACATTTCATATGTAAGGTAGGTGTGCTTTTGGTCATAACTAACCAATCCTCAAGGTGTTATCAGTTTTATTTGTATGTCTAGTTTTATGTCTCTAACTGCTGAGTTAGAGTCACTTCAAATAAATGAAATCACTTATAACTCCAAACTATTTGCTTCTTCTATGAATCATTTTGATTAGGTTGCTTATTTAAAGCAAAATAAATGGATTTTAATATCATTATCAGATTTAGTAGTCTTTCATGACATCAATATATGAACATTTGGGTTTATGAATTAAGGGCAAATATTGACCATTCAGCCCCTCAAACCTATGCCACCATTCAACAAGATCACAGCTGATCCGATTGCATTAGAAATTCCACATTCACACCTACCCTTGAAGATTATGTTGCCTGACAAGAATCTATCCTCTCTGCCTTAATAAATATTCAAAGCCCTACTACCTTTGCTTTCTGAGGTACAGAATTCACACAAGACATACAACTACCTGAGAGAAAGAGGTATCCTCATCATTGTCATGAAAGAACAACCTAATTGTTAAACAGTGCCCCCTAGCTCTGGACTGACTCACAAGAGGAAACACCTGTTTGCGTTCATTTTGTGAAGACCACACCGAATCATACACACTTTAATCAAACGACCTCTCACTCTTCAAAACTCCAGTGGAAACATCTTCCCTCCAAACCTACAAATAACTGTGTTCCCATTCCATTTCAGTGAATTCAACCATCTCTGTCAAGGCACCAATCTAAAATCTGGACCTGTAGGGAGTTCAGCTTAGATTTCCATGGCTGTGACGGGATGATCCAACTAGTGTTGGATCTCTATTAACTCGACATAGTTTCTTGAATCCACCCATGAGCTGTGCAAGGACTGCTCCTGACAGCTCCCAGATTAAGGCCGCTGGTGCCTAAAGAAGGGAGTCTAAGGGCCCAAAAACTCCCTCCCACCCCAGAATTCAGCCCCTTGTCTGAAACAGTGTCTCCTCAAACAGCATGATTGGGTCCCCCTTGTCCTCACTTTTCATTCCACCAGCTTCTGGATTCAAGGGATTATTCTCCGCCATTTCAGGCAACTCCAGCAGAACGCCACCACCAAACACGTCTTCTCTTCTCTACCCTTGTCTGCATTTTGCAGGCATCATTCCCTCCAAGGGGCCCTTTTCCATTCCACAACCACCAACTCCATACCCTCTTCCCTTGTGATCTTCCCATGTAACCGAAGAAGGCGCAAAACCTGCCCTTTCACCTCTTCCTTGTTCACCATCCAAGGGCCCAATCTTTCCAGGTGAAGCAGCATTTCACCCATACCTCCTCCAATCTTGTATATTACATTCGCTGCACTCAGTGTGACCCACTCAACATTGGAGAAACCAAATACAGACTGTGTGACCACTTTGCAGAACACCTCTGGTCTGTGTGCAAGCAGGACTTCAGGTAGCCGGTCATTTTAACACAGCGCCTTGCTCACATGCCCACATGTCTGTCCGCGACATGCTGCAGTGTTCCAGTGAATCACAGCGTAAACTGGAGGAACAACATCTCATTTTCAGACCAGGCACTTTTTACAGTCTTCTGGACTTAATATTGAGTTGAACACCTATGCATTGTGAACATTTCCTCCTTTTCTTTTAACTTGTTATCATGTCCTCCCCACCCCCACCCCATCTCACTTACTGTCCTTTCAAGTCTGGCAGGAAACATACCATTGTTCTGCCATTCTCACATTCCGATCACTTAATCTGAACTATCAACATCTTTACTGGCACCCTACACCCGCTACTCCCAGCTCCCCCAACCTCCCAAAAGTCTATCCCATAAATGCTATCCCCTCCACACTTCACTTCAGCTCTGATGAAGAGTCATATAGAGTCAAAATGTTAGCTTGCTCTCTCTCTCCATGGATGCCTTTATACCTTGATCCAGACATAGACCTATTACAGTAAGCGTGAGTGTGGTGCTGGAAAAGCACAGCAGGTCAGGCAGCATCCGAGGAGCAGGAGAAACGACGTTTCGGGTGTAAACCCTTCATCAGAATTGAGGCTTGTGGGCCAAGGGTCTGAGAGATAAATGGGATGGGGGTGAGTTTGGGGAGGAAGGTAACTGAGAATGCAATAAATAGACGAAGGTGGGGGAGAAGGTGATATGTCAGAGAGGAGGGTGGATGGACAGGTGGAAAAGGTGATGGACAGTTCAAAAGGGCAGTGCTGAGGTGGAGGCTTGGGACTGGGATAATGTGTGAGGAGGGAAAATGAGGAAACTGGTGAAATCCACATTGATCCCATGTGGTTGCAGTGTCCCAAGGCGGAATATGAGGCATTCTTCCTCCAGGCCTCGGGTGGTAAGGATTTGATGATGGAGGAGGCCCACGACCTGCATGTTCTTGGTGGAGTGGGAGGGAGCAGTTGCACTCATGGGGCAGTGGGGTTGGTTGGTGTGGGTGTCCCAGAGATGTTCTCTGAAAAGATCCGCAAATTGACGTCCTGTATCCCCGATGCAGAGGAGAACACATCGGGTGCAACGGATACAGTAGATGACTTTGGTAGAGGTACCGGGAAATTTCTGTCGATGTGGAAGGATCCTTTGGGGCCTTCGACGGAGGTGAGGGAGGTGTAGGCGCAGGTTTTGTGCCCCGCCAGTCCTCACCTTCCACCGCACCAAACTCCATTTATAATGCATCATCCTCCGCCACTTCCACCACCTACAAAAGGACCCCACCACCAGAGATATATGTCCCTCCCCACCCCGATCAGCGTTGCGGAGAGGCCACTCCCTCTGCGACTCCCTCATCAGTGCCCAAAGGATAGAACATAGAATAATACAGCACAATATAGGCCCTTCGGCCCACAATGTTGCATCGACCCTTGAAACCAATCCGAAGCCCATCTATCCTCCACTATGCCATTCTCGTTCAAATGCCATGTGCCTATCCAAGAACCATTTAGATGACATTAAGGTTGGCAAGTCTACTACTGAAGCAGGCAGTACGATCCACACCCCTACTAATCTCTGAGTAATCTCTGGACCTTCCCTCCATACCAGGCAACATCCTAGTAAATCTCCTCTGAATCTTTTCCAAAGCTTCCACATCCTTCCTATAACGTGCTGACCAGAACTGTACACAATACTCCAAGTGCGGCCACACTAGAGTTTTGTATAGCTGCAGCATAACCATATGGCTCTGAAACTCAATAAAACTACTAATAAAACTAACACATCATTGGCCTTCTTAATAACCCTATCAACCTGGGTGATAACCTTCAGGGATCAATGTATCTGGACACTTGAGGTCTCTCTGCTCATCGACACTATCAAGAATCTTACCATTAGCCCAGTACTCTGCATTCCTCTTACTCCTTCCAAAGTGAATCACCTCACACTTTTCCACATTAAACTCCATTTGCCACTTCTCAGTCCAGGTCTGCAGCTTATCTCTGTCCCTCTGTAACCTGCAACATCCTTCGTCATTATCCAGAATTCTACTGACCTTAGTGTCATCTGCAAATTTACTGTCACATGCTTCTATGCCTTCATCCAGGTCATTTATAAAAATGAACTCAAAACAGTAGACCCAGAACAGATCCTTGTGGTACACCATTAGTAACTGAACCTCAGGATGAAAATTTCCCATCAACCACCACCCTCTGTTTTCTTTCAGCTAGCCAATTTCTGATCCAAACTATTAAATCACCCTCGATCCCATGCCTCCGTATTTACTAGAATAGTCTACTATGGGGAACCTTATCAAAAACCTTACTGTCGTCTGCAAGGTGTTAGAAAGGATTCTGAGGGAAAGAATTTATGACCATCAGGAAGAGCATGGCTTGATTAAATGCAGTCAACACGGCTTTGTGAGGGGCAGGTCATGCCTCACAAACCTTATCGAGTTCTTTGAGGATGTGACTAGAAACGTTGATGAGGGTCGAGCTGTGGACGTGGTGTATATGGACTTCAGCAAGGCATTTGATAAGGTTCCCCATGGTAGACTCATTCAGAAGGTCAGGAGGAATGGGATACAGGGGAACTTAGCTGTCTGGATACAGAATTAGCTGGCCAAAAGAAGACAGCAAGTGGTAGTAGAAGGAAAATATTCTGCCTGGAAGTCTGTGGTGAGTGGTGTTCCACAGGGCTCTGTCCTTGGGCCTCTACTGTTTGTAATTTTTATTAATGACTTGGATGAGGAGATTGAAGGATGGGTCAGCAAGTTTGCAGATGACACAAAGGTTGGAGGTGTCGTTGACAGTTTAGAGGGCTGTTGTAGGCTGCAGCGGGACATTGACAGGATGCAGAGATGGGCTGAGAGGTGGCAGATGGAGTTCAACCTGGATAAATGCGAGGTGATGCATTTTGGAAGGTCAAATTTAAAAGCTGAGTACAGGATTAAGGATAGGATTCTTGGCAGTGCGGAGGAACAGAGGAATCTTGGTGTGCAGGTACATAGATCCCTTAAAATGGCCACCCAAGTGGACAGGGTTGTTAAGAAAGCATATGGTGTTTTGGCTTTCATTAACAGGGGGATTGAGTTTAAGAGTCGTGAGATCTTGTTGCAGCTCTATAAAACTTTGGTTAGACCGCACTTGGAATACTGCATCCAGTTCTGGTCACCCTATTATAGGAAAGATGTGGATGCTTTGGAGAGGGTTCTGAGAAGGTTTGCCAGGATGCTGCCTGGACTGGAGGGCTTATCTTACGAAGAGAGGTTGACTGAGCTTGGACTTTTTTCATTGGAAAAAAGGAGGAGGAGAGGGGACCTAATTGAGGTATACAAGATAATGAGAGGCATAGATAGAGTCGATAGCCAGAGACTATTTCCCAGGGCAGAAATGGCTAACACGAGGGGTCATAGTTTTAAGCTGGTTGGAGGAAAGTATAGAGGGGATGTCAGAGGCGGGTTCTTTACACAGAGAGTTGTGAGAGCATGGAATGCGTTGCCAGCAGCAGTTGTGGAAGCAAGGTCATTGGGGACATTTAAGAGACTGCTGGACATGCATATGGTCACAGAAATTTGAGGGTGCATACATGAGGATCAGTGTTTGGCACAACATCGTGGGCTGAAGGGCCTGTTCTGTGCTGTAATGTTCTATGTTCTATGAAATCCGTATTAACCATATCAATCACTTTACCCTCATCCACCTGTTTGGTTACCTTCTCAAAGAACTCAGTAAGGTTTGTGAGGCATGACCTACCCATCATAAAACCGTGTTGACTATCCCAAATCAATTTCTTCCTCTCTAGATGATCATAAATCATATCTCTTATAGTCCTTTCCAACACTTTACCCACAACCGAAGTAAGGCTCATATGTCTATAATTACCAGGGTTGTCTCTACTTCCCTTCTTGAAGCCTCCCTCTTCCACTTAACAAGAGATATAATTTCTTTAGTAAACCATGGTTCCATTACCTTATCACTTTCTCCTTGCCTGACAGAGACATGCCTATCAAAGACACGCAATATCTAATCCTTAAACCAGCTCCACATTTCGATTGCCCTCATCTGCTGCATTTTGCTGCCCAATTCTATGCCTCCTAAGTCTTGCCTAATCACATTATATTTGCCTTTCCCCCATCAATAACTCTTGCCCTGTCACATGCATCTAACCCTTTCTATCGCTAAACTAAACGTAACTAAATTATGGTCACTGTGTCCGAAGTGCTCGCCTACCACTAAATCAAGCACCTGGCCTGGTTCATTACCAAGCACCAGATCCAGTGTGGCCTCCCCTCTTGTCGACCCTTCGATATACTGTGTCAGGAAACCCTCCTGCACACACTGGACAAAAACTGATCCATCCGACGTACTAGGGTTGTAGCATTTCCAGTCAATGTTGGGGAAGTTAAAGTACCCCATAATGATCACTCTGTTCCTTTCACTCCTGCCTAGAATCGATTTGCCAATCCTCTCCTCCACATCCCTGGAACTTTGTGGAGGCCTATAAAAAACTCCCAGCAGTGTGACCTCTCCTCTCCTGTTTCTAACCTCAGCCCACACTACCTCAGTAGACGAGTCCTCGTTAGAAGTTCTTTCAGCCATCGATATACCATCCTTCACTAATAAGGCCACACCTCTCTCTCTTTTACCGCCTTGCCTGTTCTTAATGAAAGATCTAAACCCTGGAACCTACAACATCCATTCCTCACCCTGCTCTATCCATGTCTCCGAAATGGCCACAACATCAAAGTCCCAGGTACCTACCCATGCTGCAAGCTCACCTACCTTATTCTAGATACTCCTGACGTTGAAGTAGACACACTTCAAACCAGCTTGCTGTCTGCCAGCACATTCCTGTGACCGTGAAATCCTGTCCATGTCTCATCCAACTCTGCACTGGAACTACACCACAGGTTCCTACCCCCCTGCTGAGCTAGTTTAAATCCACCCGAATAGCACCAGCAAATTTCCCACCCAGGATATTAGTACCCCTCTGGTTCAAGTGAAGACTGCCCTGTTTGTAGAGGTCCCACCTTCCCCAGAGTGAGCCCCAATTATCCATAAATCTGAAACCCTCCCTCCAGCACCATTCCTGCAGCCACATGTTCAGCTGATATCCCTCCCTGTTCTTCACCTCAATATCACGTGGCACCAGTAACAAACCTGAGATAACAAGTCTATTTGTTCTAGCTCTCAGCTTCCACCCTAGCTCCCTGAAATCCTGCCTTCCATCCTTGTCCCTCTTTCTACCTATGTCGCTGGTACCTATGTGGACCACGACTTGAGGATGGTGACCCTCTCCCTTCAGGACCTCAAAGACATGATCCGAGACATCACGGACCCTGACACCTGGGAGACAACACACCAACTGTGAGTCTTGTTCGCTCCCAACAAACCCCCTATCTGACCCTTTCACTATTGAGTCCCCAATGACTAACACTCTCTTCCTTTCCCCCTTCCTTTTTGTGCAACAGGGACAGACTTTGTGCCAGAGACCTGCACCCTGTGCATGCCCCTGGTGATGCATCCCCTCCAACAGTATCCAAAACAGTATATATGTTTTTCAGTGGAACAACTACAGGAGTTCCCTGCACTGACTGTTTTTCCCCCTTCGAACTGTTACCCAGCTTTCTTTGTGCCAAGAAGTAACTATTTTCCTGTAAGTCTTATCTATCACAGACTCTGCTTCCCGAATGATCTGAATTTTATCCAGCTCCACACTCCAGTTCCCTAAAGCAGTCTTGGAGAAGCAAGAGTTGGGTGCACTTCCTGCAGATGTACTTGGATGGGGCACTGGTGGCATCCCTCACCTCAAACATCATGCAGAAGGAACATTCCTCTCCCTGCACTGCCATCCCTGCTAGTCCCCTTATCAGAAAGTAAAAAAAACGAGAAGCTTACCTGATGTGTTCCTTGTGTATAAGGTTAGAGGAGGTGGATGGGTGGGAGGCCCTACAATGGTAGGGTCAAGGTAATAAATGTCCCGAGGCACGTGATGTCCATTACAGTCTGGTTTAATGATGTTTCCTGCGTCATTAGTTAAATCCACTGTACTGACTTCATTGGATACTGTGCACATTGCACATGGTTGTCTTATACAGCAACATGTTTATCACAAGCTGAAATATAGGCACAAATGAGAGAAAAGATTCAAAGTGACATAATACAGGATGGCAACTGACCCCAGAAGCTGGAAAGCACTGAGCCTTTCGTGTTTTCAAGGAGATTAAGAGAGAGGAATTTCACGTCTGGGGAATATTAATACCACACTGATCACGGTGAATATCCAGGAAGGTGGAAAGGGCAGCTGTCTGTTCACTTTCATATCGATGCCTCAAGCTATTTTTAGCAGTGGAACAAATCCCATGTGAAACACACACAGATGGAATTTAGAAAAACGTTGTATGTTATATGATGAATTCTATTTCTAATCCATAGTTTGAGATTAGAAATGGATTCTTAACAGCAAGACAACTCAGCATATTCCTACAGATTTAATGAAGAAGGCGTTTGGTATGCTTTCCTTTATTGGTCAGAGTATTGAGTACAGGAGTTGGGAGGTCATATTGCGGCTGTACAGGAAATTGGTTAGGCCACTGTTAGAATATTGCGTGCAATTCTGGTCTCCTTCCTATCGGAAAGATGTTGTGAAACTTGAAAGGGTTCAGAAAAGATTTACAAGGATGTTGCCAGGGTTGGAGGATCTGAGATCCAGGGAGAGCCTGAACAGGCTGGGGCTGTTTTCCCTGGAGCGTCGGAGGCTGAGGGGTGACCTTATAGAGGTTTACAAAATTATGAGGGGCATGGATAGGATAAATAGGCAAAGTCTTTTCCCTGGGGTCGGGGAGTCCCGAACTAGAGGGCATAAGTATAGGGTAAGAGGGGAAAGATATAAAAGAGACCTAAGGGGCAACTTTTTCATGCAGAGGGTGGTACATGTATGGAATGAACTGCCAGAGGATGTGGTGGAGGCTGGTACAATTGCAACATTTAAGAGGCATTTGGATGGGTCTTTGAATAGGAAGGGTTTGGAGGGATATAGGCCGGGTGCTGGCAGGTGGGACTAGATTGGGTTGGGATATCTGGTTGTAATGGACGGGTTGGACCGAAGGGTCTGTTTCCATGCTGTACACCCTATGACTTTATCTGTTAAACATAAATGTAATTGTGGTTTTGGTCATATTCTGCTCCAGTTATGTTGGTAGAGTGGAAGAGATCTAGGAGTATTCCTGCTACAGCAATACTTCAGGGAGAGGGTAAGTAAGGATGGCGATAAATGCAGCCCTAGCCAATGATGCCCACTTCCCACAAATGAAAACACAAAACTGCAGTGAGAGACTCCCTTGCCTGCAGGGGCTGTGGCAAGTAATTGTGTGGTCTCCTGCTCACTTCATGACATATTTACAAATCTTGTTTAAACAAGGTAAAAGTGGCCCATTCTTTTTCCCCAAGAAAAGTGAATCTGAAATATGTTACTGGTGAATATGCTGAGAGTTGCTTCTCTGTGAACCTTCAGGAGGGAGCTCGATCATAGAATATCTTCAGTGTGGAAAGAGGCCATTCAGCCCATTGAGTCTCTGACTCTGAACAGCAGTCCACAAAGACCCAGTCTCCTAACCTATCCCTGTAACCCTGCACTTACTGTGGTTAACTACCTAGCCTGCACATCTTTGGACAGAAAGGGGGCAGATTTGATGAGGACAGTAAGTCCATGTGGTCTCCAAAGTTGGTTTTCATTATCTGAGGTGGTTGGGAGGAATTTTCTGAAGATCAGTTTCTTTGCTAATGCTTTCAAAAAGCAGAACAATCACTGTTCTTTCACACTGTTGATTTTAATCTGTAGGGAGAGGATGTATTACCACAGGAGCTGCTGAGAACAAGACATTAGGTTTGTGTGTGGTTCAAAAGGACCATTTTTCTCTGGATGGGCCAGGGGTTCACACTCCTGACCTCAGGCTCCCAAGGCAAAGCTCTACTCTGAATTCAGTGCCTGCTGGAGATCTTAGGAGCAGGGCAGATATACTCTCAAGTTGGCCGCAAATATTCTCACAGAGGTTACATGTTCCTGCTCATAAATTGTGACAAACTAAAGTGGGGAAGGTTCATTGAGAAAGACATTAAGCACATTGTTAAAAATCACACCTCACCAGGTTATAGTTCAACAGGTTTAATTGGTAGCACACTAGCTTCCAAGTGTTGTGTGATTTTTAACTTTGTACACCACAGTCCAACACCGGCATCTCCAAATCATGACTACTTAAGCACATTGGAAGGGTTTGTTACAAACATGCAGAGGGGAAGTCATGAAATTGGAGAGTGGGCATTATTCTCCAGTCAATCTATCTCCCAAACCCTTCCAACACCATCTGTCCCACTTGTGGCAGAGTTTGGACTCATGGGCCACAAGAACACAAGAAATCGGAACAGAACTAGACCATTGGACCTGCTCCACCATTCAATGCAATGATCTTTGGCTTCAACTCTACTTTCCAAATCCATCAATTCCCTGAGAAACCAAAGGAATGCATATCCCAGCCTTAAGTGTATCGAAAAATGGTGCTATCTCCCATCAAACCAGAGTGGAACTAAATCACTTTCAATCCCAAGAGATCGCCTGACAAGACAGAGATATCAACTGAGGAATAACGGTGATAAATGAAAATGTTTTTGAAATATCACAGGAAGTCAGCTGAGGTTAAAACAGGAAGTGACACATAATCATCTCGATATTTGGTTTCTGGTCTTGGAGAATCACAGTCATTAGATAACAAGAAGGGAAGATTCTGTAATAGTTTGAAGAACCATACTCATTCTAGTTCACTAATATTTTTTTACGAAGGAATTATACCATCTTTTACCTGGTCTACATGTGACTCCAGACTTATAGCAATGTGATTCACTCTTAACTGCCTTCTACACAATTCGGTATGGGCAATAAATGATGGTCTAACCAGTGACACCCATACCCCATGAATGTGTAAAAAGTAACTATCACGGGCTGATGCAACCAAACTATAAAAAGCCTGGAAAGAACACCCTTGTTGTCAAACTTGTACTATTACTCAAACCTCATTTTGGCACATCCAGATATTTCCTGTTTAATTTGAATATTAAAAGAAATAACTTGAATGAGACAGACATTATTAACAGTCTGAAGGGGTAAAATAAACTTCCAACAACTTTTATCAACATTAATATTATCTACTGAATAAAGATATTGAAAATGAACCTTTTATTTGCTTCAGCACATTACATCACATTGAACAAGGAAGCTACACTAAAGAAAGACTTTGGGATTTATGAATTCTAAGAACAGAATAGAGGTTTTTCATAAAGCTTATTTCAGTTTCCTGGATAGACCATTTATCGATTTGAATTTTTAAAAATTATACTACAAAATGTACAAAGGCCTACATATTGTGACCATGAGGCTCCTCATAGCTCACACCAGATGTATATAACTCTTTAGGTACATGTTGGAGATTATGTAGAAGGTCTCAGCCAAGATTCTTGTTCAACCAGTTTAGGAAATTACATTAAAATGCTGAATATAGAAGTCCTTTTGAGAATTTCCTTTAAGTTGAAAGGTAGTCTATTTTTCTTGTTAAAATTGAACATTTGAAAGTTAAATGAATCCACTGATGATTTCCTAAAAATTATTTTAGTATCATTGAGAAGTCAAGCAATGCAAATGCTCAGATTTTCATTTGGTTCTCAAATATGATTGCCATGATTGACATTTCCTCCCCCATATTGTCACAGTAAGAGAGAGAGAATGGAACAAGCACAGAGAATGCTGTAGAAACTCAGCAGATCAGACAGTATCTGTGGAGAGAGAAACAGAATTAGTCTAGTGATGATTCTTCAAGGTGGCTCAGTGGTTACCACTGCTGTCTTACAGTGCCTGGGACCCAGGTTCAATTGTAGCCTTGGAAAACTGAATGTGTGAAATTTGTATATTCTCCCATATCTGTGTGGGTTTCCTCTGGATGCTCTGGTTTCCTCCCACGTCCCAGCATTTGCAGGTTCGGTGGATTGGCCATGGTAAGCATTGTGCCATGGTCCAGGAACGTGCAGGTTAGGTGGGTTAGCCATGGTAAAAAACACATGTGGGTGTATGGGGATGGAGTGGGGGTAGGGATGAGTCTGGGTGGCTTGCTCCTCAGAATGTTGGTGCTAACTCAATAGGCCAAATGGCCTCTTTACACATTGTAAGGATTCTATTATTTGGTGAATTGCCGGAGGTGCAACACATGCCCATTTACATCCTCCCTCCTCACTATCCAAGGCCTTTCAGGTGAAGCAACAACTTACCTGTACTTCATTTAATCTAGTCTATTTTATTCACTGTTCACAAAGTGGTCTCCTGAACAATGAGAAGATGAAACATAGACTGGGTGACAACTTACAGAACACTTACATTTTATCTGCAAAAATGAACCTGAGTTGCCTGTGTTCCCTGTCTTGTATCTGCTGCACTGCCCCAGTGAAGTACAACACAAGCTGGAAGAACCACATCTCTTCTTCCGCATAGATACTTCACAGTCTTTAGGAATAAACATTGAGTTTAGTAATGTTAGAAAGTGAATACTTCCTCCATGTCCTTTACCCATTCCCAGACTCCTAGGAACTGTTTAATATGGGCTGCTCCCAGCATAGCCAAATCATTTTCAACCATTTACACTTTTCATTAGTAGTTATCTCAATCTTGCCTTATTATCAATAATTCCTTTGCTTGTCAATCCCTTCTCTCTCCCTCTGGGAACCATCACCATACACTCTACTCTAACACCAGCTCATTCCTCCTTTCCCTCCTCACCTCACCCTGCCAAACACCACCACCGCCCCCCCCCCCCCCCAGCCTCCACCATCCCAACACCGTCATCAGCATAAATGCCACCCTTTCCCAGCTGCTTTTAATTCAGACAGAGTCTCTGGACTCAAAACATTAACTCGTTATCTCTCATTACAGATGCTGCCAGACTTGCTGAGTTTCTCCAGCATTCTGTGTTTCTTTCAGATTTTCAGCATCTGCTGTATTTGCTTTCAGAAAATGTAAAATTGTTTGTACAGTACCTCTACTCACATCTGCAACCCATTTTGTTCATCATTTTACCTTCAGCAAGTATTTTCCAAACATTGGTCAGAAAACTCAAGCAAAGCAGTGAATTTAACAATATTTAAATATTATAATCTGGCTTTCCTTGTAGTGCTAACTAAAAATTGAAATCAGCCAATCTGGAATAAGATATTGGGCTGACTTCCCATCCCAATGCAAATTGAGACTCTTTATTGTGGTGTCTGACTCAGAGGCAAAAATCTGGCCCAACTGTTCCTTTTCTTTTAGGAAAATACCAGAAGCTACCAAAACAAAAAAAAAGGTTAAGTAATCCATGAGGCTCATGGATCCACTTAGCACTCAACAGGAAAGGGCAGGGCTGGTCAATCGGGGCAAGGAGCTTTTCAGAATGTGTTTTGAGAGTGGAGTTTGATTGGGCAGTAGATCCTGTAGACTGACGACAGAGATTTTTTCCAGAATGAGAAAAAAATTCCATTGGAGCCAAAAAATATTTTACAATGTAATGGTGGGCTCAGGAAGGATGTAGGTTCTTTCAATAAAATTAGTGGCTATGCCAGAAGGAGATTCTGCAGCCAATTTAGAGAACAAAAGCAGAATTAAGGAGATTAGGAATTCAAGAAACACAAGGATTCACAGGAGACAAGAATGAGGGTAGAATCTGAGAGGACCATGAAGAAGTGAAATTGAAATGTGTCCATGCTCCTAGAAGGTAGGATGCCTCCTGGCACAGTGTGAAAATTTCCAAAATAAAAGCAGAGGCTCTTCAATGAGAGTGATACAATAAAAAGATCCAAAGCACAGCACAGAAACATGACAACTGAACAATTATGCAAGAATTTGAATAATTCTGGGTTAATTGAGACAGTAGAGATATTTTTACAAACGTATTGATGTAATCAATAGCTTTACTGTTTGAAGATGTAAATGACAAATGGAAGCATGAATTTACTGTACAGCAAATTTCTGATAAAATGCAGAAAAACCTAATGATTACACATCACAACATTGCCAGTCAACAGGCACCCCCATCGAATAAAGGGTAACATTAATTTAAAAAACATCCTCTATCATTAAACGGTTCAAAATACTTCAATAATAAAAAATAGCGCAGATGTTACTATTACATAAGTGTAAATATAAAGGGTAATGCAAAGTGCAACACTGAATTAACAGAATCATCGACAACCTTCACTTAAACCATTTATTTACACCAGACAGAATCTGGCAGTTATTACTGTTCTTCAATCAAATTTGTTTTAAAACCATTAAATTGAACCAAACCTTACACTGAGATAAATATTCACCTTAAATATTCAAAATTCAGTGAATCAAGTATGAAACAGCAGATTGTTTCTCAATTGTCAACTCCCACAAATACGTATTCTTCACTCACTTAAATCTAAAGCAGCATAAAAAATTATATTTTCATTCCTCCTTTTTCAGTATTGAGTTCTATTGTCAAACTACATCTTCAATAGACTGAGTCTCCTGTTTCTCGGATATTTATCTCTCAACCTCTTTGGCCCACAAGCCTCATTACTGATGAAGAGCTTACGCATGAAACATCGATTTTCCTGCTCCTCAGATGCTGCGTGACTGACTGCACTTTTCCAGTACCACACTCTCCACTCTGATTATTGCTGTTCTCCTTCATTAGAATCCTTTCATCTTCCAATGCGTCACACTCTCAATAATCAAATCTTGACAATGCAGAGTAAATGCCATGACAAAGTTCCCTTCAATGTTGAATCTCCAGGATTTGACGCATTGACAATGAAGAAATGGCAATCTATCTCCAAATTAGGTTGGCGAGAGGCTTGAAGAGGAACTTGCAGGTGGTGGTGTTCCCATGCATCTGCTACTTTTGTCTTTCCAGATGATAAGGGACATGGGTTTGGAAGATGCTGTCTGTGAGTTCCTGCAGTGCATCTCTAGTGGATAATACACACTGCTGCTGACCAGCGGTGGTGGAGGGAGTGATGCCAATCACATAAGCTGCTTTGTCCTGGAAGGTTTCAAGTTTCTTGAGTGTTGTTAGAGCTGCATACATCCAGGCAAGTGGGGAATATTCCACAACATTCCTGACTTGTGTCTTATAGATGATGGACACAGTGGAGGCTTTAGAGAGTCAGATCGTGAGTTGCAGTATTCCTAACCTCTGACCTGATCTTGCTGCCACTATATTTATATGGTGAGTCCAGTTGAGTATCTGATCAACTGTAACCCCAAAAGTGTTGATAGTGGGGGATTCAGTGACAGTAAAGTCATTTATTGTCAAGGGACAATACTTTGATTCTCTCTTATTGGTGATGGCCACAGCCTGTTATTTGTGTTGTGCAAATGTCATTTACCACTTTTCAGCCACAACCTGAGTATTTGATGATGAAGGGCTTATGCCCGAAACATCGGTTCTCCTGTTCCTCGGATGCTGCCTGACCTGCTGTGCTTTTCCAGCACCACACTCTCAACTCTGATCTCCAGCATCTGCAGTCCTATGTTGGTTAGTACTATGCGGTGGTCATACCACTCATACCAGTACTGTCTTTGACAGATGCATTTGCAGCAGGGAGATTGCTAAGGATGAAGTGAAGTGTGTTTTTCTCTCCTGTTGGTTCCTTCACAACCTGCTGCAGACCCAGGCTAACAGCTATATCTTTTACGACCCGACTAGCTTGATCAGTAGTACTGTTGCCGGGCCGCACTTGGTGGTGGATATTGAAGCCCTCCACCCAGAGTACATTCTGTGCTCTTACCCTTAAGTTTCTCCAAGTGATTGCTTCAGCTTTAGATCCTCACTTTTCCTCAACAATTAACATCATGTTCACTTTCAGTTGCAAACATATTTATTCTGAAGTCTGATGACTTTAGTAGGATGGGTTGTAGTAGTTTAAGAAGGTGGGTCAAAATCACTTCTCAGAGCTATTTAGGCATAACCAATAAATGCTGGCCCAGCCAGCAATGCCCACATCTTGCGTATGAGTAAAAACAAATAGCTATTTAACCTCTGATGCGCCCATTCCAACATTCCCAACTTCCTTAACTATTTTTCAAATTTTTGATTAATGGAAGTTGATAATTTCTGTTAATAAATGTGTTTGATTTAAAACCTGATCAATGATTAGAAAAATTATGAAAAAAAATTCTTATGGATAGAGTAATTTGTCTATTACTATAGAAATAGAATGTGAGTTCACTCTCCTCTTGATTGTGGCCAAAATTAGTAGTTGAATAGTACTGGGGAAAAAAGCATAATATTTATCTTCGGCTTTTCAAGTCTGGCTGAGCAAGGAAGGAAGAAGCTACCATGAAATTAGAACATAGAACATAGAACGTTACAGCACAGTACTGGCCTTTCAGCCTTCGATGATACGCCGACCTGTGGAACCAATCTGAAACCCATCTTTCCTACACTGTTCCATTCTCATCCATATGCCTATCCAATGACCATTTAAATGCCCTAAAAGTTGGCAAGTCTACTACTGTTACAGGCAGTGTATTCTATTCTCTGAGTAAAGAAACTACCTCTGACATCTGTCCTTCATCTAACACCCCTCAATTTAAAGCTATGTCCCCTCATGCTAGCGATCACCATCCAAGGAAGAAGGCTATCTCTGTCCACCCGATCTAACCCTCTGATTATCTTATATGTCTCAATTCAGTCGCCTCTCAACCTTCTTCTCTCTAATGAAAACAGCCTCAAGTCCCTCAGCCTTTCCTCATAAGATCTTCCCTCCATACCAGGCAACATTCTAGTAAATCTCCTCTGAACCCTTTCCAAAGCTTCCACATCCTGCTGCCTCGTCTCCTGAATGGGGAGCGGATTTTAAAAACTCCAAGCCCCAGAGGAAAGGCATTTAATTGATTAACCGAATAATCGATTATCCGAAATAAATAGTGCCCATCCGTCTCATTCGGATAATCGAGGTTCCTCATTTGGAGATGCCGATGTTGGACTGGGGTGTACAAAGTTAAAAATCACACAACACCAGGTTAGAGTCCAACAGGTTTATTTAGAAGCACTAGCATTTGGAGCGCAGGAAGCTGACGCCTCCAAATAAATCTGTTGAACTCTAACCTGGTGTTGTGTGATATGTATTGCATGTTTGTTTCTATCAGAGTTGCAACAGTGTATTACATGTTAATTTTAGTACATGGCAAATATGTTTCACTGAGTTCCCTGCAGTATTTCTTATGTTCTGTGTGTGGTGACGTTACAGGTATTTTAAAGGCTCAATATATCGAACTACACTGTGATAGTTTACTGAACACACCATCATTTGTTTTTCTCAAGTACTTACAATTTCTAATGTTCATGTGAAATTTCGAAATACATACTGCTGACCTAATTTAATCAAGCAAATCCAACCAGTTCAAGCAGACTGATTTGGATCTGATGTCTAATGAATAACTGACCTTTTAAAAATGTAAGTATTAGTTTGCCTACCAAAAGGCTGCAAATCAAGAAGGTGAAAATTTGGCCTCTAACCTATGTTCCCATCAAACATCTTACATTGGAATCTTCCAGTTTTAACAATTACTTCAGATTTAGACAGGTCTAAAGTACAAAAAAAGGCCCTTTGACCCATCAAATCTGCACCAGTCATAGAGTCACAGAGATGTACAGCATGGAAACAGACCCTTTGGTCCAACCCGTCCATGCCAACCAGATATCCCAACCCAATCTAGTTCCACCTGCCAGCACCCGGCCCATATCCCTCCAAACCCTTCCAATTCATATACCCATCCAAATAGCTCTTAAATATTGCAATTGTACCAGCCTCCACCACTTCCTCTGGCAGCTCATTCCATACAAGTACGATCATCTGCGTGAAAACGTTCCCCCTTAGGTCTCTTTTATATCTTTCCCCTCTTACCCTACACTTATGCCCTCTAGTTCTGGACTCCCCCATCCCAGGGAAAAGACTTTGTCTATTTATCCTATCCATGCCCCTCATAATTTTGTAAACCTCTATAAGGTCACCCCTCAGCCTCCGACACTCCAAGGAAAGAGCCCCAGCCTGTTCAGCCTCTCCCTGTAGCTCAGATCCTCCAACCCTGGCAACATCCTTGTAAATCTTTTCTGAACCCTTTCAAGTTTCACAACATCTTTCCGATAGAAAGGAGACCAGAAGTCCAAAAGTGGCCTAACCAATGTCCTGTACAGCCGCAACATGATCTCCCAATTTCTGTACTCAATGCTCTGACTTATAAAGGAAAGCATACCAAACGCCTTCTTCACTATCCTATCTACCTGCGACTCCACTTTCAAGGAGCTATGAACCTGCACTCCAAGGTCTCTTTGTTCAGCAACACTCCCTAGGACCTTACCATTAGGTGTATAAGTCTTGCTAAGATTTGCTTTCCCAAAAGGCTGCACCTCGCATTTATCTGAATTAAACGCCATCTGTCACATCTCAGCCCATTGGCCCATCTGGTACAGATCCTGTTGTAATCTGAGGTAACCCTCTTCCCTACCACTACATCTCCAATTTTGGTGTCATCTGCAAACTTACTAACTGTACCTCTTATGCTCGCATCCAAATCATTTATGTAAATGACAAAAAGTAGAGGGCCCAGCACCGATCCTTGTGTCACTCCACTGGTCACAGGCCTCCAGTCTGAAAAACAACCCTCCACCACCACCCTCTGTCTTCTACCTTTGAGCCAGTTCTGTATCCAAATGGCTAGTTCTCCCTGTATTCCATGAGATCTAACCTTGCTAATCAGTTTCCCATGGGGAACTTTGTCGAACGCCTTACTGAAGTCCATATAGATCACATCTACTGCTTTGCCCTCATCAATCTTCTTTGTTACTTCTTCAAAAAACTCAATCAAATTTGTGAGACATGTTTTTCCACACACAAAGCCATGTTGACAATCCCGAATCAGTCCTTGCCTTTCCAAATACATGTATATCCTGTCCCTCAGGATTCCCTCCAACAACTTGCCCACTACTGAGGTCAGGCTCACCGGTCTATAGTTCCCTGGCTTGTCTAACCGCCCTTCTTAAACAGTGGCACCACGTTTGCCAACCTCCAGCACCTCAACTGTGACTATCGATGATACAAATATCTCAGCAAGTGGCCCAGCAATCACTTCTCTAGCTTCCCACAGAGGTCTAGGGTATACCTGATCAGGTCCTGGAGATTTATCCACCTTTAACCATTTCAAGACATCCAGCACTTTCTCCTCTTTAATCTGGACATTTAGCAAGATGTCACCATCTATTTCCCTACAGTCTATATCTTCCACATCATTTTCCACAGTAAATACTGATGCAAAATATTCATTTAGTATTTCCCCCATTTTCTGTGACTCCACACAAAGTCCGCCTTGAGGGGCCCTATTCTCTCCCTAGTTACCCTTTTGCCCTTAATATATTTGTAAAAACCCTTTGGATTCTCCTTAATTCTATTTGCCAATGCTATCTCATGTCCCCTTTTTGCCCTCCTTATTTCCCTCTTAAGTGTACTCCTCTTCCTTTATACTCTTCTAAGGATTCACTCAATCTATCCTGCCTATACCTGACATATGCTTCCTTCTTTTTCTTAACCAAACCCTCAATTTCTTTAGTCATCCAGCATTCCCTATATCTACCAGCCTTCCCTTTTCACCCTAACAGGAATATACTTTCTCTGGATTCTTGTTATCTCATTTCTGATGGCTTCCCATTTTCCAGCCATCCCTTTACCTGCGAACATCTGCCTCCAATCAGCTTTTGAAAGTACTTGCCTAATACCGTCAAAATTGGCCTTTCTCCAATTTAGAACTTCAACTTTTAGATCTGGTCTATCCTTTTCTATCACTATTTTAAAACAAATAGAATTATAGTCGCTGGCCCCAAAGTGCTCCCCCACTGACACCTCAGTCACCTGCCCTGCCTTATTTCCCAAGAGTAGGTCAAGTTTTGTACCTTCTCGAGTCGGTACATCCACATATTGAATCAGAAAATTGTCTTGTACACACTTAGGAAATTCCTCTCCATCTAAACCTTTAACACTATGGCAGTCCCAGTCAATGTTTGGAAAGTTAAAATCCCCTATCATAACTATCCTATTATTCTTACAGATAGCTGAGATCTCCTTACAAGTTTGTTTCTCAATTTCCCTCTGACTATTAGGGGTTCTATAATACAATCCCAATAAGGTGATCATCCCTTTCTTATTTCTCAGTTCCACCCAAATAACTTCCCTGGATGTATTCCGGGAATATCCTCCCTCAGCACAGCTGTAATGCTATCCCTTATCAAAAACACCACTCCCCCTCCTCTCTTGCCTCCCTTTCTATCCTTCCTGTAGGATTTGTATCCTGGAACATTAAGCTGCCAGTCCTGCCCATCCCTGAGCCATGTTTCCATAATTGCTATGATATCCCAGTCCCATGTTGCTAACCATGCCCTGAGTTCATCTGCCTTCCCTGTTAGGCCCCTAGCATTGAAATAAATGCAGTTTAATTTATTAGTCCTACCTTGTCCCTGCCTGCCCTGACTGTTTGACTCACTTCTGTTCTCAGCTGCACCCGTCTCAGATCGATCTCTTTCCTCACTATCTCCTAATCTCATTTTCCAGCACTTGGCCAATAGCCTTATATTTTAGATCACAGTGGTGCTGGAAAAGCACAGCAGGTAAGGCAGCATCCGAGGAGCAGGAAAAGCCCTTTGCCCGAAATGTCGATTTTTCCTGCTCGTCGGATGCTGCCTGACCTGCTGTGCTTTTCCAGCACCACTCTGATCTAAACTTTGGTTTCCAGCATCTGCAGTCCTCACCTTTGCCTCTGGCCTTATATACCTTGGCATTGCAAGTGCACATCTTTCTCCAGCATTTCTTTTTAATATGAAAACTTCTAAAGCTCTAGGATTGTATACATCTTGTGCCTGTTAGGACAGTAATATTATCTTAAATGCTTCCAAATATTATGGTCAAAATACTTTTCCATGAAGATCGTGTCATTTTGATATTCATGATCCGTGTAGGAGATTATGCAAACAGAGGTTGAGAAATATTAATGAGGTAATAGTGAGTCAGTTTGTATGTAGGATTCAGTAAAAGCTTCATTTGAACAGAAAAGGAGGATGTGCTATTGTTATGGTGAGCAGCACTGACTCATGCACTTAGTTCTCGTTCATGTTAAATTCAATCTCCTTCTGAATCAATGTTCATGATTCACACATGTAAGAATTGAGGAAAAACAGTTAAGTTTGTATAAGAACCTCTCCAAATACACTCCATTCTCAACACCTAAAAATTGCATCTGATTTTTTTTGGACACTTTAATATTAATGATTTCTTCAATTTTTTTACTTTAGTGACACAAAGTCCCAGTTCTTCTTAATGTGTCAGAGCTCCTAGTTATCAATGGAAGCCTTTATGCATTTTCCAAACTGAATTGTAGGACAGTTCTGTCGAAAAAAGGAGAATGATTTCAGAAGGTGGAAACTACATTTCATCCTGTACTCCATCTGGAAAGAAATTCCTCTTGTGCCCGGCATTTCAATTTGTCAACATTCCTCTTGTGAGGAACAAACACAAAGTGCTGGAGAAACTCTTCAGGTTTTCTCAGAATCTGTGGAGAGGGAAAAAGAATCAGCATTTCAAGTCTGATATGACTTTTCTTCAGGACTGATACTTCATGTAAGGATATGAATTGTGCAGCAAGCTGAGGGACAGGTATGACAGTATTAGACTTGTTGCTCCATGTGATGACCACACCATGAGCAGATGAGTATTCAGCCCTACCATTTGCTTGTTTTCCAGAAGATGTAACCCTGACAGAACTGGAAAGCATAACTGCTGGAAAACATGTATAAAAGATCTGCGCTCAAGCATTCATGGTTAAGTGCTCAACATGATTGTGTTTCCAGAGAGATAGAGTGAAATTGCTTGAAGTATCACTCCATCAGGCTGTATTTTGTGCTTTATTTGGTTCAAGGATGTGGATTCTGAGCCACTCAAAATGAGTTCTTACAAAAGATGTAGTCATAGAGTCATAGAGATATACAGCATGGAAACAGACCCTTTGGTCCAACTCGTCCATGGCGACCAGATATTTTAAATCAATCTAGTCCCATTTGTCAGCATTTGGCCCATATCCCTCTAACCCCTTCCTATTCATATACACATCCAGATGCCTTTCAAATGTTGTAATTGTACCAGCCTCCACCACTTCCTCTGGCAGCTCATTCCATACACATACCACCTTCTGCATGAAAAAGTTGCTCCATAAATCCCTTTTAAATATTTCCTCTCCGATCCTAAACTTATGCCCTCTAGTTCTGGACTCCCCCACCATGCCTATTTACCCTATCCATGCCTCTCATGATTTTACAAACCTCTACAAGGTCCTCCCTCAGCCTTCAGGGATGCTCCAGGAAAACAGCCCCAGCCTATTCAGCCTCTCCCTATAGCTCAAATCCTCCAACCCTGGCAACATCCTTGTAAATTTCTTCTGAATGCTTGCAAGTTTCACAACATCGGGGCGGCATGGTGGCTCAGTGGTTAGCATTGCTGCCTCACAGCACCGGGTCCCAGGTTCAATTCCAGCCTTGGGCGACTGTCTGTGTGGAGTTTGCACATTCTCCCCGTGTCTGTGTGGGTTCCCTCCGGGTGCTCCAGTTTCCTGCCACAATCCAAAGATGTGCAGGCTAGGTGGATTGGCCATGCTAAGTTGTCCATAGTGTTAGGTGCATTAGTCATGGAGAAATGGGTCTGGGTGGGTTACTTTTCGGAGGGTCGGTGTGGACTGATTGGGCTGAAGGGCCTGTTTTCACAGTGTAGGGAATCTAATCTAATTCTTCCGATAGGAGACCAGAAATGCACACCCAATATTCCAAAAGTGGTCACCAATGTCTCCCAACTCCTATTCTCAATGCTCTGACCAATAAAGGAAAGCATACTAAATGCCTTCTTCACTATCCTATCTAATTGCAATTCTGCTTACAAGGAACTATGAACCTGCACTCCAAAGTCACTTTGTTCAGCAACACTTCCCAGGACCTTACCATGAAGTGCATAAGTCCTGCTCTGATTTGCTTTTCCCAGCTGTAGCACCACACATTTATCTAAATTAAACTCCATCTGCCACTCCTCAGCCATTAACCATCTGATCAAGATTCCATTTCCCATGAGGAGGGAAGCAGGATCCTCTGATATTCTAATGACTATCCTCACTCTCAAACACAATTGAAAGATGCAAAATGGAAAGAAATCCAGTCCTGAGTAAGGAAAGGAGCAGAAGAATTTATACTCCACCTCTCTCATCTATTTTCAAGCAACACTGTACAACAGGATCTTGATCAAATGGGCCAATGGGCTGAGGAGTGGCAGATGGAGTTTAATTTAGATAAATGTGAGGTGCTACATTTTGGAAAAGCAAATCTTAGCAGGACGTATAAACATGTGCTGTAGGTAGACCCACAATGCCCTTAAGGAGGGAATTCCAAGATTGTGACCCAATGACAGTGAAGGAATGATGATATATTTCCAAGTCGGGACGGTGAATAGCTTGGAGGGGGACTTCCAGGTGGTGAGGTTCCCATGTATCTGCTCCACTTGTCCCTCTGGATAGTAGAGGTCATGGGTTTGGTTGGAGCTGTTCGAGGATGTTTAATGAGTTGCCGTAATTCGTCATGTAGATGATACACATTTTTACTATTGAGTGTCAGTGGTGGAGAGAGTGAATACTTAAGCTTGATGGCATTGCAAACAAGCAAAAATTCACCATGTGCAGAACCCATAGGAGATTGATGAGGGCATTAAATATCTTTAAGACGGAAGTCTGAGCCATGTATCCTGTAATATTGTCCCAGAATATTTTGTTGATGACACCACTGTTATATTGCAGTTGATCCTGATCTCACACTGAGCAACACTTTGGAAGATCTGTTTTTCTAAAATTCATTAATGGAACGTGGGCCTCGCTGACAGGGTGAGCATTTGTTGCCCATCCACAATTGCCCACGTGAAGATGGTGGTGAGCTGCCTTCTTGAACCAATGCAGTCTTTGGTAGTGTGGGACATCCACAATGCCATTCCAAAAGGATTTCCAAGATTTTTACACAGTGTCACTGAAAAAATGGTGATATATTTCCAAATCAGGATGGTGAGTATCTTGGATGGGAACTTGCAAGAGGTGGTGACTCTATGTATCTGCTGCTTTTGTTCTTCAAGATGGTAAAGGTTGCAGGTTTGAAAGGTTATGTCTAAAGAGCCTTGATAAATTTCTGCAGTGCATGTTGTAGGTAATGTACACTGCTGTTACTGAGTGTGAGTGGTGGAGGGAGTGGATGCATGTGGATGTAGTCCAAGTCAAGCAGGCTGCTTTGTCCTGGATGGTGTCAAACGTTTTGAGTGTTGTTGGAGCTACACTAATTTGGGCAAGTGGGGACTATTTCATCACACACCTGACTGGTGGGCTGGGTATTCGGGTACATGAGTTGAGTTGGTCATTGAACCCCAAGTGGCAATAGCTAGATTTTCTATTGTTGGAGATGGTCATTGTCTAGCATTTGTGCAGCGTGATTTTTATTTAGCATATACTAGTCCAACTCTGGATGTTGTCAATCAAGCCATTGAATCATAAAGGTGTACAACGCAGAAAAAATATCTTCAACTTATCATGTTTGAGCCAGTCAAAAACAGCCACCTAACTATTTAAATCCCATTTTTCTGCACTTAGTCCATGGCCTTATATGATTTGGAATAGCAAGTGCATATCTAAACAATTCTCAGGTCTTCCTATATGCTGTGTTTGCCCCCAGAAATTCATTGATTCCAGTTTGCTAAGGCTCTTTGATACCATGTTCAGTCAAATACAGCCTTGATGTCAAAAGCCATCACCCTACACTTGCCTTTGGATTTGAAGTTTTTGTCACCATTTGGACTAAGACTGTAATGAGGTCAAGAGCCGAGTGGTAGATCCCCACTGAGTGACAATGAGCAAGTTACTGCTGAGCAAGTGCTGCTTGATAGCACTGTCAATGAACTCATTCTTCACTTTGTTGATAAGTTGTTTGTTGATAAGTTCAAGTAATGTAAATGGAAACTAGTTCATGTTTCATTTTCCTGGAAACAATGAGATAATAGGAGTCATTACCAATAACTTGCCTTCAACCCAAACAGAAACCAGGAGGGTTATGTTTTTGGGATTCCTAGTAAACCTGGAAAATATAAAATATCTGTTTCTAATTTCACAGTATTATATTTAAAAGCCTGATTCCCAGCTATTTCCTACTGTGACCCCCATTTTGAAAATGGGTATGACCACCTCAGTGAGATGAGAAAGCAGGCAGTTTTGCTGGATCAAGTGAAGACTCATGTAAAGCTGGGGAGATGGGAGTGGCTCTGGGATGACCAGACATTCAAAGATTCAGCTCAAAACCTCACTTGTTCCAACCCTATTTGGAAAGTGCCGTTTCAGAAACCAAGATACAAGCTGTATAGACAGCCCATGTTTGATGACAGGTCAAACCCAATGTGTGCAGTGCTTATCCAATAACAGATCTTTCCACAGGGCCCAGTGCATTCAAACATAGATTACCTCAATCTATGTTGATATTGTCCAATTTGATCTTGCTTGATGTTTTTGCTTTTGTTCCTGACACTCTGTGAATGAGCAGCTGCTACTTGTTAGATTCACAGAACAAGCAGCAATTCAGTAAATCAAACATCCTGAATGCAGGGAGCTCCCGAATACTCCTCATTAACAAGTGTCCCTGTTGTATCTGTGTAAACCATATGGTGTATGAGCAATTTGTAGACAATGAACCATCTTGTTTGCTGAACCTTCAGAGCAAGCTGAGAAGGAATACAATGTCGCTAGAAAATCTGAATCAAACGGAGTTGTGGGATCTCATCCTTCTGAAGACAAGGAAATGATGTGATTTTCATGGAATTGCAGGAGAAATGTGTACTATGAGCAAATCTGGGCTCCATACCTTATGAAGGCTGTATTGGCCTTTGAGAGAGGACAACATAGATCAGGAAAAGATAAACTATTTCATGTTTGGGATTCTAGAACCAGTGGGCATAGTCTGAAAATTAAGGCCAGACCACTCAGGCGAGGTGGTAGAAATCTTTTCTACAAAGGCTGGTAGACATTTGGAACTTCTGCTGGATCAGTTGTAAATTTTAAATCTAAGATTTTTTTTGTTAAGCAAAAGCTATTAAGGGATAGGAGCCAAAGACAGGTGTATGAAGTTAGACCACAGGTCAGCCATGATCTCATTAATTGATAGAACAGCTCAAGGGGCCAAATGGCCTACTCCTTTTCCTACGTTCCTCTGTTAAAGGATTCCTCGATCAGGATTAAACATTACTCAATGCTGACTGTGAAATTAGGTTCAATAACTTGGTGTCTAGTCACTTCGTGATAAATAAACTCATTTGAACAGAAGAGTTACTTTAATCCAATCAAGTCAATGACAATGTGGAGATGCTGGTATTAGACTGGTGTTGAACCAAGTCAATGACACTCTCCAACATCACAAGCCCAAGTTGCGAATTCAGAATCACCTTCACAAACAGGTCGCAATTCCCACCCCTCAGACACACTTCACAGCCCACACTCCCACATACACACACAGTCCCACCCCTCCTACATACACATTCCCATTACCACCCCACACTTCACAACTCCCCAGTCTCTCTCTCACACACACACACACACACACACAATGATTGTATAAACCTCTGCAAGGTCATCCCTCAACCTCCTATGCTTCAGTGAAAAAAGTCCCAGCCTCTCCTTATAACACAAACCTGCCATTCCGGGCAACACCCTGGTAAATCTTTTCTGAATCATTTTCAATTTAATAATAACCCTCCTCCAGACAGTTGCTGAGCTGGATATTACATGCTTTGAGAGTGTCCTGGTAGAATTTGATACGAATGACGGCAACATAACAGAAGCAGTCTAAATGAAAAAGTAACTATTATTTCAACTTTTTGAGTATGTCCAGCATGGAAAGCTGCTCAAGAAAAACAGAAATGTGAACTAGCAGCAAGAAGCTTAGCTGAGATATTGGATATACTGGAATATCATAAGGGGCTAAGATATATTTGAAATACTTTCAACAATCAAGAAATTTTAGTCCATCCAGAAATTCATATCTGACATTGAGTGACAGCAATTTCAGTAACAATGAGTTTTTGTCATAGCCTGCACCAATCACACAACATTGGAATAATATTTGTCCAGGCACACACGGTGATGAATGGATGGGGAGACAAGCAAACAAAATGGAACAATAAAGTAATATCTTATTTCCTTCCTTAACACAACATTTACACACCTGCTGCTGGGATTGCTGCAAATAGTTCCCTTGTTCACCAGGAGGACAAAACTGAATAAACTCTGCTACAGTTTATTGCACTTGGATCAGTGATCAAAGCAGAGATCACATCAAGGATCAAGTCAAGGGTCAGATCAGGGATTAGGTAAGGGGTTAGACTAGAGATAAAATGAGAAAACCTTCAATCTTACACACTCTCTGGTTTAGTTTTGAGCTGCTGCAGAGTCCCCATAATCTCCAGTATTTCCACTGACTCCATCTGTGCAGGTATAAAAAATCCTGCAACCTACATAATCTCATCATAATCTGTTCATAAATCAAAAATAAATACATATATATTTTCAATAGCATTTCAAAAACTAATCACAGCAATGTTTCTACTTACAATAGAAAACAGAATTAGGACATTCAGTCCATGGAGCCTTACCTTGTTATTCAATGCGATCATGACTGATTGAAAACTTCAATGCTTTTATTCACCTTACACCTATAACTCAGTATTCCACTGGTAATTAGAAATCAATCAATCTCTCCCTTAAACATATTCAAAGACTGAAACTCTATGGCCCTCTGTGGTAGAGAATTCCAAAGGTTTACAATTCTCTAAGTAAATATCATTCTTTCATCACAGGCTGAAGTGGCTACACCCTTATTTTTAAACTATGTTCCTGGTTCTCAACTCCTCACAAGGGAAGTAGACAAACAGGAGGCTTGAAGAAAACAGCAAGCCAGGCTGCATCAAGAGGTGGGGAAGTCAACATTTCGGGTATTAACCTTTCTTCAGGACTAGATGTGGGGGTAGGGAGAGCTACAGATCTATAAATGAGGTTTGTACTTCAGTGCTCATTCCAACTGTAACCTGCTCAATTGACAGTCCTCCCTAAAATGAAAGACCTGGCAGTCTATGATATTTTCTGTCTCAGGACTCTCCAGACAACTCTTTTTTTGTCAGCCACAATATGATTTTATCTGTTATGATGGTGATTTCTGAAAAATATCCAAACAGGACTAATTCTAACTGCTGTGTGGCAGCAATGACATAACAGGCTGTGAAGGAAGGCAGCACAATCAGCATGTGAGGAAGAAGCCATTTGCAGAAACAACATCTTCCAATCAACGACAGCAACAAAATGGTGCACAGAAAATTAGCAGACAAGTTTAGTTAATTCTGTGGTTATGCACTGAATGGTAAGGGTTTACACTGCAAATTCTAACCCAGCTTTAATGATGATCAATGTAGGAAAGTGGATCAATGTTCATTTCTTTATCGCCTTCGGCACAGTATAGTTATTGAATAATTGCCAACTATCTGGTAAGTATACAACACAAAATAAGCCAGGATAACATGCTGTCAGAATCTGAATAAAGGCAACACGAGGGCTTTTTAGTACATAGAAAAGCACAACACAGAACAGGTCCCTAGGCCCACGATGTTGTGCTGAGACTTAATCCTAATGTAAAATATAGTAACAACCTACGCACTCCTCAACTCACTGCTATCCATGTACATGTCCAGCAGTCGCTTAAATGTCCCTAATGACTCTGCTTCCACCACCACAGCTGGCAACGCATTCCATGCATTCACAACTCTCTGCGTAAAGAACCTTCCTCTGATGTCTCCTTTTAACCCTCCTCCTAATATCTTCAAACTATGACTTCTCGTACCCCCAGTCAATCTTGCCCTGGGGAAAAGTCTCTGGCTATTGACTGTATCTATTCCTCTCACAATAGAAACTGAAAATTCCGGATTAGAGCAGCAGGACCTTTTCCAAATTTCTATGAACCTGTTATTCATTGTCAACATTTTTGATTCCTGGTTGTGAACAATTGCACATGTTTCTCTTTTGATCTCTCTGTAACAGATGCAGTCAATCTCTTTTATAAAACACACGTGATTCTGTTACAACATATACCAGAGTCCTGCATCAGTCCTGCCATTATACCATATGGCAAGTCCACTAGATTGATATTGTTACTAAATTTAGCATTTGGTTTAACATATTATCATCTGGTTTTTATCAAAGCTTTCTCATCATCTGTTCTAAAAATAGCAACTCTCTTGGGAGCAAGGAACAGATCTTGCTAAGGCTAGCTCAGCACAAAGCTGCAGTTACATGCACGTAACATCCACTTCTGAAAGAGTTACACCTCAGAACCCAGAGCAGATTGGACACGCTGTCACAACTCATATATTCATTTGAGTTTTCCTTTGTTACAATCTCCTTGGCCAACAACACATGGACAGAGATTTGCCTTCCTGGAGGTCGTGGGCAATGGTGAGAAAGGTGGGAAATATGGAAAGAATGCAAAAATATTAGAATCCTAATATTAAGCGAAAATCTTCTGATTTCTGCTTAGGTTTTGAAAGAGGACTTTGGAATCACGCTACTGAGCAGCAATTACTTTATTTTCAAACATCTGCATCATGGTTTTAGCCAAATCTTTTAGCCTTATTCAGATATCTCTTCTCAATCATCTCTCCTTTGACATGCAAGATGGCAGCAAAGTAGGTCACTCCACTCGGAGCTCCTCTGCTTCGTCTGTTCTTTTTAGTTCTTTTCTTTTTGCTTAGTTTTTAGTGGTGTCGTGGCAGTGCAAGGGGAAGTGAGTCCCAAAGCAGAGCAAGGGACTGGGGCCTGATCTGGGCAGTCAGACAACATGTTAAGCTGCTGCTATTTGAAACTCTCCATCAGACATTAATGTAAATCCTTAATTACCTTATTTCTAACTTTTTTTTGGACACTAAGTAATGCTTTCTTTTATTCCTTTTATTCCTCTTTGTATCCAAGATTTGTACCTAGGCACTTGTGCCTAAGATGACACAGTTAGTGGCAGTTATTGTAAAACCTTTTGACTGTACTCCTGTACTTCTGTACTGGAGTATACATGACAATTAAGGATATTCTATTGTCAAGAAAGAATACCAGCATGTAACTCATATATAGGGACCTGGAGGCTGGAGTTTACTGAGTGCTTGTCCCAGCCATTGTCCAATGTTGCCTTCAGTAAAATATTTTGTATGCTGCATGGACAGCATCCTATTCAATCTTTCACCCATGCAAGTCAGTATCACCAAACCACCTCAACTTAACCACATGACAACAGAACACAGAATGCTACAGCGCAGTACAGGCCCTTTGGCCCTCGATGTTGCGCCGACCATGCCTGTCTTCAAAACATCATCTCAGCCCTTCAGGACTTCACTTTGGTCTTTCGTGATGCCGATGTCCTGCCTTCTTCTGCCAGGTCAGCGATACACAGATATTTTATTCATCTCTCCACGGCTCTCAGTTTGATTTCTTAGTTATCACTCACTTTGTGCTGACTTACAGGTGCCAGTCTTTACACACCCAACCCATTTTCAACAACGTATTGTCCCCAGTATCAGTTCATCTGTCTCCCTGGCTTACTATTTTCCATCCCTTTGTCTGGTGAACTTTCTCTCCATCTGGGGTTCATCTCCACCTGATCCCTAACTTGTTCACTCCCTGTCTCAGAGATTTTACCATCTTTCCTTAGCTACTATCAGTTCTGAAGAAAGGTCACTTGTCTCGAAACGTTAACTCTGCTTTCTCTCCATAATTCTACCAGGCCTGCTGAGTTTCTCCAGCAATTTCTGTTTTTGTTTCAGATTTTCAGCCAATATTTTCTGCAAAGGGACAAAAGGAGGGCCTGAGTATGATGGAGGTGGAAGGGAGAGCAGAAAGCAGTGACACATGAAGGAAAATGGCTAAGTATCCTCAGTGAATGAGGCAGAAACACAGAGAACAGGATTGGTTAGTAATGTGCAGAATGCGGTGGGTAAGTGGACACAATGCTTGCGATAATGAGAGGAGTAGTCCATAGCCTTGGTGAGAGGCATGTGCAGTGGCAGAGTTAGAGTAAACGATGGTGCTGTGCATGTGAGGGAGCAATGGGATGGTGGAACTTAGCCCTGCAGAATGCAAAAGGTTATTGACCTATTCCCTGTTCTGCTGGATAACTACAGCATTCAGGCAGTGACCTGGGCGGCCATGCTCCATTCCTCCATCCGCATTTTGGAAAATCAGGTCATGGCACTGTGCTCCTCCCCCTGGCTTACATGTAGAAATTGGAGCGTGAGGACCCAGCACAGAAAGTAGAGCTGTGTGGTCTGAGGCAACTGAAGGGCTTCAATGGGACTGTTTAGCGGTAGTGGACTGGTCCATATTCAAGAACTCAGTGGCCAACCTAAAAGAGTATGTCACTACCATCACAGACTTCACCAATAAGAGTGTAGAAGACTGTGTGCTGAAGAAGCTAATCTGAATGTTCCCCAATCAAACCATGGATGAACTGGGAGATCCACCCCTATTGAACTCCATGTCTGTGGTGTACAAGTTGGGTGACCTTAACCTATACAGGAAATTCAGGTACAATCTTAGTAAAGCATTCAAAGACACCAAGAGGTAATACCAAGAGGTCAGCTCGAGACTCAGACCAACCATGCGGACACTCATTGTTTGTGGTAGGGCACATGCAACATAACAGGCTATAAAGTGAAGTCAAACAGAATCATGGGCAACAATACATCCCCATCCAATAAACTCAATGCATTCTACACTCACTTTGAGGTCAGTGAAATGATGTTACCTGTTCCATCAGCCTTGGATGATCTTGTACCCATGGTCACTACCACAGCCGTTAGATCTTCAACCTTCTTGAGAGTGCACCCATAGAAAGCTTCCTCACACTCTACTTCCTGCAAGAACTCAATTATGTTCTCCCAGTTTCGCTGTCTCCATCGCATCTGTTCCGATGATGTCACCTTCCACCCTGTTTCTTGCTTGTTTATATTTATTTTCTATTCTCCATTTCTTTACCAATTTCTTGGTCCTCTTTTGCAGAATTCTGAAATACTCCCATGACTGTGATTTTTACTTTTCCCTGCAACTGAAAAGCCTCTTCCTTTGACCTAATACAATCTTTAACTTCCTTTGTTGGTCGTGGTTGACTCCATAAGACAGAGGAGTAGAAGCTGGCCATTCAGCCCATTATGTCCACTCACCCACCGCATTCTTCACATTACTAACCCATCCTGTTCTCGATGTTTCTGCCGCACTCACTGAGGATATTTAGCCATTTTCCTTCATGTGTCACTGCTTTCTGCTCTTGGGGACAATAAATTGTTGAAAATGGATTGGCTGTGCAAAGGCTAGCACTCTACAAGTGCTTCTCTATTCAATATGATCATGGCTAATCTTATAGTCCTCAACTCCACTTTCCTGCATTTTCCCTATAACCCTTGATTCCCTTCCTGATTAAAAATCTGCCTATCTTAGCCTTGAATACACTTAATGACCCAACCTTGACAGACCTCTGCAATAAAGAATTCACAAATTCACTTCCCTTATTTTGAGAAAATGCCCTTTGGTCCTACACTTTCCCACAAGGAAAAACAACCTTTTCAGATGTGTCAGGTCTCTTATGAATCTTATACAGGTCATTCTGTTATAATGTGCATTTTGTCAATGCGAATTCGCTGTAACATGATTGATGAATTGGGGATGCAACCACCACATTATAGAAGAACTAATTATAAGTATTAGTAAGATCTTCACTCATTCTTCCAAACACCAATGAGTCCAGCTCCAACCTACACAATCTCTCCTCATAAAAAAGTCCCTCCATTCCTTTCCTTAAAGGGCCCAAAGCTATTCACTATCTTCCAGATGTGGCATTAATAGTGCCTTTTATAGTTTAACAAAGTCTTCCTACTTTTACATTTCCTTCCATTTGAAACAAAGGACAACATTGCATTTGCCTTCTCTATTATCTGTTGGACCTGCATGTGATCTGTTTGTTATTCATACACAAGGATTCTTAAATCTTTCTGCTGGCCTTCTCCATTTAAATAATATTCAGCTCCTCTATTTCATTGCTAAAGTGCACATCCTTTGACTAGAGGGAGCATCAGACTTCTCTCCATCCTGCTCTTGCCCCTAACAATCTGATTGTGGTGGAAAACATGAGTAGAAATCAGTAGCCACCTCCCTCCCAGTAGAAGGGTCAAAAATGTTGACGGGGGGGTGGGGGCATAATCTTAAGGTAAAATGCTAGAGGTTTAAGGTGAATAGAGGATTTTTTTTTTTACCCACAGGGTAGTGAGGGTCTGGAGTGCTCTGTCTGGGAGGGTAGTGGGAATCTGGAATGTTCTGTCTGGGAGGGTAGTGAGGGGTCTGGAATGCTCTGTCTGGGAGGGTAGTGGGAGTCTAGAATGTTCTGTCTGGGAGGGTAGTGAGGGGTCTGGAATGCTCTGTCTGGGAGGGTAGTGAGGGGTCTGGAATGCTCTGTCTGGGGGGGTAGTGAGGGGTCTGAAATGCTCTGTCTGGGAGGGTAGTGAGGGGTCTGGAATACTCTGTCTGGGAGGGTAGTGAGGGGTCTGAAATGCTCTGTCTGGGAGGGTAGTGGGAGTCTGGAATACTCTGTCAGGGAGGGTTGTAAGGGTTTGGAATGCTCTGTCTGGGAGGGTAGTGAGGGGTCTGAAATGCTCTGTCTGGGAGGGTAGTGAGGGATCTGAAATACTCTGTCTGGGAGGGTAGTGAGGGGTCTGAAATGCTCTGTCTGGGAGGGTAGTGGGAGTCTGGAATACTCTGTCAGGGAGGGTTGTAAGGGTTTGGAATACTCTGTCTGGGAGGGTAGTGGGAGTCTGGAATACTCTGTCTGGGAGGGTAGTGGGGGTTTGGAATGCTCTGTCTGGGAGGGTAGTTGAGGGTAGTTGGAAAAGCGCAGCAGGTCAGGCAGCATCCAGGGAACAGGAGAATCGATGTTTCGGGCATAAGCCCTTCTTCAGGAATGAGGAAAGTTTGTCCAGCAGGCTAAGATAAAAGGTAGGGAGGAGGGACTTGGGGGAGAGGCGTCGGAAATGTGATAGGTGGAAAGAGGTCAAGGTGAGGGTGATAGGTCAGACTGGGGTGGGGCGGAGAGGTCAGGAAGAAGATTGCAGTTTAGGAAGGCGGTGCTGAATTCGATGGATTTGACTGAGACAAGGTGGGGGGAGGGGGAATGAGGAAACTGGTGAAATCCGAATTCATCCCTTGTGGTTGGAGGGTTCCTAGGCGGAAGATGAGCCGCTCTTCCTCCAACCGTCGTTTTGTTGTGGTCTGGCGATGGAAGAGTCCAAAGACCTGCATATCCTTGGTGGAGTGGGAGGGGGAGTTGAAATGTTGAGCCACAGGGTGGTTGGGTTGGTTGGTCCGGGTGTCCCAGAGGTGTTCTCTGAAACGCTCCGCAAGTAGCCGGCCTGTCTCCCCAATATAGAGGGGGCCACATCGGATGCAGAGGATACAATAGATGATGTGTGTGGAGTTGCAGGTGAATCTGTGGCAGATATGGATTTTTAATAGCAACTTGGCTGAGAAACCCAACACTCCCTTCCCTAAGATCATCCTCCTCCAATTCTTTCTCTTTGATGAATACTGACATAAAACGTTCATTTAGAACCTCACCAAACTCTTCTGGCTCCATACATAGATTACCTCCTTTGCCCTTTCTCTAGCTACCTTCTTGCTTTTTGTATATTTATATAAAAACTTTGTTAATCTCCTTAATCCTGTTTGTAAATGACTTTGCAAGATCCCTTTTAACCCTCCTAATTCCTTACTTAATTTCTTTTCTACTTTCCTTATATACTTCAAGGGCTTTGTCAGTTCCCATCCTCCTAGACCTTATGGATGTTTCTCATTTCTTTCTGATCAAGGTCATAACATCCCTGGTCATCTAAGGTTCACGTAACTTGCCATAACTATCCTTCATTCTTGCTGTAATGTGCTGCTCCTGAGCCCTTATCAACTGCTGCTTGAAATACTCCCACAAGAACAATGTGGATTTATTCTCAAACAACTTCCTGCTTAAAATTGTTGTAATTTGCGTTCCCCAATTTAACACCTTCGCCTAAGGCCTGCTGTTATCCCGATCCATGAGCATCTTAAAACTCATGGTATTATGGTCACTACACCTGAAATGCTCCTCCACAGAAACTTCACAAACCAGGCTGGGCTCATTTTCTAAAACCAGGTCCAGGAGAAGCCCTTCCCTGGTTGGTCTGTTTACTTATAGTAGAAAGTGAGGACTGCAGATGCTGGAGATCAGAGCTGAAAAAGTGTTGTTGGAAAAGTGCAGCAGGTCAGACAGCATCCAAGGAACAGGAGAATCGACGTTTCGGGCATGAGCACTTCTTCAGGAAGAAGGGCTCGTGCCTGAAACATCGATTCTCCTGCTCCTTGGATGCTGCCTGACCTGCTGCGCTTTTCCAACAACAATTTTTCAGCTCTGTTTACTTATAGTGCCAAGAATCTCTTCTGAATGATCATAGAGATGTACAACACGGAAACAGACCCTTCAATACAACTCAACCAGATATCCCAACCTAATCTAGTCCCATTTGCCACCATTTGGCCCATATCCCTTTAAACCCTTCCTATTCATATACCCATCCAGAGGCCTATTCAATGCTGCAATTATACCAGCCTGCACCACTTCCTCTGGCAGCTTATTCTACCCTCTGCATGTAAAAGTTGCCCCTTAGGTCCCTTTTAACTCTTTCCCCTCTCACCCTAAACCTATGTCTTCCAGTTCTGGACTCCCCAACCCAAGGAAAAGACTTTGGATTAGAGGGGTACTAGAAAAGCACAGCAGTTCAGGCAGCATCCAAGGAGCAGGATGCTGCTTGAACTACTGTGCTTTTCCAGCACCACTCTAATCCAGAATCTGGTTTCCAGAATCTGCAGTCATTGTTTTTACCAAGGAAAAGACTTTGTTTATTTATCCTATCCAATGCCCCTCATAATTTTGTAAACCTCTATAAGGTCACCCCTCGGCCTCCCATGCTCCATGGAAAACAGCCCCAGCCTATTCAGCCTCTCCCAATAGCTCAAATCCTCCAATCCTGGCAACATCCTTGCAAATCTCTTCTGAACCTTTTCAAGCTTCACAACATCCTTCCACTAGGAAGGAGACCAGAATTGCATGCAATATTCCAAAGTGGCCTAACCAATGTCCTGTACAGCCGCAACATGACCTCCCAACTCCTGTACTCAATACTCTGACCAATAAAGGCAGACAAATACCTTCTTCACTATCTACCTCCGACTCTACTTTCAAGGAGCTATGAACCTGCACTCCAAGGTCTCTTTGTTCAGCAACACTCCCGTGGACTTTACCATTGAGTGTATAAATCCTGCTCTGATTTGCTTTTTCAAAATGCAGCACCTTGCATTTTTTCTAAATTGAACTCCACCTGCCAGCCCTTCTGATCAAGATCCCATTGTTCTCTGAGGTACCTTCTTCGCTGTCCACTACATCTCTAATTTTGGTGTCATCTGCAACTTACTAGCTGTACCTCCTACGATCACATCCAAATCATTGATATAAATGACGAAACGTAGTGGACACAGTACCAATCCTTGTGGCACTCCACTGGTCACAGGCCTCCAGTCTGAAAAACAACCCTCCACCACCACCCTCTATCATCCATCTTCGAGCCAATTTTGTATCCAAATGGCTAGTTCTCCCTGTATTTCATGAGATCTAACCTTGCTAACCAGTCTCCCATGTGGAACCTTGTCGAATGCCTTACTGAAGTCCATATAGATCACATCTACTGCTCTGCCCTCATCAATCTTCTTTGTTACTTCTTCAAAAAACTCAATCAAGTTTGTGAGACATGATTTCCTATACAAAAAGCCATGTTGACTATCCCTAATCAGTCCTTGCCTTTCGAAATACATGTACATCCTGTCCCTCAGGATTCCCTCCAATAACTTGCCTACCAATGACGTCACTGGTCTATAGTTCCCTGGCTTGTCCTTACCACCCTTCTGAAACAGTGGCACCACGTTAGCCAACCTCCAGTCTACCGGTACCACACCTGTGACTATCGATGATACAAATATCTCAGCAAGGGCCCATCAATCACTTCCCTCACTTCCCACAGAGCTATAGAGTACACCTGATCAGGTCATGAGGATTTATCTACTTTTACGCATTTCAAGAAATCTAGCGCCTCCTCCTCTGTAATATGGACATTTTTCAAGATGCCACCATCCTATTTTCCCACATTGTATATCTTCCATGTCCTTCTCAACAGTAAACACTGATGCAAAATGATCCTTTAGCATCTCCCCAGTCTCCTGTGGCTCCACATCGAGGCTGCCTTGCTGATCATTGAGGGGCCCTATTCTCTCCCCAGTTACCCTTTTGTCCTTACTGTATTTTTTTAGATTAGATTACTTACAGTGTGGAAACAGGCCCTTCGGCCCAACAAGTCCACACAGACCCTCCGCAGAGCGACCCACGCAGACCAGGCACATTCCCCTACTTTTACCCTTTCACTTAACACTACGGTCAATTTAGCATTCACCTAACCTGCACATTTTTGGACTATGGGAGGAAACCGGAGCACCCGGAGGAAACCCACACAGACACGGGGAGAATGTGCAAACTCCACACAGACAGTTTCCTGAGGCAGGAATTGAACCCGGGACTCTGGCGCTGTGAGGCAGCAGTGCTAGCCACTGAGCCACCATGCCACCCATACGTTTCTAAAAACCCTTTGGATTCTCCTTAACCCTGTTTGTCAAAGCTATCTCATGTCCACTTTTTGCCCTCTTGTTTTCCCTCTTAAGTATACTGCTACTGCCTTTATACTTTTCTATGGATTCTCTCGATCTCTCCTGTCTCTACCTGACTTATGCTTCCTTGTTTTTCTTGACCAAAACCTTGATTTCTCTAGTCATCAAACACTCCCTACACCTACCAGCCATTCATTTCACCCTGACAGGAATATACTGTCTCTGCACTCTCGTTATCTAATTTCTGAAGGCTTCCCATTTCCCAGCAGTCCCTTTACCTGCAAACATCTACCCCCATTTAGCTGTTAAAAGTTCTTGCCAAATACCATCAAAATTAGCCTTCCTCCAATTTAGAACTTCAACTTTTAGATCCAGTCTATACTTTTCCATCGCTATTTTAAAACTGACAGAATTATGGTTGCTGGCCCCAAAGTATTCCCACACTGACACCTCAATCACCAGCCCTGTCTTATTTAGACCCTAAGACCATAAGACATAGGAATGGAACTAAGGCTATTCAGCCCATCGAGTTCACTCCGCCACTTAATCATGGCTGATGGGCATTTCAATCCACTTACCCAAGAGTAGGTCAAGCTTTGCACCTTCTCCAGTAGGTACATCCACATACTGAATCAGAAAATTCTCTTGTACACACTTAAGAAATTCCTCTCCATCTAAACCCTTAACACTATGGCAGTCCCAGTCTATGTTTGAAAAGTTAAATTCCCCTACCATTACCACCCTATTATTCTTACAGCTAACTGAAATCTCCTTACAAATTTGTTTCTCAATTTTCTGCTGACTATTAGGGGGTCTATAATACAATCCCAATAAGTTGATCACCCCTTTCTTATTTCTCAGTTCCACCCAAATAACTTCCCTGGATGTACTTCCAGGTCCTTACAAATTCTGCCCTATCCAAGACCCAAACACTACCTGAGTCCCAGTCAATATCGGGATAGTTAAAATCATCCCCCACAAAAACCCTGTTGTTTTTACATCTGTGCATATTTCAGATTTCCAACACCTGCAATATTTTGCTTTTATTTGAGTATTTTGACTGTTTCACTGCCTTCCACATTTGTTTAAATGTGGTTTGATCAATTGAATGTACATGGAAATTTGCACATTATGATAATTGGAGGCTGTATGATGCTTTGGTGTCTGTAAAGGTGTGAAATGAAATAGCAGGGTGGTTTGTCAGGACCTTGCAGTTATAGTTCTGATGACATAAGGGATAATGAACAAATACACACCCACCTCTCACCATTCCCATAAATTGTGAAATGGCAATCTCTGGAAATAAAACTGGCTGAAATGTGAAAGGGCTCAGTTGTTGAAAAGAGACCATTTTAATGTTACTGAATGAATTGCTTTAATTTAAAGCACCCATGTATTTATTATAGTAGAGCATTAGAGACAGTGACAAAACCAACTTAGCAGAAAAGGAAGCTGTATAATGGAGAATAAATGTATTGATTAGACACAACAGCAGCTGAATATTGCAATCCTTCAGTGCTTCAAATATTTCTGCATGAGGAGTTTTCTAATGCTTGCCATTCACAATAATGCTTGGCTCTATCTGAGCTGGCTGAATATTTCTACACAGCACAATTGAGACTGAGTCCCTCAGGATTCTCCTTCAGCTCACGTGGACCCAGTAGCAGTCAATGTGACCAGATATAAAATCCAGTGCATCTGACTGTAACTGTAAGCCCATGTTAGTTGCTGTTAAAGATAAAATCTCTGATGATTCCATGTAGTATATAACCTGGTCGTGTAGCGCCCTGGGCGGTGATCATTAACTAAATATTGCTTGTATTAATAATAACAATGTCCCATAAAATAAAATTCAAGACTTAGGATGTCGGTGAAATGATTCAGTCTACCACATATTGCAATTTACATTTTGCATCATGACCAATGAACAAGCTGAGGAGAACTGACAAAACTGTGGTATTAGCATTAATTTGATTAACAAGAAGTCCACAAAGATTGGTAGAGTTTTTTTAAAATTTCATATCAGGAAAGGGAGTCAAAGGAAGGGCTGGTGTCAATCACCTCAGTATTTATTGTTCAAATTGTAAATGTTTGCATTTAAAAATAAATAAAGAACTATAGTATCAGCAGATTCATTAGTAGCCCCAGCAAAAACAATGAACAATAAGGCTAAGAATGGTTGAGACCTGTCAGTTTCATCAGCCAGTATTCAATCCATCTCTAAATATTTAAAGATTTTACAGAAGCAAAAAGACATTTTCTGACACTCAATGAATTAAGGGCTGAGTGTCTCTTTCTTCACACACAGCTGATGTTATTATTATTTGCTTTGAATTAGAGTCAACAGTGATCCAGGATCCAGCTCATGTCTGTGATGTTGAATCAGTGAGTTATCTTAGTTCCTTCTATAATCCATGAGGGTAATGCCTAACCACTAGCTTTCAAGATTTGAGTGAAAAGAACAGCTGGGAATAGGTTTCTGGGAAATAATGCCCCAATTACTGTCCAGTAATGTCTGACACAATCACATGGCAAGGTGCTAAGTGTAATTTAGCACAGAGTTTGTGATTTAAAGACAGATTTTCTGGTATAACTGTAATTGAATCAAAGAAATTATATCAGAGATATGGTCTGTGAATTCTTTACAGTGCAGGTCTGTCAAAGTTGAGTCCTAAATTATACTCACAGACTGGAAAGACAGATTTCCAATCAGGAAGGGAAAGAAAGCCAGGAAAGTGGAGTTGAGAATTATCAGATGATCCATGATCTCACTGAATGGCACAGTAAATTTAATGGAATAAATGATATTGTTCTACTCCTATTTCTGATAGTTTTATGGTGATATGAAAGAATTAAATTGTTTTGACTGCATGTTGGTTGTAGTATCATTTGATCCCATTTGATCGGAACCAGTTTCAAACTGAGTAAAAAGTAGACATGAGGGCAGCTTAAAACTGTCAATGGGACCTGAATCCTGATAAATAAGTCAAGCCCTGTGGGGACTATACAAGGAGTGATTTAGAGTTGACAGAAATCTGCTGTTCACACACACACCATTTTGCTGGAAATATTTTAGCTTTCAAAATGCAATAAGCCAACATTCTATATTGTTATCTAATGTTTTCACTATCTTCAAAGAGCAGATAAGATGCACATTCTAAAAAAACAAGTGGTGAGACCAATATTATTTCCATATACTGATCTGAGATGTTCGCAATACTCCCAATCTTTACAGCAAAAAGGTTTACAGTACCCCATCCTTGCATGCTCCAAAGTGTGTACACAAAAATTAAAACTTGAATTAACTTATAATGTGTGAAATTTTTAGGTTATTCAATTTTTGAATATTTTTATACTTATTATTAATAATGAAATAGTACCCAGTGTCTTTTGCACAAAATATCTAATATTAAGAATATTAACTTTATGGCTTTTAAAAAAAAAGAAATTATGCCATAGCTGTATGTTTAAAGCATATTTTCTAATTCATTCAAATTAAACATCAACCTTCTCATATCCTCTCCAAATTGAGGTTAGTGCAATGTTAATCCACTGTTGGAAATTTAATAACTTTTTATTACACATGGTGGAGCTGCAAGTGGCATGAGCCTTGATCATTCAAGCATGGAATGCTGATAACACTAGTGTGAAGCTTACATGGGGGTGATTTCTATGTCACTGTGCTCTGCATCCTGAATCTTAAGGATACTGTTCACACAACAGAGTCTATGCCTCTATTTTTCCAGCCAAAATGCATACCTCAGATGTTTCACTTCATATTCCACCTGCCACTTCTTTGCCCAAACTCCGAGCATGTCCAATTCCTTCTACAGCCTCCCTGATTCCTCAACATCACCTGCCCCTCCAGCTACCTTGGTGTCCCCGCAAACGTAATAAGAATGCTCTTAGTTCCTTCGTTCAAAAGGAATAATAAGAGTGCATTTAATCCATACAATGAATCCTGACATTCATTAACAATCATCAATAACGATACTAAATGTTCTTATATGACGAACAACAAATTTGATTACTTCCCCTCAGATTTCACTGAACTAAGGCCTCTGGGTTCCCTTGGGTTGTTAAACTGCCAAAATGCTCTAAGATTCGGTTGTCCCATGCAGGGCGATTGTGGCGAGGTGAATATTTTGTAGGGCACAGGTGAACGTCTTGAATTTGACATCTGGGTCATGTCTCCCATTCCTCCCCTCCCCTGTCCCCACCTTAGCCCAGATCCAAACTTCCAACTCAGTACCGCCGTCTTGAACTGTCCTACCTGTCCATTTTCCTTTCCACCTACTCACTCCACACTCCTCTCAGACCTACCACCTTCATCTATCGCCTATCCCAGCTACCTTTGTCCCCCAGCTTCATCCCATCCCCCCATTTGTCTCTCAGCTCACCACGCCCTTCCCACCCCCACATTCCTGATGAAGGGCTTTAGCCTAAAACATCGATTCTCTGGCTGCTCGGATGTTAACTGACTGGATGTACTTTTCCAGCACTACACTCAAGACTCTGATCTCCAGCCTTCACTTTCTTCATGAGTTCTCTTGTCAAATTCCTGGGCTATTCCTTGGGGTATACGACTTCCTTCAGTCCTGCTTGAAGAGAAAGAGGGACCCTGCTCTGATGTTCCAATCTTATGCTTCTTTCTCATTTTCCTCACAATTTGACTCCTTCCTTTTTGAGGTTTACCCCAGTTATATGGTTTTCTCACTGATTTAGTCAGATGGTGATGCTCGGCCCCCTGGATAGAAAGCTGCGTTTCAGTATGTATTGTTTTTCCACCCCTTGACCAGCTGGTATGGCAGGACAATGTGAACTCCTGTTCTTGAATATTATGCAAGAATTTGGAATTTTCTGGAATTCCCTCCATAAGGGCATGTGTACCCACCGACAGCATGTGGACTGCAGCTTTTCAAGAAGGCAGCTCACCATTGGGGGCAACTAGGGACAGGCAATATATATTTTACAATATATATGAAGGCAATGAAGGCAAGCATGCAGGTACAATATATATTAATGATATAGAAGATAGTATTAATAGTAACATCAGCAAATTTGCTGATGATACAAAGCTGGGTGGCAGGGTGAAATGTGAGGAGGATGTTAGGAGATTACAGGGTGACCTGGACAGGTTAGGTGAGTGGACAGATGCATGGCAGATGCAGTTTAATGTGGATAAATATATGGTTATCCACTTTGGTGGCAAGAACAGGAAGGCAGATTACTACCTAAATGGAGTCAAGTTAGGTAAAGGGGCAGAACAAACAGATCTGGGTGTTCTTGTACAACAGTCAATGAAGGCAAGCATGCAGGTACAGCAGGTAGTGAAGAAAGCTAATAGCATGCTGGCCTTCATAACAAGAGGGATTGAGTATAGAAGCAAAGAGATTCTTCTGCAGCTGTACAGGGCCCTGGTGAGACTGCACCTGGAATATTGTGTGCAGTTCTGGTCTCCAAATTTGAGGAAAGACATTCTGGCTATTGAGGGAGTGCAGCGTAGGTTCATGAGGTCGATTCTTGGACTGGCGGGACTATCTTATGTTGAAAGATTGGAGCGACTGGGCTTGTATACCCTTGAGGAGAAAGTGAGGTCTGCAGATGCTGGAGATCAGAGCTGAAAATGTATTGCTGGAAAAGCGCAGCAGGTCAGACAGCATCCAGGGAACAGGAGAATCGACGTTTCGGGCATAAGCCCTGAAGAAGGGCTTATGCCTGAAGCGTCGATTCTCCTGTTCTCTGAATGCTGCCTGACCTGCTGTGCTTTTCCAGCAACACATTTTCAGCTTGTATACCCTTGAGTTTAGAAGACTGAGAGGGGATTTGATTGAGATATATAAGATTATTAAAGGATTGGACACTCTGGAGGCAGGAAACATGTTTCCGCTGATGGGTGAGTCCCGAACCAGAGGACACAGCTTAAAAATAAGGGGTAGGCCATTTAGGACAGAGATGAGGAGAAACGTCTTCACGCAGAGAGTGGTGGGTGTGTGGAATGCTCTGCCCCAGAAGGCAGTGGAGGCACAGTCTCTGGACTCGTTTAAGAAAGAGTTGGATAGAGCTCTCAAGGATAGTGGAATCAAGGATTATGGAGATAAGGCATGAACAGGATACTGATTGAGGATGATCAGCCATGATCATAATGAATGGTGATGCAGGCTCGAAGGGCAGAATGGCCTACTCCTACATCTATTGTCTGTTGTCTATTGCTGGCCCAGCCAGCAATACCCTCGCCCCATCAGTGAATAAAAAAAAATTACAATATCTGAACTCCCTTTCCAGGGGCTCTGTTATCTCCTTGGTTAAATTAGTCAATGTCATTGTCTCCCTTGCCAATTTGGAGTTATTGATTGGTGATCAATGTGCCTGGTAAGCAGGATTGATTGTAGTTTTGCCCTTTTTGGTGTTAGGACTAATGGCTTGACTAAAAAAGTTCCTTTCCTAGAAAATAGGATATTTCTGCAATGAAAAGCCACGAATAAAAGTGAATGCCCTTCAACACACTAATTAAAAATTGCATCTACAGGCATCTTGAAGTGTTCTTGTCTTGATATGAATGAGCCACTGCAGGCAGTTTTTCTCATATTTACAATCTTTCTCACTCCAGTGCTTTGGTGTGCCTTTTAGAATGCCATCAGATTTAAAAACCATCCAGTGAGCCCATTGTTATGTGTTTTGACATGACGAACAGAACTGCTTGAAAAATCAAACAGTCATCTATACAGAATGCCTGGTGGGGAAGCAGCATTGGGTTTTTAGATTAAAAGACTCATAACTCTGTCATAGTGAACAAATCTGCTCCATCTCACCCACACAGAGAATTTTTCAATCTTCATCCCATTACAAACTAATTTATTTTAATTAACTGTATCAAATAGAGGAATATTCCCACTAGACAATGAATACAAACCATCTTCTTTCAACAGATCCCTACAAATCCAAAACTTGGGAAATCTTTCTGTGATATATATAAAATGTCACTGCAGCGAAAGCAGTGATTATGACATGGTACAATTTTGTGTTTTTCCGAAACTGAAACTGTGTAATGCTTCTTATTGAATAAATTAATAGTTTAGAATAAATTTGACAAGTTTATCTTTGCTGTAATTTCACTCTAAACTATAAAAGCCTGAATATTCAGCAATATCTTTTAACTGCAGAGGTTTATTAAAATATTGTGAAACGTGAGTATTCAGTCAGTGTACTTTTTATTGCTGAAGAAATGGATTGATAGTGACGCTGTATCACAGAGTATGACTTGGTTTACTGTACAGTGTTACAAAATAGCAAGGACCTGTACTCCTATTTGTCATCATAATTCCTCACAGTAATGTTCTGAGGCTTGTCAAGACATGAGCATTCATATCTGATGTAAAGTATGGGATTTTCATGGTGTTGGGGAGACTCAGTAAAGGTTTGAAACTGGCGGCCTGGCCTCGATCTTCGGATTCCTGACCCCAATCGTGCAGGTTAATTGTGGAGATTGGGTCTAGTCATGAGCCCAAAACCTCCACTCTAGATACTGCCTTCAGGCATCACCTGATCTCCTGTAACATTCATGGAGTCTGCCAGCTTTAAAGGGCTCATCAATCCCAGCTTTCCAAAGCATCTGCACCATCAGAATGAGAAATAATTTGATAATTTGAAAGAAAGGTTAATTGAAAGATAATTTTAAAATCCTTTATCCACATTCCACATGCCAATAATGCCCCTTCACTCACCCACTCCCTTGGCCATCATACACACAATACATTTGGCACTTTTGCACCGTCTCTCACATTATGCACTCTGTATAGAACCACATAACTCTACAGAAACAGTAGAATGCGTAAAAAAGTTTTAAAATAAAATTACTAATCAATCATTTTCTATTTCCGTAAGAAGCACTTACTACAATAGCCCTAGAAAACAGTTTATCATTTCCAGTAGGAACACAGTACCAAGAGTAGGCCATTCAGCTCCTCGAGCCTGTTTCACTATTCAATGAGATCATGTCTGATCTGTGGCCTACTCCATATACCTGCCTTTGGCCCACCTTTGCTAAAAAAAAATTAAATCTGACAGAGATAAATTAACAACTGATCCAGCATTCACTGCTGTTTGTAGAAGAGAGTTCCAAACCTCTCCCATCCTTTTTGTGTGGAAGTGCTTCCTAACATCTCTCCTGAACTGTCTCGCCCTAATTCTCAGACTATGCCCCTAGGTCTAGAATCCCTAACCAGCAGAAATAATTTGTTAATCATCCTGTCTTTTTCTATTAATATTGTGATGACTTCTTTCAGATCACATCTTAACCTTCTAAATTCCATTTAAAAAAGGCCTAATTTCATAGAATCCATACAGTGTGAAAGCAGGCTGTTCAGCCATTGAGTCCACACCAACCCTCTAAAGATCCATTCCCTACGCTATATCTGTATTGTCACAGTGTGTCAGAGAGTCAGAGAGTGTCACATTCTGTCAGAGAGTGTCACAGTGTGTTTCAGAGAGAGTTAGAGAGTATTATTGTGTGTCTTAGAGAGTGTCAGAGTGTGTCAATTCCCACGGTCAAACCATCTAATTGCCACATCTATGGACCTTTTTTGTATAATTGCTCCTCATATCTCAGCTCTGAATTTCAGGTATCATTCTCGTAAACCTACATTGTACTCCCTCCATGGCCAATATGTCCTTCCTGAGGTGTAGTGTCCAGATCTGCTCACACTACTCCAAGTGGGTCTAACCAGGGTTTTCTATAACTGTAGCATTCTTATACTTCAATCCTCAAAATAGAAAGATCAATATTCTAATATAGAATCCCTAGTGTGGAAACAAGCCATTTGGCCCATTGAGTCCACATTAACCCTCCAAAGGCAGCCCACCCAGACCCACCCCATCCTTGTAACTCTGCATTTCCCCTGGTTTACTCATCCAGCCTGCACATCCCTATGCTGTGGGCAATTTCACATGGCCAATCCATCTAACCTGCACATCTTTAGACTATGGGAGGAAACAGGAGCACCCAAAGGAAACCCATGATTGTTTTCAATACCAAAAGCAAAAGCAACCGAAAAGGAAAGAAATAGACACTGCAGATTGACCTCACCGGTAATCACAAGAAGACACTAACCGTTTGAGATGGGAACATGTAATGATATGACTGGATAATACAATCTTCTATATTAGTTTAATGTGATTGGATGATATAGTCATATCGTAGAGTCCTACAGCAAGAGACAGCCCTTTGGCCCAAACAGGTCCATGCTGATCAAAATGTCCGTCCACACTAACCCCATTTCCCTGTACTTGGCCCATACGCTTCTAATCCTTTCCTATGCACGCATTTGTCCAAATGCTTTTTAAATATTGTTAATATACTCACCTCAACCACTTCCGCTGGCAGCTCATTCCATATGCATACCAGCCTCAGTGTAAAAACATTGCTCCTCAGGTTCCCTTTTATTCTTTCCCCTCTAACCTTAAACTGATGCCCTCTAGTCCTTGATTCCCCAACCCTGGGAAAAAGACTGAGTGCATTCACCCTATCCATGCCTCTCATGATCTTATAAGGTTCCCCTCGGTCTCCTATGCTCTAAAGAAAAAAGTCCTAGCTTGTCCAACCTCTCCCTATAACTCAGACCGTTGAGTTCTGGCAACATTCTTGTAAATTTCTTCTGTACTCTTTCCAGTTTAATAACATCTTTCCTATAGCAAGGTGTCCAAAAGTGAACATAATACTCCAAGTGCAGCCTCACCAATGTCCTGTACAACTGCAACATAACTTCCCAACTTCTATACTCAATGCCCTGACTGATGAAGGCCAGTGTGCCAAAAGCCTTCTTCCCTACCCTGTCTGCCTGTGACTCCACTTTCAGAGAACCATGCACCTGAACTCCAAGATCCCTCTGTTCCACTACAATCCTTAAGGTTCTACCATTCACCATGAAACTCCTACCAAAATGCAAGACCTTACACTTATCTATATTAAACTCCGTTTGCCATTCCTCAGCCCACCTCCCCAGCTGATCAAGGTCCTGCTACAATTTCTGATAACCTTCCTCACTGTCCACGATACTATCTATTTTAGTGTCATCTGCAAATTTAGCGTGTATGAAATCAGAATGTAAACTATGTAAACATGGTCAGGTAGAGATGGGGGTGAGTAAATGTGTAACTTTTTGAAATTATTGTCTGCAGGAATAGTCAATTGAAAACTTATATCTGTAAAAATGGTACAAAATCTTCTTTCTTATAATTAAAAACTTGAGCCGTACACCATTTTCAGGAAGTGTACATTGCCCAGCGATGTTTTCACTGGAGCATCGGGACTAAGTAACATCCTGATAGATGGTTATATAATTATGAGAAACAGGAGACTGGAAGAACACAGCAAGCCAGGCTGCATCAGGAGGTGGAGAAGTCAATTTCAGGTGTAACCCTTCTTCAGGACTCGGGGTGGGTGTAAGGGGAGCTACAGATAAAGGGGGCAGTGGGAGAGGGTTTTGGGTGGGGATTGGTGAGCACAGGTAGGGGTACTGCCAGATTAGTCAATGGGAGGAATGAATCTGGTTGGCATATGGAATGAAGGGTCGGTCAGAGGAATGGAAGGGGGGGAGGGGTTGGGAAGGGAGTCAGGGTTGGGAAGAGAGGATATTTGAAACCGGAGATCTGAATATTAAGTCCTCCGAGCTGTAGGCTGCCCAGGCGGAAGATGAGGTGTTGTTCCTCCAATTTGCGGTTTGATTCACTGTGGCAATGGAGGAGGCTATGGATGGTCATGTCGGAGAGGGACTGGGAAGGGGAATTAAAATGGGTAGTGACTGGGTCAGCCCCTGCGGGTCCGGGTGAGATGCTCGGCGAATTGTGCCCTAAGTTTACGTTTGGTCTCATCGATGTAGAGAAGACTGCATCAGGAGCACAGGATACAGTAAATCAGGTTAGAGGAGAGGCAAGTGATCCTCTGTCTCACCTGGAAGGACTGTTTGGGGTCCTGGATGGAGGTGAGGGTGGTGAGACGGCAGGTTTTGCATCTTTTCCAGTTGCAGGGGAAGGTACCTGGGGGTTGTTAGGGGAAGTGGGTGGGGATGCACGTTAGTGGCATGAACCAAAGGTTGGAGAAGGCAAGGCAGAGAGTTCTGGGGAGGGGAAGATGTTCTTGGTGGTGGGGTCTAATTGGAGTTGGTGGTAGCATTTAAGGATGATATGTTGGATGCAGAGACTGGTGAGGTGGTAGGTGAGGACAAGGGGGACCCTGCCTTTATTGCTTTTGGAGGGAGGAGATTTAGAATAGCGGAGCAGAGAATGGAGGAGGTGTAGATGACAGAGGGGATCAACCTGACCTCCCGGTCTTCACCCATTTCAATTCCCCCTCCCATTCCCTCTCCAACATGACCATCCTTGGCCTCCTCCATTGTCACTATGAACCAAACTGCAACAACATCTCATCTTCTGCCTGGGCAGCCTATAGCTTGGAGGAGTCAATATTGAGTGCTCCAATTTCAAATAACCTCCATTCCTTTTGCCCAACTCCCTTTCTAACCCCTCCCCCCACCCTTCCATTCCTCTGATCGACCCTTCCTCCCTGCTACCAACCAGATTCATTCCTCCCATCGACCAACCAGGTTGTACCCTCTACCTGTGTTCATCTATCCCCACCTCACCACTCTGTGCCCCCCACCCAAAACCCTGCCCTACTGCAGCACCCCTTACACACACCTCCATTCCTGAAGAAGAGTTGCACCTGAAACATTGACTTCTCCACCTCCTGATGCTGCCTGACTTGCTGTGTTCTTCCAGCCTCCTGCTTAACTACCTTGGATTCCAGCATCTTCAGCTTTTTTGTCTCTATACAATTAAGAGGCATGGACTGGATTTGGAGTCTCTTTCCAAGGGTGGAAATGCCTAACACCATAGGGCACAGGTTTAAGGTGGGAGAAGAAAGTTTAAAGGAGATATGCAAAGTCTTTTTTTACACGGAGGTGGTAAGTGCTTGGAACATGCTGCCGGGAGAGGTGGGAGAAACAGCACATTTATGAAGCATTTAGACAGACACATGAACAGTCAGGATATGCATCACATGCAGGCAGATGGGTTAGTTTAGAAAGGCATCCGGTTTGGCACAGACATGGTGGGCTGAAGGACCTGTACCTGTTCTATGTTTTATGTTCCTTCAGATCCACCATGCATAACAAACATTTAAACAAAGAAACTTGAGTCTGGTTTGATCTAATAAAAGGTTACACTCACCATTTCACAACAAGCACTTGAATAATTGTTGCCCTATGTAAATAAACATGGACTATGGTTTATGTGTAGTTTCAGTCTCTTTCCAAGCGATAGGATATGACTGCAGGAAAAGCAGTTCAGAGGAGATTCACTCAACTCATTTCTTGAATTAAGAGATTATCTTGTGAAGAAATGTTGAACAGATTGGGCCTATATCCACCGGATTTAAAAACAAAAAATGCTGGAGAAACTCACCCAGTCTGGTAGCATCTGTGGACTGAGAAACAGAATTAACATTCTGAGTGTAGTACATTGCGTATTCAGAACAGAGAGGGCTGGAAGTGGTGTTTTCACACTGTCAACAAAGAGGGAGGAGGAACAAGTGGAATAGACAGTGAGGTGCCTAGAGCAAAACCAAAGAGAGTGTTAATGGTAATAAATGAATGATTGAGATTCAAAATAGGTGTTAATGATAGTTTTGCAAATAAGTCCACCCTGTTGGAAGCAGAACTGACAAGAGACAAAAAAGCCAGAGGAGCCAGGAAGGCATGGTGGAGGAGCTTTCTGCGCATGATGGAGGCCAAAGAAATGCAAATATTAAGTGATCATAACCACAATGCAATTTATTATCCATTGGGAAAATGTCAAAAGCAGCAGCAAGTCCAGCTGAATGAGGAGCTGAGAAATCTAGGTCATATTCAGCATGTAGAGGATTCTGCTGATCAATTGTATTTTTTCACAAGAATATGCTTTCGAGTTGTAAAGCTTCCTCACTGATGTTGTGCCAAACTCAACAGTGTACATTAGTGTGAATAACATGAAATGTATTTTATTAAGTGGGTCAAATATCTTTGGTGCAGAAACACCCTAAAAGGTTTTAGGTATACAGTACACTCCCAAGATCATGGATTACTCTCAAATGTTCCAGTATGTTGAGTTCTCGGTTCCAATCACTGTAGAAAATGTTCCACAAAAACTCAGTCATCAGAGTTTGACGATAGCCGGTCTCTTTCCAGCAGGACAGTGAGGTTTTTCTGGTCACAGTTTCCGGGGTCACAGCAGGAGAAGGGTGCATTCCAAAATAGGTGGTGCCACAAGGGGCAGTGGCTACTGCTGCAACTACATGAAACCTTTGCCAGGTCTCATCATGAGCTTCTCATGGGGAGAATTTCTTTGCAACCAATTCTCAGTTTAGTGACTGACATTGATTGAGATAGGTCACATACTGCTCCTCAGCTAAAACTCAAAAGAATTCCAAATGAAGCCAAATCAGGAACGTGTCAAACACAGAGCTGACCAGCTGGACCCTAGGAATCAGGACGCCACCGGCAGAAATCCTACCTTCCAAGAGCTGTCTCCCATCAGGGCCAACTATGGCTGCTGTTGGTACTGAAGAAAGACATTGACCTGAGATCATGGGCAGAAGGTAGTGAGCTAAGGGGAGTGGTTCAGGGGAGCGGTCTCCAGCTTGTAGGAAGGTTCCCCCTCATGTTGGGACTCTCCATTTGCACAGGGTGATTTTAAAAATAGAAGCTGGTAAACTGACAGAGTTTGCTGGGCAGAAGGAACAGGAAACTGAAATGAGTTCAGGAGAATTCCCAAAATGTCAAAAAATGCCAGTGGACTGAAGGATAATGACCTTTAAATAATTCATGGATGAACCTAATTACCCATTGGGTGGGTTTTCCTGACCCAGCTCATTCCTTTAGAGCAGGCAAGCTATCCTGCTCTTGGCAACGAGCACTACAGCCTGCTACACGATTACACAGCTACTCTCCATTGAGTCCATTCTGACTGTCTCTAACCAATCCACTATCACCCACTTTGATTGTTTCTCTTTAATTCATTGTACTTATTGATCATATTCTTCAAGGTATATCTTTCAAACCTGAGTCATGTTGCGCAGTCAAACATAAATTTGTTGCTTGCCTCACTGCCTTTACAACCAACAAATCAAGTGTCAGTTGCCAGCCATTTCAACTCCTCCTCCCACTCCCCCAGTGACATGTCCATCCTGGGCCTCCTCCACTGTCAAAATGAGGCCACACGCAAATTGGAGGAACACTGCCTCATATTCCATCTTGGCAGCTTTCGTCCAATGGCCTCAACATAGAGTTCACCAGCTTCAAAATCTCCCACCCCAACCTTATCCCATGTCCAGCCATCCCTCTCCTCCCGCTTCTTGACCTGACCGAACCTGTCCATCTTCCTTCTCACCTATCTGCTCCACTTTTCCCACTGACCAATCATAATAATCCCCAACCTGCATCCACCTATCGCCATCCCACCTACCATTCCCACATCCACCTATCACTATCCCAACTACCTATCCCCCAGTTCCACTCACCCTTATTTATTTCTGAGCTCCAATCCCCCTCTCCAGTTCTGATGAAGTGTCCTGATCCGTAATGTCGAATTTCCTGCTCCTCTAATGCTGTCTGACCTTCAAAGTTTGTGAGAAGATTTGTAGCTCGGGTGCTCGTTGTTGTGGTCGGTCTGTTCGCCGAGCTGGGAATTTGTGTTGCAGATGTTTCGTCCCCTGTCTAGGTGACATCCTCAGTGCTTGGGAGCCTCCTGTGAAGCGCTTCTGTGTTGTTTCCTCCGGCATTTATAGTGGTTAGTCTCTGCCGCTTTCGGTTGTCAGTTCCAGCTGTCCGCTGCAGTGGCCGGTATATTGGGTCCAGATCGATGTGTTTGTTGATTGAATCTGTGGATGAGTGCCATGCCTCTAGGAATTCCCTGGCTGTTCTCTGTTTGGCTTGTCCTATAATAGTAGTGTTGTCCCAGTCGAACTCATGTTGCTTGTCATCTATGTGTGTGGCTACTAAGGATAGCTGGTCGTGTCGTTTCGTGGCTAGTTGGTGTTCATGGATATGGATTGTTAGCTGTCTTCCTGTTTTTCCTATGTAGTGTTTTGTGCAGTTCTTGCATGGGATTTTGTACACTACTTTGGTTTTGCTCATGCTGGGTATCGGGTCCTTTGTCCTGGTGAGTTGTTGTCTGAGAGTGGCTGTTGGTTTGTGTGCTGTTATGAGTCCTAGTGGTCGCAGTAGTCTGGCTAGGTAAAAACAATGACTGCAGATGCTGGAAACCAGATTCTGGATCAGTGGTGCTGGAAGAGCACAGCAATTCAGGCAGCATCCGACGAGCAGCAAAATCCACTTGCTGTCAGTTCAGAAATGTTTTTGATGTATGGTAGCGTGGCTAGTCCTTTGGGTTGTGGCGTGTCCTCATTCCGTTGTCTTTCTCTTAGGCATCTGTTGATGAAATTGCGGGGGTATCGGTTTTTGGTGAATACATTTGGTGAATACATTTTGGTGTGCTGCAGTGTGTTGTGGCCCTTTTGAACAGCTTGAACAGTTGTCTGACCTGCTGTACTTTTCCAGCTCCTCATTTTACTGCCTCTGACTTCCAGCATCTACAGTTCTTACTATCTCCAAGTATCTGTTTGATAGTTCCTTTGTGCTTTTATTGAATTTTTTTTTCTAAGTTGTATATTTTGAAAAGAAATTCATTGCAGCTACTAGAAGTGAGGCTCACAGCACCATAGACAAAAGAAAATAAAGGAAGCATTAGTCTTTCCTAAGAACCAGACTATTTTTTTTTTCCTTTTTAAACTGCTTTCCTAAATTCCTTCTGAAAGTTATTGAATCTTTCAGGCAGTACATTCTAGATCATAACTGGCTGTAATGAAATTGCTCATTTCCCCTTTGGATTTTTTGCTCAATTAACTTAAATCTGTGCTCTGATTAGCAACATTTCTGCCAATAGAATCAGTTTCTTTTTAATTATTCGATCAAAATTCTCCATAATTTTGAATTTTCCATGGACCTTGTCTGCTGTGTTTATGATAGTAATTCCCAAATATCCAGCTAGTTTTCACCAAATTGAACCATCTAACTTCAACTTTACTTCATTCTTTCACCATTCGCATAAAATTAAACTTTCCTTCTTTCTTTGAAGACACCAATTATACACTGCCATCTGGATGTATTTTCTTGTTTGCTAATTTTAGTGAAAAACAGCTGTGAATAAAGATTGGTAATACATTATATTCCAAATTTTCCAAGCACAGACAAACAAACCTTAGAAAAAGTTATGAAGAAGAGTCTATTAAATAAATTCGGGGTGAAGGTGAGAAGAGATTTGAGAATTACAGAGTTGAAGAGGACATTCTAAAACTGACAGCTGAACCCAACATTCCTCAACATTTTTTATGTCCTCTTTGTCTACAGTAGTGCCAGAAGACTGGAGGATAGCAAATGTGGTTCCCTTGTTCAAAAAGGGGAGTAGGGATAACCCTAGTAACTATAGGCCGGTGAGTCTCACTTCTGTTGTGGGCAAAGTCTTAGAGAGAATTGTAAGGGATAGGATTTATGCACATCTGGATAGGAATAATGTGATCAAGGATAGTCAGCATGGTTTTGTGAAGGGCAGGTCGTGCCTCACAAACCTTATTGAATTCTTTGAAAAGGTGACGAAGGAGGTTGATGAGGGGAAAGCGGTAGATGTGGTATATATGGATTTTAGTAAGGCGTTTGATAAGGTTCCCCATGGTAGGCTACTGCAGAAAATACGGAGATATGGCATTGAGGGTGAGTTGGAGGTTTGGATTAGGAATTGGCTGGATGGAAGAAGACAGAGGGTAGTAGTTGATGGCAAAGTTTCTTCATGGAGTGCCGTCACTAGCGGTGTTCCGCAAGGATCTGTTTTGGGACCATTGCTGTTTGTCATTTTTATAAATGACCTGGAAGAGGGGTTAGAAGGTTGGGTGAGCAAGTTTGCGGATGATACGAAAGTCGGAGGAGTTGTTGACAGTGAGGAAGGATGTGGCAGGTTACAGCAGGATATAGAGAAGCTGCAGAGCTGGGCAGAAAGGTGGCAAATGGAATTCAATGTAGCTAAGTGTGAGGTGATTCACTTTGGGAAGAATAACAAAAAGATGGGGTACTGGGCTAATGGTCAGATACTTGGTAGTGTGGATGAGCAGAGGGATCTTGGTGTCCATGTACGCAGATCTCTGAAAGTTGCCACCCAGGTAAATAGTGCGGTGAGGAAGGCATATGGCGTACTGGCTTTTATTGGTAGAGGAATTGAGTTCCGGAGTCCTGAGGTCATGATGCAGTTGTATAAGACTCTGGTGCGGCCGCATCTGGAATATTGTGTGCAGTTTTGGTCGCCATACTATAGGAAGGATGTGGAGGCACTGGAACGGGTGCAGAGGAGGTTTACCAGGATGTTGCCTGGTATGGAAGGAAGATCGTATGAGGAAAGACTGAGACACTTGGGGCTGTTTTCATTAGAGAAAAGAAGGTTTAGGGGTGACTTGATTGAGGTGTACAAGATGATTAGGGGGTTAGAAAGGGTTGACAGTGTGAACCTTTTCCCGCGTATGGAGTCGGGTATTACAAGGGGGCATAGCTTTAAATTAAGGGGGGGTAGATATAGGACTGAAGTTAGGGGTAGGTTCTTCACTCAGCGAGTCGTGAGTTCATGGAATGCCCTGCCAGTAGCAGTGGTGGACTCTCCCTCTTTATGGGCATTTAAGCGGGCATTGGATTGGTATATGGAGGATAGTGGGTTAGTATAGGTTAGGTGGGCTTGGATCGGCGCAACATCGAGGGCCAAAGGGCCTGTACTGCGCTGTATTCTTCTATGTTCTATTAAATATTCTTCATTAAAATAAATGAATACCAGTTCACCAGGTAGATGGTGATGAAATGCAGATGAAAGAAACCAGAACGCAGAAATAAAACATCAAAATCACAAAGTGACTAGTGTGGTCAAGAACATGGGTCAGTAGCTATTATCGTGTGGAGAAAGTGAGAACTGCAAATGCTGGAGAGTAAGAGTCAAAATGTGTGGCGCTAGAAAAGCATATCAGGTCAGGCAGCATCCGAGGAACAGCAGTGTCGACATTTCAGGCATAAGCCTTTCACCAGGCTTATGCCCAACACATTAACTCTCCTGATTCTTGGATGCTGCCTGACCTGCTGTGCTTTTCCAGCACCACACTTTACGACTCAATTATTGCTGCATGTACAGGAACATCTTTTTTGTAATGGAATTTGGACATCACTGGGCAGGTCAGCATATATTGCCCCTTACTAATTACTCTTAACTGATTGGGTCTCTGGACCATTTCAGAGTCAACTGCGTTGCTATGGGTCTAGAGTCACATGTACGAGAAAGTGATGACTGCAGATGCTGAAGGTCAGAGTCAAGAATGTGGCACTGGGAAAGCACAGCAGGTCAGGCAGCATTTGAGGAGGAGGAGAATCAACGTTTTGGGCATAAGTGCTTCATTAGGAAAGGGCTGATGAAGGGCTTATGCCTGAAACGCCAATTCCCCTGCTCCTCGAATGCTGCCTGACCTGCTGTGTTTTTCCAGCACCACATTCTCAACTCTGGAGTCACATGTAGGCCACACCTTGTAAAGTCACTAAAGGACATGTGTAAACAAGATGAGCTGTTACAACAATTGATGAGTTTCCTCAGTCACGAATACTGACACTAGCTTCTAATTCCAGTTTTTAATGAATTGTATCTAAATGGTGATGGTGGGCTAGTAGGATTTGAAACCACATTCTCAGAGTATTAGTCTGGCCCTCAGGATTACTAATCCAGTGATGTGGTCATGACATCTGCCGCAAGACGAGGGTGCAGCATGCATCAACGGCACATTGCACAGTGCACCGTCCACCTACTAAACAGTCAACCAACTCCCTAATATAATTAATGAGCCGTCATTAAACTGTGCAGAAGAAGCTGCATCTGAAATGGGCAACTGATCCAGGAAACGCTTCAGGTATAATCAATCATTTATCACACTGCTTGCTGAGAAACAGTCAAAATCATTGTTTATAATAAAGGACACAACCAGATAACAAGAGGGAGATTTTACAATCATACTTTGTGCAGAAACATATTTGCATTATCAGAATGTATCAAATAGTCCATATGAAGCTGAATAATTTCTGTTGCAGTTTACTGGTTACTCCCATAATTTGTTTATTTCCTACAATTATACAGATTGGCTTCTTGTCTATAACGTGATGTTCCTGAAATTCTGGGTTAAATGAACAGCATCATTCTTCATGTTAATAATTAAAACTGGATATTGAGCTGACAGTTGCCTAGAAATCTGCTGTACTTTATTTGGAAGAAAATTACATTGTTAATCTTTAATTTGAATGCTATCACACAGCAATAGCAACATTTTTTTTCCATTCTGGTTAATTCTTTTTGAACTTTGTCATCTTCACACGAGTTCAGTTGCAAATAAATAGATGCTTAAGAATTCAAAGCAACCTCTCTCATCCTTTCTCAAATACTGACTAATTCAATAATTAACTTACTCACACATCTTTAATGCAAATAAAAAACAAACAACATATTTACTGAATAACTAGTTGGGAAAATGATTCTATATATTGAATGCTGATTCTTTAATTAGAATAATTGGTAGGTAATAAATAGTCTCTTTATTAGATGCAGAAGACAAGTGAGTGCTATGTTTGCCCAAAGAATAATATGCTAATCAACAAAACATAGCAATAATGGGTTTTGGGTGGGAAATTTATTCTTTAATTAATGTTTTAATCCATAGGCACATGTCAAACCTGAGGAAATGACATTTGAACAATTAGCTGCAATTTCTCTGGGACCCTCTTTTGCTGTTATTCCACTCTCTCCAAATGAACCTACATTGACTGAAAATTCTGGGGAAATGTGTACACCATTGCCATTATACCCCACCATTTGCAAAAGATGTGTTATTTATTGGATTGTCATATTTCAATTATTTTGCCAAATAATGAGTTTTACCAGATTTTGGTGACTATCCTATAATTCAACTACAATGAATGACTAATAATTGTCATAATTTCTGAATCAACTGTTGTGCTAAGTCAGTCACAATCCGTCCAGCTTCCTCCGGAGGCTTACTGAAGATGTTACCTAGTATGGTGACGAAATGTCTGAAAATTATCCTTCCAGCTCAGCGAACAAATCTTCATCCACATCCACATTCAGTCACAATCTATTGCAATAAAATATTGCTCTAAAATGCAGCAACCTATGACATAATGTTAAATGGATCCTTTTTGTGTGTTGCAGTAAATTATGCTTGTATATAATAACAGATGTAAAATTCAAGCATTGACATGAGCAGCCAAAAAAACGACAGTGACAATGTCTTGCATATGTGAATAATTAATTCATTCTTGAAGGCAAATGAGCCAAACGTAAGTTTAAGCAAACAAATTAAATTCTCATCATTAAAGCAGATGCAATGTAAGCAAACCCAAATTCAAATTGAATAATTGACAGGTGTCTGAAAGAATTTCTTATCAATTCTCTTGGTTTTCCTGCTTGTTTACTGTGCAAGCCTCAGGTTGGCACTAATTTCACTCCAGAATTGGACTGTTTATTAAATTCTCAGAATACACTAGCAAGAACTCAAAACTAAGTTTTGTAATTTGGAGATTAAATGCTGGCACATGGCCATGGTCTTGGTTTCAGATTCACCTTTGCATTTTGTAACTAATATACCGGGGTAAACAGGACCAGGGCAAGAAAGTGATGTTTCCAGAAGCAATCCCCTGTTACAGTGGGAACCAGAATGTTAGACACATCCCAATCTGTGTTCACATCCAACTGGTACTCATCAGAGCAGATTTCCAACTGCTATAAATCTTTTTCAAAGTAATAATTTTCTCAAGATTTGTGCAATATTCTTGATCCTTGCTGCTGAAAATAGTCTTGGATTGGCTTTATCAAAACACCTTCACACTAATATAAGAAAACATGTTTATGAGTGATAGTCATTTCACAGAATATGCAGGTTAGACATATACTGTTTATTTATTGTTCTGTCTGGGTAACTGGCCCTGATTTTTCAGTGTCACGTCTGATACCTTATTCTCTTTAAATGGAGATTAATTGGATGCCAAAAACATGCGTTTTGTGCCACAAATTAATATCAATCAAAACAAAACACTGCTGAAAATCTGAAATGAAAATTGGAAGTGCTGGAGAAATTCAGCAAGTCTGACAGTTTCTGCCAGAGAGAGAAACAGCATTAACATTTTGAGCCCAGTATGACACTTCTTTGAACTAAGATTAAGCTCAACAACTGGAGAGCAGTCTTCACCTGTATGTTCCTGATACCTGAAAACACTTCTCAGCTCCCTATCAATTCTGTTCTTCGCCCTGCACAATTCAACTGGCAGCTACTGAGTTTAGTCTTTTCTGCTTTTTTTTGGGCCTGGACAATATTAGAGCCACTGCCTAACAACTGCAAACAGACATGTATCCATCTGCTTCAATATTCTGCCCCAATAAGCAATCCCACTATTGTTTCACTCTCTTATTAGCCAAACAGGTTTAAAATAAACACATTTATTTTAGTAGCAGATAGCGAGGGGGACTGTCAGGGAATACATCAGAATATAGTTAGATCAGAAATTTGGGTAGAGAAATGGCAGATGGAGTTTAATCCAGACAAATGCGAGGAGATGCATTTTGGAAGATCCAATTCAAAAGCGAATTATACAGGAAGTGGAAATATTGATGTACAGAGAGATCTGGGTGTTCAGGTCCATCGTACCCTGAAGTTGGCAACACAGGTCAGTATAGTGGTCAAGAAGGCATATGGCATGCTTTCCTTCATCAGATGGGGTATTGAGTACAAGAGTTGGCAGGCCATGTTACAGATGCATGAATAAGACTTTGGTTCAGGCACATTTGGAATACTGCATACAGTTCTGGGCACCACATTACCAAAAGAATGCGGATGCTTTGGAGAGGGTGCAGAGGAGGTTCACCAGGATGTTGGTTGGTTTGGAGGGTGCTAGCTGTGAGGAGAGGTTGAGTAGATTAGGATTGTTTTCATTAGAAAGACTGATGTTGAGGGGGGCACCTGATTGAGGTCTGCAAAATCATGAGAGGTATAGACAGGGTGGATAGCAAGAGCTTTTCTCCCCCAGAGTGGGGGATTCAATTACATGGGGTCACAAGTTCAAGGTGAGAGGGGAAAAGTTTGGGGGAGATATGCGTAGAAAGTTCTTCATACAGAGGGTGGTGGGTGCCTGGAATGCATTGCCAGCTGAGGTGGTAGCGGCAGGAATGTTAGCGCCAGTTAAGATGTATCTAGACAAATATATGAATGGGCAGGGAGCAGAGGAATACAGGTACTTAGAAAATAGGTGGCAGGTTTAGATAGACGATCTGGATCAGTTCAGGCATGCAGGGCCGAAGGGCCTGTTTCTGTGCTGTAATTTTCTTTTTTTTTGTCCTAAATAAAAATGAACCTACACTTGTTGCAACTGGTACAGTTTGTAAAGGATACTCTGAAGGGTATTTTAGGGAAGAAGCTGTTTGATAATCAGACTCCACAGGTCTAATGCTGCCCTGCAGTTTCTTCAAAAGGAACAATCCTAAGATGCTCAGAGCGAACTGTTTGCAACAGCGATGTCATATGATAGAAAGCAACTTGCTGATTAGTAACAGTTGTGACATTCTGAGAATAGCATTGGCCATATGGAAGTGAGGAATGTTAGTGCAGCAGGACACTTTCACAATCTGACTGACAACTGGAGTCCTTTTTTGCTGTAGGCAGAGAAAAGAAGGAAAAAGTCAAACTTAACAAAATAAATTACATTATCAAATGTTCAGGAACATGTTGTAGAATTGACTTTTCCAGATCCATATACATCCCCCAAATGGTAGGAATGAAGATAGGGTCCCCGGAAATAAAAGGGCTGTTCAATGTTTCAGTTGTGGGATGTGGATTCTGGCATCATTCGTTCTGGGGAAGTCAGTTTTATCATCAGGAAGGTCATCTTCCCAATGAGGTGGGAAAGCAATTATACTCCATAAGATGTGACAGTGTACAGCCAATGTGAATGTAGTGAGGCCCAAGATTAAGCTGAGAAATTCACTCTTGTGAGGTCTTGCAGAAAGGTGAGAGGTTGACTTAGCTGAAAACTAATGCAAGATCCCCAGGAAATCTCATAATTCAGAAGAGTTGGAGAATTGGAGAATACTGAAGAGAATTCAAAGTGAATTCTGGAGAACTGTGGCAAGTTTGCTTTGCTCCCAGACCCTTCATGATTTTATGATACAAAGGGAGGCTTGAGTGAGATGAGGAAATAGAGGATGAACTGGAATTACACAATGTCTTGAAACTATATTACTGAGTCAGTAGCGCTTGCTTTGTTTATTTCTTTTACGAACGTTACATTTTTTTCCTCAGAGAAAAAATCTCTCAAAAACGTAAGGGACAAAAAGTCAACCAATCCCCAGGAACTCTTGGTCCAAATCCTATGGGTCTAAAAGAGATAGCTGCAGAGATAATGCATGCACTGGCTATAATTTTCCAAAATTTCTCACATTCTGAATTGGTCCGAGTAGATTGAAAATTCGTAAATATAACACCATTATTCCACAAAACGGGAGAGTGAAAGCAAGGAACCACAAAGCAATTAGCTTGACATTATTCATTGAGTAAAAGCTGGAACCTATTACTCAGAATGTGTAAACAATGCACTGAGAAAAAAACAAAATGAACATGACATTATAAAAGGAAATCATGTTTGATAAATCAATTAGAGGTTTTGAAGATGTGTCTAACAGGTTACATAAAAGAGTGTCATTAGATAAATTATACCGTGATTTCCAAAATTTGTATTTGATGAGTGCAGCTTCATAGTTCCTTGAAAATAGAGTCCCAGGTGGATAGGATAGTGAAGAGGGCATTTGGGATGCTTTCCTTTATTGGTCAGAGCATTGAGTATAGGAATTGAGAGGTCATGTTACGGCTATGTAGGACATTGGTACAATTCTGGTCTCCCTCCTCCAGGAGGGATGTTGTGAAACTTGAAAGGTTAAGAAAAGATTTACAAGGATGTTGCCAGGGTTGGAGGATTTAAGCTATATGGAGAGATTGAATAGGCTGGGGCCGTTTTCCCTGGAGTGTCAGAAGCTGAGGGCCTTTTCTCTGGGGTGGGGGAGTCCAGAACTAGAGAGCATGGGTTTAGGGTAGAGGGTAAAGATTTAAAAGGGACCTAAGGGATAACTTGTTCATGTAAAGGGTGGTGCGAGTATGGAAAAGACTGCCACAGGAAGTGGTGCAGGCTGGTACAATTACAGCATTTAAATGGCATCTGGATGTGTATATGAATAGGAAGGGGTTAGAGGGATATGGGCCAAGTGCTGGCAAACGGGATTAAATTAGGTTGAGATATCTGGTCGGCATGGACGATTTGACCAAAGAGTCTGCTTTCATGCCATACATCTCTATGACTCTCAGAGTCTACGAGATCCTAAACAAAAGTTGGTATGCAATATACAAGTTCATGAAGATTTGAGTAACAAAGAAGTAAAGATTGCTTTTTCTGGATCTTTTCACAGTATGTTGAGATCATTGGCTGGGCCATCCCTAGTTGCTCTTGAGAAGGTGTTAGTCAGCTACGTTTTTGAACCAATGTAGTCTATATGCTATAAATTGACCCACAGTGCTGTTTGGCAGGCAGTGCCAGGATTTTGACCCTGTGACACTGAAGGAAGGGTGATATATTTCCAAGGAGAAAGTGAGGACTGCAGATGCTGGAGATCAGAGCTGAGAATGTGTTGCTGGAAAAGCGCAGCACGTCAGGCAGCATCCAAGGAACAGGAGAATCGACGTTTCGGGCATAAACCCTTCTTCAAGAAGCCCTCATTCCTGAAGAAGGGCTTATGTCCGAAATGTCAATTCTCCTGTTCCTTGGATGCTGCCTGACCTGCTGCGCTTTTCCAGCAACACATTTTCAGCTCTGATATATTTCCAAGTCAAGATGGTAAGTAGCATGGAGGGGAACTTGCAGGTGGTGGTGCTCCCATGTATCTGCTACCCTTGTCCTTCCAGATGGAAGTTGTAGAAGATTTGGGCGGCATGGTGGCACAATGGTTAGCACTGCTGCCTCGCAGCGCCAGAGACCCGGGTTCAATTCCCACCTCAGGCGACTGACTGTGTGGAGTTTGCACGTTCTCCCCGTGTCTGCGTGGGTTTCCTCCGGGTGCTCCGGTTTCCTCCCACAGTCCAAAGATGTGCAGGTCAGGTGAATTGGCCATGCTAAATTGCCCGTAGTGTTAGGTAAGGGGTAAATGTAGGGGTATGGGTGGGTTACGCTTCGGCGGGTCGGTGTGGACTTGTTGGGCCGAAGGGCCTGTTTCCACACTGTAATGTAATGTAATCTAATCTAATCTAATTTGCAAGAAGCTGTCTAAGGAACCTTGGTGAATTTCTGCAGTGTATCTTGAAGAAACTGAATATTTGTGGAGTAATGCAGGCTGCTTTTTCCTGGATGGTGTAAGCTTCTGGAGTGTTATTGGAGCTGCACCCCAGGCAAGTGGAGAGTATTTCACTACAGTCCTAACTTGTGCCTTGTAGATGGTGTCCAGGATTTGAGGACAGTGTCAAAAAGTGTGGTGCTGGAAAAGCACAGCTGGTCTGGCAGCATCCAAGGAGCAGGAGAATCGACATTTTGAGCATAAGGTCTTCATCATCAAAACGTTGATTCTCCTGTTCCTCAGATGCTGCCTGACCTGTTGTGCTTTTCCACCACCACACTCTTTGCCTCTGATCTCCAACATCTGCAGTCCTCACTTTCTCCATAGGATTTGAGGAGTCAGGTGGTGAGTTCTTGCTGTATAATTGCCAGCCACTGATCAGATCTTGTAGCCACTGTGTTTATGTGACAAGTCCAGTTGAATTTCTGCTCAATGATTACCCCCCAGGATGTTGACAATGAGGGATTCAGTTGGAGATAATGATGGGAGATGGTTACATTCTCTCCAATTGGAAATGGACATTGACTGTCACTTCTTTGACATTCATTCTGCTTTAACACATAAAAACTCAAGGTACAATATTATCCAGATCCTTCCCAACGCAGAGCCCTTTAATGCTTGAGGAGTAACAAATAGTGCTGAAAGAAAACAACCTCACTATAGACTTTATGATGTAGGGAAGGTCACTGAAGCAGCAGCTGAAGATGGTTGGACCTAGGACACTGCGCTGAGGAACTCCTGCAGAGATGTCCTGAAGCTGATGGACCCATAACCATCTTCCCAATTGCCAGGCAAGACATCAACCAGAGGAAGGTTTTCTGCCAGGTTCCCATCGATTCCAGTTTTGCTGAGACTTCTTGATGCTATACTCAGTCAAATGTGGCCTTGATGTCAAGGGCTGCCGCTCTTGCCTTTTTTTAAATGGGAATTCATTTTTAACATTCATTTGTGGTACGTGGATCTCACTGGTCAGGCCAGTATTTATTGTTCATCCCTAATTGCCCAGAGAGAATTGAGAGACAACCATTTTGCTGTTGTTCTGGAATTACATGTAGGCCAGACCAGGTAAGGCTGACAGATCTCATTCCCTTAAGGACATTAGTGAGCCAGATGAGGTTTTCTGACAATTGGCAGAGGTTTCACAGTCATCAATAGACTCTCATTCCCAGATTAATAGTCTAGGCCATCTCCTCCACTAAACTACTCCCTAAGCCACTCCTTCCTTTGTCCATGTTTGAACCAAGTCTGTAATGAGGTCAGGAGCTGTGTGGCCTAAGTTGAACCCAAATTGGGTGTTACTGAGCAGATGCTGCTAACCTATTCCCTCATTTAAAGTAGACTGATGGGTTGGTAATTAGGTGGATTGGCTTTGCCCTGCTTTTTGTGTACAGGACTAGCAAGAGTAATGTTCTTTATTGTTGGGTAGATGCCAGTGTTGTTGCTGTACTTTGGAACAGCTTGGCTAGGAGTGTGAAGAGTTATGGTTCAGCTGTTTCAGATGGTGAATCATAATATGGGAGGGCTGCACTTCAGAGGGACAGGAGGGCTGCACTGTCAGAAGTGTCACTTTTCGGTGCATCATTTAATCAGCTAAAGTTAGCTCTCACTGTACTCAATAATAAATACTGCCTGTCTGAGTTGAAGCAAAAGATCTTTTGGCATGTTTTCAAAGGAACTTAACTAATTGTCCCTTGTGTCTTGGCTAATATTTTCACCCCAACCAATATCACTAAAACTGATTATTTGGCCAGTATCACAGTGATATTTATGGGATCTTTCTGTGTACAATTTGATTGTTGTGCTTCCTAAATTGTCATAGTGATTATGCTTGAAAAATACTTTGGCTGCAACATGTTTTTTGATCTGGCAATTACAAAAGGTTTGTAAGCGATTTAAATTATTCTTTTTTACATGGAATTATAATTATTAATTAAAAACTCAGACAACTGCAAATGTAATATTTGGCCCTGCTTCAGAAAGATGCATTACAGCATCCAATCTAAATCAGCCAAAAAATTGGAGACCACTCTCATTTCTGTCGATTGATGTGCTGGTTATTATTTCCACACACCATGCCTTCCTTTATTAAATGGCCCAATAATTTTCTTCATACTTGACATTCACCAGCAGAATCTAATCATTCTTTCAGAGCATTACACACTGTCATAATTACAGCACTTGAGTCAAATCTACACTCAGGATTAATATTCACATTCAATAATGCCAAAGGCATGAAACACATATTTTACCTTTAAATATTTGTTTTTTGAAATGCTTTTCAGATGCAGTTCAGATATAAATAAAACTTTGCCCTTACAATACAACATGTGAAACAAAGCCAGCATTCAAAACAAAATAAACGGTTCACCTGAACATTAGTTTTGATGATATATTATTCACATCATCATGCCTTGGGTATGTGATACAAACTCCAGTGCTCTGTACAGATCAGAGGTTCTGATGACCAAAAGTGGCCCACTAGACACCCATCTTCCACACTCAGCTCCAAGCCAGCGAGTCAGGCTTCTTATTCACTTGAGGTTTGAGTATAGGTTGAGATCGATTTCGATCCCAAGATCTCTAATCCTTTGCTTTACCGTGTAAAACTGGATGTGGGCATCACTGACTGGGTTGACATTTATTGCCCATCTTTAGTTGCCCTTGTTGTTGAGTTATGGGAGAAGATTCCGTTGACAAGCCTCACTTGCTAGCTACGTTTGCAATAGCTGTTCCTGGACCATCTTGCAGACATCTGGAGGCACTGGAGTGCCAGACAGCCCAAGTAATGCTGAGATCAGAGTCACGTAAGCTTCAAAGGCTGAAACTTCCTGAAGTGCATGAAGCATCAGACAATTTAACAAACTGAAAAGGAATTGCTGCAGGATCTTCATGCACTAGCTCTGACAGTCACAGGAACTGGAACAGGAACTGGAACAGGAACTCTGACAGTCACAGGAACTGGAAATATTCACTGCTCCTATGTTAATACCTAAAATTCAATCTGCCTGCATACCTGGATTTTAAAAAAAGTCTTAAATTGTTTGTCTGATGTATATGTTTTCTGCTGGTGTGAAATACCCCCCATTGCTGTGGATTACCTGGGAGCAGAGGATGGGATCAGTAAGAACATAGAGGAGGGAGAGTGTTCTGCACAAAGAGAAACCAACACAAAGTGCTATGGTGCTTTCTGAAGAAGGGTCACCCCTGGACTCAAAACATTAACTCTGGTTTCTTTCCATTGATGTTGCCAAATCTACTGAGTTTCCCCAGTAATTTCTGCATTTGTAGTGGCTTCAGGGCTGGGACAGAACGGGGCGGATTCAGGGCTGGGACAGAACGGGGCGGATTCAGGGCTGGGACAGAACGGGGCGGATTCAGGGCTGGGACAGAACGGGGCGGATTCAGAGCTGGGGCAGTACGGGGCGGATTCAGGGCTGGGGCAGTACGGGGCGGATTCAGGGCTGGGGCAGTACGGGGCGGATTCAGGGCTGGGGCAGAACGGGGCGGATTCAGGGCTGGGGCAGAACGGGGCGGATTCAGGGCTGGGGCAGTACGGGGCGGATTCAGGGCTGGGACAGAATGGGGCGGATTCAGGGCTGGGACAGTACGGGGCGGATTCAGGACTGGGACAGAACGGGGCGGATTCAGGGCTGGGGCAGTACGGGGTGATTCAGGGCTGGGACAGAACGGGACGGATTCAGGGCTGGGACAGAACGGGGCGGATTCAGGGCTGGGGCAGTACGGGGCGGATTCAGGGCTGGGACAGAACGGGGCGGATTCCGGGCTGGGACAGAACGGGGCGGATTCAGGGCTGGGGCAGAACGGGGCGGATTCAGGGCTGGGACAGAACGGGGCTGGGAAAGAACGGGGCAGATTCAGGGCTGGGACAGAACGGGGCGGATTCAGGGCTGGGGCAAAACGGGGCGGATTCAGGGCTGGGACAGAACGGGGCGGATTCAGGGCTGGGACAGAACGGGGCGGAATCATGGCTGGGACAGAACGGGGCGGATTCAGGGCTGGGACAGAACGGGGCAGATTCATGGCTGGGACAGAACGGGGCGGATTCAGGGCTGGGACAGAACGGGGCGGATTCAGGGCTGGGACAGAACGGGGCGGATTCATGGCTGGGACAGAACGGGGCGGATTCAGGGCTGGGACAGAACGGGGCGGATTCAGGGCTGGGGCGGATTCAGGGCTGGGGCGGATTCAGGGCTGGGACAGAACAGGGCGGATTCAGGGCTGGGACAGATGGATTTCATCTTTGGCAGTTTTTTTTGTAAACAATTGGATACAAATCATTGCAGCAGACTGCTGGCTGCTGGGAGGAGCTCCTTGATTGTCAGATATGGTGATGTAAGGACTTGGATAGAAATCCTTTCAATAAGGTTGTGGCTGATTTTTGCACCTTAGTACATTTGACAAGTATTTTGAAAGCTTTATCTCCTCTCACCCCTCACTCGCTGAAGGGTGATTTTGGAGTTCAGTTTAACATTAGGAAGCTTCGTCCATGAATTACTAAAAATAGTTACCAACAGAGTTAGTTTTCACTGTTGTCAGGAGTGAGTTGTTTCAGTCAGTGGGGACGACAGAGAGTCCAGCCAAACAGTGAAGTGCAACCTACATAATAAAGCACTGTATTTTCCTAAGACCCCCCCCACCTATTCTTACAATCCAACATTAAACTAGAGTTGTCTCTTGCTGAGCACTGATCTGCAAGGTTAATGTGTTCTGTCTACAGAAGACTTTTTCAGATAGTGAGACAGATCAAGACGCAGCAAATTAATCGCTGTGTTCCAATCACTGTATAATCCTAAAAACAGTTTAACTGCAGCATTGTTCATGTTCAGCTGAGTGGATAATCCAACAGTTCATCTAAAGTACACTCAACTTTCACAAGAATGTTATGATGTCAGAATAAAATAACAATAGAGTAAAACATTTTAAAGAACACAAGAAAAAGCTTAGGCAGAATCCACTAGTGTTTACATGACTGCTCCTGTTATGTTACACTAAACGCAACTCTGGCATTCAAAGAAGGTAAGTTTGCTTTTTATGATAAAAAAGAATTTGTTTTTAAAATGAAGAGTAGCAATAAAAACTTAGTTGCCATAAAAGCTTATTCTTTTATAAACTGACTTTCAGTAAAAGTTTACAAAATGAGGCTATCTGTGGAGCCGCAAGAGATGGGGGCGATACTAAATAAGTATTTCACCAGGAACTGGAGAAATCTTAGAGAAAATAACTGGCAGGTTTTTAAAAAGAGCTGGATTAGGACCATTTGGATATTGGAGTCAGGAGTGTGGTGCTGGAAAAGCACAGCAGGTCAGGTAGCATCCAAGGAGCAGGAGAATTGATGTTTTGGGCAAACGCCTTCATTAGGAATGGTGATGAAGGGCTTTTGCCCGAAACATCGATTTTTCTGCACATGAACTGCAGTAGAGACAACTCACAACCACCTTCCCAAGGGACAAACAGGGACAGGCAATAAATGCTAGCCCATTTCATGAATGAATTTTTTTGAAAACATCATTTTCAACCTTCAATGATTTCAGCGCCAGCACAACACCATGTCTGTAATGTGCTGCACTCCCTTTAAAATTATACCATTTATACTTTTACCAGAGGCCAAAGTCAAGTGATCACAAGGAGCAGAGCCAATTGAAAACAGACCATTGTGAAGAAAGGTTCAAGCGAGGAATTCAAGTGAAATTTACATCAAAAAAGTAAGAAAATGCTGGAAGATAAGGAGATTCGGGGGTGCATGGTACATGGTAAAACGCAAGCATGTTGAGCTGAACGCACAGTAACTGTTCTTTGATTCTATGATGAGAGTGAGATAGTTCAAGAGGACAAACTCAGGCAGATGGACTATGGTCAATGACCAAACAGGCCTTGGATCATGCAAGACAGAATGTGCTGCTCATCCCAAATTGCGCTCGAATCTTTAAGGCCATTGCAGAAGATAGTTAACAGTAAATCATATCAGTTTCTATTTGGACTTAAATGGAGGTCAGACTGGGTAAAAAGGACATATTTCCATCTCTCAGGACATGAATGAACCACATGGATTTTTTTTTACAACAACTGATGATTGTTTCATAGTCGCCATCATTGGGACTAATTCTCTGATTCTTTCAATAAACTCACATTCTTATATATCAGTTTGAAACAGATTCCTTTCAATTAATTTTACATGTGAAGACTAGACACATCTTCCGTTCAAAGGTTACAGACCTAAGCAAAAACTGAAAGGACTATAGTTTCTGGAAATCTGTAACAAAAATAGAAATTGCTGGAAAATACTCAACAGTTCTGGCAGCATCTGTGAAGAGAAAGCAGGGTTAACATTTCAGGTCCAGTGAGCCTTCTTCAGAATTGATTGTAACTAGCCAAAAGTTGGCATTTATGCAGAAGGGTTTAGATCAGAGTGGTGCCGGAAAAGCACTGCAGGTCAGGCAGCATCCGAGGAGCAGGAAAATCAGCGTTTCGGGCAAAAGCCTTTCAGAAGGCGGGGGGAAGGAGGAGAAGAAGTAAACAATAGGTGGAGATAGAGCGCAGAGAGAAAAAGACAGTTGGACAGACTATGGAGTTCCTGATGAAAGGCTTTTGCCCAAAACATCGATTTTCCTGCTTCTCGGATGCTGCCTCACCTGCTGTGCTTTTCCAGCATCACTCTAATCTAGACTCTGGAGTGAGTAAAGGTCAGCCTACGAGTCCCCATTGCTACTCCCACAACAGCCTGAAATACAACTCACCCAGACCTAGGGATTTTTCTTCTTTATTACCTACCAAAACCTCTATTATGCGCACTTCCTATTTCAATCTGCTCAACAATTCCTGGGCCCCTGTTCTTGAATTCTGTACTTAATGTTGTGCAATTGACCAACACAGTTTCTGAGTAGATGTTATAGAAAATGTAAAGTTTCTGAATAGACATTACAGAAAATATAAAGTCATCAATTTTAAACCGACAGGCTGATTGTACGGTGCTGCCACATTAATGCGATATCGCATAGCATGATTTATCTCAGTGTTTGCTGTTATCTCTGATTTTTCTCTTGTTATATGGAGGTTACATTATTAAGGTCACATTGTGATTTAGAGTCCAGGACATGACTGGCCAGCACTGAATTCACCTATAATCTACAACCAATGTCCCAGGAGGAATATAAATTGCGTCCCATGGCCTTCATCAGGAATTATGTTTATATCACAATATTAAACATGGTCTTGTAGCATTTTCTGAAATGTCCTCCCACTTCTGACAGAAATTGTTACAGTTCAGGCTTTGTATATTATCTGCCATTTTAACTACTTCCCTGGAGCTGACCTGGAAGCCAATAACTTTCAAATCATGGTATAATCAACCATCTGATGTCAGAGTTTGGTAGTTATGTAAAACAGTTAATGTGTTTTTGTCACATCAAAACATAGGAACCATGAGCAGGTGTAGCCATTCCGCCCTTTAAATCTGCTCCACCATTCAGTGTGATAAAGCCTGGTTCTCTCTCTCATTGCCATACTCTTGCTCTTTCTCTGTCCAATCCTCTTGGTGCCTTCAGCCTCTAGAAAGCTATGCGTTTCTTTTGCCCCCACAGCCTTCTGTGGTAGAGAATTCCACAGGCTCGCCATACCCTAAGTAATAACATTTCTCTTTAACTCAGTGTAAAATGATCTATGCCATGTCCTGAGACTTTTGTTCTAGACACCCCTGCTCAGGAGAAATATCATTCCTGCTTCCACTCTGGATCGTAGATTAAAAACAAAGAATTGCAGATGCTGGACATAAAAAAGAAACAGAAATTTCTGGAGAACCTCAGCAGGTCTGGCAGTATCTGTGCAGAAAAAGCAGAGTTAATGTTTCAGGTCCAGTGACCCTTCTTCAGAACAGAATAGCATTCTGAAGAAGTGTTACTGAACTTGAAACATTAACTCAATTTCTCTCTCCACAGGTGCTGTCAGACTTGCCGAGTTTCTTCAGCATATTCTGTTAGTGTTCCTGACTGATCAGGCCAGCCTGACCTTCAAGCTGTTTCAATGAGATTCTGTCTTATTCTTAAGAAACACTTTATAGGTATAAAACTCTGATGTGGCCGCACTTGGGAGTATTACGTAGTTCTGGTCACCACATTATAGATAGGATATGAAAGCTTTGGAAAGGGTTCAGAAGAGATTTACCAGGATGTTGCCTGGTGTGGAGGTAAGGTCTTATGAGGAAGGCTGAGGGATTTGAGGCTGTTGTCAGTAGACAGAAGAAGGAATGAGGGACGACTTAATTAAGACATATAAGATAATCAGAGGGTTAGACAGGGTGGACAGTGACAGCCTTTTTCTTCAGATAGTGATAGCTAGCATGACAGGACATAGATATAGGACAGATGTCAGAGGTAAGTTCTTTACTCAGACAGTAGTAGGGGTGTGAAACACCCTGCCTGCAACAGTAGTAGACTCGTCAACTTTAAGGGCATTTAAATGGTCATTGGATAAACATATGGATGAAAATGGAAAGGCTTGGGATGGATGAGCTTCAGATTGGTTCCACAGGTCAGCACAACATCAAGTGTTCAAGGGCCTGTACTGCGCTGGAATGTTCTATGTTCTATGTAGGTAAGGCAGTGTCAAAAGTCAATTTCTGAGTTCCTCATTTATTGGGAGTTTTCTCAAATACAGGTCCTGGGATTACACCAATGTCACTTGACTATTTCCTCCCAGCTTCCCACTTGTTCTCCACTTGCTGACCATTTCAGGAAATATAACCACAACATTGAACATTATCAGAAACATTACTAGGCACAGCAGAGAGAGGACAATCAGCTCTTCTAGTTAATTCTCACTCAAAATCCAGATAATACTTATTACTCAATATGACGATGATTATTGGTGATGCACACAACAGACTCCATAGGTACAGAAAATAAGTTGCGTGCAAAATATCATTTGTTTCAAAAACAACCAATCAGAAGTAGACCCCAACAATCAAACAGGCCATTAGCATAGGACAGAACAAAACTACATACAGAATGAGAACGATACTAAAGACAAAATGACTAAGCTAACCAACAGCAGAGAAGACAATACAAACCTGGGTTAGAAACCTCTCCAACAGATAGCTGACAGACACAGAAAAAGCCGTACTAGCCAAGGGACTCAACTACAACCACAGGGATGCAAAAACAACAGACTTCCTTAGCTGCAACAGAATGTACACTTGGAACTAACGGACTAACCAAAGAGGCACAGCAAACAGTCAGACAAACCATTGTACCCTTACTAACAAAGAAAAGAAAATTGAACAACCTCAAAGCCAAAGAGAGGGAAGCCCTCAACACACTCAAAAATGACAAGGTCACCACAGTATGAGTGAACAAGAGCAGAATGATGGTTATTACGAACACAACAGAATATATTCAAAAAGCAGCAAAACTACTTGCAGATACCTACACCTTCCTAGAGAGGGAGTGTGAACGCACACCATAGCTGACTTATAGAATAAACAACACACTACCGAACCTACAAAAAAAACAGACTGATAACCAGGATTGACCCACAAAGGATAAAACCAGAAGGCACCAACACCCCAAGATTTTACACATTACCCAAGGTACAAAAACCAGGCGTTCCACTTAGACCCATGGTGGCACCTCCAGGAACTCCATCACAAACAGGCAAAAGAACTTAAACAAAAACTGAAATGTCTTATGAGCAGATCCAAATACTCCGTACAATCATCACAAGAATTCCTAGACAACGCCAAGAACATAAACATAAACAAAGATGAAGCAGTGGTCTCATTCGCTCCAACTGACAAAACTCGAGGCAGAGAGACAATAGGCAACTTCCTGGACAAATAGAACAGACGGCAAAACAGGGAACCAATCAATAAGGACTGCATACTCTAACTACTGGACCTGTGTTTGACAACACTTCATATTAAGCAGCCAGATATATGCATAGATCAATGGGGCACCTATAGACTCACCCATCTCGGGGCTCATAGCAGAAGCAGTGATGCAAAGACTAGAACAAACAGCCCCACAACAAATCCAACCCAAACTCAGGATCAGATACATAGACAACACTTTCATAATTATTAAGAGAACAGAGATTGAGAATACATGGATTATCAAAACAATGCTCACAGGGATCAGATTTACTTGAGAGGTGGAAACCAACAATCAATTCCCATTCCCATGTGACGGTAGAAAAAGCACAAAACGGTGAATGTACAGGAAAGCCACACATACTAACCAGGTCCTGAACTACAACAGCAACCACCCAACACACACACAAGAGAAGCTGCATTAGGACCCTGTTATAAAGGGCTACAACACACTGCAGCACTCCAATCTACAAAGAGAAGAACACCTCTCCAGAGTCTTCACCAAGAACAGATATCCCCACAACTACATTGCAGATGCATAGCAGACAAACAAAACAACTAGGACATGCCACAATCCAATACATTAACCACTCTATATTAAAAAATGTCTCAGATCTTGCTCAGATAAGCCAATGGGCTAAGGAGTGGCAGATGGAGTATAATTTAGATAAATGCAAGGTGCTGCATTTTGGAAAAACAACTCAGAGCAGAACTTATACACTTAATGGTAACGTACTGGCGAGTGTTGCTGTACAAAGACACCTTGGAGTGCAGGTTCATAGTTCCTTGCAAGTAGAGTCACAGGTAGCTAAGATAGAAGAAGGCATTTAGTATGCTTTCCTTTATTGGTCAGACCATTGAGTATAGCAGTTGGGAGGTCATGTTGCAGCTGTATAGGACATTGGTTAGGCCACTTTTGGAACACTGCATGCAATTCTGGTCTCCTTCTTATCAGACGTTTGTTGTGAAACATGAAAGCATTCAGAAGAGATTTACAAGGATGTTGCCAAGGTTGGAGGATTTGTGCTGTAGGGAGAGGCTGAATAGGCTGGTGCTGTTCTTCCTGGAGCGTCGGAGGCTGAAGAGTGACCTCATAGCGGTTTATAAAATCATGTGGGGCATGGATAGGATAAATAGACAAGGTCTTTTCTCTGGGGTGGGGGATTCCACAACTGGAGGGCATAGGTTTTGGGACAGAGGGGTAAGATATAAAATGGGCCTAAGGGGCAACTTTTTCATACAGAGGGTGGTGCGTGTGTGCAATGAGGAAGTAGTGGAGGCTGGTACAAATCCAGCATTTAAAAGGCATCTGGATGGTTATATGAATAGGAAGGGTTTGGAGGGATATGGGCCAAGTGCTGGTAAATGGGAAGAGATTAAGTTAGGATATCTGGTCGGCGTGGTCAAGTTAGTCTGAAGGGTCTGTTTCCATGCTGTACATCTTTATGACTCTATGAACGGACAGCCAGACATCCCCAACCACTGAGATCCATGACAGCCCATTAACCGACAGGCACACTCAGACAACAACTCACCAGGACAAAAGACCCTATACCCATCATGTGAGAGATAAAAGTAACTTATAAGATTCCATGCAAACACTGCACAAAACACTATATAGGACAAACAGGCAGACAACTAGCAATCCGTATCCACGACCAGGTTTGATTCCAGCCTCAGGCAACTGTCTGTGTGGAGTTTGCACATTCTCCCCATGTCTGAATGGGTTTCCTCCGGGTGCCCCGGTTTCCTCCCACAGTCCAAAGATGTGCAGGTTAGGTGAATTGGCCATGCTAAATTGCCGGTAGTGGTAGGTGAAGAGGTAAATGTATGGAAATGGGTCTGGGGGGGGTTGCTCTTCGGAGGGTCGGTGTGGACTTGTTGGGCTGAAGAGCCTGCTACCATACTGTAGAGAATCTATTCTAATCTAATCAAACATCAATTAGCCACTAAACACCATGCTACAGATGGCGGGGACCACAAATTCAACTGGGACAACAATGATCATAGGACAAGCTGAACAGAAGACAACTAGAGAAAGTCTACAAGTATGGCACTCATCCACAGACTCCATCAACAAACATGGACCTGGACCCAATATACCGGCCACTACAATCACCAACTGGAACCAGCAACCGGAAGCAGCGGGAACGGAACCAAATAAATCCCAGAAGACACAGTACAGCAGCGCTTCACAGGAGGCTCCAAAACACTGAAGATGTCACTTAGACAGGGGATAAAACATCTGTAAATCAACCTCCCAGCACAGCAAACATCCCCACAACCACGGCAACTCAAAGATAAGAATTTAACATTCTTCTGTCACTCTGGACCTAAAATTCCTTGTCCTAAACTTGCAGCTTAGTTTGAAATAGCACCTAAGACATATTTTGAAATGTAACTCTCATTTGTGTCCATCAGGAATGATGAATCCATGATTTTTTAACCTTTTAATTGTTTGTCAAAATAAAAGGAAAAGGCTTGAATTTGCAAAGAGAAACTTGGAATGTTTTCAGGATGCCTTTCATAGTCAAATAAGCATTATCACAGTCACAGAGTCAGACAGGTCGACAGCACAGAAAAGGCCCTTTGATCCACTGAATCAAAAAAAAACAGCACCTAATTATTCTAATGCCATTTTCCAGCCCTTGGCCTATTGCCTTGTTTGTTTTGACACTGCAAGTACACATTCAAATATTTCTGAAATGTCATGAGGTTTTCTGTCTCTACCAACCTCACAAACAGTCAGTCCCAGATTTCCACCATGCTTTGCTTGAAAAATATTTTTCACGTCTGCTGTAAACATTCTGTCTATTATCTTAAATCTATGCCCCCTAGACATTGAACCCTTCACCAAGGGGAAATGGTTCTGCCCGTTAACTTTATTTCTGCACTCCATCATTTTATATATTCACTCACACGCACACACAAAAATCTAGTTGAAAAGTTTCTTCCAGTTTACCGTCTCCATGCCCCTTATAATTTTATACATCGCAATCATGTCCCCTCTGAAGCCACTCTGCTCGAAGGCAACAACTCTATCCATCCAAACTTTCTTCATAATTGAAACTCTCCAGTTCAGGCAACATTCTGGTAAATATCCCTCTGAACCCTATCCAGCGCATTGATATCCCTCCTATAATGTGAATTCCAAAACTCTCGCTGTGGCCTAACCAACATTTTATACAGTTCCAGCATCACCTCCCTGCTCTTAAACTCGGCGCCTTAGCTAATAAAGCAACAGATCCTGTATGCCTTCTTAACTACTTTATCGTGCTGTGGGCGGCACGGTGGCACAGTGGTTAGCACTGCTGCCTCACAGCGCCAGAGACCCGGGTTCAATTCCCGCCTCAGGCGACTGACTGTGTGGAGTTTGCACGTTCTCCCCGTGTCTGCGTGGGTTTCCTTGGGTGCTCCGGTTTCCTCCCACAGTCCAAAGATGTGCAGGGTCAGGTGAATTGGCCATACTAAATTGCCCGTAGTGTTAGGTAAGGGGTAAATGTAGGGGTATGGGTGGGTTTCGCTTCGGCGGGTCGGTGTGGACTTGTTGGGCCGAAGGGCCTGTTTCCACACTGTAATGTAATCTAATCTAATCTAATCTACCTCTTCTGCTATTTTAAGGGAATAGTGGATATACATCATAATGTTCCATAGTCATAATGTGGAAAATGGAGCAGCAAACAATACACAGCAAGAGTCCACAGTAAATACTAGATACATTGTCTTAATGGTATTGTTTGAGGAATAAATATTGGTCAAGACTCTGCTACCCCTACTCAAAAATGTCAAGTGATATTTTACACAAAAACATGAACAAAACCTCAGTTCAACATCCCAATGGAATGACAATACCTCTGACAATGTAGCATTCCTTCAAAAGTGCACTGAGACATTTGCTGGATTACAGAGGAACTTCTATTATCCGAAGGACATGGGCGGGCAGTGTTTCACTCGGTTAATTGAATGCCGGATAATTGATGGCAGATAACAAAGCTAGCCACTCACTGGAACCTTACGATCTTGTTGGGATAATCCAAAATTCGGTTAATCAAACACCAGATAATCAAGGTTCCTCTGTATATGATTACGTCCTGCAACAGAATTGGAATCCCCAAGTTGCAGCCTGAAGATAGCAGACAGGTGGGTGTTCCAGTGAGAGATGACTGAGACTAGGAAAAGAGGATAAGCAGAGGCCCAAAGATCAGGCAAGTGCTCATTACTTACTGCTCAACTTTAGAACAAACAAAGAACAAAGAAAATTACAGCACAGGAACAGGCCCTTTGGCCCTCCAAACCTGCACTGATCCAGATCCTCTACCTAAACCTGCTGCCTATTTTCTAAAGGTCTATATCCCTTTACTCCCTGCCCATTCATGTATATGTCTAGATACATCTTAAATGATGCTATCATTCCCGCCTCTACCACCTCCGCTGGCAATGCATTCCAGGCACCCAGAACTTTTCATGCATATCTCCCCTAAACCTTTCCACTTCACTTTGAACTTGTGACCCCTAGTAATTGAGTCCCCCAATCTGGGAAAAAGCTTCTTGCTATCCACCCTGTCTATACCTCTCATGATTTTGCCAACCTCAATCAGGATCCCCCCTCAACCTCTGTCTTTCTACTGACAATAATCCTAATCTATTCAACCTCTCTTCATAGCTAGTGCCCTCCATACCAGGCAACATCCTGGTGAACCTCCTCTTCACCCTCTCCAAAACATGCACATCCTTTTGGTAATGTGGTGACCAGAACTGTACGCACTATTCCAATTGTGCCGAACCAAATTCCCATACAATTGTAACATGACCTGCCAACTCTTGTACTCAATACTTCGCCCAATGAAGGAAATCATGCCATATGCCTTCTTGACCACTTTATTTACCTGCATTGCCACCTTCAGGGTACAATGGACCTGAACACCCAGATCTCTCTGTACTTCAATTTTCCCCAGGACTTTTCCATTTACTGTATAGTTCGCTCTTAAATTGCATCTTCCAAAATACATCACCTCACATTTGCCCGGATTGAACTCCATCTGCCATTTCTCTGCCCATCTCTCCAATCTATATATATTCTGCTGTATTCTCCGACGGTCCCCTTCACTATCTGCTACTCCACCACCCTCAGTGTCATCTGCAAACTTGCTAATCTGACCACCTATACACTCCTCCGGATTATTTATGTATATCACAAACAACAATGGTACCAACACGGATCCCTGTAGAACACCACTGGTTACAGGTCTCCATTTTGAGAAATTCCCTTTCACTACTACACTTTGTCTCCTGCTGCCTAGCCAGTTCTTTATCCACCTCATAATACACCCTGGAGCCCATGCAACTTCACCTTCTTCATCAGCCTACCATGGAGAACCTTATCAAATGCCTTACTGAAGTCCAGGTATTTGACATCTACAGCCTTTCCCTCATCATCAACTTTGTCACTTGTCCAAATAATTCTATTAAGTTGGTAAGACAGGACCTTCCCTGCACAAAACAATGCTACCCATTATTGATAAACCTATTTTCTTCCAAATGGGAATAGATCCAATGTCTCAGTGTATTCTCCAGCAGCTTCCCTACCACTGATGTCAGGCTCACCAGTCTATAATTACCTGGATGATCCCTGCTACCCTTCTTAAACAAGGGACAACATTAGCAATTGTCCAGTCCTCCGGGACCTCGCCCATGTTCAAGGATGCTGCAAAGATATCTGCTAAAACCCCAGCTAGTTCCATTTTCACTTCCCTCATCAATCTGGGATAGATCCCATCCAAACCAGAGGACTTGTCCATCTTAATCCCTTTTCGAATACCCAACACTTCCTTCCTCCTTATGCTGACTTGATCTAGAGTAATCAAACATCGATCCCTAACCTCAACATCCGTCATGTACTTCTCCTCGGTGAATACCAACACAAAGTACTCAGTAGAAATCTCACGCATTTTCTCTGACTCCACACATAACTTCCTTCCTTTGTCCTTGAGTGGGTCAATCCTTTCTCTAGTTACCCTCTTGCAACATATATATGAATAAAAGCTTTTAGGATTTTCCTTAATCCTGTCTGCTAAAGATATTTCATGACCCCTTTTCAGCCCTCTTAATGCCTCGTTTCAGATTAGTCCTACTTTCCCGAAAGTCTTTCAAAGCTCCGTCTGTTTTCAGACACCCAGACCTTATGTATGCTTCCTTTTTCCTCTTAGCTAGTCCCACAATTTCACCCAGCAACCATGGCTCCCTAATTATACCATTTCTATCCCTCATTTTCAGAGGAACATGTCTGTCATACACACTAAACAATCACTCTTTAAAAGCCTCCCATGTATCAAATATGGACCTATCCTCAAAATAGCTGCTCCTAATCCATATGCCCCAGCTCCTATTGAATTTTGTTATACGTCGCCTTCCTCCAGTTTAGCACTCTTCCTTTAGGACCACTCTCATCTTTGTCCATGTGTATTCTAAAACACAGAGGTGACTTAATTGAAATGTACAAAACACTGAGGGGACTTGACCGAGTGAATGTGGAAAATATGCTTCCTCCTATGGGAGGATCTAGAACCAGGGTCATAGTTTAAAAAAAAGGGGCATCCATTTAAAATAGAGATGAGGACATTTTTTTTCTCAGATAGTTGAGTGTTCTTTGGAATTCCCTTCCTCAAAAGGCAGTGGATGTGGAATCATTAATTATTGTTAAAGCTGAGGTGGATAGATCCTTGCTTACCAAGGGAAATAAAAGATTATCAGCAATATGCAGGAATGTAGAATTGAGGTTAAAATCAGATCAGCCGTGATTTTGTTGAATGGGGTTGCAGGCTTGAAGGGCTGAGTGGCCTCCTCTTGTTCCTTGTTTGTATATTTATATTAACCTTGGTTTCTGAATCCAATCATCCAGTGACATTATCACTGGACCATTCCCTTCAACACTGCTGCTTTCTAGATCTTTCCCAAAATCACTCCAATTTCATGGTCAGTGAACATTCACTTTGAGAAGGACGTCAATATCCAGTAACCTGAAGGACATACTTCAGCAACTTGAGTTCTGAATCGATGAACACATTTTGCAGTGATGGTGTGGGGTAGTTCATTTATTTACTGTTTGATCATTGGATAATAATGGGTTCTGAAGTCATCCTTCATTGAGTGCACAGAGCTGCTTCCACAAAACTCACAGCTACACAAGGCAGGCTGTGAAGGCTTCAATGCAATTACATAATTTGTTTCAATTTTTATCTAAATCACAAGGCATGACCAAAAGATTCTTTGAGGCTGCAAGGCATTTTGTGTACAGCACCGTTTCTTGGAATTAAATTAAAGAAGGAAGCATCCTTTCAGTTTCTAAACTTTCATTTACACATCTAAACTAAACATAATTAACATGAGTTGTGTTTTTAAAAAAAGGTCCAGTGAAATTTAGTATTCTGTAGATTTTTGAAGATACTTCTTTCTTACTAAAACCTGCAAGATACTCCCGCCAGAGAAACCTGTTTCTGCCCATTAGGGAATCTAAAACCAGGGTGCACCAAATAAATGTTAAAGTCAAACAATTCAGGATTAAAATCAAAAGGGAAAATGCTGTTCCTACTCAGCAGATCTGGCAGTATTTGGGAAGAGAGTTAATATTTCAGGTCAATGACATTGACTCTTTTTCTCTCTTCACAGATGTTTCCTCTAGTGCTAACTATTCCCAGCATTTTCTCTTTTTTTAAATCATTTTAGTACCAGAACTGGTTCCATTTTGCTTCATCTTCTGACTATGACACATAGTCATAGAATCATACAGCATAGCCCACCATGTCTATGCCAACCCACAAATACAAAACTACATTAATCCATTGACCTGCACTTGGTGCATGGCCTACTGTGCCCTGACATTTTCAGTGCTTGTCCAGATGCTTCTCAAATGTTGTGAGAGGACCTGCCTCCACCACCCTCTCAGGCAGCACATTCCGTATTTTGACTACCCTCGAGGTGAAAATTTGTTCATCAGAACCCCTCAAAAGCACTCAAGTCCTCACCTTAAATTTAAGCCCTCTGGTTTTAAACAGGTCTGCCATAGGCAAAGGTTCTCACAATCTGCTTTGTCCATGTGTCTCATAATTTTGTATAGCTCAATCAGAAGCCACCTCAGTCTCTCTGTGTCAAGGTAAACTAACACAGCCTATCCAGTCTCTCTTCATAACTGAGACTTTTCATCCAAGACAACATCCTGGTGAATCTCCTCTGCACCCCCTCCACTGTAATCCCATCCTTCCTATAGTGTGGCGATCAGAACTGCACACAATATTCCATCTGTGGTGTAACCAATGCTTTATAAAGTTGCAACAAGACTTCTTTACTCCTATATTTTATGCCCCAGGTAATGAAGGCCAACATCCTATATCCCTTCTGTCTGCCTGTGCTGACACCTTCAGGAATCTATGGACTCAAACACCAAGGTCCCTTTCTTCCTCAGTACTCCCTAGGGACTTACCATTCATTTTGGAAATCTTTCCATTATTCAACCTTGCAAAATGCATCACCTCACCCGAATCTGGAATAAACTCCAACCGCCATTGCTCTGTCCAATTTACCAGCTGATCAATATCAGACAGTAGCCTGAGACACCCTCTTCACTATCAGTAACACTACCACCAATTCTTGTGTCATCTGCAAACTTCCACATTATACCTTCTACATTCATATCCAAGCCATTAATGTACATAACAAACAGCAAGGGTCCTAACACCCATTCTTGTGGTACACCACTGGTCACAGGGTTCTAAACATAAAAACAACCTCCACCATCACCTTTTGCTTCCTACTTGTAAGGCAACTTTGGATCCTGTGGGTTAACTTGCTTTGAATCCCATGGGCTCTTACATTTAGCACCAGCCTTCCATGTGGGACCTTGTCAAAGGCCTTACTAGAGTCATGTAAACCACATCAAATGCACTACCCTCATCATTAATATTTAGTCACCTTTTCAAAAAACCCAATTAGACAGTATCTCCCTCCAACACATCTGTGCTGACTATCCCTGATCAATCCCTGCCTTTCCATGTGTTGATTAATCCTCTTCCTCAGAACTTTTTCCAATAATTTCCTTATCACTGATGTCAAACCAACCAGGGTGTAATTATCTGGCCTATCCCTGCTACGCTTCTTGAACAAAGGAACATTAATGATCCTCCAGTCATCTGGCACTTCACCTGTGGTGGCCAGTGAAGTATTAAATACCTCCTCCCCTCTTCCCATGAGATGATAGAATTTTGGAATTTTCTACAGAAAACAGCAATAGATACCAGACTAATTATTAATTTTAAATCTGAGATTGATATTTTCTGGGTCCCTGCTCTTTAGGAAAAATGTGAGGCTCTTTGAGAGGGTTACAATGTTAGAATGGTTCCAGTGATGAGGGAATTGAGCTACAAGGCTGGTTTGGAATGGTGTTCTTCTAGAAGTAAAGGTGATTGAAGATTGAATGAGGTGAGAAAGATTATGACAGGTCCAGATAATCAGTCGACGGTACAACGACTAAGGAACAAAGATTCAAGGTATTATACAAAGAGATGCAGAGAGGATTTGAAATTTTTTTAAAAATACAACAATTGGTAATGATCTGGAACTTATTCTACTTCCAATCCCTAAGGGAAGTGAAAGCAGAGACAATAAATGATTTGAAAAAGAATTTGTTTACACCCTTGAAGAAAACAAATCTGCATGGTTATGAGGATCATCTATAGAGGTATACATTGCAATGGCATAACAATGATGTGAAAGTCTTAAAGGTCAGGGGCCTTTAAAAAGGGACAGCTAAGGGGAAGAATTTCGACATTACGTTCAAGAGAATTTTCTGCACCAGTATGTTTCCAGTCAGTGAGAAAAGAGGCCTGTCTGAACATGGATTTTGGAATGAGCCTAGCCAAATAGGTCAAACACCAGCAAGAGAATGTTTTGAGGACAGTTTAGGATGACTATGGACAAGGACCAGGAACAATCCTGAGTACAAATAATTAACTGCAGGAAAAGCTCCTTCTATGCGGTAAGAATGGATTGGACCCAGAAAAATTGGAATCAAAGGTTGGTAACAGATCTGTTAATGAATAGTTGACTGTTTTTAAAGAAGGGAAAGTTTGGCAGAAAGTACATTCCAACCACATGGAAAAATGGAGCAAAGAGATACAAAGCTCCTTGGATGACGGAAGAGAAGTACAAACAAAACAAAGAATAATACAGATAGGAACAGGCCCTTCAGCCCTCCAAGCCTGTGGCAACACATTTTGCCCTTCTGTGCTAAAACTGTCTTCACTTACAGAAGCCATATCCCTCTATTCCCTTCCTATTAATGTATCCGTCCATACGCTTCTTGAATGCTGCTATTGTATCTGCTTCCACCACCTCCTCTGGCAGTACGTTCCAAGCACTCACCTCCCTTTGTGTGAAAAACTCACCTCACACATCTGTTTTGAACTTCCCCCCTCACACCTTGGACCTGTATTCCCTAGTAATTGACCTCTCCATCCTGGGATAAAACCTCATACTTGCCACTCTAGCTATGCCATTCACAATCTTATAAACTTCTATTAGGTCACTCCTCAATCTCCTCCATTCCAATTAAGACAAACCCAGTATAGCCAGCTTTTCTTCATCGCTAAAATCCCCCAGACCAGGCAACATCCTGGTAAACCTTTTCTGCACCTTTTCCAAAGCATCCACACCCTTCTGGTAGTGCAGTGACCAGAACTGTGTGGAATATTCCATGTGTGGCCTAACTAAAGTTCTATAGAGCTGCAACATAACTTGTCTGCCCTTATACTCAATGCTCATTCCAATGAAGGCAGCCATGCCATAAACCTTTTTTACTACCGCATCTGCATGAGCTGCTACCTTCAGTGATCTGTGGACCTGCACACCCAGATCCCTTTGCATATCAGTACTCCTAAATGTTCTGCCATTCACTGCATAATTTCCACCTGTATTTGAGCTTCCAAAATGCATCACCTCACATTTTTCTGTCCATGCCTCCAATGATCTATATCCTGCTGTATTGTCTGACAATCCTCCTCACTGTGCACAACTCCACCAAACTTTGTACTACCCACAAACTTACTAATTAGACCAGCCACATTTTACTCAAAATTATTTATGTAGATCACAAACAGCAGAGGTTCAAAGTTTGTGAGAAGATTTGTAGCTCGGGTGCTCATTGTTGTGGTGGTTCTGTTCGCCGAGCTGGGAATTTGTGTTGCAGATGTTTCCTCCCCTGTCTAGGTGACATCCTCAGTGCTTGGGAGCCTCCTGTGAAGCAGAGGTCCCAGCACTGATCCCTGTGGAACACCTCTAGTCACAGTCCTCCATTTCAAAAAGCATCCTTCCACCGCTACCCTCTCTCTTATGACTAAGCCAGTTCTGTATCCATCTTGTCAACTCACCTCCTGATACCATGTACCAGTCTGCCATGAGGGATCTTGTCAAAAAAGAAAGAGGTAGAGATTGAGAAGAAGCCAAAACAGCCTATAACAGTTATCAGGTGTATAATACAACCAAGAACCTTGGCTGAATATAGAAGGTTCAGAGGTCCATTGAAAAAGCAAACGATAAAAGCAAAGAGATAGTATGAGAAGAGACTTGCAGGGAATATTAAAGGGAACCCCAAAGTAATCTACTGGTTTATAAACAGTAAACTTATAAACAGGTGCTAAAGAAGAAATTAGGCTGATTAGGAATCAAACAAGGGATTTATACATGGAGATAGGGTGCATAATTGTAGATTTAAATCAATACTTGGCATTCTTTTTACCAAAAGAGAAGACGTTGCTCAGTTCTTGGTGAAAAGAGGAGGAAATTCAGACACTAGAATGTAAAATTGATAAGGTGGTAGTATTGGATAGGTTGTGTGTATCTAACTTGGAAAATGAACTAGTGTAAATGTCTTTATACTGAGGAAAGGGAGAGCAAAAATTCTAAAGACATTAATTATTTTGACTTTTCTTGGCCTTAGAGATGTCACCAGAGGACTGAAGAATTAAAAAGGTTACTCCTTTATTCAACAAAGTGCATACTGAAACATCCAGTAGTTGTAAGTTCTAATCATGTTCCTAGAAATGATATTTCGTGTCAAAATTAATTGTCACTTTGGCAAATGCAGGTGAATGAAGGAAAGCCTGCACAGTGAAGAGTGTATGTGGTTGGTTAAAGTCTGGAATGAACTGCCGGAGAGTGAGGTGAAGGCACCTTAAACTGAGTTAATTTAAAAAAACTGGGTCATTAATTTTTTGAAAAAAATTGTTATGTTTCGGGGAAGAGGCTGGTGAGTGGCACGAGGTGAACTGCTTCTTTTGGAGCCAGCACAGACATGCTGGCATGAATGGCCTCCCTCTTTGATGAAACGATTCTCTGATTGTGATGCAGCTGGAGAACAGAACATAGACTTAGTGGGCCAAACTGCTTCCCTCCCTGTCGGAGTAATGTTAATGAAATTCAACAAAGTATTTCTGACAGCAATAAGAATTATATTACAATATGTACTGGTTAGTGTCAAATAGCTGGATGTAGGTTTGCTCACTGGGTTCGATGGTTCGGTTTTAGATGTTTCGTCACAATACTAGGTAACATTATTAGTGAGCCTCCAGATGAAGTGTCAAATAGAATTTTTACATTTTACCTGTGTCATCATTTTAAATTAAAACATTGGAGACATAACCTGCCCTGATCTTGACTAATGCATTACTCATTGATGCTACGATGCTGCTGTCCTCAGCGTTCAATACTCAGCTCTCTTGCCCAGAAGCAAAATCTAACAAATGGGTAATTACATTTGAAAATAATTTGCAATTATAATAGCAAACTAATTTGAACAATTATTGAACAAAAATAATGTGAAGTAACAGCATGGAGGCAAAATCACAATGGTAGATCAGGAATACAATTCCCAAGCTGTTAAAAGCAGGTTGGAAAATTCTGTCAAATGTAAGAAGAGGAAAAATAATTTAAATAATCCCAAGGATCCAATCTGCCTGCAGCAGCCTTCACTACTGACAACATGAAAATGAAGTACACTGCCATATGCCCCCCCACTCACCCACCACCCCAATCTCACTCTCCCACTCCCATTCACCCATCCCCCAACACAACCCACTCCTGCACTGCCCCGCCCCACCCCCCAAACTCACCCAGCCAATCTGGAAAAGCTTTATATATAGGCAGCTTTCCAAAACTGGGGAAATATGACAGACACGTAAAGAAAGCTGCCTGAACTAAATATGAACAATTATAATCAATTCATCATTATTTCAATTTGATTTGCTACGTTGTGATAGAAGCACTGAAACATAAAACAGCGAGATTTTTCAAATGTGTTCAGCTTATGCAAATTGCCCACTCTTTTTGTCTAATGATTTTTTATATGCTATGTCTTAAAAGGGTACAGATTTTCTTTCAGCATCATTTAGTTTTCCAGAATAGGGAGACAGGTAGGAAACCAGGTCTCAGTTAGTCACCAGTATAACTCTTGATTTGCTGACAGAAGGAATCAAGTAGTCATCCTAGTTACACCTCTGCTTCAGATCTCTATTTGACCAATTCACTATCAAAAGATTTATCCTGATTACGACAATGGGGTTTTCCAAAATGGGTTATAATCAACACATTAACAGTGTCATTACTATTTTGTAGACAGTACAATAGCGAATAATTCCCACAGCAATAAGCAGAGAATCAGTTTTGGTGTTGGTTGAAAGGTAAATGCTGCTCAGGATCCTCATGGAATTGCTTCCCTTTACTTTAATCTTTTAACCTTCCCAACTAGTGGGTTCCACAGGGATCAGTGTTGGGCCACAACTGTTCACAATATACAATAATAACATGCAGGAAGGAATTTACTGTCCTGCAGCCAAATTTGTAGTCAACACAAAAGTAAGTGAAATGGCAGGATGTGAGAGGGATTCAAACAGTTTATAGAGATGCATTGACAGGTTAAGGTGGTGAATAGAATATTACTTAAATGGAGAAAAACTACAGAAAGCTGCAACATAGGGGGAAATGGAAGTACTTATTCATGAAACACTGAGAGCTGGCACACAGGTTCAGCAGGTAATCAGGATGATCTCTGGTATGGAGGAATATGTCTTCTGAGCAAAGATTAAACTTTACTCACTGGGGTTCAGAAGGATGAGAGGTGATCTCATTGAAACATACAGGATTCTTAAGGGACTTGACAGGATAAATGCTGAGAGGATGTTTCCCCTCATGGGAGGATCTAGTGGTGAGATGCACATTGTTTCTCAAAAGCATTTATATTTTGTAGACAAACAGAATATGGTAAGAAAATGATATTTGCAAGGACATGGGAACAGCTCAAATTGTATTAGTTAATCCGGAACACACTGTGCTGCAGATTTACATTTCCGATCTATTTGATTAATTTTACAATCGTGTGGAAGGTTGGAATTGATTCTCTGTCTTTCCTGACTACTCTTTTTTCCATATGTGAGTCCATGCCAATGGTATTGTCATCACATGGAGGGGATTATGTTGTGCTGATTGTGACCTGACTCACACCAAGAAACAGTGATTCCCATCAGAAGTAAGGACACTCATTGTTTTTTTTCCCTGGATTCCCATACAGCAAGTTTGGCAAAGATCAGAGCTGGGCTTTTATCAAAACGTTGCTAGTCCTGTTGAAGGAATCAAATGTGAGTTGGATCTGTACAGGATAACACTCGGACTGCAATAGTAATTTTATCATCACCGTGTCCTAGGACCACCATCCCACTAAGGACAGAGCGCCAACCTTTGCAAGTATCTGGCCCAGAGGTCAACAAAAGACCAACGACAGATACATTGATGTGTCAGGCAGGCCCTGGCAGTTAAGGCCATCTATTGGTTCCAGTGGGACCTTCTGTGTGAGTTAGAAAGAATCTCTGGAGAGGAAGGCACAGGTCCCACCCCTCCAAAATAAGTCACCGGGGACCATCTTGATGTATTTAATGATCTCTCCGCACACAGAAACATAGAAAATATGTGCAAAAGTAGGTCATTTGGCCCTTCAATCCTGTTCCAACATTCAATATGATCATCTCACTCAGAACCCTGTTCTCGCTGTCTCCCAATATCCTTTTGATCCCTTTGCCCTGAAGAACTCTATCTAATTTCTTTCATTCAAACATTCAACATTTTGGCCTCAACTGCTTTCTCTGGCAGAGAATTCCACAGACTCACCACTCTCTGGGTGAAGTAATTTCTCAACTCAGTCCTAAATGATCTACCCCGTATCCTTAAACTATGAACCTTGTCTGGACTCCCCGGTCATCAGGATTATCCTTCCTACATTTATCCTGTTCAATCTTGTTGTAATTTTGTAGGTTTCCAAGAGACAACTCCTCATTCTTCTAAACTCCAGTGAATATAGTTCTAACTGATTCAGTCTCTCCTCATACATGAGTCCTGCCACCTCAGGAATCGGTCTAGGAAACCTTTGTTGCACTCTCTCCATATCCTGAATATCCTTCCTCACATAAGGAGACCAAAATAACACACAATACTCCAGGAGTGGCCTCACCAACACCTTGTACAGTTGCAGTAAGATAATTCTACTCCTGTAATCGAATCCTCTCATTCTGAAGTTAACACAGCAAGAGGCTGTTCTGATGTTGATGCTGGTAAAATGGTCAATGGGTCAATAGCTGGGAATATTCTCCAAAGGCAGGGGAACTGATCGTAGGGATTCCCTTATCAAAGCCTTCTACCTCTCGTACCTCCTAACCCATCACGAAGATGCTGGTAATATTCTGAGCCAGGAATCAAACCTGGAATCTTCCGACGCCACAAAAACTAAGAGTCACTCATTAACCTATTTTAAAAAGTAGGCACAAACTAATATTCCCCCTCACACTAATCAACCACCATTAAAAAAACAATAAAATAGGAAACAATTCCAATCCTTTGACTATCTCACAATACATTGAAGCCACAGGTGACTCCACATTAGAATATCAGTGCAGGATCAAAAAGAGCTGGCAGACATAGAATTTTTCATCAAACATGCTCATTTTTCTGACCTCAGGTGCAAGATAAAATCAATATGTTTTATTTTAATCCTGTTCTGCAATTATCCTCAGTTTAGGAAGAACAGCGAGTGACATTTAAAGGCCAGAAACAAAACAAGTTATGTCATCATAATGACAAATGGGTTTTGCAACATTTATTAGCCATTACTAAATAAAAAGCCCACATTAAACATATCAACCAAGTCAAACAAAAACCACACAATCAAAAACTCAGTTAAACTTCACAAATACACTTGTCAACATGGCAACTTGTAATCAGTTATTTAAGCTGCTCATCATTAACATGCTTCATATGATTGTTAATAAGTTGGTTTTTACAGGAAATGGTTACTGATACCTCCAAGTGAACTACTGTCTGTCAGCTTCTATTGATCCTCAGAAATGTCCATTGAATTTCGAAAAGTCTCTTTCAATATCTTCCTGGAATAAGTCCCATGATTTAGTCCCATTACCAGATTAAACCTGCAATGGGAGTCATTGACTTCTGGGAGCCATTTTAAAGCTATATCTATTTTAAAGACAAATTGACTTGCTCACTAATGTGCAATATCATAATCTCACAGTTGTGAGCAATGTATTCACCTTACTCTGATTAATAAAACTAAACATAAATGACATTCTGGTACAGTAAGTACCATCTCCGGTCCATCATTAAAGCAAATATAGACAGGAACGATTACAAGTTAAGTCCTTGAGTTATGGATAGTTGGTACAATTTGACTCAGAACCTCTGGACTCAGAAATAGAAGTAGGTATTCACATTCTCTGTCAGTATCCAGTGTTGCCTTTCATGAAATATCTGTACACACCCTGGAAGTGTTCAGGGTGAACATTGTCCAACAGATAAACAACCTTAAAGTTGAAGAGGAGCTTTTCTTTTTGGTTAAAGATAAAAATAAATTGGATTGTGATTATAGAAGATAGAACATAGAACAGTACAGCACAGTACAGGCCTTTCGTCCCACGATGTTGAGTATTTATTTTAATCTAAGATCAACCTAATCTACAAACCCCTCAATTTACTGCTGTCCATGTGCTTGTCCAGCAGTCACTTAAATATCCCTAATGTCTCTGACTCTACTACCACCGCTGGCAGTGCAATCCACACACCCATCACTCTCTGTGTAAAGAACCTACCTCTGACATCTCCCTTATATCTTCCTCCAATCACTTTAAACTTATGCCTCCTTTTGACAGCTATTTCTCCCCTGGGGAAAAGTCTCTGGCTATCTACCCTCCCTTTGCCTCCCATTACCTTGTACATCTCTATCAAGTCACCTCTTTTCCTTCTTCTCTCCAGCATGAAAAGCTCAAGCACACTCAGCCTCTCTTAAGACAAGCCCTCTAATGCAGGCAGCATCCTGATAGATCTCTGCACTCTCTCTAAAGCATCTACATCCTCCCTATAATGAAGCGACCAGAACTGGGCACAGTATTCCAAGTGTGGTCTCACCAGGATTTCATAGAGCTACAACAAAGCCTCGCAGCTCTTAAATTCAATCCCCCTGTTAATGAAAGCCAAAACACCATACACTGTCTTAACAAGCCTATCAACTTGGGCCGCAACTTTGAGGGATCTATGTATGTGGATCCCAAGATACCAATGTTCCCCAACGTTGCCAAAAATCCTGTCTTTAACCCTATATTCAGCATTCAAATTTGACCTTCCAAAATGAATCACTTCACATTTATCCAGATTGAACTCCATCTGCCACTTCTTAGTCCAGCTCTGCATCCTGTCAGTGTCTTTTTGTAACCTCCAAACAGTCTTTGACACTATCTACATCATCCTTTGTGTCATTAGCAAACTTATTAACCCACCCTTCCACTTCTTCATTCAAGTCATTTATAAAATCTACTAAGAGCAGAGGCCCAAGAACAGATCCCAGTGGGACACCACTCTTCACCGACTTCCAGGTGGAATACTTTGCATCCACAACCACTAGTTGTCTTCATTCAGCCTCTTCCTGATGAAGGGCTTATGCCCGAAATGTCGATTCTCCTGCTCCTCGGATGCTGCCTGACCTGCTGCGCTTTTCCAGCACTACACCTTCAACTCTAAATCTCCAGCATCTGCAGTCCTCACTTTTGCCTAGTCTTATTTCGGCCAGCCAATTCTGTATCCAGACAGCCAACTTTCCCTGTATCCCACATCCCCTAACTTTCTGAATGATCACGCAAATAGTGTTGCTCTCCTTTTTTCTCAACCCAGATCTCCTACCCTGGGACAAATCAAATCTTTTTTAAAATGCTCAAACTTGACAAATACCCTGTAAGTTCAAAATGACAGTAAAAGACTGTAAAAGAATATGTGAGTAATATCAGGAATTTCAGATAGTGTACAACAAATAGGGAAGATTGAATTTAACAAGTAAATCAAAGTTATTCAAGGTTACCAAAGGCTAGATTAGCTGCTGCATGCCTCAGTACAGGAGCTGGGCAATTACCAACACCCTCACCCTCTCCAAGTCCTTCACCTCAAACTGAACTATTTGGTGTCTGCATTCTCCATTTATGTACACATCAAGCTCAAACCTGACAGCGCCACTGTGCACAAATGCAGCGAACACACCTGTACCGAATAAATCAAATACACCCCAAAAGCTTCATAATTGTCCTAAATGCAATGGAACATACTCATGTCCTTTATTAAAGAAGAAATAGCAGGATATTTAGAAAATCTTAACACAGTCAAACAGGTTTTCTGAAAACCAAATCATGTTGATAAAATTTGCTAAGGTTCTTTGATGTTATAATAAGCCGAGTTGATAAAGGGGAACAAATAGATGTAATGTATTTGAATTTCCAGAAAATATTTAACAAATTGCCATAGAAAAGGCTATTGTACGAGATTGGAGCTCATTGTGTTGGGGGGAATTTATTAGCATGGATTAAGGATTGGTTAACACACAAAAAAGGAAGCATTGGGATTAATGGGTCTTTTTCAGTTTGGAAAGCCATAACTAGTGAAGTGCCACAAGGATCAGTCCTAGCCCTTTAATTATTTACTATTAAATGGCTCGCAGGAGGGCCAGAGTGTAATATATTTGCTAAAGACACATAAATAGAAAGAAAGGCATGTCACAATGAGGACATAAGAAACCTTGAAGGGGATATAGAGAGGTAGAGTGTGTGCTGAAAATGTGTTGCTGGAAAAGCGCAGCAGGTCAGGTAGCATCCAAGGAACAGGAGAATCGACGTGTCGGGCATAAGCCCTTGCTTACGCCCGAAACGTCGATTCTCCTGCTCCTTGGATGCTGCCTGACCTGCTGCGCTTTTCCAGCAACACATTTTTCAGCTCTGATCTCCAGCATCTGCAGTCCTCACTTTCTCCAGGTAGAGTGTGTGGGCAAACACTTGGCTGATGAGGTTTAATGTGGGAAACTGTGAGGTCATGAATCAAAAAGCAGACTATTACTTAAATAGAGAGAGGCTCCAAAAAGTGCAGCACAGTAAGATTTATAAAGCACAAAGTTAGCATACTTGTGCAGTAAATAATTTAGAAAGAAAAGAATTTTGGCCTTGTTTGCAAATTAGTTGGAACTTTTTTCCAAAAAGTTGGAATTTTAAAAATGGGAAGTCTTGTTATTGCAGAGTGTTGATGAGGCTGTATCTGGTGTACTATGTACAGTCTGTATTTTAGAAAGGATATCCTGGCATTAACGGCTGCTGAAAAGAGATTCACCTGACTGACTCATGGATTAAGGTGTTGACTTATCAAGAATGAGTAAACAGGTTAGGTATTTATTCATTAGGGTTCAGAAGAATGAGGATGATCATATTGAAACATGCAAAAGTTTGAGCTGGTTCAACAGATTAAATGCTAGGAAGATGTTTCCACCAATTCACAGAGTTACAGAATAAGGGGAGGAATTTCTTCTCTCAAATGGTAGTGAATGTCTCAAATTCTCTATCCCAGAGAGTTGTGGAGCCTAGATCACTGAAAGTATCACAAGCGTAGGTCAATAGATTGTTGAAATGTGGAGGAGTTGAAGGCCATGAAGAGCTCATACAAATGAGGAATTGTGGCCTGGGGCAGATTTGCCGTGATCCTATTAAATGGAGAGGCTGGCTCAAGGGGCCAAGTGGCCAACTCCTGCTCTCATTTCTTATTTTGTGTGAAATTCATATTAAAGCTTTTTATCCCATACTGTAATAATATGCCTTATAAAAACATACAATGTATGAAAACACACTAAACACACTCTGGTGAATAATGGGAAACCAAATGATTGGAAAGCCTTTTAACACCAACAGAGGCTAAATTGAAAAGCAGTAAACGAGGGAGGCAATGAAATATGACAGTAAGCTAGCTACTAATGTAAAGAAGATTGGCAGGGAATGTTTAGATACCTAGAAGGTAAAAGAGAGGCAAGAGTGGACCTTGGACCATTGGGAAATGAGGCTGGAGAAGTAATAATGGGGAACAAAAAAAAGGCAGAGGAACTGAAGAGGTACTTTGCTTCAATTTTCACAGTGAAAGAGACCAGCAGCATACCAGAACTTCAAGAGAGCCAGGGGGCACAGGTGAGTGTACTAGCCATCACGAAGAGGAAGGTGCTAGGGAAGTGGAAAGGTCTGACGGTGGATAAATTACTCAGGCCAGATGGACTACACCCTAGAGTTTAGAAGGAGATATCTGAGAAGATTGTGGAGACAAAAAAACTGCAGATGCTGGATTCCAAGGCAGACAAGGAGGAGGATAGAAGAACACAGCAAGCCAGGCAGCATCAGGAGGTGAACAAGTCAAGGTTTCACCAGAAGAAGGGTTTACACCTGAAACATTGACTTCTCCACCTCCCAAGGAGATTGTAGAGGGATTAGTGGTGATCTTTCAGGAGTCACTAGAGTCAGGGATGGTCCCAGTGGACTGGAAAATGGATAATCTAACAACTCTGTTCAAGAAAGGACAGAGGCAGAAGACAAAAGACTTTAGACCAATTAGCCTGACGTCAACCATTTTGGTAAGATTCTCAAGCCCGTTATTATGGATGAGATTGTGCAGTTCTTGGAAGTGCATGGTAAAATAGGCTAATAGAAAGAATAAGAACAAAGAACAAAGAAAGTTTATAGCCCAGGAACGGGCCCTTCGGCCCTCCATGCCTGAGCCAATCCAAATACACTGTCTAAACTTATCACCCAGTTCCTAAGGATCTGTAATCCTCTGCTCCCCACCTACTCATGCACCTGTTCAGACTCACCTTAAATGAATCTACCATGCCTGCCTCTACTACGTCTGCTGGCAACGCATCCCAGGCATCTACCATCCTCTGTATAAAGTACTTTCCATGTGTATCCCCCTTAAATTTTTCACCACTCACCTTGAACGCATGACCTCCCGTTATTGAATCCTTCACCCTGGGAAAAAGCTTATCTCTATCCACCCTGTCTATACTCTTCATGATTTTGTAAACCTCAATCAGGTCCCCCCTCAATCTCCTTTTTTCTAATGAAAACAATCCTAACCTACTCAACCTCTTTTCATAGCTAGTACCTTTAATACCAGACAACATTCTCGTGAACCTTCTCTGCACCCTCTCCAAAGCATCCACATCCTTTTGGTAATATGGTGACCAGAACTGTACACAGTGTTCTAAATGCGACCGAACCAAAGTCATGTACAATTTTAACCTGCCAGCTCTTATACTCAATACCCTGTCCAATGAAGGCAAGCATATCATATGCCTTCTTGACCACTCTATCCATCTATGCAGCCACCTTCAGGGTATAATGGAGCTGAACTCCCAGATCTCTCTGTTCATCAACTTTTCCCAAGTCTCTTCCGTTTATAGTACAGTTTGCTCCAAAATGTATCACCTCACATTGGTCTGGATTGAACTCCATCTGCCCCTTCTCCGTCCAAATATCTATATTCTCCTGTATTCTCTGACAGTCCTTATGCTTTCTGCTACTCCACCAATCTTCATGTCACCTGCAAATGTACTGATCAGACCAACAGTGCCCTTTTCCAGATCATTTATGTATATTACAAACAACAGTGGTTCAAGCACTGACCCCTGTGGAACACCACTGGTCACCTTTCTCCATTTTGAGCAATTCCCTTCAACTATTACTCTATCTCCAATTCTTTATCCACTAACTAGAATGCCCTGCACACAATGTGATTTCACTTTCTCCGTTAGTTTACCATGGGGAACCTTAACAAATGCCTTACTAAAATCCATGTATATGACAGCTAAAGTCCGTGTGTATGACATCTACACTCCTTCCTTCATCTAACAACTTGGTCACTTTCTCAGAGAACTCTATTAAGTTGGTAAGGCACGATCTCCCCCGCACAAAATTATGGTGCCTACCACTGATAAGCCCAGCCTTTTCCAAATATAAATAGATTTTCACCCTCAGTAGCTTCTCCAGCAATTTTCCCATCACTGACGTCAGGCTCACTGGTCTGTAGTTACCTGGAATAGGCAAAAGTGAGGACTGCAGATGCAGGAAACCAGAATTTAGATTAGAGTGGAGCTGGAAAAGTACAGCAGGTCAGGCAGCATCCGAGGAGCAGGAAAATCGATGCTTTGGCAAAAGCCCTTCATCAAGAATAGAGGCAGGAAGCCTCCAGGGTGGAGAGATAAATAAGGTGGGGGGGGGGGGGGGTGCTGGGCAGAATGTAGCAAAGAGTACAATAGGTGAATGGGGTTGGGATGGAGGTGATAGGTCAGAGGGGAGGATGGACCGGATAGGTGGGAAGGGAAATTGGCAGGTAGGACAGGTCATGAGGACAGTGCAGAGCTGGAAGATTGGAACTGCGGTAAGGTTGGGGCACGGGAAATGAGGAAACTGGTGAAGTCCACATTGATGCTCTGCGGTTGAAGTGTTCCGAGGTGGAAGATGAGGCGTTCTTCCTCCAGGCATCGGGTGGTGAGGGAGGGGCAATGGATGCGGCCCAGGACCTCCATGTCCTCAGCTGAGTAGGAGGGGGAGTTGAAATGTTGGGCCACAGGGCGGTGGGGGTGTCCCAGAGATGTTCCCTGAAGCGCTCTGCTAGGAGGCATCCAGTCTCCCCAATGTAGAGGAGATTGCATCGTGAACAACGGATACAATAAATGATATTGGTGGATGCGCAGGTGAAACTTTGATGGATGTGGAAGGGGCCTTGGATGGAGGTGAGGGAGGAGGTGTGGGTGCACGTTTTGCAATTCCTGCAGTGGCAGGGGAGGGTGCCAGGACAGGAGGGTGGGATGTTTTTTGGGGGGGCGTGGACCTGACCAGGTAGTCACGGATACCTGGAATATCCCTACTACCCTTCTTGTACAGGGGGACAGCATTAGCAACCCTCCAGTCCTTCAGCACCTCACCTGTGTTTAAGGATGCTACAAAGATATCTGTCAGGTCTCTCACATCCCTCACAACCTCGGACAGAACCCATCCGGTCCTGGGGATTTGTCCACATTAATATCCTTTAGCTTACCCAACACATCTTTCCTCCTTATCTCAACGTAATCCAGACTAAACAAACTTCTATCACTAGTCTCAACATTCATCATTAACCTCTCCTCAGTGAACACTGATATAGCACAACTTCATCAAGGGGAGGTCACACCAGAGAAATTTGTTAGAATTCTTTGAGGAGGTAATTAGCAAGTTAGATGGATTTCCAGGAGACCTTTGACAAGGTGCTGCCAAGAGGCTGCAAATTCAGCTGAGAGCCCATGGTTTAGGAGCATGATTTTGGCATGGATAGGTGACTGGCTACTGGCAGAAAGCAAAACAGGGCTAAAGGGGTCTTTTTCAGGATGGCAGCTGGTGACTACTGGGGTCCTGCAGAGATTAGCGTTGGTACCATAACTATTCATGTTATATATTAACAATCTAGACAAAGGGACTGACGGCATTGTTACTAAGTTTGTAGATGAGACAAAGATTGTAGAGGAACAGGTCGTGTTGAGGAAGCAGGGAAGCTGCAGAAGGACTTGGACATGCTCAGGGAATGTGGGAAAGTACGAGGTTATACATTTTGGTAGGAAGAATTAAGGTGTACACTATTTTCTAAATGGGGAAAAAGCTTTAGAAATCTGAAACACAAAGGGACTTGGAAGTCCTGGTTCAGGATTCTTTTAAAGTTAACATGCAAGTTTAGTTGGCAGTTGGGAAGACAAACCTGTGGGACTCATTACTGCAGAGGCTGTGTAGGCCAAGTCATTGAGTGTGTTTAAAGACAGAGATGGATTGGTTCGTGATTAGTAAGGGGTTCAAAGGATCCATGGAGAAGGCAGGAGAATGGGAATGAGAAGTATATCAGCCAAAAACAAATGGCATAGCAGACCCGATGGACTGAATGGCCTAATTCTATTCCAAACTCTAATGGTCTTATCTGAACACAAACTTGAATAATGGCTGATGTTGTTCAAACTGTCAGGCCTACTATAAAGGTTGAACCAGCCTGACCATGAAGAAAGCTTCAACTTCGGAGGTTCTCGGCAGCAAGTCAAGACACATTTTGTTCATTAATACATCATCAAACTCTCCCATGGCCATTGTCTCTGAACCTACAGAATCTTAACAACCTCAACAGGCTTCTTTACCTTCCTTTCCAAAATTAATTCTTTTTTTTCAAAATAATTAATGCTGTGCACTGTAGGCTACAGAGCTTCACATTTGGTTGGGTGGCAACTGAGGGGGAGAGTGTGGCTGGAATTAAGGTGGACGAGGGATCCAATTTTACAGTCAATATCATCATTTTTTTAAGTACTAGCAGCTTCAACAGACCAGCAACATTTATCCAGTATGGAGGCAACAAATCTAATTGTGAACTGTTTAAATATTGACACATACTGGCCGGTAGCAGATAAGCCTGTCTCACAGATGATACATCTCACTAAATGTCAGACATTGGTAGCTCAAGATGTATTGATGCAAAGAGTTGAGAAATTTCACTGAGTGGGAGTTTAATTTTTCTTCATTGAAAAGTGTGAATAATCACAGCTGAACTGAGTGATGACAGTGTCTGCTCCAGACAGAGCTAAAAGCAGCAAGGAGCCCAGATATAACCCAAACACAGCAATTCAATCTGCTGATTAAATTCATCATGTCTTTTCTTTTATAATGCAAATAACTTGCCATCAAGAATTATATAGACATTTTGTAAATTTAAATTAAACAAGGACAAACATTACAAGTGAATAGCTCTGAAAAGCACCAATCATCTTTTAATGAACAAAGAACAGTATAACACAGGAACAGGCCCTTTGGCCCACTAAGACTGTGCTGACACACGATGCCTTCCTAAACTTCTGTAACATCTATGCAGTCCATTTCTCTCCATTCCCTGCCTATTTTCATATATCTGTCAAGATGCCTCTTAAACATTACTATTGCATCAACCTCCACCACTTACTCTGGCTGCACATTCTATCCTCTGCCTCTCATACCTCCTTTAAACTTTCTCCCTTTTACCTTAAACCTAGTAATGGTAATGATGGGCATTTCTACCCTGGGAAAAAGACTGACTATTCATTCTATCCACGCCTCTCATAATTTTGTCAAGTTCTATCAGATTACCCCCCATCCTTCGACATTTAAGTGAACACAAACCAATCTCTCCTCCTAGCTAATATGGTCCAAACCAGGCAACATTTCTGTACCCTCTCCAACACCCCCAGATCCTACTGGCGACAGCTTGGATAAGATTTGTAAATTTAAAAGGGTTAATGCTGAAGACCAATGTGATGATGCCACAAGGATTTGGGTATGGAAAGGCAGAACAGCTGTTGATCTCAAAAGGGTCATGCTATTTTCCTCGGTCTCCTAATTGCCTTATTAGAATGGTAACAATGTCTATCTTACTCACGTAAATTGTACCGGATTGCTGCATGCAATAAATTTAAGTCAAAAACCTCTCCTTATGAGACTACAGTGTGCTTTTCCTCTACCATTTTAGACCACATAAACCTAGTCAATTGCTGTAGTAAATAGGGAGGACGTCAATTATTTCCCAACCACATGTTGACATCACTTGTGTGATAATCTTCAGATTTGAACAAAGAAATTTAGTTTTATTTTTATTTTGTGAAGTGCACTGTGGCAGAGTGAAAAACAGCAATAAAATTGGTTTCAGTAATAACCAGTCACAAACATGCCCTTTAGAGATTTAAACCATTGAGGAACTGGTTTCTATTCAGCAATAAATGTAAAGTGGGTTGGCTCTCAGACGGATATCTTGACCTTGAAGTTCTTCAGGCTTGTCAGATAACTTTAGAAGATCTCACATAAAAAGCAGCAAAACTGAATTTACAGGCAAGATATATTCACCAACTCACTGATCACAGTTTTAATTGTAATACACGACCGAGGGAACGTTCTTCTTTATCTTGGGTATTGAATGTTGTTTCATGACTTTATAATCTGACCTTCTACGACCCTTTGTGCATTCAAATGAAATAACTTTCCATTTCCAATCATCATTTATACTGACTCAATACACTGCAGCTATCAGCCATCATCCTGAAAACATCTCAGCTGATATTTACGGAATGTAATGGTGATAGCAGGGTCCAGTGATGGGACTCCAACTGACCAGAGTCCCTTTACGAGATTTCCCACTGACCAGAGTCCCTTTACAAGGTTTCCCCCTGAATGACCTGAAATGTTGCGAATGAGGTGCAGGCCACCTTGCTTTGATGATTTCTGGGATGTGGGATCGAGATCTGTCAGCTGTTGCTCAAAGACTAATGCTGGAGAGGTGCCCAGCAAGTTGCTTAATTAGGGAAGTAAGGACATTTTAAACCAAATCGTAGGGCAAGGGATCAGATTTGGGAAAAAGTAGGTAAATCAAAGAGTGGAGATGAAACAAGGAAGAAATGTATTAATATGGGTAATAATCCCCAGACCATGCCAAGAAGAGATACAGAGTACAAATTGAAGACTAATAGCAGTTAAGGTTAGAGGTTAAAAAAAAATGAAAGGAGAAAAATAAGGGATCTATCTGAATGCATACAATATAGAAAATAAAATAGAAGAACTGAGAGCACTGATAGGCAAAGGTAAGTATGATTTCTCATGCATTACAGAGAAAGAGCTATCGGGTGCCATATATCAGGAATTGAATACTGACTGGGTCATGACATTTAGAAATGACAGGAAGCTAGGAATAGATTGAAGGATGGTTCTGTTAATTAGTGACAACTTTAAAACAAAATACACAAATGGACTAAGCTCGGGGAATTAAGATTAGACGCAGGCCCGTTAACAGTAACCATGCAGTAGGGTGAGGTATACCAGAACAAATAATGTGAGCTTGTTGAGGAGGCAATGATAATACTCATGGACATTTTACAAAGAGACTGAAAAAATCAGAAGGCAAAGGTAGTCCAGACAAGTTCATAAATTGTTCCCGAAACTAATCAGAAAGCAGGCTGCACTAGACTTGGTATTGTTTATCAGGGTTAATTAATAGATTAAATAAAAATTTAAAAGATACATTACTGCCAATAAAGGCAGTAGGTAATGGGAATGTCACTGAATGAGTAATCCAGATCTTCAGGATAATACAAACATATGAACAAGAGACAAGAGTAGGCAATTCAGCATTTCGAGCCTGGTCCACTATTGAATAAGACAATAGTTGATCTGATTTTAACCTCAACTCTACATTCCTGCATACCCCTGGTAATATTTCATCTTTCATAATCTTTCATATTCTACAAACATGTGTTCATATCCTACTACTGGCAGATTTTGAAATCAATAAAAATCTGGAATAAAAAAAATTGGATTCATCAAGTCACCATTGTTGATTATTGTAAAAACTATCTGCTTCACCAATATCTTTTAGGGAAGAAAATCTGCCATCTTTACCTGGTCTGGTCTACATGATTCCAGACACACAGTAATGTGGTTGACACTTAACGGCCCTCTGGCCAATTAAGATGGGCAATAAATGCTGGCCTAGCCAGTGACTCCCACATGCTGGAAATGAGTACAGAAAATAAAATAAAATCCAAGAGAAGAACCAACCATCCATGGTTAAGAATGAAAAGACATTATCAAACATCAAGGAAAATTATATCATTATGGAATGACAGCAGGTCAAAAGATTGGACAAAGAAAAAATTAGAGTACGAGAGAAGACTAGAACATAGAACATAGAACATAGAAGAATACAGCGCAGTACAGGCCCTTCGGCCCTCGATGTTGCGCCGATCCAAGCCCACCTAACCTACACTAGCCCACTATCCTCCATATGCCTATCCAATGCCCGCTTAAATGCCCATAATGAGGGAGAGTCCACCACTGCTACTGGCAGGGCATTCCATGAACTCGCTGAGTAAAGAACCTACCCCTAACATCTGTCCTATACCTACCCCCCCTTAATTTAAAGCTATGCCCCCTTGTAATAGCTGACTCCATACGTGGAAAAAGATTCTCACTGTCGACCCTATCTAAACCCCTAATCATCTTATACACCTCTATCAAGTCACCCCTAAACCTTCTTTTCTCCAATGAAAACAACCCCAAGTGCCTCAGCCTTTCCTCATACGATCTTTCTATCATACCAGGCAACATCCTGGTAAACCTCCTCTGCACCCGTTCCAGTGCCTCCACATCCTTCCTATAGTATGGCGACCAAAACTGCACACAATACTCCAGATGTGGCCGCACCAGAGTCTTATACAACTGCAACATGACCTCAGTACTCCGGAACTCAATTCCTCTACCAATAAAAGCCAGTACGCCATATGCCTTCTTCACCGCACTATTTACCTGGGTGGCAACTTTCAAAGATTTGTGTACATGGACACCAAGATCCCTCTGCTCATCCACACTACCAAGTATCCGACCGTTAGCCCAGTACCCCATCTTTTTATTACTCTTACCAAAGTGAATCACCTCACACTTAGCTACATTGAACTCCATTTGCCACCTTTCTGCCCAGTTCTGCAGCTTATCTATATCCCGCTGTAACCTGCCACGTCCTTCCTCACTGTCTACAACTCCTCCGACTTTCGTATCATCCGCAAACTTACTCACCCAACCTTCTAACTTCTCCTCCAGGTCATTTATAAAAATGACAAACAGCAATGGTCCCAAAACAGATCCTTGCGGAACACCGCTAGTGACGGCACTCCAAGATGAACCTTTGCCATCAACTACTATCCTCTGTCTTCTTCCAGCCAGCCAACTCCTAATCCAAACCTCCAACTCACCCTCAATGCCATACCTCCGTATTTTTTGCAGTAGTCTACCATGGGGAACCTTATCAAACGCCTTACTAAAATCCATATACACCACATCTACTGCTTTCCCCTCGTCCACCTCCTTAGTCACCTTCTCAAAGAATTCAATAAGGTTTGTGAGGCACGACCTGCCCTTCACAAAACCATGCTGACTATCCTTGATCACATTATTCCTATCCAGATGTTCATAAATCCTATCCCTTACAATTCTCTCTAAGATTTTGCCCACAACAGAAGTGAGACTCACCGGCCTATAGTTACTAGGGTTATCCCTACTCCCCTTCTTGAACAAGGGAACCACATTTGCTAGCCTCCAATCTTCTGGCACTACTCCTGTAGACAACGAAGACATAATAATCAAGGCCAATGGCTCTGCAATCTCTTCCCTTGCTTCCCAGAGAATCCTAGGATAAATGCCATCAGGCCCAGAGGACGTATCTATTTTCACCCTTTCCAGAATTTCCAACACCTCTTCTCTACATACCTCAAAGCCATCCATTCTACTTAATTGTGACTCAGTACTCACATTGACAACAATGTCCTGTTCCTGATTGAATACTGACGAAAAGTATTCATTCAGTGTCTCCCCAATCTCTTCAGCCTCCACACGCAACTTCCCACTACTATCCTTGACTGGACCTATTCCTACCCTAGTCATTCTTTTATTCCTGAAAGAAAGAAAAATAAAAACCAGCAGCAAGACTCTCAAGGCATATTGCAAAAAAAGTTAACAAAGTCAGAGATGGTCAGAGAGAAACTGAGCTTAAGAATTAATAATGGAAAATAATGCAACGACTGATTAATTCTGCAAGTATTTTGCATTGATATCACTCTAAAGGATACAAGTAACACAACAAAAATAGTTACAAATCAGGGAAAGGAAGGGAGGAACTCAAGAAAGTTGCAATCACTAGGGCAGTGGTACTCAGTAAACTGTTGGACTGAAAAGTCCTCAGCTCCTGCTGGGTATCATCCTAGTATCTTAGAAGAAGGGCCAAGTGAGATTGTTGAGACCTTGGTTTTAATTTTCTGCAATATTGTGATGCAGGAAAAGTTTTAAAATATTGGAAAATATCAAAGGTGACAAAAAGGAACAAGTTAGCTTGATGTTACGCATCCACATTGACAAGGTGGTGGTGAGTTCCCTCCTTGACCACTGAAGACCCTGGGCTGTACACAGACCCACAATGCCATTAGGGAGGGAGGGAGTTGCAGGACTTTGATCCAGCAAATTACAAGGAACAGTGATATGTTTCTAAGTCAGGATGGGGAGTGGCTTGGAGGGGAACTTCAAGGGGTGGCATTCCCATGTATCTGTTGCCCTTGTCCTTCTAGATGGAAGTGCATGTGGTGTCTGAGAATCTTTGGCAAAATTTCTGCAGGGCATTTTATACTTGGTAGATATTACTGCTACTGAGCGGCATTGGTGGATGGAATGGATGCTTGTCGATGTGGTGCCAATCAAATGAGCTGTTTTGTCCTGGATGATATCAAGCTTCTTGAGTGTTACTGGAGATGCACCCTTCTGTGCTACTTGCCTAGGGGAGCAGTATGTTCTGGAGAGCAAGTGTGGTGTAAAATTATGTCCCAATACATGTGTGAATCATAATGTAACACATGTATTGGGCCAAGCAGTGGAATGTGGTGAAACGGTTAAAAATTATGTCCCAATACATGTGTGAATCATAATGTAACACATGTATTGGGCCAAGCAGTGGAATGTGGTGAAACGGTTAAAAATTATGTCCCAATACATGTGTGAATCTAACCGGAATGGAGGTGTTGCTTAGTCCCGTGTGAATCTTATTACACACCTCCCCGTGTGAATCTTCTTATCTGTATGTAACCAGAATGGAATGTGTTTTTTAGCCTTGCTCTGCTGTTCACATGAATGTTTATATCTGGAAAAGAGTATATCAGCTGGAAAAGTCTCCAGTTCGGTGAGTCTGCTCCGGGGTTACGTTTAACCGCCGAGCGTGGGTTGTTGGCAACCGCTCTACGAGAACTGACGGCTCCCAGTTCCGGTAACATGTAGAGTGAGTATAAGCCAGACCCGGGAGTCTGCTCCGGGGTTACGTTTAACCGCCGAGCGTGGGTTGTTGGCAACCGCTCTACGAGAACTGACGGCTCCCAGTTCCGGTAACACGTAGAGTGAGTATAAGCCAGACCCGTTGTAAGTATGAGACCTGGTTGTGGCGACGCTGCGGGGAATAAAATGCTCATATTCTAGCAGACTCGCCTCTTGGTCGTTTGTTCTGTGTCAGACTACTCTCCTACGAACCTGACCTTGAGAATTTTTTAAAACATTTTGGCGCTGCGAGCAGGGTCAATCGCAATTGAGGAGAGATTTTGATACAGAACAATGTTTTGGAAAAAGACTAAGAAACCAGAAGAACAAACTGTGGAGGTCCCGACCGTCCCGGGATGGCATGGATGTGGGCATGTACGTGGCAGTTTGTTTGAGAAATGGTGGGGGGCGACCGGAGGAACCCCAGGGTCGCTGCTGTCCACCCTTGAGAGGATCCCAGTCCTGCCGAAGAACCCCTTGCCTGGGGTACAGCGGAGGATGTGGGCATGTCCAAAAAGCTGAAGCGGAGTTAACAGAATTGAATGGGATTGAACTGAACTGAACTGAGTGGAACTGAAGTGAATCAAATTGAACGGAACAAAATGGAACTGAGCTAAATTGAATTGAAATGGACGGAACTGAATTGAACACAATTGAATTGAACTGAACAGACCTGAACTGAGCTGAATTGAACTACACTGAATTGACTGAACTGAAATTAACTGAAACGAATTGAACTGAATTAAGCATAATGTAACACATGTATTGGGCCAAGCAGTGGAATGTGGTGTAAAATTATGTCCCAATACATGTGTGAATCATAATGTAACACATGTATTGGGCCAAGCAGTGGAATGTGGTGAAACGGTTAAAAATTATGTCCCAATACATGTGTGAATCTAACCGGAATGGAGGTGTTGCTTAGTCCCGTGTGAATCTTATTACACACCTCCCCATGTGAATCTTCTTATCTGTATGTAACCAGAATGGAATGTGTTTTTTAGCCTTGCTCTGCTGTTCACATGAATGTTTATATCTGGAAAAGAGTATATCAGCTGGAAAAGTCTCCAGTTCGGTGAGTCTGCTCCGGGGTTACGTTTAACCGCCGAGCGTGGGTTGTTGGCAACCGCTCTACGAGAACTGACGGCTCCCAGTTCCGGTAACATGTAGAGTGAGTATAAGCCAGACCCGGGAGTCTGCTCCGGGGTTACGTTTAACCGCCGAGCGTGGGTTGTTGGCAACCGCTCTACGAGAACTGACGGCTCCCAGTTCCGGTAACATGTAGAGTGAGTATAAGCCAGACCCGTTGTAAGTATGAGACCTGGTTGTGGCGACGCTGCGGGGAATAAAATGCTCATATTCTAGCAGACTCGCCTCTTGGTCGTTTGTTCTGTGTCAGACTACTCTCCTACGAACCTGACCTTGAGAATTTTTTAAAACAGCAAGTCTTAAGAACTATTGCCACAATGTTGTCAGTGCCTATAGTCTTTGCAGTATCCAGTCTCTCTAGCCATTTCTTGATATCATGGGCAGTGAATCAAATTGGCTGAAGATTGGCATCTGTGATATTGAGGGCCATGAGAGGATATTGAGATTTCTGACTGAAGATTATTGCCAATGCTTCAGCCTTAACTTATTACTGATGTGTTGGGCTCTTCCATCGTTGAAGGTAGGGATATTCCTGGAGTCTCCAACTCTCCTGGCATTCTGAGGGAAGCTAGGGAAGTGCTTGTTGGGCCCTTCCTGAGATATTTGCATCATCGATAGTTACAGGTGAGGTACCGGAAGACTGTAGGTTGGCTAACCTGGTGCCACTATTTAAGAAAGGTGGTAATGAAATGCCAGGGAACTATAGACTGGTGAGCCTGATATCGCTGGTGGGCAAGTTGTTGAAGGGAATCCTGAGGAACAGGATTTACATGTATTTGGAAAGGCAAGGAACGATCAGGGATAGTCAGCATGGCTTTGTGCGTGGGAAATCATGTCTCACAAACTTGATTGAGTTATTTGAAGAAGTAACAAAGAGGATTGATGAGTGCAGAGCAGTAGATATGATCTATCTGGATTTCAGTAAGGCGTTCGACAAGGTTCCTCATGGGAGGCTGGTTAGCAAGGTTAGAGATCTCATGGAATACAGGGAGAACTAGCCATGTAGATACAGAACTGGCTTGAAGGTTGAAGACAGAGGGCTGTGGTGGAGGGTTGGTTTTCAGACTGGAGGCCTGTGACCAGTCGAGTGCCACAAGGATCAGTGCTGGGTCCACTACTTTTTGTCAATTATATAAATGATTTGGATGTGAACGTAGGAGGTAGGTTTGCAGATAACATCAAAATTGGAGGTGTATTGGACAGCAACGAAGATTATCTCAGGGTACAATGGGATCTTGATCAGATGGGCCAATGGGCTGAAAAGTGACAGATGGAGTTTAATTTAGAAAAATGCGAGGTGCTGCACTTTGGAAAAGCAAATCAGAGCAGGACTTATACACTTAATGGTAAGGTCCTGGGGAATGTTGCTGAACAAAGAGACCTTGGAATGCACATTCATAATTCCTTGAAAATAGAGTCGCAGGTAAATAGGAAAGTGAAGGCAGCGTTTGATATACTTTCCTTTATTGGTTAGACCTTGAATAAAGGAGTTGGGAGGTCATGTTGCGGCTATACAGGACATTGGTTAGGCCACTTTTGGAATATTGCTTGCAATTCTGATCTCCTTCCTATTAGAAGGATGTTGTGAAACTTAAATGGGTTCAGAAAAGATTTATAAGGATATTGCCAGGGTTGGAGGATCTGAGCTACAGGGAGAGGCTGAATAGGATTGTTTTCCCTGCAGCATTGGAGGCTGAGGGATGATCTTATAGAGGTTTATAAAATCATGAGTGGCAATGGATAGGATAAATAGACAAGGTATTTTCCCTGGGGTGGGGGAGTCCAGAACTAGAGGGCATAGGTTTAGATTGAGGGGGGAAAGATATAAAAGGGGTAACATTTTCATGCAGAGGGTGGTGCATGCATGGAATAAGCTGCCACAGGAAGTGATGGAGGCTGGTCCAATTGCACCATTTAAAAGGCATATGGATGGATATAATGAATAGGAAGGGTTTAGAGGGATATGGGCAAGTACTTTTAAATGGGAATAGATTCCGTTAGGATATCTGGTTGGCATGGACGAGTTAGGCTGAGGGGTCTGTTTCTGTGCTGTACATCTCTCATACTCCAGTGAGTTGTTTCATTGTCCACCACCATTCATCACTGAATGTGGCAGGACTGCAGAGCTTACATCTAATTGTTGGTGGTATGGTGGTCACCCTTACTGATATTGTCATGGATGGATGTATTTGTGACAGGAAGGTTGTCAAAATCAGGTCAGGCACCTGCCATAGACACAGTCTATGCTCTTTAGGACTGACGAGTTTGATCAGTAGTCATGCTGCTTTGCCACTCTTGGTGTTGATCTTTGAAGTTCACCAACCAGAGTGCATTTTATGCCCTTAAGACCCTCACTGTTTCCTCCAAGTGTTGTTGAACATGGAGGAGTACTGATTCATCAGCCAAGGGAGATTGGTACATGGCAATCAGTAGGAAGTTTCTTTGCCCATGTCTGACCAGCTACCATAAGACTTCATGAGGTCCGGAGTCAATGTAGAGGACTCCCAGGATAACTTCCTCCCAACTCTATACTACTATCAACATGTCTGCTGTGTCTGTCTCGCCAGTGGGTCTGGAACACTGTATAACCTTTGAATCCGTAAGTATGACTATATCAGGCTGTCACTTGACCAGTCTGTGAGACAGCTCTTTCCCAATTTGGGCACAGGCTGCCGATGTTAGTGAGGAGGACTTGATGAGATCAAAAGGGCAGCTTTTGCTGTTGTCATTTACAGCATCTTAGTCAATGCCAGATCGGTCTGTCCAGTGTCATTCCATTTTTTTTTAGACCTTCTTGTGATTGACATAACTGAGTGGCTTGCATGGTCACTGCAGGGAGCAGTTAAGAATTAACCACATTGCTGTGGGGTCTGGAGACATAAGTGGGCCACCACAGATAAAGATGGCAGTTTCACTCCCTAGGGGATATTAGTTTAACGTATGTCATTGGAAAATGTTGGAAGTAATCATAGTAACTGTAATGAGGTCAGCCAGCTGGACCTTGTAGAACATGAGCTCCCCAGTTGGGACTATTATTCTGGTTCAATCAGGGAGACCTGGCTGATATAAAAGGATGAATGGTTAGAACAAAAAAAACTGCAGATGCTGGAATCCAAAACAGACAGGCAGGAGTCTGGAAGAACACAGCAAGCCAGGCAGCATCAGGAGGTGGAGAAGTCAACAATTCGGGTGTAACCCTTCTTCTTACACCCGAAATGTTGATTTCTCCACCTCCTAATGCTGCCTGCCTTGCTGTGTTCTTCCAGCATCCTGCCTGTCTATAACAGGATAAATGTCATGGATATTGGGCCCATTGAATTCCTGATTCAATGAGAGACAGTACTATTGTCAAAGGTTATGCATTTGTGAATAAGGCCTGTTTGGTGATAGGATACAGGGCACTGAAGAATTATTTCAGTGGTGGAGGGAGTAAAGGCTGATCCTGAAGATTTGGAACAGTTGAGCTGCAGTTAAAATTGACCTCCCTGACCTCTTTCATCTCAAGTCATTCACAACTTCTTGTGTGTTGGTAACAGCATGCATGTGTCATCTAATTCACTTGTGAACAAATATTCCGTTCATGTCATGTTACTGTGGGTCAATCATCTGTTCAGAGGCTTTAAGAGTTTATTGAACTTTTCACAAAATTTCTTTAATATCTTCTGCTTGGGACTTCAGCAGAGAGCTGAGAAGGAAAGACTGTTGTCATATGCAAACCTGCAAAAAAGGTTTACCAGCCTATTGCCTGGATTGTTAGCGATAAGGAGAGGTTGGACAAACTCAGATTGCTCTCACTAGTGAGGGAGGCTGAGGAACAACCTGACAGAAGTACATAAAATTATGAAATAGGATGTCTTTTGTCCAGGGTGAAAATTTTGACAACTAGGAGTCATAGGTTTAATGCGAGAGGAAAATGTTTAAAGGAGATGTGCAAGGAAAGTTGTTTTATACAGAGGGTAGCAGGTGCCTGAATTGTGCTGCCATGGAAAATGGCAGAAGCAGAAATGATAGTAACATTTAAGAGGCATTTAGACAGACTCATATCAGGCAGAGAGTAGAGGGATATGGACCATGTGCAGGCAGATGGGATTAGTTTAGAATGACATCATGGTCAGCACTGTACTGATCTACGTATTTTGCAGTCGGTGAAGTAATGGTATTCACGGCTGACTCTAAAGGAAACTGAATGCAGAGACATAGGGATATTTGTATGAATTTCATCTTGACAATATTTATAACCTTTAGTCACCAGCTTTCAGTCATGTCTTCCTTCCAAACAAGTGATTTCGCCAAGCAGGCTAGGTCGACACAGCAACTTGGAAGGTAACACGTTGTTTTTTGCATCTTACATCATAAACAGTGAAACAAAAATTGAGCATGAACATGGGATTAAGGAGAAGAAAAAAAATCATGGACAAAATTAAACTTAAAAAACTTTGGATTTAATACAAAGGAGAATTTTGACATTCCAAATGGTAAAATAGTTTTTTTTTTAAAGCCAAAGAGATTGTTCTTTAGTAATTACAACACAGCTCACTCTTCTATGAGACCAGTTAGACATCATTTAAAAATGTAACTTTCGCAAGGAAATTTTTTTTTACAGTGAGACTAATTAACACTACCCCATGTGAAGGAGCAGAGAATCACTGACAGTAAAATCTGAAGTACCATATTTAACTACATGTGTGTGAACACAGGAGTCAGATGTTCATCTCCCAAAGGGGGTGCGAATTGTGTGCTATAACAATGCAGTTCATTTTTATTGTCGGAAGAACAATATTTCCCTACCTCACCAACCCTGCATTATTTTTAACACAGAAAGAAATTGCTAGAGAAACTCAGCAACTCTGACAACATCTGTGAAGAAAAAGCAGAGTCAATGTTTTGGGCCCGGTGACCCTTCATCCGAACTGTATGACTTTCATGTGACCTCTTCATGATTAGGTGAGGCAACAGGATCAGCTCTTGACATCAAATTGACATTTGATCGGGTGTGGCATCAAGGAGCCCTGGCAAAATTGCAATCATTGGGAATCAAGGAGAAAGCTCTCTGCTGGTTGGAGACATACCTGGTACATAGGAAGATGGTCATAGTTGTTGGAGGTCAGTCACCTCAGCTCCAGCACATTTCTACAGGAGTTCCTCAGGTGAGTGTCCTAGGCCCAACCATCTTCAGCTGCTTCAATGATCATCGATGATTGCATAATATTCAGCACAATTCGCAATTCTTCAGATACTCAAGCAGTCCATGCTCAAATGCATCAAGATCTGGACAATATCCAGGCTTGGGCTGAAAAACTGCAAGTAATAATCATGCCAGACAAATGTCAGGCAATGACCATCTACAATGAGAGACGATCTAACCACTGCCTCTTGACACTGAATGGTATTCCATAAGTAAATCCCACATGATTAACATCCTGGGGATTTACCATTGACCAGAAACTCAACTGGACTCAGCACATAAAGACAGTAACTACAACAGCAGGTCATAGGCTAGGATTACTGCCATGAGTAACTCACCTCCTGACTCCCCAAAACCTGTCCATTATCTACAAGGCACAAGTCAGGAGAGAAACGGAATATTCTCCATTTGCCTGGATGGTGCAGCTCCAATAAAATTCAAGAAGTTTGACACCATCCAGAGAAAAGCAACCCACTTGTTTGACACCACATTCACCCCCTCCTTCACAGACACTGAGTAGCAGCAGTGTGTACTATCAACACAAGCATTGCAGAAATTCACCAAACATCCTCAGACTGATGAGTGCTGCTGCTCCTTTAACAAGGTTATAGATCATAGAACATAGAACATTACAGCGCAGTACAGGCCCTTCGACCCTTTATGTTGCGCCGACCTGTCATACCAATGTGAAGCCCATCTAACCTACACTATTCCACGTACATCCATATGCTTGTCCAATGATGACTTAAATGTACTTAAAAGTTGGCGAATCTACTACCGTTGCAGGCAAAGCATTCCATACCCTTACTACTCTCTGAGTAAAGAAACTACCTCTGACATCTGTCCTATATCTATCACCCCTCAATTTAAAACTATACCCCCTCGTGCTCGCTGTCACCATACTAGGAAAAAGGCTCTCCCTGTCCACCCTATCTAACCGGGGAGAAAGTGAGGGCTGCAGATGCTGGAGATCAGAGCTGAAAATGTGTTGCTGGAAAAGCGAGGCAGGTCAGGCAGCATCCAAGGAACAGAAGAATCGACGTTTCGGGCATAAGCCCTTCTTCAGGAATCTAACCCTCTGATTATCTTGTATGTCTCTATTAAAGTCACCTCTCAACTGTCTTCTCTCTAATGAAAACAGCCTCAAGTCCCTCAGCCTTTCCTCATAAGGCCTTCCCTCCATACCAGGCAACATCCTAGTAAATCTCCTCTGCACCCTTTCCAAAGTTTCCACATCCTTCTTATGATGTGTTGACCAGAATTGTACACAATACTCCAAGTGCGGCCGCGCTAGAGTTTTGTACATCTGCAGCATAACCTCATGGTTCCGGAACTCGATCCCTCTATTAATAAAAGCTAAAACACTGTATGCCTTCTTAACAACCCTGTCAACCTGGGTGGCAACTTTCAAGGATCTGTGTACCTGGACACTGAGATCTCTCTGCTCATCTACACTCCCAAGAATCCTACCATTAGCCCAGTACATTGCATTCCGGTTACTCCGACCAAAGTGAATCACCTCACACTTGTCCGCATTAAACTCCATTTGCCACCTCTCAACCCAGCTCTGCAGCTTATCTATGTCTCTCTATAACCTACAACATCCTTCGTCACTATCCACAACTCCACCAACCTTAGTGTCGCCTGCAAATTTACTAACCCACCTTTCTACGCCCTCATCCAGGTCGTTTATAAAAATGACGAACAGCAGTGGATGCAACACCGACCTTTGCGGTACACCACTGGTAACTGGACTCCAGGATGTATATTTCCCATCAACCACCACCCTCTGTCTTCTTTCAGCAAGCCAATTACTGATCGAAACTGCTATATCTCCCACAATCCCATTCCTCCGCATTTTGTACAAAAGCCTACTGTGGGGAATCTTATTGAACGCCTTGCTGAAATCCATATACACCACATCAACTGGTTTACTCTCATCTACCTGTTTGGTCACCTTCTCAAAGAACTCAATAAGGTTTGTGAGGCACGACCTACCCTTCACAAAACCCTGCTGACTATCCCTAATCAAATTATTATTTTCTAGATGATTATAAATCCTATCTCTTATAACCTTTTCCAATACTTTACCAACAACTGAAGTAAGGCTCACTGGTCTATAATTATCAGGGTTGTCTATACTCCCCTTCTTGAACAGGGGAACCACATTTGCTATCCTCCAGTCTTCTGGCACTATTCCTGTAGACAATGATGATTTAAAGATCAATGCCAAAGGCTCAGCAATCTCTTCCCTGGCATCCTAGAGGATCCTAGGATAAATCCCATCTGACCCAGGGGACTTATCTATTTTCACACTCTGCAGGATTTCTAATACCTCTTCCTTGTTATGGTATGTTTTTCAGAGAGGTCATAAACACAGACTCTGTGAGGTCTAGGTTTGAAGGGTTTCAGGGCCAGTTTGATTTTCAATAACAGATGCATCCTCAGGAAAAAGGCTTTCAAGTTTAAAAACAAAATTGTACAATGAAAGGGGAGTGGTCAGTTCTCTCAGCTCAGTTTCTCTCTGGTTTGGCTTGGTTTGGATTTAGCAAACAGTCAGTTGTTGAGTTCCTGGACCCAAAGAAGCAGGTCTATGCTGATCCTCCCTCTCTCTTGGACAGCTCTCCTGTAAGACCCAGTGTTTGATATGACCTTTTTACCAAGGGTGCTTGTGGGGATTGTTGCAAGAATTTGGAACAGCATCATTAAGTTGGGATAATCGGTTCAGTTTTTGAATAGGTTAGGTTATTCTATACTCTATTTTATTTTGTTTGTGTTTCATTCAGTATAATAATAAATAAATTCTGTTTTGTTTAAAAGGGTGGCTGGGCCAACTGCACCACTCCTCAGAAGGGGGAGGTGATGGCCTAGTGGAATTATTGTTGGACTGTTAATCCAGAGACCCAGGTAATGTTCTGGGGACACAGGCTCGAATCCCACCACAATAGATGGTGGAATTTGAGTTGAATTAAAAAATCTGGAATTTAGATTGATGACCATGAATCCATTGTTGATTGTTGGAAAAACCCATCTGGGTCACTACTGTCCTTCAGGGAAGGAACCTGCCATCCTTACCTGGTCAGGCCTACATGTGACTCCAGACCCAGCAATGTGGTTGACTCTCAGCTGCCTTAGGGATGGGCAATAAATGCTGGCCTAGACAGCAACACCCTCATCCTGTGAATGAATATAAAAAACAAACTCCTGGAATATCCACTTTACATCTGCTTAATTAACTTGAAAAGTTATGGTCCAGGCTACTTTCTTGAAATGTTTTGAGGGGGTCTGGCCTGGTCCATAACAGACAGGGGGCTCTTTGCGGGATTTGTTCAATAGTTCCAATTGGGACTAGGGTTGTTGGACTGAAAGGCTGTGAGTGGCAAGTGTTAGTGTCTATTGTTCCAGGTATTGAATTTGGTCGGTTTAAACTGTCTGTGGGATAGTAATCGCTCTTTCAGTCACTAAGAGTTTCCTGGGCATGGAAGAATTGACTTTGGGATTTTTGCAAAAGGTAAATAAAGCCAAGCTACTGGAATTAGCAGACAAGTTGGGGTTGGAGCCGTCTTCTTCTGTATAGAAAGGGGAGATAATTACAGCAATAGCTCACCATTTATATTTGCTTGAAATGCCATCACAGAGAGAGACAGAGAAAGAAAGAGAGAGAGTGTGCGACAGAGAGAGAGTGACAGAGAAAGCAGAAGAAGTTAGAAAAGAAGAGAAAGGAAAGGAAGAAAGAGAGGGAGTTTGAACTTCAGAAATTGGCACTCAGACTGGAAAGTAGGCTTAAAAGGATGGCAATGAAGGCTGAAGGTAAGCTCAGTGAAGAACAGAGTGAGGATGAGCAAACCAATGGTAGCCAAAAGCTTGGTGAAAAACATATGTTTAAGCATTGCTTGAATTTGCTGAAGATCTGGTAGGTTTTTTAATTTCATTTGAAAAGATGGCTAAACAAATGCAGTGGGCAATGACCATATATGCTTTGTTGGTTCAAACAAAACTTGTAGGTAGAGCTGGTGAGGTATTTGCATCACTATCAGAGGAGTTATCTGGGGGGTATGAGGAGGTGAAGAAAGCCATCTGAAGTGCAGATGAGTTTGTACCAGAAGCCGAGAGACAACGTTTCAGCAATCTAAGGAGGGACCCTGGTCAAACCTACATTGAGTTTAGATTAGATTAGATTAGATTACAGTGTGGAAACAGGCCCTTCGGCCCAACAAGTCCACACCGACCCACCGAAGCGCAACCCACCCATACCCCTACATTTACCCCTTACCTAACACTACGGGCAATTTTTTTTAGTATGGCCAATTCACCTGACCCTGCACATCTTTGGATTGTGGGAGGAAACCGGAGCACCCGGAGGAAACCCACGCAGACACGGGGAGAACGTGCAAACTCCACACAGTCAGTCGCCTGAGGTGGGAATTGACCCGGGTCTCTGGCGCTGTGAGGCAGCAGTGCTAACCACTGTGCCACCGTGCCGCCCACAAGTTTGTAAAGAGTAAACAAAGTAATTTTGATAGGAGGATAAGGGCAATAAAAACAGAGCAAACTTGTAATGCTCTTAGAGAGAGAAGTATTTTGGAGAAGTTCAAAAATTCACTTCCTGAAGTAGAGAGAACCCATGTGGAAGACCAGATAGTTAAAACGGCGAGATTAGCAGCTGAAATGGCTGATGATTGAGTTGGTAGATAAATCAAAGTTTGGCTTCCAAAATCAATTTCAATCAGTGAGGCATAGAATAATCTCAGTGAAGATCATAAGGATAAATTTACCAGAGGGTAAAAAGGAAACTCTTGAACGGGAAAGAGAAGTTAAAAAGCTCCAGTGTTTTCACAACAGTAGACGAGATGAAATGACAGTATTAGTGGGCTAGGAAGAGCTTTGGGAAGCTAGACGTAGGAAGACAGGATAAGCCAGTGAATTTCGTTGGAGTGGTAATGGAAAGCACAGTGGAGGCAAGAAAGCTGCACCAGAATGTACAAGCTGGTCGGAAGTTTGTTAAGAAGGAAATGCCAGATCTTCTTAAACCATACACCTGTGAAGGTAAACTTTACTTGCATAGGTCAGGAGCAAGTAAAGAGGTTACATTATGAAGAGATACAGGATCCTCTCAATCTGTGATGTTGAAAGATAAGGAGATATGTACCTCTGAAAGACTATTGCCAAAAAAAAGTGCTAATAACGGGAATTCACAGGGGACAAGAAGTGATCATTTATGTAAAGTGAGGTTAGAATGTCCAGTGAAGAATGGAGAATTCGTACTGGACAAACTCTCAGCTCCAGGAATACAATTTGTCCTTGCAAATGATATAACTGGTTCACAGGTAGGAGTGCTACCTACTGTGGTTGAAAAGCCAGTAGAAACTCAGGCAACTGAACTATTGCAGGACATATATCCTAGAATTTTTCCCAACTGTGTGATAATGAGGTCACAAAATCACCAGTTGAAACAGGAAAGATCAAAGAGTACAGATAAGACAGATGAAGTGGAATTAGCAGAGACGCTGTTTGATCAGATGGCTTAGACAAAACAGGAGCGGATAGATGACAATGCAGACATTTTTAGGACAGATAAATTAACTGAGTTACAGCAATTTAAAGCAATTGTGTCAAAAGGCATACATGGAAAAAGAATCTGAATACATTTATGAACGCTACTTTTTTAAAAATGATGTCTTAATGTGGAAATGGAAACCATTACATATTCAGCAAATCATTTTGCCAGTGCGTTATTGAATGGAAGTGTTGCAAGTGGTGCATGAACTACCAGTAAGGGGTCATTTCGGGGTAAGAAAAACCCAAGCTACAATAGAACAACATTTTTGCTGCTCTGGATTGCACAAGGATTTTAGATTAGATTAAATTACTTACAGTGTGGAAACAGCCCCTTTGGCCCAACAAGCCCACCAAACCGCAACCCACCCAGACTCTTTCCCCTACATTTACCCAACACTACGGGCAATTTAGCATGACCAATTCACCTAACCTGCACACTTTTGGACTGTGGGAGGAAACCAGAGCATTCAGAGGAAAGCCACACAGACACGGGGAAAATGTGCAAACTCCACACAGAGCTTCGCCTGAGGCGGGAATTGAACCCATGTCTCTGGCACTGTGAGGCAGCAGTGCTAACCACTGTGCCACCGTGCCACCCACAGGGGTAGCTGAATTTTGCAAGACATGTCATACGTGTGAAGTAATTGGAAACAATAAAACCTGCACCTTTAATGACTATTCCTGCATTTGAGGAACCTTTTACAAGTCCCTTAATAGATTGCATAGGACCCCTACCTAAAACAAAAATGGGAATCAGTATTTATTAAGAACAATGAACGGATCCACTAGATTTCCGGAGGCTATTTCATTACGCAATATCACAGCTAAAGGGATTAAAGAGGAGTTACTCAAATTTTTCACTAGATTCAGACTAGCCACAGAGATACAATCAGATACAGAGTCAAATTTCACATCAAAATTATTCAAGGAGGTTATGGATAGCTTAGGAACAACACAATTCAAATCCATTGTGTACCATCCAGAGTCACAGGGAGTACTAGAATGGTGGCATGTTGAGGGCTTATAGTCAAGACTATCCAGATTCTAGATTAGAGTCATGCTGGAAAAGCACCAGAAAAGACTATCCAGATGACTGGGATAAGAGAATTCCATTTGTATCTATTGTGATCAGAGATGCACCAAATAAATCGACTAAATTCAGTCCATTTGAATTAGTTTTGGGGCAAGAAGTGAGAAGACTGCTAAAATCAACTAAGGCGAAATTGTTAAGTCAGAATTCAGAGACCACATATTTGGACAATGTATCAAATTTTAGGGGATGATTAAGTAGAGCGGGGGAATTGGCCAGACAATATTTAAAAGTATTACAGCATACATTAAAACAGCAAGCTAACAAGAAATCAAAAAACTTGCAATTTTGCTATTGGGGATAAGATGTTAGTGTTACTGAGTTTTGATAAGATTTGTGGCTCAGGTTGAGATTCTGGATATAGGATTGCTCGCTGAAATGGAAGGTTCGTTTTCAGACGTTTTGTCACCATACTAGGTAACATCATCAGTGAGCCTCCGGATGAAGCACTGGTCGTATAGCCCGCTTTCTATTTACATGTTTAGGTTTCCTTGGGTTGATGATGTCATTTCCTGTCCTTTTTCTAAGGGGTGGTAAATGGGATCCAAGTCAATGTGTTTGTTGATAGAATCCTGGTTAGAATGTCATGCTTCTAGGAATTCACTAGTATCCTTACATACAGACAAGGAAGGATACCACTTGGACTGGGACAACACATCTATCCTAGGACAAGCCAAACAGAGACTTGCGCAAGAATTCCTAGAAGCATAGCACTCCAACCAGAACTCTATCAACAAACACATTGACTTGGATCCCATTTACCACCCCCTGAGAAAAAGAACAGGATATTACATCACCACAGGAAATGACATCACCAACCCAAGGATACGTAAACACATAAATAGAAAGCAGACCATACTATCAGTGCTTCATCCAGAGGTTCACTGATGATGTTACTTAGTATGGTGATGAAACATCTGAAAACAAACCTTCAGCGAGCAAATCGACATCCAATATTTGTGTTACTTCCAGTGATAGGTGACCTTTAAAAGCAAAGTTTCATGGACCTTATCAAGTCAAAAGGAAGTTGAGTGAGGTCAACTTTTCAATAAGGACTCCAGAGAGAAAGAAATCTGACAGAGTGTATCATATGAATATGCTTAAAAGGTGTTTTGACAGGGAAGGAAAGCAAAAGGAGACTGTTATTGGTTATGCCACAGAGTGAAGAACCAAGTTCAGAGGATTCGGAATTGGACATTCTTCAAATTAAATTGGACAATGAGGAAGTTGTCAAAAATTGTAATAAATTATTGAGTTATCTTCCAGAGGAAAATCATAATGACCTGAAAGAGTTATTGCTGTCGCATCGGTAAATAGGATGTTGCTTAATCGGAACGGCATCTCCTATATCTGCATCATGCATAATTAGGTTAGTACTTCACAGCTTATTTCCACATAACTTCTGAAGTTGGCACAGGTTAAAAAGGAGATAGAGTGAATGCTCCAAGAGAACGTAATTGAAATGAGTTGCAGTGACTGGAGCTCACCCATAGTAATGGTACCAACACCAGTTGGTACCCAACGGTTACGTGAGGACTATCGCAAAGTCAATGAAAATACAAAGGTTAATGCACATCTAACAGCATTGAAAAGGTGGGATTTCTAAATTGGACCTGCTCAGAGGAATCTGGCAGGTATCTTTGTCAGAAAAAGTGAAGACAATTTCGGCTTTCGTAATGCCGAATGGACTGTATCAGTTTAAAGTCATGCCATTTGCTACGCAAAATGCTCCAGCCACATTTCAGAAACTAACCAATAAGGTCATTGCTGGATTACCCAAATGTGCAGTTTATATTGATGACCTGGTAATTTTTAGTCACACACAGAAGAAACATTTGCAAGATTTATCCAAATTGTTCGATTGACTTCGAGACGCAGGCTTGGTGATAAACTAGGCTAAAAGTGAATTTGTCAATGCCCATATCACCTTCCTGGGACTTGTTATTGGACATGGAAAATGGCCCCAATGGTTGCAAAAACAAAGGGAATTGGAGAGTTTCCTATACCATTGACAAAAATAACAGCACTACGATTCCTGGGATTGACTGGATTTTATCGGAAATTTGGACCAAATTTTACCAGTGTGGCTGCTCTAAAGATGGAAGTTTCAGTGGATAGTGAACTGTCAGAATGCACTTGACAGCTTGAAAACTGTATTAACCACTGCCCCAGCGCTAGCCATACCTAATTACGCAAAGCCATTCAAAGCAAACACAGAGACTCCAGGAGGTCCAGGTTGGAAGGGTTTTAGGGCCAATTTGATTATAGCTAACAGATACTGCCTCAGGCAAAAAGTTTTCACATTTTAAAAAAACTTGCATAATGAAAAGGGGAGTGGCCAGTTCTCCCAGGAAGATTCTCTCTGGTTTGGTTTGGTTTTAGCGAGCAGATGGATGCAAAGAAGCAGCTCCATGCCAATGCTCCCTCTCTCTGACATCTTTCCTATAAGACCCTGTGTTTGATTTTACCTTTTTTCCAAAGGGTGTTTATGGGGATTGTTGCAAGTGTTTGGAACAGCATCATTAAGTTAGAATAATCTGTTGAGTTTTTGGATAGGTTAAGTCATTCTATATTCCGTTCTGTTTTGTTTGTGCTTCATTCAGTAATCTTGCAAATAAATTCTGTTTTATTTAAAACTAAGTGGTTGGGCCAACTGCATCACTCCTGGAATATCCACTGTACACCTGCCTAAAACAACTAGCAAAGTTAGGGTCCGGGCTACTTTCTTGAAAGGTTTTGAGGGAGTCTGGCTTGGCCCATAACACTGCACCTTCCAAACCTTTGACCACTTCCATCTAGAAGGACAAGGGCAGCAGATACATGGGAACAATGCCTGCAAGTTCCATGCAAGCCACAAACAGAAGGAACATGAAGCTGTTACAACTCAAAATAGGTGACAGCTATTTGCTGATTTGTTTCTCATGGTAAAGCCTTGACCAGTATTAAGCTGCCTGTTTTAAAATTTAAGCAAAGCCTGGCAGCTATCTGTCAGTCATCATTAATGGATGCATTTCCCTGGCAATGCCTCTACTGTTACAGTCCACATGTCAATAATTTGCAATCTCCTCTCAAAAACGTTCGTTTTGCCCTTGAATTCTTGCAAATAGTTTTGATGAGGGCAAACCAAAAAGCTTCAACAACATGACTAATTTCATTCGATTGTTACAGATTGGATTTTTAACATTATTCTTGAATGATTTCTTCTATTCTTCTTGCCTGGTTCCTGAGGAATGTACATAGTGCTTATTGGATGAGAGGGCACATAGGGAAATGGAAGTGGCAGGAAGTGTCATGGGGGTCTGTGGACTATAATGTGGCTTGGATTGTCCAGTAAGGCATGGAGTGACACTGGAGTTAGTGGAAGATGAGAAATGAGGTTCCAAGATCATTAAATTTCAGAAGTAATTATGTGCAACTTTTTTTTATCATTTGTCATTCAAGGCAGTCTATGACAGTCTTCAAGACAATGCTTACAATCATCTAATTATAGAACCCTACAAGGTACACCCTGAATAACACATTGAACGGAGTTAAATTCTTCCTCTACATTAACATTTAAAATATCTCAGGATAAATAAGCCTCCTGCAGCATCAAGTATAGAATGCCTGATTGCTGAGACAGAGAAGTAATTTACAAAACCAATCAGTACAACATGACAAGTTCAAATTTACAGCAGCATAGATAAAGGGGTAATCCAGGGGACACTTCTGCTTTCCAAAAGGGATTTATAGCTTCAGACATTTTCTGTATAAAGTGGATAAAGAAGCCACATATTGGGGCGGTATCAAAGAACTCTAGAAAAATTGCAACGTTAAAATATCAAAGGGAGACACATTTGAGATGATTCAATAAGAATAAACCAAGGGAAAAATGAAAGAAATTTGATGGAAATTTTGTAAAGGGAATTCTGCAGATGCTGGAAATCAAATATTTTCCAAATACTTGCTCGGAGCTGTTGCTCTTTCTAGTTGTGTCACATACTTCAGGGACAAGATTCACAGCTCTAACACACCCAGAGAGACTTCCAGGAGTGAAATCATTTTTAGAGAAAAATTGAGGGAGATAGGGACAGGACATCAAGGGGAATGAATCATGTGGTTGTCAGCATTTACTTATTCTATCTTCACAGAGAGTCATTGAGATACAGGAAGGAATCATCTCTCCCATCCAACAGAAGACTCCTGGAATAAATTCATTTGACACCCATTACCAAAAATAGCTTAATATTTGATGAGAAGTTTTCAGGTTAAATATTGTGATAATATATTGCCTGCTAATCTCATAGGTACACAGTCTCTGGAGGCAGTATCTTTTACACACATCTTTCTGGCTGCGTGTTGCCCTCTTGGCTGCTTCTGGTTCACCTGGTAGAAGGGCGAGTCTATGGGGATCCCTGAAGTTACTAAATATGTGCTATCTGGAGGTCACAAGTGTATATTGATATATCACCACAGTTTGAACATAAGAACCAGCAGGAGGAGAAGCCAAAGTCAACACCTTGAGCCTGCTCCACTATTAAATATGATCATAGCTGATCTCATCTCAGCCTCAACTCCAATTTCCTGCTTACTCTCCATAACTCTTTAACTCATTAAAAATGTATCTCCTCCTTAAATGTATTCGGTGCTTCAGCATTCACTGCACTTTGAGGTAGTAAATTTCAGAGGTTCACAAGCCTTTGAGAGAAGTCGTTCCTCCTCATATCAGTTTTAACCTGCCACGTTTTATCCTAAAACTACGATCTCTTGTTCAAATTTGCCCCACAAGAAGAAACATCATTCATATGTCTACTTTGTCAATCCATTTAGCATCTGATATGTCTCAATTAGCTCTCTTCTCATCCTTCTAAAATCCAGAGAATATCAGCCCCTATTGCTCAATCTCTTCTCAGACGAAAAATCCTCAGTTTCTGGGATCAATCTGGTGAACCTCCTCTGAACTGCCTCCAATGCAATGACATTCCAAGGGGAACAATCTCACTAATGCTTGTACAACTGCAATAACACTCCCTACTTTTATATTCTGTTCCTTTAGCAATAAATGCCAAAATTCCATGAGCCTTCTATCTTGTCTGCTGTATCTGTATAGAGTTTTCTGTGACTCATGCAAAAGGACACCCAAACTCCTTTGCACTCAAGCATTTTGAAGTTTCTTTCCATTTAGATAATATGTTGCCTTTCTATTCTTCTGATCAAAATGGATAACTTCAGTTATCCTTGCTAAACTCCATCTGCCAAATTTTACACATTCACCTAGCCTATCCATATCTTTTAATCATTTTAAATTTATCCTTTGTTAGTTACTTTCCCAACTATTTTAGTGTCATTTGCAAATTGGCTATAGTAGTTTCTATCCCTGCATTCAAGTCATTAACACAGGTTATAAAATCCTGGGGCCTGAGAACCAAATCCTGTTTCCTAAAATAAATCCTATAGGGCCACAGAACAATAAAGTGCACAGCACTTAGTAAAAATAATTGGTCATGGTGGAGAAGATTAAATAGTCACATCATGGACAGACTTGTCATGGGCTTACTATTCACTCACAGACAATAACTGGCTAATGTCAGCTATATTGCTGCTGTGAAATTTAAATAATTATGTGCAAAGATCACTGTTCTGAACACTGTTCACTAGAAACTGCACAAAAATTGAAGAGAAGGTATTCTTTGGTGAAGCACAGAACATAGAGATTAGTTGCTATCCTGATCTGCAGTGCCGGTAATGTAGAACTTGACGCATTTTTTTCAAAAATATATCACTGCTTCATAAGATTGTTGCAACAGAAAAAAAAATTGCATTCCCTTACCTTTGGAATTTTCTAAAGCTTATTGGATTGGATTGCAAATTTTGTGCTTTTATTTTAAAAAATGCATTCCATCAGTATAAAATCAGGACTTTCTCTAAGTAAACAGTGAAACCTGACTGGGTATTTTGTGATGTACTGTTGTGGAGTTCAAGGATCAGCTTGTGACAATGCATAGATAACATTTCATTGTCTCTGATCTGTAAAATATATCCTACAACATTATCCTAAAACTGGAAGGGGATAGTTCGACAAAGATTTTCCTGACTGTCCAGTGTTATTTCAGCATAAGAGCCATTTACTGCAGTTTTTTGGCTTTTTCTGTTAAATTTCAGGTGGGTGTTTGGGGAAAATCTGTGGAAGTTCACTATCCCCTATCAAAGACAATGAAATAAATCTACCCAGAGCTATACATCTGTGTAGCAAATATCAAAGTTCAATTCTACAATCAAATTATGAAAAATGCACTGGCCAATTTTCCAAGACAATGTTTAATGCTCCATTCAACCAGTGGTGAAGTTGTGCATTCACTAAGTTAACAGAATCTCAAAACATCTCTCATAGACTAACTCTCTCAATCAGAAAGACGACACCTAGAAGTAAGTGTAGGATAGAAGGAACAAGTGACTGGAGGAATAAAAGAAAATGATGATTTCCAGATGCTCAATCCTGGAAGGGGGACTCTTCCTGATCGGTCAAGAGAAGTGTTGAAGTATTCAGGTGGAGAAGGAGCAGCGCACTGAAAGCTGATGATTTCAAATAAAGCTATTGGACCATAACCTGGTGTTGTGTGACTTCTGACTTAGTCCCAATTATGTTACTGTTAACATATCAGGAGATTTAAAATCATATATTTGTGGATGGCAAGAAACAAAGTGGTACAGGACAGATCTGCATTACTGACTCACCCAGAGAGAAAGCCTTAATGCAGAATCTCTGTGTTCACAAAGTCAGAGAAGCTTTTTAGCTCTTCTGCAGAATTGAAGAAATACAAAGAGTAAGTCTGAATGAGTTGTTCTCAGTTCATAATAACATGAACTAATCAGACATGTCAGCCAGTTTTCTAAGCACTTCATTCATTCTCTCATTCATAAGTGCGAAGGATATGCAGAGCTTTTAGGTCTTTTGAGCGATATGTGGTCACTGCTATGCAAGATTTCAAAGCACAAACCATCTGTCAAATAGAATTTAAATTCAAAGAATAAAGATGTTCCCTGAAGTTGCTGAGCACAACCACAAACTCTAACAAGCCTCAAAATCTTTACAATAGGTCTCAAGCTGTCTCCTTGCCAATTCATTATTGAATAAAAATATCCCACACACACAACTATGGCTGGGGATTAGTGTTAAGTAAGTATTGGGGCAGGTGACCATCTCATTTGCTAATATCCTTTAGGGAAGGAGATCTGTCATCCTCTTATATTCTTAATCAGTCAGGAATCAACGGTCATGGGAAAAGGGAAAGTGGATGTGAGGATCGTCATGATCAGCCAAGATCCTATTCAATGGCAGAGCAGGCTCAAGGTGCCGAACAGGCAACTCCTGTTCCAACTTCTTACAGCCTTATGATCTTATAGTCTTTACCTCATCTGGATTACATGTGAATCCAGACCCAAAACATTGAAGTTGTGTGCACATGCATTTTCAACCAGTCACCATTCCCACATTGGGAACACACTCTTCCATAGATGGCTCTTGGTCATTATTCCCACATTGGGAACACAATCTCCATTTCTATCTTCTTACTAAACAAACAAAGGTGATTGCAGTGTCATACGATCAGGCAAGTGTTACTCCAGAGAAAACAACTGGCAATTTTCAAACTCTTGAATTCCAAAAGCCTTTCAAGTCTGTCTCATTGTTATTGTGGGGGTTTTGGGCATGTCTTGGACAATATGACACCAGAATTCCAAGCGGTTCCATCTGGACATGTGTAATGACATGGAGTAAACCCCTCTGCTATTTTAAACCCGACACAGAGAAGCTCATCTCACGCTGTAATCTATTAAACTTCGAGGGGCAACAAACTATCCAAGAGGTCATTAAGTAAAAATTATTCTTGAAGTTCACAAGAGAATATTGAACAACTACTTACAACTGCTTTCTCTTAAAACTACCTTTAACCTTCCACTCTACAACACTGGTCTGATAAAAACCCTGATTAAGAATTCCAAAAACAAAAAATCAAATTTCCAAACCAGCCAGCTGTTGAATCTTCTCTTTGTATCTGCCGCTGTAGATTTTCTTGTCGTCTTTTCTTCAGTATTTTGCTTCACAGGTCTTTCCTGTGAACAGGTACCTTTCAAAGAGGTATTTAGCTAACAGTCCATACTTGCTGGTTTTCCTGGCAGTTCTCCCCCTAACTGTTCAAAATGTCTGATATTATACCCCAAAACATCAGATCATTTCATTGATTTGATGTCATCCCAAGCAGTAACATTCAAATTCAATTGGATTTTTGTGCCTGGGCAAAATTTAAACTGATTGGTCAAACTTGAATTTATTTTTGTTCCATGGCAACACAACTCAAGTTATTTGTTTTGACCACGTATTACACTTTCAAATTGGTCAGGACACTCTGTGCTTTCAGTCAGTCTTTGCTACCTTCCTCTCTCTCCAATGCACAGTACACCTCTACACTTTCACAACACCTCCTCCGTGAAGAAAAAATGAACCATCACGATGAAAAGGTGGCCTCATTATTTTCCTCTATTCTTTAACCACATTACCATAACATACAGATAACTTTAATCTAAGTTCATCTTAACTTCTCATATATATAATTCTCAGTTAAATCCGCGATAAAGCATCTGCAATTACAACCTCATGTTAATTTACAAATCATACATGTTGCGAGTCATGAGTACAACAAAATAGTCTTGTATTCTTGTCTTTAAAGCGGTCTAAGAATGTAAGAGGATTGCGATCCATGTACGCAACCATCTCTTAGGCATTGTTCATGACATATACATTAAAATGTTGTAAGGCCAGTACCAAATTCAATAGTTCCTTTTTGATTATGGAGTACTTCCTCTGGCAGATGTGGAGTTTCTTTGAAAAGTAACCAACTGACAGTTCAATCTCATCCTCATCTTCCTGTTGCAATAAAGCACCAGCTCCTATGTCACTAGCATCAATGGGTGTAGGTTTGCTCGCTGAGCTGTAGGTTTGATATCCAGACTAGGATTCATAGCAGAAGCAGTAATGCAAAGACTAGAACAAACAGCCCTACCAACCATCAAACCAAAAATCTGGGTCCGCTACGTAGATGACACCCTTGTCATCACAAAACAAAACAAGATAGAAGAGACATTTAACATCATCAACAACACCCTCACAGGCATAAAGTTCACCAAGGAGGTAGAAACTGACAACAAACTCGCATTCCTGGACGTCACAGTCGAAAGAAAGGACAATGGAGAACTACAAATCTGCGTATACAGAAAACCGACAAACTCTGACCAAATACTTAACTACACCAGCAACCATCCCAACGCACACAAACAAAGCTGTATCAGAACACTATTCCAACGAGCCACCACACACTGCAGCACAGACGAAATTCGGAAAACAGAGGAGAACCACCTATACAACGTATTCAAGAAGAATGGATACTCAAAAAATACAGTGCACAGATTCCTCAAGAACAAACCATGACAAGCAGACCAAACACAGCCAGAAACCCTAACCACCTTACCATACATCAAAGAAGTTTCAGAAATGACAGCCAGACTACTAAGACCCCTCGGAATCCTAGTAGCACAGAAACCCACCAACACTCTCAAACAAAAACTAACAAACTTAAAAGACCCAGTACATCCCATGGACAAAACCAACGTCATCTACAAAATTCCATGCAAGGACTGCCACAAACACTACGTAGGACAAACAGGAAGAAAGTTAGATACCAGGATACATGAACACCAGCTAGCCACAAAAAGACACGAACCTCTCTCCCTCGTAGCCCGACACACAGATGAAAAAACCACCATTTTGACTGGGACAACACATCTATCCTGGGACAGGCTAAGCAAAGACATGCCAGAGAATTCCGAGATGGCCTGGCACTCCAACTACAACACCATAAACAAACACATAGATCTAGATGCCATCTATTAACCCCTCAGAAAACAAACAGGAAATGACATTACTACAAACCCAAGGAACCCCACCCAGGAGAAAGATATAAATAGAAAGCAGGAGACAACAGCTTCGCTTCATTTGGAGGTCGCCACTGATGATGTTACCTAGCCAGGTAATGAAACGTCTGGATATCAAACCTACAGCTCACCGAGCAAACCTACACCCTAAACCTCAATCTGAGCTACAAACCTTCACAAACCTTGCAAAAAACTAGCATCAATGTCAACTTTGAAAGGTTTCAAAAGGTTTGGTGTAGCTAAAACTGGTGCAGTGGTTAATATTGCTTTTAAACGGTCAAATGCGTCCTGGCATTGTTCTGTCCACCAAAACTGTATATTCTTCTTCAGCAAATCGGTTAACAGTGCCACGACACTGAAGTTTAGAACAAACTTCCGATAGAATCCACTTAGTCCCAAGAATTGATGCACCTCTTTCTTCGAGGTTGGTCGTGGAAATTCCTCAATGGCCTTCGTCTTTGTGTTCTGTGGGGTCAACCTTCCATGACCAATGTTATGTCCCAAGAATGTCATCTTTGCTTTCGCGAAATCCATTTTATTTAAGTTTATTACCAGTTTTGTTTCTCATAGTCATTCAAAGAACTCTGCCAACTGTACCCTGAGATCTTTCCATAAAATACTAAAGATCACTACATCGCCCAAATAGACTGCACAGTTTGTTAACCCAGCCACAACTCTCTTCATGAGTCTTTGGAATATGGTGGGTGCATTCTTCATTCCAAAAGGCATCACTTTGAATTTATATAGCCCAGTTGGGGTTACAACACAGAAATTTCTTTCACCAGCTCTGATAAAGGTACCCGCCATTTACCATGCAGTAAGTCCAACTTGGTAATGTAACTGGCTTGTCCAACTTCATAGAACATAAAACATTACAGCACAGTACAGGCCCATAAACCCTCAATGTTGCACCGACCTGTGAAATTAATCTGATGCCCCTCTAACCTACACCATTCCATTATTATCCATATGTGTGTCTAATGCCCATTTAAATGCCCTTCTTTTCAGCGAGTCTACTACAATTGCAGGCTGGCCATTCCACGCCCCTACTACTCTGAGTAAAGAAACTACCCATGATATCTGTCCTAAATCTATCACCCTTCAATTTATAGCTATGTTCTCATGTTAGCCTTCACCATCTGAGGAAAAAGGCTCTCACCGTCCATCGTATCTAACTCTCTGATTATCTTATACAACTCGATTAAGTCACCTCTCAAACTTCTTCTTCAATGAAAACAGCCTCAGTTTCCTCACCCTTTCATCGTAAGACCTTCCTTCTATACCAGGCAACACCCTAGTAAATCTCCTCTGAACCCTTTCCAAAGTTTCCACACCCTTCCTATCATGTGGTGCCCAGAACTGTACACAATACTCCAGGTGGCCTTAGCAGTGTCTCGTACAGCTGAAGCATGACCTCGTGGCTCCAAATCTCAATTCCCTTCCTAATAAACGCCAACACACCATATGCCTTCTTTACAACCCTATCAACCTGGGTGGCAACTTTCAGGGATATGCACAATCTTGATACAGTCCTCCAATTTCAGAATTGGATAGGAGTCCGATTTTGTAATGGTGTTGACCTTCTGATAATCCACGCAAAATTGTTGAGTCACATCAGATTTGGGAACTTGGACAATCAGCAAACTCCACTCGCTCCGGCTTGGTTCAATGGTATCCTCATTGTGCATTGCCTCCACCTCCAGCTGGACCTGTCTGGCTTTGAATGGATTAAGCCGATAGGGATGTTGTTTTATCGGAACAGTATTCTGTACGTCTACTTCATGTACAATAGCATTAGTCCTCCCAATCTGATTCTTACATATTCATCATACTGCAGCAAAAAACCAACTGTGTTCTTTGCTCCTGAGACAGATAGCTTACTAACATATCCCACTCCTCAAGGACTTCTTCAATTTTTAACATTTTTTGAGGAACATCAAAATCCACATCATCTGGATTTGATCCCTCACTCTGCAGGGCAGTAACTAACACCTGTTCCTACAGTTCTTTCTCTCTAGTATAATACAGTTTCAACATGGTTACATGACATACCCAATACTGTTTTATTTTGTATCTGGCATCTTTACTAGATAGTTCATCTGACTCAACCTTTTCTTAATTTGATAGGGACCTCTAAGCCTGGCTTTGAAGGAATCTCCTATCACTGGTAACAGTACTAACACATCATCCCCTCGGGAAAACATCTAAGTTTCAGAGTTTTTATCTACCACCAGCTTCATTTTATACTGTGTCCTCTTTAGATGCTGTTTAGCTAACTCACCTACTCGATTTAATCTCTCCTCACCTCCGATATGTAATCTAAGTGTGAGATCTCTGACTTTGGTTCCTGTCAATTTTTCTTTAATTACTTTCTAAGGCCCTCTCACTTCATGTCGGAATATTAACTCGAAGTGAGTAAACTGAGTGGATTAGTTTGGCGCATCTCAAATGGTAACCAATACGAATGGGATACCTTTATTCAAATCATTCATGTAATCCTAAGAGGATGCTCTCAACATGGTCTTCAGGGTCTGATGTCAGCTTTCCAAAGCTCCCTGGGATTCAAGATGATACACACTGAATTTAAAGTACTATATACCTAAGCTATCCATGACCTCTTAAACAGTCTAGCAGTAAAATATGACTCTTGGTCCGACTGAATCTCTCTGGGTAGCCCATACCGCGTGAAGAGAGCTACTAACTCCTCTATTACTCTTTTTGCCTTGATAATTCTGTAATGGAATTGCCACTGGAAATCTGGGAGACACATCCATTATGGTTAACAAGTACTGTTCCCACTTTTAGTTCTTGGGAGGGAACCTACACAATCAATTATAACCCCTGGGAAAAATTCTTCAAATGTGGAAACTAGCAACAAAAGGTGCTGGTTTTATTACCGCCTGTGGCTTACCTACCATTTGGCAAATAAGACACATAGGGCAAAAGGTAACCACATCCTTGTGCACTCCAGGCCAATAAAAATGTTTTTGTACTTTCGCCTGAGTCTTTCGTACCCAGAGGTGACCTCCTACAGGTAGTTCATGCGCTGCCTATAACACTTCCTGTCTGTATGCTACCAGCAACATAATCTGGTACACTTCGGCCCATTTCTCCTCCGCACTAACCTGCCGTGGTCTCCATTTCTATTTTAGGATTCTATCTTTCAGATAATAACCCTCAGAAACATTGTCTACCTCCTTTTCAGAGTACACATCCACATATATATGTTTTATCATCTTGGCTTAGCGATGTAAGTCCCTCAGCCATTCAGGACTAAACAGTTCTGTCTGACCCTTTGCCTGTTCAGGTTTTTCCTGCACCATTACGTCAAACAGGGTGCCCACTAACTGAACCTCAACTCCTTCATCTTTTTCTTCAGTTTTTTTGCTTCGTGCTATAACTTGTAATAGTGGGATCTTGTTACTATACAGTCTGGGAAAATATCAGGATATTTTTCTTTTAACTCCTCAGTTTCTTGGTCTTCCTTGGGCTTCTCCACAACAAGGGGCATCATTCCCACCTTGGATCCTACCAAATCATTCCCAAGAACAAACTGGATTCTGGGAACTGAACTCTGTCAATCACTCCCACTGTCACTTCCCCAGTCTTGAACTGGCGCTCCAACCTGATCTTACGGAGGGAAATACTAAATTTATGTCCCTCTATCCCACAAATTACCACACTCTCAAGTAACAGATCAGAAAGAGTGCAAATGCTCTCATCTCTTACTATTACAGGCTGGTTAGATCCTGTATGTCAAAAATTATAACTTCTTGTCCTTCTCCCCCTGATCTTTGAGTAAATTTTACCTACAGAGGCAAATTCTTTGTGGAGATCAGGTACTAACTCCATATCCAGCTCCAGCCTAGGCTGTGCACTCTCCTGCAGTTCCTCGGCTCTTCTTGGGGTCTCCTTTACTACCTTCACTAATGCCACTGGCTTTGCTTCTTTTACCACATCTTTTCCCACAGTGCCTTTCTTTAACGACCAGCACTGTGACTTTACATGTTCTACTTTACCACAGTGGAAACACCTGAGGCCTTTCACCTCCTTTCCACCCTCTTGGGCTTATTTTTTAACCTGTGGTAAATTTTTACCAGTGTTCTCTACTCTGTGTTTTGTAGTGTAGGATCTTGAGCTCTTAAAGCCTCATAGATCTTCCCTATCTTAAGGCCCACATCAAATCTTTCATAATGACTATGTTTAATTTTTTCAAACGCAACACAAGTCTGGCCTGGTTTCTTCTCTATGTTTCTGAACGCTGTCTATATACTTCTGGTACCAATTCATAAGCACTTAAAATAGCCTGTTTAACCTCTTCATAATCTCTTGACCCCTCATCTGATAATGCAGCAAATATCTCACTAGTTCTGCCTTCCAGTTTAGTCTGAACTAGCATTACCCATAAATCCTCAGATCACGCCATCTGCTTCACCAATTTTTCAAATGCAATCAAGAAGGCTTCAACATCTTTCTCATCAAAAGTTTTGACATATTTGTATATATCACTACCTTCTCTTTTAATCTCCATCCTGTTAACTTGACTTTGCTGATTAAGTTGCAACTTCTCAACTTCAAATTCTTTCTCTCTTTGCTCACCTAAGACCCTTCCCTCTCTTGGCAAATTTAGGAATCATCGTCAAACCCCAGAACCTCTTTAGTAATTTTAAGAGCCATTCCTCTCCACCAGCTGTCAAATCTTCTCTTTGTATCTTCCGCTGTAGATTTTCCTCTGTCGTCTTTTCTTCAGTATTTTGTTTCACAGGTCTTTCATATGAACAGGTACTTTTCAGTGAGCTATTCTGCTAGCTGTCTATTCTTGTTGGTTTTCTTGGCAGTTTTCCCCCTAACTGTTCAAAATGTCTAGTTTTATACCCCAAAACATCAGGTCATTTCATTGGTTTCACGTTATCCCAAACAGTAAAATTCAAATTCGATTGGATTTTGATATCTGGGCCAAAGTTTAAACTGATTGGTCAACATTGAATTTATTTTTATTGCATGGCAACATAACTCCAGCTATTTGTTTCAACCAAGTGTTATATTTTTACCTTGTTCTGCACTCTGTGCTTTCAGTCAGTTCTTGCTAGCATCCTCTCTCTCTCAAAGGCACAGTACACCTCTATACCTTCATAGCACCCATCCATTTGCAATCCACTTGGAACATTCTTGAAACTTGAGAAACATTATAATGAAAGGCCACATAACCCTTGGACTTGATGTTGAAAGTCTTATTCAAGTTTTAAAATATAGAACATAGAACATTACAGTGCAGTACAGGCCCTTCGGCCCTCGATGTTGCGACAACCTGTCATACCAATCTGACGCCCATCTAACCTACACTATTCCATGAACGTCCATATGCTTGTCCAATGACAACTTAAATGTACTTAAAGTTGGCGAATCTACTACTGTTGCAGGCAAAGCATTCCATACCCTTACCATTCCCAGAGTAAAGAATATAATCTTTAAAGAGTTTCTAAAAATTTGTACTTTGCAGACAGAGAGAACAGAACAACGTTCTTGTGCACCTTTGGTTGTCTTATGCCAGACATCAAGGATGAACTGGTGCAACAGATGGACAACACACTGTGTGAGGAACTTTCTCCATCTTTTACCTTGTGCTCGTGGCAAAATCCCTGACCTCCTTTCAAGACTGACTTGAGAGTACAGCTAAAAATAAAATAATTGTGTGGCATAAAACCTTCGAGGAGAAAGTGAGGTCTGCAGATGCTGGAGATCAAAGCTGAAACTTTATTGCTGGAACAGCACAGCAGGTCAGGCAGCATCTAGGGAACAGAAGATTCGACGTTTCGGGCACATGCCCTTCTTCAGGAATGAGCAGAGAGTGTTCAGCAGGAGAAGATAAAAGGTAGGGAGGAGGGACTTGGAGGAGGGGCGTTGGAAATGTGATAGGTGGAAAGAGGTCAAGGTGAGGGTGATAGGTCGGAGTAGGATGGAGGCGGAGAGGTCAAGAAGAAGACTGCAGGTCAGGAAGGCGGTGCCGGGCTGGAGGGATTCGGCTGAGACAAGGTGGGGGGAGGGGGGATGAAGAAACTGGTGAAGTCCAAGTTCATCCCCTGCGGTTGGAGGGTTCCCAGTCGGAAGATAAGACGCTCCTCCTCCGACCGTCGCGTTGTTGTGGTTTGGCGGTGGATGAGTCCCATGACCTGCATATCCTCGGTGGAGTGGGAGGGGGAGTTGAAATGCTGTGCTACAGGGTGATTGGGTTGGTTCGTCCGGGTGGCCCAGAGGTGCTCTCTGAATCGCTCCGCAAGTAGGCGGCCTGTCTCCCCAATATAGAGGAGGCCACACCGGCTGCAGCGGATGCAGTAGATAATGTGGGTGGAGGTGCAGGTGAATCTGTGGCGGATATGGAAGTTTCCTTTGGGGCCTTGGAGAGAAGTGAGGGGGGAGGTGTGGGCGCAAGTGTTGCACCTCCTGCGGTTGCAAGGGAAGGTGCCGGGAGTGGAGGTTGGGTTGGTGGGGGGTATGGATCTGACAAGGGAGTCGCGGAGGGAGTGGTCTCTACGGAAAGCTGATAGAGGAGGGGAGGGAAATATATCCTTGGTGGTGGGGTCCGTTTGGAGGTGGCGGAAGTGACGGCGGATGATGCGCTGTACATGGAGATTGGTGGGGTGGTAGGTGAGGACCAGTGGGGTTCTGTCCTGGTGGCGGTTGGAGGGGCGGGGCTCAAGGGCGGAGGAGCGGGAAGTGGAGGAGATGCGGTGGAGGGCATCGTCGATCACGTCGGGGGGGAAATTGCGGTCCTTGAAGAAGGAGGCTGTCTGTGTTGTGCGTATTTTGAACTGGTCCTCCTGGGAGCAGATGCGGCGGAGACGAAGGAATTGGGATGTCCGTGTTGATTCGGTCAACCTACAAACCGACCGACTCCCACAGCTACCTGGACTACACCTCCTCCCACCCCGCCCCCTGTAAAAACGCCATCCCATTCTCCCAATTCCTTCGTCTCCGCCGCATCTGCTCCCAGGAGGACCAGTTCAAAATACGCACAACACAGACGGCCTCCTTCTTCAAGGACCGCAATTTCCCCCCCGACGTGATCGACGATGCCCTCCACCGCATCTCCTCCACTTCCCGCTCCTCCGCCCTTGAGGCCCGCCCCTCCAACCGCCACCAGGACAGAACCCCACTGGTCCTCACCTACCACCCCACCAATCTCCATGTACAGCGCATCATCCGCCGTCACTTCCGCCACCTCCAAACGGACCCCACCACCAAGGATATATTTCCCTCTCCTCCTCTATCAGCTTTCCGTAGAGACCACTCCCTCCGCGACTCCCTTGTCAGATCCATACCCCCCACCAACCCAACCTCCACTCCCGGCACCTTCCCTTGCAACCGCAGGAGGTGCAACACTTGCGCCCACACCTCCCCCCTCACTTCTCTCCAAGGCCCCAAAGGAAACTTCCATATCCGCCACAGATTCACCTGCACCTCCACCCACATTATCTACTGCATCCGCTGCAGCCGGTGTGGCCTCCTCTATATTGGGGAGACAGGCCGCCTACTTGCGGAGCGATTCAGAGAGCACCTCTGGGCCACCCGGACGAACCAACCCAATCACCCTGTAGCACAGCATTTCAACTCCCCCTCCCACTCCACCGAGGATATGCAGGTCATGGGACTCATCCACCGCCAAACCACAACAACGCGACGGTCGGAGGAGGAGCGTCTTATCTTCCGACTGGGAACCCTCCAACCGCAGGGGATGAACTTGGACTTCACCAGTTTCTTCATCCCCCCTCCCCCCACCTTGTCTCAGCCGAATCCCTCCAGCCCGGCACCGCCTTCCTGACCTGCAGTCTTCTTCTTGACCTCTCCGCCTCCACCCTACTCCGACCTATCACCCTCACCTTGACCTCTTTCCACCTATCACATTTCCAACGCCCCTCCTCCAAGTCCCTCCTCCCTACCTTTTATCTTCTCCTGCTGAACACTCTCTGCTCATTCCTGAAGAAGGGCATGTGCCCGAAACGTCGAATCTTCTGTTCCCTAGATGCTGCCTGACCTGCTGTGCTGTTCCAGCAATAAAGTTTCAGCTGTGGCATAAAACCCACATGTTCATTAATGATTTGGTAGTACACTGACACACTGCTCTCCTGTGGGACCTTGTATCAAGCATCATTCAAATCCAACTGTCATCTTCCTTTTGTGAAAGTATCAGTTTACAAAAGGTTGCTGTGAAATCATTCATTTGCACAGAGTGAAGGAGTGTCAGAAACATGCTGTTGCAACAAATTGCTGTTGATCAGTTTTAATCTTCCGCTGTAGTCACCTTGATGTTACTATAGAACAGAATAACAATGGACTTCAGGTATACACTGACTTCTGCAGTCAATATCATGTTTATACTTGACAAAAGATGGGCTTAATCACATGAAGGATGTGTGAGAGAGAGGGCAAGAATGAGAGGGAGAGAACGAGAGAAAAGTGACTTAGTTCTTTATTGTATATCATATGATTGTCAAAAATGAAGCAAAGCGCTCCTCAGGTGGGAGAGAGTAAGAAAACCTGTCAGCAAATCTGTTTTAAAAGCAAAACCAGAATCTGTGATTTAAAGCTATGTTGGTTAATACCGGTTAAGCGGTTCTCACACTAAGTGCTTGCAAAATCTGTAATAATATAAAAAAAATGAAACTGTTAATATACTTTAAGTAAAAATTCCCTGTAGCCACACAGAGTAAGCTTATAAGTCACTTTGGTGTTTTATAAAGGTCATAGTGAATGCTTTAAATTTCTTCCAGTTTAAAATTTAATGAGGAAACACTTTTCCTGTGGGTGATGATCTGTAATGGTGGGTAATTGCAATAATTTCAATTTTAAAAAGCCAAGATCTACCTGCACTGGGATCAATACCAGCTTACAAAAATTGGACTGGTGCCAGTTCACAGTGAGGATGATTTCCGATATTACTGTCAGACTACAGAGTGAGAGACACTAAAGCCTTGGTCAGAGATTGGTTTTCTGAGGGGACACAGGAGTTAGGGAGGAAACTGCAGAACATAGTGTCAACATTCGGTCACCAATAGGCAAATAGATAGGAGCACGTTTCACAAGAGGACAGATTTCTCTAGAGACTAAAGAGATGTATAAGGTGATATGGTGGACTGACTCCTGGAGAAAATTAATACATAAATTGGGAAAACCAATTTGTGCAATACAGCCATCTGTGTATGAAATGTTGGGCGGGAGACTCTCCGCAGGGTCAGGAGTCAGATGTCACCATCATCTGGTTGTTTAGTTGCTCAAGCCATGACCTCCTCTATCACCTGGGACAAGTACCACCTCAGAGAGTTGCTGGCCAATCACATGGTAACTGTGGGGACTGAAGTTAACCTCCTGTTTGATGGGCAGGACCATGGAGGCTGGATTCATAGGTGGATAAAATCAGTTTCAATGGGACCAGTCAGCCAGCAGGAATTGGGGGCCATGCTCACAATGCCAGGGTAGGGGGTCGACGGTGCCCTCCACCGCATCTCCTCCACTTCCCGCTCCTCCGCCCTTGAGCCCCGCCCCTCCAACCGCCACCAGGACAGAACCCCACTGGTCCTCACCTACCACCCCACCAATCTCCATGTACAGCGCATCATCCGCCGTCACTTCCGCCACCTCCAAACAGACCCCAGCACCAAGGATATATTTCCCTCCCCACCCCTATCAGCTTTCCGTAGAGACCACTCCCTCCGCGACTCCCTTGTCAGATCCACACCCCCCACCGACCCAACCTCCACTCCCGGCACCTTCCCTTGCAACCGCAGGAGGTGCAACACTTGCGCCCACACCTCCCCCCTCACTTCTCTCCAAGGCCCCAAAGGAAACTTCCATATCCGCCACAGATTCACCTGCACCTCCACCCACATCATCTACTGCATCCGCTGCAGCCGGTGTGGCCTCCTCTATATTGGGGAAACAGGCCGCCTACTTGCGGAGCGATTCAGAGAGCACCTCTGGGCCACCCGGACGAACCAACCCAACCAACCTGTGGCACAGCATTTCAACTCCCCCTCCCACTCCACCGAGGATATGCAGGTCATTGGACTCATCCACCGCCAAACCACAACAACCCGACGGTCGGAGGAGGAGCGTCTTATCTTCCGACTGGGAACCCTCCAACCGCAGGGGATGAACTTGGACTTCACCAGTTTCTTCATCCTCCCTCCCCCCACCTTGTCTCAGCCGGATCCCTCCAGCCCGGCACCGCCTTCCTGACCTGCAGTCTTCTTCTTGACCTCTCCGCCTCCATCCTACTCCGACCTATCACCCTCACCTTGACCTCTTTCCACCTATCACATTTCCAACGCCCCTCCTCCAAGTCCCTCCTCCCTACCTTTTATCTTCTCCTGCTGAACACTCTCTGCTCATTCCTGAAGAAGGGCCTGTGCCCGAAACGTCGAATCTCCTGTTCCCTGGATGCTGCCTGACCTGCTGTGCTGTTCCAGCAATAAAGTTTCAACTAGGGGGTTAAGGAAGAGTGACAACAGTTGTAGGTGGAGTGGGAGTGGTCTATGTTGGGCTTGGGGTATATGCCATTGAGACATTGGCCCAGTTTACAGCCTGGCAGTCTAGAGTTAACTGGCTGGAGTTTGGGCAGGTGTCTCCAGGCATTGAAGAGCCTCATGTATTAAAAAGGCAACTGGGTTGCATGGTACTTATGCTCCATTGCCAACATGGCAACATAGATGGATAGGTAAGTGGCCCCTGCTAAAGCATTCAATCTTGCTTACCTATATGCCAACCTGCCTCCCTGGGATACCGAAATGTTCCACCTCAAGTTGATCAACAAAAACTGGGGTAATGACAGGTGGCAGGATATGCACCAGGATAGAATATAGGCAGCCAAGATTAGAAGGATAATAAGAGGTTAGTTCAAAGGGTACTGGGATAGTGAAGGCTGGGGGTAACAAAATCGTGGATGTCGATGAATGGGGACGGAAGGGGGATAGCAATTGTCACATTAGTGGAAGCATGAGGTCTTTGTGAGAAATTTGGAAACATTGTTTTTGGGTAAAAGAAGATTAAACTAGATGCTCCAACCTGATAGAGTGGCCACAACCCCTATCTTACCCTCACTCACCTGTTGACAGGGTCTCAAGCACTGAGAACCTGAAAAGATTTAATTTGAGTGAGTGAACAAAGCATAACCAGACGGAGTATATTGTGGCAAGATGTGAAGCTATCAACTTAGGGCCAAATGGTCTACTCCTGCTCCAATTTCTTATGGACTTATTAAAGCAAAGAGGTGAAACAGTGATGGTTGGAGCCAAATGTGGAAAAGTTAGGCATTGTCCATTCTGGATCTAAGAAAGACAAATGAGGATGACGGTTAATGATCACTTAGAAAGTGTAGGAACAGATCGAGCACACAGGTAGACATTGCATCAATGCACCACTGGTGATAACACTAATCAGAACAGTGATGAAATGTTGTTTCTGATCAAAATGAGGATTTGGAGTAAAGGAAGGACAGACATTTTGCTCTAGTTGTTTCAATCCTGGTCTGATCCTGTTTGGAGGACCGTATTTAATTCTGGCCTCCATTTCTCTCAAAATGTATTTATTTGGTTTAACTTCAGTCGAACAGACCACAACAGGGGTGAAGTAAGAGAAAGTATTACACAGGGTAACATGTGCCAAGCCGAAGTTAATAATGTTTGGGCCAGATTAACCGAATTGTTCAAAATGTCAAAAAGAGATTCAACTGAAGTTGCAGATAAACAAACTGAACTAGACTCTCTCAACAGAGACCAACTTAAGTGCAAATTATGTTGAGCAAAAGTTGCTTAAAATAACGAGACAGGTTTCTGTGAACTGTCAATTACAAATCTTTCAGGAAGCTTACTAAGAGACCACAAGGCATAGGTACAGAATTGGAGGTGTAGTGGACAGCGAAAAAGATTACCTCAGAGTACAATGGAATCTTGTTCAGATAAGCCAATGCGCTGAGAGGTGGTAGATGGTATTTAATTTCGATAAATGTGAGGTGCGCCTTTTTGGAAAGGCAAATCAGAGCAGAACTTATATACTTAATGGTAAGGTCCTGGGGAGTGTTGCTGAACAAAGAAAGCTTGGAATGCAGATTTGTAGTTCCTTGAAAGTGGAGTCTCAGGCAGGCACGATAGTGAAGGTGACATTTAGTATGCTTTCCTTTACTGGTCAATGCATTGAGCGTGGATGGTCATGTTGTGGCTGTATAGGGCAATGATTAGGCCACTATTGGAAAACTGCATGCAATTCTGGTTTCTTTGTTATAGGACGTTGTGAAACCTGAAAGGATGTTGCCAGGTTTGGAGGGTTTGAGCTACAGAGAGAAGCTGAATAGGTTGGGGCTTTTCCCTGGAGCATCAAAGGCTGAAGGTTGATCTTGTAGAGGTTTATAAAATCATGAAGGGCTTGGACAGTGTGAATAGCCAAGGTCTTTTCCCTGGGGTGACGGAGTCCAAATAAATAGGGCATAGGTTTAAGGTGAGAAGGAAAAGATTTAAAATGGAACTAAAGGACAACCTTTTCATGCAGAGGGTGGTATATATATGAAATGAGCTGTCAGAGGAAGTGATGGAGTCTGGTACAATTAAAACATTTAAAATGTATCTGGATTGATATACGAATAGGAAGGGTTTAAAGGGTTAAGGGCCAAGTGCTGGCATATGAGGCTAGATTTATAAAAGATATCTGGTTGGCATGGTCAGTTGGACCAAAGGGTCTGTTTCCCTGCTGTACATCTCTGTGACTAAGAAATAGACCTTTTAGCCCATTGAGTCTGCTCCACCATTCAATGACATTACGGCTGATCTGATAATCCTCAACTCCATTTTCCTGCCTTTTCCCATAAACTGATGAGTGTCCACCAATGAAATGAGTCAGTGAGGGTTTCTAAACTCATTTTCAGTGTCACAGTTATCGAGCTAGGTATTTGGAATAAGAACACTGGGTTTATAATAAACTCGTGTTTAGTGGCATTAATAAAACTTTGTCAGGAATCCACTCTTAAATATATAGGGTTTATGGATAATAGAGTGAAAAATAAACCATTCAGTTTAATTATTGCCTTAGTACATAGCAGATTTTAAACCTGTGATTATGTAAATTACTTTGAACAGGAATTTGTGCCTTTATGCAATGATACTGAAAGAACTGGCAAGAGCACCCAACACCCTCTTTGGTAACCTTAAGGATTTTGAAGTGTCCATCAGTAGCCTTTCCTGGAGATTTTAGACTGTGAGGGCTGAAATCCCACACACGAGTGACCACCCAGTCAGAGGCTGGCACCGCCCCACTGCACATCAGCCCAAGCAGGGCACAGGCAGCTGGTGAGAATGGAATGATAGGATTCAGAACAGGATTGGGCCTTTCAACCCCTTTACCCTGCCCCACCATGGCTGATCTGATTATGACCATAACCCCACATATTCTTGCCTACACCCCTAATCTTTGACTGCTTTGTTCATCAAAATCTGTCTGGCACAGTCTTAAATGCATTAATCACCCAGCCTTCAACGCTCAAGAGGGAAGAGAATTCCCAAGACTAACAACCCTTTGAGAGAAAAAGCTTCCTCCTCAACCCTGTCCTAAAGGGGTGACCCTTTATTTTAGAAACTGTGCCCCTGTTGTTTTGGATACCCTCGCAAAAGGAAATATCTTCTCAGGATCCATCCTGTCACGGCCCATCAGGATGTGTTTCAATAACATCACTTCTCATTTTTCTAAACTCCAACAGGTACCTGCCGCTAAGTTTCTGTGATAAACTTAAGGACACAGATCTCTCTGCCCTTCGGAATTCTGCAATCTCTCCTCATTAATATAAAGTGATGTTTCTAATATTTTTGTCAAAATGGAAAATTTCACATTTTCCCACATTATCATTCAGCTGTCATTTTTTTGCCCTCTCACTTTACATACCTATATCCACTTCAGACTGTTTGCACCCTCTTTACATTACAGTAGAATTTGCTGCTGTCCACTTGCAATATCCTGCTCCAATTCATACAACTTACCGTTTATTCTAATTTGTCATCTGGAAACTTGGATCTTCAACTCTATTTCTTCATCTAAATGATGAATGTAAAATACTGTACAGTACTTTTACTAGTCCCAGGAATCCCCACTATTAGTTCTCAACAATTTTTCTTCATGCAGGGGGAGAAGGTGGCACTGACTGGCTCAGCATTTATTGCCTGCTTCGAGATACCCAGAGAGCAGTTAAGGGTTAACCGTTTTGCTGTGGGTCTGGAGTCATATGTATACCAGACCAGGTAAATTCTGATAAAGTTCTAATGAAGAGTCACTGGACTCAAATTGTTAACTCTGCTTTCTCTCCACAGACACAGCCAGGCCTGCTAAGTTTCTCCAGCAATTCCTGTTTTTAGTTTTAAGTAAGGCCAATTTCCTTCCCTGAAAGAAGGGGATTAGCAAACCAGATGTGTTTTTATAACAATTGACAGTAGTTATATGGTCACCTAATTCCAGAATGATTCCTGATGAAGGGCTTATGCCCAAAGCTGACTCTCCTGCTCCTCGGTTAATGCCACACCTGCTGTGCTTTTCCAGCGCCACCCTTTTCAACAATGGATTATAATGGAGTTGGGTTTGAGAAATGAGCCAGGGTAGGTGAGTGAAATTTCAGTGAGGGAGCATTTTGGGAGTAGTGACCATAATACCATTAGTTTTAAGTTACTCATGGTTACAGTAAACAGCAGTCCTCAGGTGAAGGTGTTAAACTGTGGGAAGGCGTACTACAACAACATTAGGCAGGAACTGGAGAATGTTGATTGGCAGTGACTGTTTGAGAATAAATCCACATTGTTCTTGTGGGAGTATTTCAAGTAGCAGTTGAGAAGAGTTCAGGAGCAGCACATTACAGCAAGAATGAATGATAGTTACAGCAAGTTAAGTGAACCTTAGATGACCAGGGATGTTATGACCTTGATCAGAAAGAAATAGGAAGCATCCATAAGGTCTAGGAGGATGGGAACTGACAAAGCCCTTGAAGTATATAAGGAAAGTAGAAAAGAAATTAAGCAAGGAATTTGAAAGGTTAAAAGGGGTCATGCAAAGTCATTAGCAAACAGGATTAAAGAGAATCACAAAGGTTTTTTACAGATATACAAAATGCAAAAATAGGTAGCTAAAGAAAGGATTGGCCCATTCAAGGACAAAGGAGGGAATCTGTATGGAGCCAGAAGAGAGGGACGAGGTTGGAAATTAATACTTTCAGTATTCAAAGAGGAGGATGATCTCAGGGAAGGGAATGTCGAGTTTCGAAGCCAAGTTGCTACTAAAATGGAAGAGGTGTTGTGCATCTTAAAAAGTATCAAGATTAGGGCGGCACGGTAGTTAGCACTGCTGCCTCACAGCACCAGAGACCTGGGTTCAATTCCTGCCTCAGGCAACTGTCTGTGTGGAGTTTGCACATTCTCCCCGTCTCTGCGTGGATTTCCTCAGAGTGCTCCGGTTTCCTCCCACAGCCCAAAAATGTACAGGTTAGGTGAATTGGCCATGCTAAATTGCCTGTAGTGTTAGGTGAAGGGGTAAATGTAGGGGAACGGGTCTGGATGGGCTGCTCTTCGGATAATCGGTGTGGACTTGTTGGGCCGAAGGGCCTGTTTCCACACTATAAGTAATCTAAGCTAATAGTTAAACCCCTGTGTTCTGGGGGGGATCTATTCCAAAATATTGAGGGAGGCAAAAGAACAAATTTCTGGAACATTGACAGACATCTTTGTGTCCTGTTTGGCCACAGGTGAGGTCCCAGAGGACTGGAGAATAGCTAATGTTGTCCCATTGTTTAAGGAGGTCAGCTGGTGTAATCCAGGAAATTACAGGCCTGTGAGCCTCATAGTGATAGGGAAATTATTGGAAAACATTCTCCGGGACAAAAATCTATAAACATTGAAAAGCAAATTGACCTATTAGTGATTGACAACACAATATTGTGTGGGGGAGGTCATGCCTCACTAACCTGATTTGAGTTTTTTTGAGGTGGTGATGAAGATAATTGATGAGGGAAAAGCAGTCGGTATTGGCTACATGGACTTCAGTAAATCCTTTAACAAGGTCCCTCATGGCAGACTGGTGTAAAAGGTGAAATCACATGGTATTAGGGCTAAAATTGCCTTCACTGGAAGGGGCATTGAGTAAAAGGATAGACAAGTTATGCTGCAGCTTTACAGAACTTCAGTTCGGCCACACGTATACTATTCCACATAGTTCTGATCATCACACTTCCAGAAGGATGTGGATGCTTTGGAGAGGACACAGAAAACATTTACAAGGATCTTGCCTGGTATGGGGATTTTAGCTTTGAAGATAGGTTCAACAGATTAGGTTTGATTTCACTCAAACGCAGAAGGGCGACCTGATCGAAGTTTATAAGTTTGCAAATAGCATGGATAGAGTGGAAAGTATGAGACTTTATCCCAGGGCGGAGGGGTCAATATAAGGGGACAAAGATTCAAGGTGCTGGGGGGGGGGGGGTAAGAAAGAAACGTGAGAGGCAAGTTTTTCACACAAAAAGGGTGGTGAGTGCCTGGAACACACTGCTGAGGTGGTGGAAGCAGACATAATAGCAGTATTCAAGAAGCACCTGGATGAATACATGAATACGAAAGGAATAGAGGGATATGGATCCTGTAAGTGGAGACAGTTTTAGCAGGGAAGGGCAAAAGGTGGCGCTGCAGGCTTGGAGGGCCGAAGGGCTTGCTCCCGTGCTTTTGTACAGGCTCAATCCAAAACAGGAGATGAACAAATTTAATAAATTTCTTAAAAACAAAATACTGCAGATGTTGGAAATCCAAAAGAAAACAGAAAGTTCTGGAACACAACTAAACCTACAGGCACTATTGCCCTGAAGAATTATCAGGCTCAAAATGTGAACTTGGGTTCACTCCCAGCAGGTACCTCCAAACCTGTTAAATTTCTCCAGCAGTTTATTTTTATTCCTCATCAGCCGAGGACTGATAGTGTAATCTTTACTTATTATGGTCAAGGAATCACAAACCAATTGTCATTAATCTCACAGGTGCATGCAAAGTTCAAACAAAATACATTTCACAGAAACTGCCTGTGGCATCTTCCTTATCAGCTAACGCCAATCCAAATGGTTTGAGGAAACGTACGGAATTTAATTCAATCATGAACATTAATACATTGTGCTGCATCTCATTAACTCTGGAGACCAGAACTGTGAAGTTTGCAGTTTCAATAGTCATTCTAATGGATTGATGTGGTCTCCTTGGTTTAATTTCTCTCCAACAGATTTGTACAGAGATACTCACTCAGTTAGTGCAGCTCCACACCTGTAACCAAAAGAGAAAATGCTGGAAAATCTCAGCAGGTCTGGCAGCATCTGTAAGGATAGAAAAGAGCTGATGTTTTGAGTCTAACTGACCCTTTGTCAAAGCTAACAAAAAGTGAGAAATAGGGAGGTATTTATACTGGGCTGAGAGAAGGTGAGTCATGGTTCAAGAAGCAAAGGTAGCAATAAAGAGGTGATAATGCAGTCCCTCGAGAGATTATAGGGAGATTAGGAGCTGTGAATGACCGGTGTCTGACCACTGGAGGACATGCTGTAGATAAGAATCAGGAGAGGAGACTGAAAGGGGGATAAAGGACAGTGGAAAGGTTTGATAATCACAACATGTGTACTTACAGTCAATAGATGTAATGATTTGACTGGATATTATAATCATGTGTACAAATTCAAAAATCATTGGATAATACAGACGTGTGTACTAATTTGGAATTTAAGATAGAATGAATACTGTTAGTTAAAGATGAGTGCAAAATTGTATAACTTCTTTAAAAATCAGCAAACTTACCTGTAAAAATCATGAAAAACCATTGTTTTGGAGCAAATCGCTAAATTGAGCACCATATTTACCTCCAATGCACATGTGAATAAAAGCTTTGATGAAGACACCTCAGTCTCATTTCATCTGAGGGACCAGTAGGTTAAAAAAGTTCCCTTTCAGGAAGTAACCACAATCTTGACTCTACATATGGCCATGCTTGATGCTGCTGGAGGGAGTCTCCAGCGGGCAAGGCCAAATGTGGCCTGTAGGCAGCTCTGGCACAAAGTGTGTACACTGAGGCGGGAATGGAGGTAGCTCCTCTACATCCCTGACCCCCCATTTCCCCATACCACCTCCCAAGACACTCAGGAAGATGGATTTTAGAAATAGTAACCTCTGATGATCCCAGTGCATGGCATGTACCAGGGACAGTAGAAGTCACAGGAGAAAGAGCATGGATGCACATGCAAGGTAAGGTAAATATGTCCTCCCTCAAAGGTAGCACAGTGGCTCAGTGGTTAGCACTGCTGCCTCACAGCACCAGAGTCCCAGGTTCGATTCCAGCCTTGGGCGACTGTGAGAGTTTGCACATTCTCCCCGTGTCTGTGTGGGTTTCCTCCCACAATCACAAAGATGTGCAGGTTAGGTGGATTGGCCATGCTCAATTTGCCCCATAGTGTTAGGTGCATTAGTCAGAGGGGAAATGGGTCTGGGTGGGTTACTCTTCGGAGGGTCAGTGGTGCAGACTGGTTGGGCCAAAGGGCCTGTTTCCACACTGTAATCTGATCTAAAAAAAAGACGAGTTAAATTTTTATAACAACAAATGAGAGTTTCATGGTCACAATCACTAGGATGACCTTTTATAGAGTCACAGAGTCATACAACATGCAACAGACCTTCTTGCCCAACTTATCTCTCCCAACCAGACATCCCAACCTGACCTAATCTAGTCCCATTTGCCAACATTTGGCCCATATCCCTCTAAATCTGTCCTATTCATGAAGCCATCCAGATGCCGTTTAAATGTAATTGTACTCACATCCACCACCTCCTCTGGCAGCTCGTTCCGTAAACACCCCCCTTTCTTCATGAAACAATTGCTCCTCAGGTCCCTCTTAAATCTTTCTCTTCTCACCTTAACCTACGCCCGCTAGTTTTGGAATCCCAGCAATTTGAAAAAGACCTTGTCTATTGACCCAATCCATGCTCCTCATGATTTTATAACTCTCTATAAGGCTATCTCTCAGCCTCCAACACTCTGGGCACAAAAGTCCCAGCCTTTTCAGCTTCTCCCTTACTCAAACCCTCCAGTCCCAACAGTATCCTTGTAAATCTTTTCTGCACCCTCTCAAGTGGTGGACAAGTTGTTGGAGGAATCCTGAGGGACGGGATGTACATGTATTTGGAAAGGCAAGGACTGATTAGGGATAATCAATATGACTTTGTGTGTGGGAAATCATGTCTCACTAATTTGATTAAAGTTTTTGAAGAACTGCCAGAGGATTGAGGAGTGCAGGGTGGTGGATGTGTTTGACAAGGTCTCTCACAGTAGTCTGGTTGGCAAGGTTAGATCACACAGAATGCAGGGAGAACTAGTCATTTGGATACACCGTGGGCGGCACGGTGACACAGTGGTTAGCACTGCTGCCTCACAGCGCCAGAGACCCGGGTTCAATTCCCGACTCAGGCGACTGACTGTGTGGGGTTTGCACATTCTCCCCGTGTCTGCGTGGGTTTCCTCCGGGTGCTCCAGTTTCCTCCCACACTCCAAAAATGTGCAGGTCAGGTGAATTGGCCACACTAAATTGCCTGTAGTGTTAGGTGCAGGGATAAATGTAGGGGTATGGGTGGGTTGCGCTTCGGCGGGTCGGTGTGGACTTGTTGGGCCGAAGGGCCTGTTTCCACACTGTAATGTAATCTAATCTAATCTAATCTAATAGAACTGGCTTGAAGGTAGAAGACAGAGGGTGGTGATGCAGCGTTGCTTTTCAGACTGGAGGCCTGTGACCAGTGGAATGCCACTTTTTGTCATTTATATAAATGATTTGGAATGTGAACATAGGATGTATGGTTAGTAAGTTTGCAGATGACACTAAAATTGGAGGTGTAGTAGACAGCAAAGAAGGTTACTTCAGAATACATTGGGATCTTGATCAGATTGGCCAATGGGCCGAGGAATGGCAGATAGAGTTTAATTTCGATAAATGTGAGGTGCTGTATTTTAGAAAGGCAAATCAGGGCAGGACTTACACACTTAAGTAGAAAAATCCTGGGGAGTGTTGCTGAACAAAAAGACCTTTGAGTGCAGGTTCTAGTTCCTTGAAAGTAAAGTCGCAGTTGGATAGGATAGTGAAGAAGGTGTTTGGTATGGTAGCATTTATTGGTCAGCGCACTGAGTACAGGAGTTAGGATGTCATGTTGCGACTGTTCAGGACATTGGTTAGGCCACTTTTGGACTACTATATGCAATTCTGCTCTCCCTGCTATAGAAAAGATGCTGTGAAACTTGAAAGGGTTCAGAAAAATTTTCAAGGATGTTGCCAGGTTTGGAAGGTTTGAGCTCTAGGGACAGGCTGAATAGGCCGGGGCTGTTTTCCCTGGAGCATTGGAGGTTTATAAAATCATGAGTGGTATAGAGAGAGTAAACAGGCAAGATCTTTTCCCTGGGATGGAGTTCAAAACTAGAGGGCATTGGTTTGGGGTGAGAGGAGAAAGATTTTAAGGAACCTGAGGGGTAACATTACCATGCAGAAGGTGGTGCACGTATGGCATGCGCTGCCAGAGGCAGTAGTGGAGGCTAGTGCAATTACAACAATTAAAATATCTGGATGGGTATATGAATAGAAAGGATTTAGGAGGATATGAGCTAAGTGCTGGCAAATGGGACTAGATTAATTTAGGATATCTGGTCAGCGTGAATGAGTTGGACTAAAGTGCCTGTTTTCATGCTCTACATCTCTACAAGTCTACAACATCCTTCCTATAGAAGGGTGACCAGAATTGAATGCAGTGTTCTAAAAGTGGTCTAACCAAGTCCTGTGCAGCCACAACATAATATCCCAATTCCTATACTCAATGCACAGACTGATAAAGGCAAGCGTGTCAAATGTCATTTTCGCCAGCATATTTTCTTGTGACTCCACTTTCAAGGAACTATATAAGTGAACCCCTAGATTTCTCTGTTCGAAAACTCTCCCCAGGACCTTACCGTTAACTGTGTAAGCCCTGCCCTGATTTGCCCCACAAAAAAAATGCAACATCTCACATTGACCAAAATCACACTTCTTTTGCTACTCCTTGGCACATTTGATCAAAGTCCCATTGTACTCAGAGATAATCTTCTTCACTGTCCACAACACCATCTACTTGGGTGTCACCTGGAAACTTACTAATCATGCCTCCTATAATCACATGCACATCATTCATCTCAAGGACAAAAAGCAGTGGACCAGCACCTAACCTGTGGCATACTGCGGGTCACAGACCTCCTATCTGAAAAACAGCTCTCTACCACCGCCTTCTGTTTCCTACCTTCAAGCCAATTTTGTATCCAATTGGCTAGGTTCCCCCGAATCCCATGTAATCTAACCTCACTAAACAGTCTACCATGTGAAACCTTGTCAAAAGCTTGCTGAAGTCCATATTGACAACGTCTACCACTCTGCCTTCAATCTTCTTTGTCACCTCTTCAAAAAAAACTCAATCAAGCTATGATTTCCAATGCACAAAGCCATGTTGACTATCCCTAATCAGTCCTTGCCTTTCCAAATGCATGCAATTCCTGTCCCTCAGAATCCCCTCAAACCTACCCACCACTTCTGTAAGGCTCACTGGTCTAAAGATTCCTGGCTTCTCCTTACAGTCTTTTTTTAGTAATTATGTTGCAGAATTATTAGCTGAATCGAAATTCCACCAGTTGATTTGAACTCGTACCCCCAGAACATAGTAATCTAGTGAGCCAGAACAAAGCTAGTGATATTGGTTTGACACCACCACATATCCCTCACCTCTCTCAGCTTAGTCTCCTACCTCTAAGCCAGAATGCCCAGGTTTAAGTCTCACACCAGGACTAGTTGGTTATGAAAGAGCACCCATCGTCCATTAATGCTCGTCCCAATTCCGTCAAATGGGAAAGGTCAATGGCAGGAGGGTATCCAGCTGTAAAACCACCATCAAATCCAATAAAATGAGGGGAGACCAGAAGTGATTAACTAACATTGTGGTTAACCCCCCCCCCCTTCCCCACCCTACTCCCATGTACGAAGAGACAAGGTGAGGAAAAAGCTGACTTCAAAAAAAGAGAGGAGATATCAGGGAGCTGTTGTGTGACATACTGTTAGAGTAAGGTGGTGAGAAATGAGGTGGGCCAAGTGAGTTCTGTTAAAGTTGTTTCATATATGAGTCAGACAGAGAGAGAGAGAAGCAGGGAGCTGGAAATTTAGAAGCAACAGAGGCTACGAATGGGAGCAAAATTGAGAATCAGCATATTTCTGTTGCTTTTTTGAATTTATTTTGAAAATTATTTCATTTATCAATATAGAAAAGTAGCAATCCAGAGGACTCAACTATTCCAGGGATTAATATCTTTCATGAGTTTTGCTGATGAGGAAAATTTTAAGATCTTCACACCAGCTTTCAAATCAGTTTTACAGGGAAATATGATTCACTGGAAGGTCATTCAAGTACAGTTACACTTTTAAGAAACACTGTGCCATCTGGAACCTCTGATAATGTTCCAATTTTTACCACTTCCTAAATATGCAAGCTTTTTTTGGCTAGCACAGAGATGATGAGCTGAATAGCTTCTTTCCGTGCTGTAACTTTTCCATGGTTTTGTGATTGTATATTTCAGAGAAAACCTTTGCAGCTTTCTTCACCTTCTCTCATGTCAGATCTACCTGACTTGGTTAGCGCGTACAAGATCAGAAACTCCGCTCGAAGCCTGTCTGCAGCCTGTGAAGATGCAAAATAGCAAATTGTAAGGAATATCTCACTGTTTTACTTATCCCAATTGTAATATTTTATTTTCTTGTGCTTTCCCATGCTCAGCACAATAGAAAACACAGCATGGCATAAATTGATGGCAAAAACATTCTTAGCATAGGCCGTCTGACATAGTCCTTAGTTTGAATTGACTGATTTTAATTCAATGCTTCTGAAATCTGACATTTAAAAAACATGAAGTGGGAAGAGTTGGAGTGTCATTCTGTGAGTTAGTAGACCTTGCTATCTCACAGGCTGGAGGCAGCAACTCCACATGATACCAGGCTCAATGTTGAGCTCTAAAGGTTCACTTGGCATCAACAAAAACAACCTGACAATTCCAACAATCTAATGACTTGGTGTCTTTTAACCAGTCAAAGTTCACAGAAAATCATGATGTACAAGAAAAAAAGGAAGAGGAAAAGTCAGTGCATAATGTGAGAGGGCTGTATGTTTTTATGAAAGGTTGTGCTGTCGACTTGATGATGTTAGAGTTTCTGGTGAGGGAGGCGGAGCAGGACATGTGTGACCTCCCTCATCCCTGTTTGTGCAATCTTAATGCAATGAATCACATGTCACTCACCCAGTTGCTGACAAGCAGGCCTGTTAATTAGCCCGAGGAAGGGAGGCACTGTGCTCAATCGAGTGTGTACCGCAGGATGTTCAGGGTGAGCAGCGTTAGGTGGTGAACTGGGAGTTCACTTCATTAAAATCACTGTTACTGAGCTGTTGGCAGCTTCCTGAGAAATCCATACTTGACTGACATTTCACTCTCTATCGAGGAAAATGGCTGCAAGGTTGTAGCCCCAGCTGGATCACACATGATTCACAAACAAGCAGCTACATTGGACCAGACTGCATCACTAACCCTATCCCAAAACATACAACAGTACAGGCCATTCAGCCCTCGATGTCATGCTGACCTTTTATCCGACTATAAGATCAGACTAACATGTATATCCTTCATTTTACTATGATCCATTAGCCTGTCCAACAAATCGCTTAAATGCCCATAATGTATCTGACTCTACGACCACCACAGGTGGGTGCATTGAAAGAACCCACCTCTGACATCTTCCCTAAACCTTCCACCAATCACCTTAAAATTATACCCCCTTGTGAAAGCCATTTTCACCCTGGGAAAAAGTCTCTGGTTATCCACTCTTAGTCTCTCATCATTATGTGCACACCTATCAAGTCATCTCTCATCCTTATTCGCTGCAATGAGGAAAGCCCTAGCTCCCTCAACCTTTCTTCAGAAGACACACCTCCAGTCCAGGCAACATCCTGGTAAATCTCCTCTGCACCCTCACTAAAGCTTCCACATCCTTCCTATAATGAGGCGACCAGAACTGAACACAATATTCCAAGTGCGGTCTAACCAGGGCTCCATAGAGCTGCAGCATAACCTCATGGCTCTTAAACTCAATCTCCGTGCTAATGAAAGCAACACACCATACAACCCTATCAACCTGGGTGGCAACTTTGAAGGATCTATGAACATGGACCACAAGATCCCTCTGCTCCTCCACACTGCAAAGAATCCTGCCTTTTACCCTGTATTCTGCCTTCAAATTTGACATTCCAAAGTGAATCACTTCACACTTTTCCAGGTTGAATTCCATCTTCCACTTCTCAGCCTAGTTTTGCATCTTGCCCATGTCCCGTTGCAACCTTTAAAAGCCCTCCACACTATCCACAACTCCATCAACCTTTGTGTTATCGGCAAACTTACTAACCCATCATCAAAGTCATTTATGAAAGTCACAGACAGCAGAGGTCCCAAAACAGATCCATGCAGAACACCACTTTCACCAACCTCCAGCTGGATACTTTCCATCAACCACCATCTTCTGTCTTCTATGGACCAACAAAAAAAAAACAATTCTGTATCCACAAAACCAGATGTCCCTGTATCCCACACCTCCTTACTTTCTGAATGAGCCTACCATGGAGAACCTTATCAAATACCTTGCCAAAAATCCATGTACATCACATCTATTGCTCTACCTTCATCAATGTGTTTTGTTACATCCTCAAATAATTCAATAAAGTTTGTGAGGCATGACCTGTCTCTCTCAAAGCCATGCTGACTATCTCTAATCAAACCACTGTTTTCAAAGTAATCATAAATCCTGTCTCTCAGAATCCTCTCCAACAATTTGTCCACCACTGACGTAAAACTGACTGGTTTGTAATTCCCAGGATTATCACTAGTCCCTTTCTTGAACAAGGGAATGACATTTGCCACCCTCCAATCATCTGGCAAAGATCACCGTCAAAGGCGCAGCAATCTCCTCCCTCGCTTCCTGTATACAATCTAGGGTGTATCCTGTCTGGCCCAGGGGATCTATCTATCCTCATGTTTTTCAAAATGTTCAGCACATCCTCCTTCTTAACATCAACCTGTTCAAGCAGATCAGTCTGTTTCATGCTGTCCTCAGAAAGGTCAAGGTCACTCTCAGTAGTGAATACTGAGCAAAGTATTCATCAAGGACCTCCCCACCTCCTCCAACTCCAGACTCAAGTTCCCTCCACCATCCATGATCAGTCCTACCCTCACTCTGACCATCCTCTTGTTCCTCAGCTAAGTGCAAAACATCTTCGGGTTTTCCTTAGTCCTACCTACTAAAGCTTTATCGTGCCCTCTTCCAGCTCTCCTAAGTCCATTCTTCAATTCCTTCCGGCTACCTTGTAATTCTCTAGAGCCCTGTCTGATCCTTGCCCCCTCAACCTTAAGTAAGCTTTCTTCTTCCTTTTGACTAGATGTTCCACATTCCTTGTTAGCCAAGATTCTTTCAACCTACTATCCCTTCCTTGCCTCAGTGGGACAAACCTACCCAGCACTCGCAACAAGTGATCCCTAAATCACCTCCACATTTCTGTCGTGCATTTCCCCGAGAATATCTGTTCCCAATTTATGCTCCATAGTTCCTGCCTAATAGCATTGTAATTCCTCTTCTCCCAATGAAATACTTCCCCATACTGTCTGTTCCTATCCCTCTCCATGACTATAGTAAAGGTCAGGGAGTTGTGATTACTATCACCGAAATGCTCTCCCATTGAGAGATCTGACATCTGACCTAGTTCGTTGCCAAGCACCAAGTCCAATATGGCCTCTCCTCTAGTCAGCCTATCCACACCCACTCCATCTGAAACTATTTGAACTAAGTTGGTTCCAATCAATATTAGGGAAGTTGAAGCCACCCATGACAACAACCCTGTTACCTCTGCCTTTTTCCAAAGTCTGCCTCCCAATCTGCTCCTCAGTGTCTCTGTTACTATTTAGGGGCCTGTAGTAAACTCCCAATAAAAGTGACTGCTCCTTTCCTGTTTCTGACTTCCACTCATACTGAGTCTGTGGACAAACCTCAACACCCTCCCTTTCTGCAACTATGATACCATCCCTGATTGGCAATGCCACTCCTCCACCTCTTTTACCTCCCTCCCTACTTGTTTTGAATCATCTAAACCCTGGAACATCCAACAACCTATCCTCCCCTGTGATATCCAAGTCTCCATAATGGCCTGTTGCCTCTCCCATGCTCACCTGAGTTTCAATTAAATGGTGAGTGGGATGATGGAGGTAGGAACAATGGAGGCCACAGCTGGAGTATGGTGTACATATTTGATACCCGTTTTTAAAAAAAGATGCACCGGTACTGGAGGCAGTTCAAAAGAGGTTAACTCAGCTGATTCCTGGGGTGTAGGGGCTGCCTTATCAAGAATCACTGAATAGGTTATGACTTTATTCATTAGAGTTTAGAACAGTAAGGGATGATTTTATTGAAACACACAAGATTCTGAGGGGGCTTGACAAGGCAGATGTTGAGATGATGTTTCACAAGTGATGGAACCTCAAACTAGAGGAAATAGTTGCAGGATAAGGGGAAGCTCATTTAAAGAGATGTGAAGGAATGCCTTCTCCCAGGGGGTTGTTGAATGTCTGGAATCCTCTACGTCAGAAACTTGTGGCAGCTAGATCATTGAAAATATTTGGAGAGTAGGTGGATAGATTTTTGAGATGTTGGAAAGTTGAGGGTTATGAGCAGCTTGCACGAATGAGGAATTGAGACCTGGGGGAGATAACACATGATCTTGTTGGATGGTGGGGCAAGCTTGAGGAGCCAAACAGCTGGTTCCTGCTCCTTTGTCTTAGGTTTCTTATTACTCCAATCAAATTCCCAGTCTTTTTAGATTTATCCTACCCTGAAATTGAACATTTCATCTCTGATCTCAGTATCTGGCTGGTTTCCATGGTCACCAACATCCAAAATGTTTAATGGCCTGAGACATATGGACATGCAAATTCAATAAGCTCAGCTCTTCGGCTATGTCAAGGACAGGAACATCTTTGGAAAACAGGGTTTATTTCCCACCAGCCAGTGCCTACTACTTCAGTGAAGATGGATCTTGAACTACCACGTGATGAGCAACGAATTAAGGTCATTATTGTGAAATAAACTCAACTCATCCTGACATTGAACCAGGACTCAGTCCTACTGTGTATAATATCCAGTCCTACTGTGTATAATCTGGAATCAGTCCTACTGTGTATAATATTTTCTCCTCTACACCTCAAGTTTAACTCAGGTTCTTCATCTCAATCAGGACTCAGAGGTCAGTATAATGAGGGAGGATGGTTTAGGGCAGGATGTCTCAAAAGAAAGCAGGGATTATTTATTTCCAGGGTCTAGGCACAAAGTATGTTTAACATCTGCCTCTAGAAATAATGATCAGGGTAGATACTCACAGGCAGTTGGAGGGATATGTGCTGTTTAGGGAAAGACCACATTATTTGATAAAAGGTCGAGGCAGGCAGCTGGTAATTATTTAACCTGAAGATCACCACATAGGGAGAGGATGAGGAAGGGACTTCTTTGTGGTAATCTCAGCTAGTGGAGGAATTGAACTCACACTGTTGGCATTACTCTGAATCATGAAAGTGAAAGTGAGAACTGCAGACGCTGGAGATTAGAGTCGAGAGCGTGGTGCTGGAAAAGCACAGCAGGTCAGGCAGCATCTGAGGAGCAGGAGAATCCAACTGAGCCAGGTTGACCAAAGGAAAGCAACAGATGTTGACTCTATGGATTTTAAGGAAAAAACGTGCTTGAGAAAGTATCACATTAAAGGCTGCTCATGTTATAGGAAAGTCATCAGATAACAACTGGCTTCAAGTCAAAAGAAGTGCGAGTGTGGTAAATGGTTGTCATGGACTCAGAGTCCTACAGCACGGAGACAGGCCCTTTGGCCCAAACTGGTCCATGCCGACCAAAATGTCCGTCCACACTAACCCCATTTTGCTGCACATACCCCATATCCTTCTAAACTTTTCCTATCCATATATTTATCCAAATGCCTTTTACATGTTGTTAATGTACCCTCCTCAACCACTTCCACTGGTAGCTCATTCCATATGTGTACCATCCTGTGTAAAAACATTGCCCCTCGGGTTCCCTTTTATTCTTTCCCCTCTAACTTTAAACTGATGCCCTCTCATCCTTGATTCCCCAACCCTGGGAAAAGGACTGAGTGTATTCACCCTATCCATGCCTCTCATGATCTTATACACCTCTATAAAGATCCTTCATCAGTCTCCTATGCTTTATAGAAAAAATTCCTAGCTTGTCCAACCTCTCCCTGAGTTTTGGCAACATTCTTGTAAATTTATTCTGCTCTCTTTCCGGTTTAATAACATCCTTCCTATAACAAGGTGACCAAAAATGAACACAGTACCCCAAGTGTGGCCTCACCAATGTCCTCTATAACTGCAACATAACTTCCCAACTTCTATACTCAGTGCCCTGACTGATGAAGGCCAGTGTGCCAAAAGCCTCCTTCACTGCCCTGTCTACCAGTGACTTCACTTTCAGAGAACAGTGCACCTGAACTACAAGGTCCCTCTGTTCCACTACACTCCTTAAGGCTGTACCATTCACCATTGAAACTGCTACCTTGATTTGACTTTCCAAAATGAAAGACCTCATACTTATCTATATTCAACTCCATTTGCCATTTTTTGATCACTTCCCCAGTTGATCAAGGTTCTGCTGCAATTTCTGATAATCTTCCTCACTGTCCACAATACCGCCTATTTTAAGGTTATCTGCAAACTTATTAATGATACCTTGTACATTCTCATCCATATCATTGGTTGTGTTTCAAAGTTGTAGATAGGAGATAGTGGCATTCCCCAGGGCAAGAATCACCATCATTTTGATATTAAAACACACAATAAAATTTCAAATTTGTCCATGAAACAAAATTTTTGGCAAAGTAAATTAGGAGCAGAAGTAGAGTACTTGGCAGCACAAGCCTCTTCTGCCATTCCATTAAATATGGCTGACCTTTGTTTTGAACTCTGAACGAGAAACTGACAAATTTGGAAAGACTTCACAAGATGTACATGTTTAGAGAGAATAAATAAAACTACTCCCATTAGCTGTGGTACAAAGACTCAAAGATCCAAATGCCTTACTGAAGACAGGTAAGGTATTGATGGGGGATTGTGATATATTGGTCACAACACTGGCCTAGCAATCCAAAGCCAATCCTCTGGGAATGCGCATTCAAATCACACCCTGGCAGCTGGTGGGAAGTAAAATCTGGAATTGGAAGCTATCTTTGGAGCAGTGACTATAAAACTACCATTGATCGTTACATAAACACATGCGGTTCATGAATGCTTTTTTGAAAAAGAAGAGAATCTGCTATTTCTAACAGATCCAGGCTCTTAACTGATGGCATGCCACTCTGTTTAAATGAAATTAGAGACAGGGAAATAATAACCCAGCCAGTAATGACTACACCCCGTGAAATGATCAAAAATCAATGATGAGCTTATTGAATGGTGGAGTTGTCTCAATGGCGTCCTGTTGTGTATATTATTAACAAAGGGAAGGGTTAGGTAATCAATCATCCAAGAATAAATTTCTCTTACAATAAAGATTACAGACCTTTGGGCAACCTCAAATGCACATTTTCCCCCACTCATCTGAAAAGTATGTTAGGTAAAAACAAGGACTGCAGATGCTGGAAACCAGAGTCTAGAGTAGAGTAGTGCTGGAAAAGCACAGCAGTTCAGGCAGCATCCGAGGAGCAGGAAAATCGACGCGTCGGGCAAAAGCCCTTCATCAGGAATAGAGTCCTTCCTGATGAAGGGCTTTTGCCCGAAACGTCCATTTTCCTGCTCCTCAGATGCTGCCTGAACTGCTGTGCTTTTCCAGCACCACTCTGAAAAGCATGTTGCTGAGGATTTTTGTGGCAGTGATGTCCTGGGGGAAGCCACAGAGCCTGACCTCCTCTCCCTCCTGCTTCCCTGCCCCAGCCCCCAACATGTTTCCTCTCCAAGCAGTGTTTCACAGTGCAGTCTAAATGAGCTGCAACCAGTTTTAGTCTAAACTCCACCATGCAGTTCTCCCAGCCCAGAAATCTCAGACTCCACTGGTTTGCTTCTTGAATCTATTTTAAATTGCAGTATCTCTCCGACATTTCACTACCATGGATTTTTCACCTTTTGAAATTTGAGCTATCAACACTTCCTTCAATAAAATGGAAAAAATGCTTTTCTTAATATTTTACTTGGGTTAGACTTCTGCCGCTTTTCACGAAGTCATGATTTAATTGCTGTAATTAAAAGGTTTTGTATCTGCATGACTGTAATGGTGACTGCAGTGATTACAGTGCAGGGATAGCAATTTAACAAAATAGGTTAAAAGCTCAAATTCCACAACAGCAAGCTGTGAAAATGAAATGTGGTAATTTATGGGTGAGCATAAAACCTCTATCACAACACAGGTTTCAAATTTGTAACAATTTCCTTCACTGTAAATACCTTCAATCTTCAGCAAATTGTCAACTCCATCTTTACATTTACTATCCTTAATCATAATTTTCAGGAATTAATAAATTTTAGGAACTATAGGTATGTTGTTACAACTGTAAAGTTTATAATTCATCTTCAAAATTGCTACTGGGTAGATTTTTTTCCTTTTTCTATTTGGACTAGATCAGGACAACTCATTCTCTGAATGGAAAGAAATGTCAAGTGCAGAAGGATCAGGGTGTACTCCTGCATGAATCACAGAAAACTAGAATGCAGGTACAGCAGGTAGGAAGGAAGGTAAATGATATTTTGACATTTATCATTAAAAGGAATATGAAAGGAGGGAAATGTTGCTGTAACTATATAATACATTAGTGATACTGCAAATGAACGACAGTTTATAATTTTGGTTCCTTTACTTGAGGAGGGACGTAACTGTTTTGGAGACAGTTTGGATTAGATTAGATTACTTACAGTGTGGAAACAGGCCCTTCGGCCCAACAAGTCCACACCGACCCGCCGAAGCGTAACCCACCCATTCCCCTACATTTACCCCTTTACCTAACACTACGGGCAATTTAGCATGGCCAATTCACCTGACCTGCACATCTTTGGACTGTGGGAGGAAACCGGAGCACCCGGAGGAAACCCACGCAGACATGGGGAGAATGTGCAAACTCCACACAGTCAGTTGCCTGAGTCGGGAACTGAACCCGGGTCTCTGGCGCTGTGACGCAGCAGTGCTAACCACTGTGCCACCGTGCCGCCCACCAGTTCAGAGGAGGTTTACAAGATTGAGTCCTGAGATGAGGGATTTGTCTTATGAAGAGAGATTGAGCAATTTAGGCTGATATTCTCTGGAGTTTAAACAAATGAGGAGATCTAATAAGCTTCAAAAGGGGATTGACAAAGTTGATACAGAGAAGATTTTTCCTCAATGTGCAGTAATCTGAATGAGAGATCACAGTTTTAGGATAAGGGGCAACAAATTCAAAACAGAGATAAGTAGAAATTACTTCTCTCAAGACGATTGTGAATCAGTAGATTACACTACCCCAGAATACGGTGGATGCAGTGACATTGAGGAGGAGAGAGAAGGATTTTTAATAAGTAATGGGTTAAGGGGATATGGAGAGTGGGCAAGAAAATGGAGTTGAGGCTGAGATGAGATCAGCCATGATCATATGAAATGGCAGAGTAGGCTCGAGGGGCTGAATGGTCTATCCTGCCTCGGGCTTTAACGTTCATCATGCTTTGCAAACCTGGATGGTTTTGATTTTGCTTGAAGCAATATAAGAGAAACTCAAATTATTCCAATACAATAAAAGCAAGATGCTGCAGATATTGGAAATCTGAAGCAAACTTAGAGAATACTGGAGAAACAGAGTCAACTTTCAAATTCAGTTTGATCCTTCAGTCATAGAGTGTAAAAGAGTACAACACAGGAACAGGTCCTTCAGCCTTCCATATCTGCACTGACATGATGACATTCTAAACAGTGTCTGCATTGGTTTCCTTCAGGTGCTCCAGTTTCCTTCCACAATCCAAAAATGTGCAGGTTATGTGAATTGGCCACGCTAAATTGCCCCATAATGTTCAGGGATGGGTAGGCTAAGTACATTAGTCAGGAGTAAATGTAGAGTAATAGAGTAGGGGAATGGGTCTGGTTGGGATACTCTTCGGAGGGTCATTGTGGACTTGTTGGACCAAATGGCCTATTTCCACACTGTTGGGATTCTAAACTAAACTATCATCTGCCTGATCATGGTCTACACACTATTTACTGCCAGATCATGTGTCTGTCCAAATACCTCTTAAATGTTGCTAAATTATCTGCTTCTGCCACCTCCCCTGGCAGCACATTCCAGACATGTACCACCATCTGTGTAAAAACATTACCTTGCACACTTCCTTTAAACATTCTCCCTCTCACCTTCAACCTTATACCCCTTAGAATTTGACACTTCTGCCATAGGAAAGAGACTATGACTATTCACTATCTGCCTCATAGTTTTGTCCACTTCTAACAGGTCGTCTGTTGTTTAAAGTGAAATGAGCAGCACAGACATTAAGATGAGCACATGGGCTGCCATTATCTAATCTGATGTATCTTCACCGATCAATACTCAGTTTCCATTTCTTCATTTGCCATAGCAGCTTTCATTTTAATCATAGTCTCTCATGAAGCATGGTAAATTTCTTCTGAAAGTCAAAATTTATAACTTCTACTCAGCCATTTATCTCCCTCAGAGAGTTCAGTCCAATAATCACACTCAACCTGTCTTTCATCCTGTTGGCTTCAAATCATAGTCTTTACTTAAATGCACTTCAGTTGCTTCCATTGTAATTATTACAATGTTCATTTACATTTACACAGATTCATCAACAGCAACATTTACTTCCTTCTTCAAAGGAGCTAAGCAGATAACATTTTATTATATTTTATTATTAGTTAGCTAAATAACAATGTGTTCACTCCAGGAGTGACTGGATAATATGAGTGCTATTGTGTTCCTAGCTACTGTGTTGTTAAGGTATATACAATATCTTTTCCAAAACATCTATAATCCTTATTCACTGTTTATTAGAAACCACTTCTTGATAATCTCATTTCCAATGCAGCTGCATTGATTCTGACGACTGCTCCACCCGATCAAACTGACAAACTCCACCGTACACCGCATACAGCAGGGTCCCATCACAGGGACCGCATACAGCAGGGTCCCATCACAGGGACCGCATACAGCAGGGTCCCATCACAGGGACTGCATACAGCAGGGTCCCATCACAGGGACCGCATACAGCAGGGTCCCATCACAGGGACTGCATACAGCAGGGTCCCATCACAGGGACCGCATACAGCAGGGTCCCATCACAGGGACTGCATACAGCAGGGTCCCATCACAGGGACCGCATACAGCAGGGTCCCATCACAGGGACCGCATACAGCAGGGTCCCATCACAGGGACCGCATACAGCAGGACCCCGTCACAGGGACCGCATACAGCAGGGTCCCATCACAGGGACCGCATACAGCAGGATCCCGTCACAGGGACCGCATACAGCAGGATCCCGTCACAGGGACTGCATACAGCAGGGTCCCATCACATGGACCGCATACAGCAGGGCCCCATCACAGGGACCTCTGGCATAACAACAGGCAGTTCTAGGGGATTCAGCTGATCATTATTTTAAGCATCTCACTGGGAGTATGAATCCACTGGAACCTCAATCTTTATATCTGTACTCCAGAATTGAAAATTAAATCAAGTGTGCGCGTTATTTCATTGGCACAATTTTGTACAGTGTACAGCTGCTTTTTTGCGTCATATTGATTGAACATGTGAGACAAAACAATTAACTGACAACCTTCTGCCCACTGCCTGGATCCAGAGATCTACATGTAGGAAAAAAATGATCTTTCGCATCAGAAAATCTTGTGATAAACCAATTACAATCTTTGAATTGTGCATTTGAAAACTGCATGCTACAGGATTTGCAATAATATTATCATACCTCTCCGATGAATTCTAATTTAGATGATTAATAACTTCACATTAGTCCCCTGACAGTTGGCTGTTTAAGGTAAGACGAAACACAGACTGGGTAACTGCTTCATTGAACACCTACATTCTGCCAGCAAGAATGACCCAAACTTCCAGTTGCCTACCACTTCAACACTCCACATTGTTCCCTGGCAACATCGCTGTCTCAGGCTTGGTGCAGTGAGAAAGGAGAAATCCAAAAGAGAAACACCAAATATAATTTGAGGCCTTACGTACTTAAGAGCAAAGAGGACAATGACAGGATGTAACTTGAAGATATACACATTTTCAGCCAAATACTTAGATGAAGAGAACAAAGAAAATTTAGAGCCCAGGAACAGGCCCTTTGGCCCTCCAAGCCTGAGCCGATCCAAGTGTACTATCTAAACTTGTCACCCAATTCCTAAGCATTTTTAACACTCTTCTCCCCACCTACTCATGCATCTATCCAGACGCATCTTAAATGAATCTACCGTGCCTGCCTCTACCACCTCTGCTGGCAAAGCATTCCAAACGCTCACCACCCTCTCTGTGAAGTACTTGCCGCCTGTATCCCTCTTAAACTTTCCACCTCTCACTTTGAAAACATGACCTCTCGTTATTGAATCCTTCACCCCGGGAAAAAGCTTGTCTCTATCCACCCTGTCTATACCCTTCATGAGTTTTTAAACCTCAATCAGGTCCCCCCTCAGTCTCCATTTTTCTAGTGAAAATAAACCTAACCTACTCACTTCTCTTCATAGCTAGCACCTTCCATACCAGGCAACATCCTCGTAAGCCTTCTCTGCACCCTCTCCAAAGTATCCACATCCTTTTGGTAATGTGGCACCCAGAACTATACACAGTATTCCAAATGTGGCCAAACCAATGTCTTGTACAATTTTAACATGACTTGCCAGCTCTTATACTCAATACCCCATCCAATGAAGGCAAGCATATTATATGCCTTCTTGACCACTCTATCCACCTGTGCAGCAACCTTCAGGGTACAATGGACCTGCACTCCCAGATATATCTGCTCATGAACTTTTCCCAAGGCTTTTCCATTCATTGCATAAATCGCTCGAGAATTAGTCTTGCCTAAATGCATCACCTCACATTTGTCCGGATTGAAAGCCATCTGACACTTTTCCACCCAACTCTCCAGTCTATCTATATCCTCCTGTATTCTCTGACAGTCCCTTATGCTTTCTGCTACTTCACCAATCTTTGTGTCATCTGCAAACTTGCTGATCATACCAACAGTACCCTCTTCCAGATCATTTATGCATATTACGAACAACAGTGGCCCCAATACTGCCCCCTGTGGAACACCACTGGTCACCTTTCTCCATTTCGAGAAACTCCCTTCAACTACTACTCTGTCTCCTGTTGCTCGACCAGTTCTTTATCCACCTAGCTAGAACACCCTGCACAACATGTGACTTCACTTTCTCCATTAGTCTACAATGGGAACCTTATCAAACGCCTTACTAAAGTCCATGTATATGACATCAACAGCCCTTCCTTCATCTATCAACTTGGTCACTTCCTCAAAGAGCTCTATCAAGTTGGTAAGGCATGATCTCCCCCGCACAAAACCATGGTGCCCATCACTGAGAAGCTCATTCTTTTCTAAATATAAATAGATCCTATCTCTTAGTACCATCTCCAGCAACTTCCCCACCACCGACGTCAGGCTCACTGGTCTGTAGTTACCCGGAATATCCCTATTACCCTTCTTGTACAGGAGGACAACATAAGCTACCCTCCAGTCCTCTGGCACCTCACCTGTATTTAAGGATGCCACAAAGATATCTGTCAGGGCCACAGCTATTTCCCCTCTCACCTCCCTCAGCAACCTGGGATAGATCCCATCCGGTCCTGGGGATTTGTCCACCTTAATAACCTCTTGCATACCTAACACATCTTCCCTACTTATGCCAACGTGATACAGACTAATCAAACGTCTATCTCTAATCTCAACATTCATCATGTCCCTCTCCTCAGTGAACACTGATGCAAAGTAATCATTTAGAATCTCACCCATTCTCTCAGGTTCGACACACAGCCTTCCGTCCTTATCTTTTAGTGGACCAATCCTTTCTCTAGTTACCCACTTGCTTCTTATCTAAGAATAAAATGCTTTGGGATTCTCCTTAATTCTGCTCACTAAAGCTATTTCATGACCCCTTTTCACCCGCTTGATTCCTTGTTTAAGACTTGTCCTACTCTTCCGGTATTCCTCCAGGGCTCGTTCTGTTCTTAGCTGCCCAGACCTTATATATGCTTCCCTTTTCCTCTTGGCTATTCGTACAATTTCTCCTGTCATCCACGGTTCACAAATCTTGCCCTTCCTATCCTTTGCCTTCAGCGGGACATGCCCATCCTGCACTGCCGTTAACCTATCTTTGAAAGCCTCCCACATCTCAAATATGGACTTCCCTTCAAATAGCTGTGTCCAAACTACATTTCCCAGCTCCTGCCTAATTTTGGTATAATTGGCCTTGGCCCAGTTTAGTACTCTTCCCTTAGGAACACTCTCTTCTATATCTATGAGTATTCTAAAACTTACAGAATTGTGGTCACTGTTCCCAAAGAAATCCCCCACCGCAACTTCTACCACTTGTGCTGGCTCGTTCCCCAAGACCACGTCCAATATGACCCCTTCCCTTGTCGGACTATTGACATACTAGATTAGATTACATTACAGTGTGGAAACAGGCCCTTCGGCCCAACAAGTCCACACCGACCCGCCGAAGCGTAACCTACCCATACCCCTACATTTACCCCTTACCTAACACTACGGGCAATTTAGTATGGCCAATTCACCTAACCCTGCACATCTTTGGACTGTGGGAGGAAACCGGAGCACCCAAAGAAAACCCACGCAGACACGGGGAGAATGTGCAAACTCCACACAGTCAGTCACCTGAGGCGGGAATTGAACCAGGGTCTCCGGCGCTGTGAGGCAGCAGTGCTAACCACTGTGCCACCGTGCCGCCCACTGCTCTAGAAAACTCTCCTGGATGCTTCTTACAAATTCTACTCCATCCAGACCTCTGATGATAAGTGTATCCCAGTCAATGTTGGGAAAATTTAAATCTCCCATCACCACTACCATATTGCCTCCATATCTAATCATAATCTGTTTACCTATTTGTTCTTCTACCTCACGCTCACTGTTGGGAGGTCTGTAGTACAGCCCCAGCAATGTAACTGCACCCTTCTTATTTCTCAGCTCCACCCATAATGCCTCACTACCCAAGACCTCCATAGTGTCCTCCTTTAGCACAGCCGTGATATCGTCCCTGACCAGCAATGCAACTCCTCACCCTCCTTTTACTTCCCTATCTGTCCTGTCTAAAATGTCTATATCCTGGAATATTTAGTTGCCAATCATCATGCCCTTCCTTCAACCAAGTCTCTGTGATGGCAATAATGTCATACTCCCAGGCACCAATCCAAGCCCTAAGTTCATCTGCCTTACACGCTACACTCTTTGCATTAAAGTAGATGCATTTCAGGCCACCAGCTCTATTACGCTCACCTGCTCTCTGCCTATTCTTCCCCTTATTAATGTTATCTTCATATTTCTTACAGTCTCCAGTCTCCACCTCGCTGCCTACTTGTTTTCTCTTCTGGTTCCCAGTCCCCTGCCACATTAGTTTAAAACCTCCCCAACAGCGGTAGCAAAAACTCCCCCAAGGACATTGGTTCCAGTCAGGTTCAGATGTAGACCGTCCATTTTGTAATAGTCCCACTTTCCCCAGAACCGGTCCCAACGTCCAACAAATCTGAACCCCTCCCTCCTACACCATCACTCTAGCCATGTGTCATCCTGCCTATTTTTTCATTTCTACCTGGCTAGCAGGTAGCACTGGAAGTAATCCTGAGATCACTACCTTTGAGGTCCTCCACTTTAACTTCTCCCCTAGCTCCCTGAATTCTTCCTTCAGGAACTCATCGTGCTTTCTACTTATATCGTTGGTGCCTATATGCACCAAGACAACTGGCTGTTCACCCTCCCCTTTTGGAATGCTCTGCAGCCGATCGGTGACATCTCTGACCCAAGCACCTGAGAGACAACATACCATCCGGGAGTCCCGTTTTCCACCACCGAACCGCCTATCTACTCCCCTCACAATAGAATCCCCTCTGACTATGGCCCCACGAGTCTTTTTCCTGCCCTTCTGAACAGCAGTGCCCACCACCGTGCCATGATCCTGGCAACTGCTGTCCTCCCCTGGTGAGCCATCTCCCCCAACAGTATCCAAAATGGTATACCTGTTTTGGAGGGAGATGACCACAGGGGACACCTGCACTGCCTTCCTACTCTTTTTCTGTCTTTTGGTCACCCATTCACTGTCTCCCTCAGCAATCCTAACCTACATTATGACCAGCTCACTAATCGTGCTATCTACGACCTCCTCAGCATCGTGGATGCTCCACAGTGAGTCCATCCGCAGCTCCAGAGCCGTCATGTGGTCAAACAAGAGCAGCAGCTGGACACACTTCCTGCAAGTGTAAGAGTCAGGAACATTAGACACGTTTCTAAGCTCCCACATCAAGCAAGAGATAATGCCATGGGTCTGAGTTCCTCTGCCATTGTAAGCTTAGCTTTATATGAACTAACTAAAACCAAACAATGCACTTAAATAAATGAAAAAGAAAGATAAGAAATAAAAGCCTTACCTTACAGGATCTTTTTCTTCCAGTTAGAGGAGAGGGGTGGGACGGAGATACTACACGTGCAGTATCTCGGGTTTAGCCACCGCCCAAATATGAATTAAGCCCTTACCTTCCCAGCAGCTTCACATCTTCTCTCCTCGCCGCTCTGGCAAAATGGAGGACCGACTCCCGAGCTAAGTCCCTTTTTATGCGGGAAAACTCTCCCTTCCCAGCAGCCCTCGCTTCACTCCTTACGTGCATTTAGCTGATTAGTGTATAATTATGCTTACAGTTACTACTTTCTCAACAAAATAGCAACAGAGGAATCATTTCGGAAATGGTTGTTTGCAATGAATCGCAACTTCTCCAAATTTGATTTTTGGAAGACTGAAAACAGACAGTGCAACAAACTCTGCTCCTCTGATACTAATTCCATTTACCTCCCAATCTCCTATCCAAACAGACAATTCACAATTTTGACATTCTCTTTAACACTGAGTGATAGGTATGATAGTCTCCTTCAAATAAATCTATTTCCGCCATTGTGCTTAAATCTACCCTCATGACAACCAAATATCTTCCCAGCTCCCAACATTCAGCAACTTCAACTTATCTAAATCTCTGCCATGTACCACCAAACTGCTAGATTTCCATCCTTATATCCGTCTTTGTTCAATTAAATTGGTTTCATGTGCTTAATGCAACAAATTAAAAGTCCTCATTTGTATTTTTAACCCTACTTCTTTTGTTCTATCTTTGCAAATCCCATCAATCTCTTCCCTACCCCCTGAACATTCCATTCATGGTTCAAAGCTATTTCTGGATCTGCTTTTTCTTGGTGCAACATAAATGGTCAAGTCTTCTACTCCTCAGATCTGATGGTCCAGTCTCTCCACGTCACTGTTCCTCACTTCTGCAACAAAAAATTTCTCTCCAATTAAACATTTGTCATTCTTCCTACTTGACTATCTGGCCACTGTCCTCTGATATATCCATAAAGGAATTTGGGATATTCCTTACATTCAGGAGACTATGTGGACGAATATTTATGTATGGTGTCATCTCACTGAAAAGCTTGACTTCCTTCCTCAATGTGAAAGAGTGAGTAGGGGTCTCCTCATCCATATCATCATCAGTGCAATGAGTGTAAGCTTCGTGCCTATGACACTCCATCATTTTTTAATTAAAACAAAACCTTTAGGATGATATCACTTCAATTAATAATCCATAAGTGCTCATTGATTCTGCACTGTGACTCTGTGAAACAGTTTTGATTGGATGACTCCAATTTTTGTTAGGGCTCAAAAACAGTCTAAGTCCAAATACAGTAAGACCCAGTCAATATCCAGGCTTGTACTGACAATTGTACTGAAAATGTAAAACTTGCGCCCACACCTCCCCCCTTACTTCCCTCCAAGGCCCCAAGGACACTTCCATATCCACCACAAATTCACCTGCACCTCCACACACATCATCTATTGCATCCGCTGCACCCGATGTGGCCTTCTCTATATTGGGGAGACAGGCCGCCTACTTGCGAAACACTTCAGAGAACACCTCTGGGACACCTGGACCAACCAACCCAACCACCCCGTAGCCCAACACTTTAACTCCCCCTCCCACTCCACCAAGGACATGCAGGTCCTTGGACTCCTCCATCGCAAGACCATAGCAACACGACGGTTGGAGGAAGAGCACTTCATCTTCTGCCTGGGAACCCTCCAACCACAAGGAAGGAACTCAGATTTCTCCAGTTTCCTCATTTCCCCTCCCCCCACCTTGTCTCAGTCAAATCCCTCAAAGTCAGCACCGCCTTCCTAACCTGCAATCTTCTTCCTGACCTCGCCGCCCCCACCCCAGTCTGACCTATCACCCTCACCTTGACCTCTTTCCACCTATCGCATTTCCAACACCCCTCCCCCAAGTCCCTCCTTCCTACCTTTTATCTTAGCCTGCTGGACACACTTTCCTCATTCCTGAAGAAGGGCTTATGCCCGAAACGTCGATTCTCCTGTTCCTTGGATGACCTGCTGCGCTTTTCCAGCAACACATTTTCAGCTCTTGTACTGACAATTGGCAAGCAACATTCATGTCACCTAAAAGCCAGGCAATGACCATCACCAATGAACACAAAACGTTGGAGAAATTCAGGAACTTTGAAGAGAGAAATAAAGTTAATATTGAGTCTGATACAACCTTTTCAAAGCTCTGTGGTGTGGTGCACATCTAACAGTTGGTATGCACTTATATAGATGCATTATACTTTATCTGATATCACACAAAACTTTTATTTTATTATGTTCTCTCAATCTCTTGTAGTGGAGTTCTGTTCTAATGCATTAGCACATCTCCTGCAATTGCTTCTACTCAAATCACCTCAATCATCCCTGATACAATCAAACTTCCATATTTGGCCTCCTCCTTTTTCACATTTACCTGTTGTTCCTTTAGCAGCATAACTCCCAGGTGTCGGATCAGCTTTCATGTGTAAACTAACACACAGCTTGATTTTCCAGCCACCAAGACCCCAGAGCCAGCTTTCAAAGATCTTATTTCTAAGTGAACAGTAAGCTGAGCACAGATCCAAACTTGTTACCCTGTTTAGCATTGAATGTGGGATTTGAAATTTAACTCAATCCATCAAGAGGACAACTTACACTCTATCCTCCAATTGCACCTCACCCTTATGAAAGCCATATCCACATCTGTTAGCTGTTGGCTCAGTAGTAAATAAAACTCCTTCCCCAAGCAGAAAAGGATATAAGAAAATTTATCCAAGGTTTTCAAAATCAAAGCTGAAAATGTGTTGCTGGAAAAATGCAGCAGGTCAGGCAGCATCCAGGGAACAGGAGAATCGACGTTTCGGGCATAAGCCCTTCTTCAGGAATGAGGAAAGTTTGTCCAGCAGGCTAAGATAAAAGGTAGAGAGGAGGGACTTGGGGGAGGGGCGTCGGAAATGTGATAGGTGGAAAGAGGTCAAGGTGAGGGTGATAGGTCAGACTGGGGTGGGGGCGGAGAGGTCAGGAAGAAGATTGCAGGTTAGGAAGGCGGTGCTGAATTCGATGGATTTGACTGAGACAAGGTGGGGGGCGGGCAAATGAGGAAACTGGTGAAATCCGAGTTCATCCCTTGTGGTTGGAGGGTTCCTAGGCGGAAGATGAGGCGCTCTTCCTCCAACCGTCGTTTTGTTGTGGTCTGGCGATGGAGGAGTCCAAAGACCTACATATCCTTGGTGGAGTGGGAGGGGGAGTTGAAATGTGGGATTTGAAATTTAACTCAATCCGTCAAGAGGACAACTTACACTCTATCCTCCAATTATCACTCTATCCCACAGGGTGGTTGGGTTGGTTGGTCCGGGTGTCCCAGAGGTGTTCTCTGAAACGCTCCGCAAGTAGCCGGCCTGTCTCCCCAATATAGAGGAGGCCACATCGGGTGCAGAGGATGCAATAGATGATGTGTGTGGAGGTGCAGGTGAATCTGTGGCGGATATGGAAGTTTCCTTTGGGGCCTTGGAGGGAGGTGAGGGGGGAGGTGTGGGCGCAAGTCTTGCACCTCCTGCGGTTGCAGGGGAAGGTGCCGGGAGTGGAGGTTGGGTTGGTGGGGGGTGTGTATCTGACGAGGGAGTCACGGAGGGAGTGGTCTTTACGGAATGCTGATAGGGGAGGGGAGGGAAATATATCCTTGGTGGTGGGGTCCGTTTGGAGGTGGCAGAAATGACAGCGGATGATGCGCTGTACATGGAGATTGGTGGGGTGGTAGGTGAGGACCAGTGGGGTTCTGTCCTGGTGGCGGTTGGAGGGGCGGGGCTCAAGGGCGGAGGAGCGGGAAGTGGAACAGATGCGGTGGAGGGCATCGTCGACCACGTCGGGGGGGAAATTGCGGTCCTTGAAGAAGGAGGTCATCTGGGTTGTGCGTTTTTGGAACTGGTCCTCCTGGGAGCAGATGCGGCGGAGTTGAAGGAATTGGGAGAATGGGATGGCATTTTTACAGGGGGCAGGGTGGGAGGAGGTGTAGTCCAGGTAGCTCGGTTTGTAGTAGATGTCCGTGTTGATTCGGTCGTCTGAGATCGAAATAGAAAGGTCGAGGAAGGGGAGGGAGGAATCAGACTGTCCAGGTGAATTTGAGGTCGGGTTGGAAGGTGTTGGTGAAGAGGATGAACTGTTCAAAATCCTCGTGGGAGCACGAGGCGGCGCCGATACAGTCATCGATGTAGCGGAGGAAAAGGTGGGGGGTGGGGCCAGTGTAGTTGCGGAAGATGGACTGTTCCACATATCCTACGAAGAGGCAGGCATAGCTGGGGCCCATGCGGGTGCCCATGGCTACTCTTTCGTTTGGAGGAAGTGGGAGGATTGGAAAGAGAAGTTGTTCAGGGTGAGGACCAGTTCAGTCAGTCGAAGGAGGGTGTCAGTGGAAGGGTACTGGTCGGTACGGTGGGAAAGGAAGAAGCGGAGGGCTTTGAGTCCTTCGTGATGGGGGATGGAGGTGTACAGGGACTGGATGTCCATGGTGAAAATAAAGCATTGGGGACCAGTGAAGCGAAAATCATGGAACAGGTGGAGGGCATGGGTGGTGTCCCGAACGTAGGTGGGGAGTTCTTGGACTAAGGGGGACAGGACGGTGTCAAGGTACGCAGAGATGAGTTCGGTGGGGCAGGAGCAGGCGGAGACAATGGGTCGGCCGGGGCAGTCAGGTTTGTGGATTTTGGGCAGGAGGTAGAAGCGGGCGGTGCGGGGTTGTGGGACTATGAGGTTGGAGGCGGTGGATGGGAGATCCCCCGAGGTGATGAGGTTATGGACGGTCTGAGAGATGATGGTTTGGTGGTGGGGGGTGGGGTCATGGTCAAGGGGACAGTAGGAGGAGGTATCTGCGAGCTGGCGTTTGGCCTCAGCGGTGTAGAGGTCGGTGCGCTAAACTACTACCGTGCCTCCCTTGTGCGAGCTGGCGTTTGGCCTCAGCGGTATAGAGGTCGGTGCGCCAAAACCCAAGGGGCAACTTTTTCATGCAGAGGGTGGTGCGTGCATAGAATGAGCTGCCAGAAGCGGTGGAAGAGAAGGCTGATACAATTGCAACATTTAAAAGGTATTTGAATGGGTATATGAATAGGAAGGGTTTGAAGGGATATGGGCCGGGTGCTGGCAGGTGGGACTAGATTAGGTTGGGATATCTAGTCAGCATGGATGAGTTGGACTGAAGGGTCTGTTTCCATGCTGTACGTCTCTAAGACTGTGAAGAAATTTGGTTGAGTAGCTGAAGACAAATTCTCCCGAACTGGAGAGTTGGTAAATGCAGGGTACAGATTTATAATAACTGCCAGAAATATCAGAAAGACATTTGAAGCAAGTTACTTGATAGTCAGTGTGGTCAGAAATGAACTACCTTCTGTTCAGGAAGAACCTATGATGTTACAGAAAGGGTATTTATCAATTCAATAACCATTCTCAGTAAACTTTGAAATGATGAAAAGGATAATTTTGCATTTGTACTGTTATTATTTTACCTTTTTTTTTGTTTTCACACTTATTTGTCGAGAAGAGTAATAAATCAAAACCACAGATTTTCAACACACCATTAGATAGTGTGAATGACTCATCGAAACATAAAACATCAGAGCAGATCATTTGGTACTTTGACTTATAACATAATAGCTGGGATATCACCCTGAAAATGGAGGTGTATGCAGCTCTTTCAAAGAATAAATTTATTCGGTAAGGGTCAGTGACCACCAATTGGCCACTTAACCAAATTCATTTCTATCTGCTTCTCAATAGAGGAAGATTACACCATTCCTATTCTGGTGATATGATTGCAGGAAAACATCAGGCTGTCCTCCAGAATCTCTCCACCACCATTTTGCAGGCCTTCTCTAGAGGTTTTAATAGCCCTCAATACTCAGTCATAGAGATATAAAGCATGGAAACAGACCCTTCGGCCCAACTTGTCCATGCCGACCAATTATCCCAACCCAATCTAGACCCTCCTGCCAGCCCCCAGCCCATACCCAAGTGGCTCAGTGGTTAGCACTGCTGCCTCACAGCACCAGCCACCTGGGTTCGAGTCCCTCCTCGGGTGACTGTCTGTGTGGAGTTTGTAATTCTCCCTATGTCTGCGTGGGTTTCCTCTGTGCTCCGGTTTCCTCCCACAATCCAAAGATGTGCAGGTCAGGTGAATTGGCCATGCTAAGTTGCACAGTGTTAGGTGTGTTATTTAGGGGTAAATATAGGGTTGGGGAATGGGTCTGGTTGGGCAACTCTTCAGAGGGTCGGTGTGGACTTGTTGGGCCAAAGGCCTGTTTCCATACTGTAGGGAATCTAATCTAAACCTTTCCTATTCATATAGCCATCCAGATGCCTTTTAAATGTTGCAATTGTACCAGCCTCCACCACTTCCTCTGGCGGTTCATTCCATACACATACCACCCTCTGCATGAAAAAGTTGCCCCTTAGGTCCCTTTTATATCTTTCCCCTCTCACCCTAAACCTATGCCCTCTAGTTCTGGACTCCCCCACCCCAGGGAAAAGACTTTGCCTGTTTATCCTATCCTTGCCCCTCATGATTTTATAACCTCTATTAGGTCATCCTTCAGCCTCTGATGCTCCAGGGAAAATAACCCCAGCTTACTCAACCTCTCCCTATAGCTCAAATCCTCCAATCCTGGCAACATCCTTGTATATCTTTTTGAACCCTTTCAAGTTTCACAACATCTTTCCGATAGGATGGAGACCAGAGTTGCACACAATAATCCACCAAGAGATAAAGCAAAATTCTCATTTGCAATTCTTACTCAAAGACCTGTCCTGGGATTATACATGAGTGAGAGTGTAGCTGGACACCCAAGTTGAGATATAAATCTTCCAAGAAATTACAATTGGTCCAGGTAAATACACAAGTCCCCTGGGCTGGATGGAATTTATCCTAGGATTTTCTAGGAAGCCAGGGAGGAGATTGCAGAGCCTTTGACTTTGGTCTTTATGCTGTTATTGTCTACAGGAATAGTGCCAGAAGACTGGAGGATAGCAAATGTTGTCCCCTTGTTCAAAAACGAGAGTCGAGACAACCCTGGTAATTATAGACCAGTGAGCCTTACTTCAGTTGTGGGTAAAGTGTTGGAAAAGATTATAAGAGATAGGATTTATCATTATCTAGAAAGGAATAAGTTGATTATGGATAGTCAGCACAGTTTTGTGAAGGGTAGGTCATGCCTCATAAACCTTATTGAGATCTTTGAGATGGTGACCAAATAGGTGGAAGAGGGTAAAGCAGTTGATGTGGTGTATATGGATTTCAGTAAGGCATTTGATAAGCTTCTCCATGGTAGACTATTGCACAAAATACAAAGACATGGGATTGAGGGTGATTTAGTGGTTTGAGTCAGAAATTGGCGAGCTGAAAGAAGACAGAGGGTGGTGGTTGATGGGAAACGTTCATCCTGGAGTTCAGTTACTAGTGGTGTACCGCAAGGATCTGTTTTGGGGCCACTGCTGTTTGTTATTTTTTATAAATGACCTAGATGAGGGTGTAGAAGGATGGGTTAGTAAATCTGTGGATGATACTAAGGTCGGTAAAGTTGTGGATAGTGCTAAAGGATGTTGCAGGTTACAGAGGGACATAGATAACCTGCAGAGTTTGGCTGAGAGTTGGCAAATGCAGTTTAATGTGGAGAAGTGAAGTGATTCACTTTGAAAGGAGTAACAGGAATACAGAGTACTGGACTAATAATAAGATTCTTGGTAGTGTAGATGAACAGGGAGATCTCTGTGTCCATGTACATAGATTCCTGAAAGTTGCCACCAGGGTTGATAGGGTTATTAAGAAGGCATACGGTGTGTTAGCTTTTATTGGTAGAGGGATTGAGATTTGGAACCACGCAATCATGTTGCAGCTGTACAAAACTCTGGTGCGGTTGCACTTGGAGTATTGCGTACAGTTCTGGTCACTGCATTATAGGAAGGACGTGGAAGCTTAGGAAAGGGTTCAGAGGAGATTTACTAGGATGTTGCCTGGAAGGTCTCATGAGGAAAGGCTGAGTGACTTGAAGCTGTTTTCATTGGAGAGAAGGTGATTGAGAGGTGACTTAACTGAGACATAAGATAATCAGAGGTTTAGATCGGATGGACAGAGATAGCCTTTTCCTTGGATGGTGATGGCTAGCATGAGGGGACATAGCTTTAAATTGAGGGGTGATAGATATAGGACAGATGTCAGAACTAGTTTCTTTACTCAGAGAAAAGTGGGGGCATGGAACGTACTGACTCCAACAGTAGTAGACTCACCAACTTTAAGGGCAATTAAATGGTCATTGGATAAACATACGGATGAAAATGGAATAGTGTCAGATAGATAGACTTCAGATTGGCTCCACAGGTCAGTACAACAATAAGGGTAGAAGGGCCTGTACTGTGCTGTAATATTCTATGTTTACCCTAAATTCAGAGGGTTGCTACTGTGCAGAAACAGACCATTCAGGCAATCAGGGCCTGAAACAGTTCTGACATTGAATTGACTTTTTTTGGATAACAGGAGTGAGGAAATTTTCAAAGGAACAAAAATATTTACAATGATTGATGGAAAGGTTACTGCGACACCAGCAATATTTTTATACCCGAGGTCAAACAAACAAACATTTAAATTCAGAGCTGAAAATGTGTTGCTGGTAAAGCACAGCAGGTCAGGCAGCATCCAAGGAACAGGAGAATCGACGTTTCGGGCATAAGCCCTTCATCAGGACCTGCAATCTTCTTCCTGACCTCTCCGCCCCCACTCCACTCCGGCCTATCACCCTCACCTTGACCTCCTTCCACCTATCGCATTTCCAATGCCCCTCCCCCAAGTCCCTCCTCCCTACCTTTTATCTTAGCCTGCTGGACACACTTTCCTCATTCCTGATGAAGGGCTGTGCTTTACCAGCAACACATTTTCAGCTCTGATCTCCAGTATCTGCAGACCTCACTTTCTCCTCAAACATTTATATTCACCCAGCCTAGGACCAAATAGATGATCAGGTTCAATAATCAATTCACATTGACATTCTCTCTGCCATTTTTCTGAGCCTGGTAACTGCTTATCTTAAGGCGGGGACATCGTATGGTGTTTCTAGAAGAAGCTGAACACAAGATTGGTACAAACTGTTAACAGTTATTGTCCAGACAGACAGCTGGTGGAGCCAGGCTTCAGTTGTGTCTGTCTCCATCAGATCTCAGTCCCACATGATCTGACATCATCATCATGACATAGATTTTTCTGCACATGCTCAGTAACTGTTGTCAGTGTATTGGTACAGTTAGTCCCTTGTAGTGTAAAGGGTTAGTGATTATGTTGTCACGAAAACAATCAATTGAGCTCCTACCATTGCTCAGATGGGGCATCTTATGACACAGATGGTAATGTCCCTATCTCTGTGCCAGAAACATTACATTCAAGTTCCACTCCAGGGCTAGATACCAAGGATGATGTGTCTGAAATGTGGCTAAACAGATTGAGTACCAACTTGTAAATCCTTCTAACACTAGCCAGTAGTGGGATACAATTAGAGCAATTTAGCATGGGCAATCCACCGCACTTGCACATCTTTGGCTTGTGGGAGGAAACCAGAGCACCCAGAGGAAACCTACACAGACACAGAGAGAATGTGTCAGCGTGGAATTTGCACAGTCACCGGAGACTGAAATCAAACCCAGGTCCCTGGTGCTGAGAGGCAGCAGTACTAACCACTGAGCCATCGTGTTACCTGTAGGTCCAGACGACAACATTCATATAAAAACACGTATTGCCATGGCAACTGGGAGTCCCTGAAATACATAACTATTGTTTTCAGTTACAACAGACCAATAGAATGATCTTAGCAAACTAGGAAAGAATTCATCCCAGCTCTGTTTAATAATTGCTATAGAGTTGAGATTACTGGCTGGAAAGAATTAAGAGTAATGTGTTTGCTATTGCTGGAATAAGACCATTCCTGATCATTCTTTCCTCTATTTGAATATAAACTGCTTAAAAAAGAAACCATGCACTAATGCCTGTTATATACAGTAATGTAGAATGATGTTTGTAACCCACTGTCAATGCTGTAGAAGGCATGGTACATACAGAGGTTTGGTGTACAGAACAATCATATCTACAAATCTTTCTATAGCAGTTGATTTGGATAATCTCTGATGCAGATTCACTGTTATAATAAAACTTTTAAAAATAAATAAAATTACCATAGTCCTACTCTCTCATCAGAAGGACAACTAGTAGTGAGTTTAACCTGAAGGTCACCACAGCTCAGGCAAAACATAGAACATAGAACATAGAAGAATACAGCGCAGTACAGGCCCTTCGGCCCTCGATGTTGCGCCGATCCAAGCCCACCTAACCTACACTAGCCCACTATCCTCCATATGCCTGTCCAATGCCCGCTTAAATGCCCATAATGAGGGAGAGTCCACCACTGCTACTGGCAGGGCATTCCATGAACTCACGACTCGCTGAGTAAAGAACCTACCCCTAACATCTGTCCTATACCTACCCCCCCTTAATTTAAAGCTATGCCCCTTGTAATAGCTGACTCCATACATGGAAAAAGATTCTCACTGTCGACCCTATCTAAACCCCTAATCATCTTATACACCTCTATCAAGTCACTCCTAAACCTTCTTTTCTCCAATGAAAACAACCCCAAGTGCCTCAGCCTTTCTTCATATGATCTTTCTACCATACCAGGCAACATCCTGGTAAACCTCCTCTGCACCCGTTCCAGTGCCTCCACATCCTTCCTATAGTATGGCGACCAAAACTGCACACAATACTCCAGATGTGGCCGCACCAGAGTCTTATACAACTGCAACATGACCTCAGTACTCCGGAACTCAATTCCTCTACCAATAAAAGCCAGTATGCCTTCTTCACCGCACTATTTACCTGGGTGGCAACTTTCAAAGATTTGTGTACATGGACACCAAGATCCCTCTGCTCATCCACACTACCAAGTATCCGACCGTTAGCCCAGTACCCCATCTTTTTATTACTCTTACCAAAGTGAATCACCTCACACTTAGCTACATTGAACTCCATTTGCCACCTTTCTGCCCAGTTCTGCAGCTTATCTATATCCCGCTGTAACCTGCCACATCCTTCCTCACTGTCTACAACTCCTCCGACTTTCGTATCATCCGCAAACTTGCTCACCCAACCTTCTAACCCCTCCTCCAGGTCATTTATAAAAATGACAAACAGCAATGGTCCCAAAACAGATCCTTGCGGAACACCGCTAGTGACAGCACTCCAAGATGAACCTTTTCCATCAACTACTACCCTCTGTCTTCTTCCAGCCAGCCAACTCCTAATCCAAACCTCCAACTCACCCTCAATGCCATACCTCTGTATTTTTTGCAGTAGTCTACCATGGGGAACCTTATCAAACGCCTTACTAAAATCCATACACACCACATCTACCGCTTTACCCTCGTCCACCTCCTTAGTCACCTTCTCAAAGAATTCAATAAGGTTTGTGAGGCACGACCTGCCCTTCACAAAACCATGCTGACTATCCTTGATCACATTATTCCTATCCAGATGTTCATAAATCCTATCTCTTACAATTCTCTCTAAGATTTTGCCCACAACAGAAGTGAGACTCACCGGCCTATAGTTACTAGGGTTATCCCTACTCCCCTTCTTGAACAAGGGAACCACATTTGCTCGCCTCCAATCTTCTGGCACTATTCCTGTAGACAACGAGGACATAAAAATCAAGGCCAATGGCTCTGCAATCTCCTCCCTTGCTTCCCAGAGAATCCTAGGATAAATGCCATCAGGCCCAGGGGACTTATCTATTTTCACCCTTTCCAGAATTTCCAACACCTCTTCTCTACATACCTCAAAGCCATCCATTCTAATTAATTGTGACTCAGTACTCACATTGACAACAATGTCCTGTTCCTGATTGAATACTGACGAAAAGTATTCATTCAGTGTCTCCCCAATCTCTTCAGCCTCCACACGCAACTTCCCACTACTATCCTTGACTGGACCTATTCCTACCCTAGTCATTCTTTTATTCCTGACATACCTATAGAAAGCCTTAGGGTTTTCCCTAATCCTACCAACTAAGGACCTTTCATGTCCTTAGTAGGTTGAGAAGGTTGAGAAGAACTGTCCTTCATGATAATCCCAACTGGAATAGGAACTAAACCAACTCTGTTAGTGTCTCACTGAGTTACAAACCAGCTGTCTAACCAACTATACAAATCAATCCCCCAACTATGTTGTACACCTTAGTACTGGAATCGGGAAGTGATGTTGAGGTTATACAGGACATTAGTGAGGCCTCTTCTGGAGCACTGTGTGCAGTTCTAGTCACCCAGTTATAGGAAGGATATTATTCAGCTGGAGACTGTTCAGAAGAGATTTCCCAGGATGTTGCCAGGTATGGAAGGTTTGAGTTATAAAGAAGGGCTGGATAGGTTGGGACTATTTTCCACTGGAGTATAGGAGGTTGAGGAACAGTTTATAAATTCATAGAAGTTTATAAAATCATGGGGCTAATGGTAGCTGTCTGTCCCTAGGATGGGAGATTTCAAGACTGGGGGTACATCTTTAAGGCAAGAGAGAGAACTTTAAAAAAAAATATGAGATGCAAATTTTGTTTTACACAGAGGATAGTTTGTGTGTGGAATGAATTTCCCGGGAATGAGCTGCCAGAGGAACTGGTGGAGGCTGTTACAATTGCAACAGTTAAGAGGCATTTGGATGAGTTTATGAATAGGAAAGGTTTGGAGGGATATGGGCCGGGTGCTGGCAGGTGGGACTAGATTAGGTTGGGATATCTGGTCGGCATGGAAGGGTTGGACTGAAGGGTCTGTTTCCATGCTGTACATCCTCTATGACTCTATAAGTGGTGGATGTGGATACA